>NC_134711.1:82665000-83290000 GCF_049634645.1 Pelodiscus sinensis
TGCTCCTCCCTTTCATCTTTAAGCTCTTTGGCTGGCAATACTGATTTACCAGTATTACTGCTGTTTGTTTCTGCTAGCACCCCAATGACTTTAAAAGAAGGCAGTGACCTTGTCACAAGGCGCATTCCCTTCTCTCCTGATTCCATCCTGGCCTCCTTTATGTTCCACTGAAATGTCTCTCAGCACCATATTTGGTTACATTTTCCTGGGCAAGTCAGAAGCTATGTCTACACATAAAATGATCTATCAGAAAAAGGTACGCAAATTGCGCTCTGCAATTTGCGTACCTTTTTGCAATAGTTTTCTCAGAAGAGGCTCTTCTGAAATTTGGCCCGTCTACACTGGGCCATGTTTCAGAAAAGCCTTCTCTTTTCAGAAGAGCTCTTCTTCCTCATGGGAGGAGGAAGACAGGGCTTCCGAAAGAGCGCATCTGCTCTTCCGCAAAAAAAAGCGGAAGAACAGACACATTTCCTGGATACAGCAGAGTTTTTCCAGGATATCTCTGTAGTGTAGACATAGTCAGAGGGCCTCTACTTTATGCTCATCTTCAATCTTTCTGCAAAGTGATCTGAGAGACTGGAGAACAAGGGGCCATGAAAGACGAGAGAAATCAAAGTATCAAGGAGGAAAGAGTGGTCTCTGCTCTTGGTACCCTCCTTTACACCCTTTACAAATTCCCAGCCCTCCCTCCCGCCCCCCCCCCCCCCCCGACATCCCTGTGTAATCCAGCCAGGGAGCCCTTATGGGTCGGGGTGGGGCTGTCCATTCCCATTCACCAAGCCCTGCCCCTTCTAACCATCGCTTCACCCTCATGGCACCCTCTCCCACCCTTGGACAGGGATTACCAGGGGGAGGCTGGTGCGGGGCAGCAGCAGTGGTCAGCCTTCCCATACTCATTGAGGTGGTATGATTAAATTATCCTCTCAGCTGATGGTTTACAGATCTAACTGTCCACCCCAACCTCCTGTCCAATCCCATATATTTGATCCATATTACACTGCATAACCACCAACCTCAAGTTTTAACATAGCCAAAATAGTAATATGTAATAATGGTAATCCCTGGCAGTGGATACTGATATATTCCCCATCAGTCACTCACTCTCAGTCCTACGGGCATCTTCAACTCCTTACATTTCATCTCCTTACACATCCAGGCTATCATTGAGTAATGACACTTCCTTCCTATCAGATGTCCAAATCCACATTTCTGCCTTTTCTATCTGGCTTCTTGAACTGCTCCCATCACTATTTCTGGGTCCTTCCACTAGCAAATTAAATGGCATGACTAACATAATTCTTTTTCTCATCCTCTCCCCTGGGGAGTTGTTGACCATGGTCCTCGTCCTGGAGTTTTAGGCTATGATTTAGTTATGCCAGGCCCAGTTTAATAAGCACCTTGATAAGGACCAAGACCTTGAACTTGACTCAATGTTCAGTGCAAGGATGGGTGTGATGTGCTTGTGATTGCCTGTACTGTTGTGGTTCCTCACTGCAATATTATGTAGTAGTTGGAGTTTCCTATGGACTGATGGCTTTAAGCCTGGGTTTAGTGTGCATCTCTGTAGTCCAGATGCTAGGTGATGAAGGCATGTGTAACTGAAGCCAAGCCATTATCTGCCAGAATCAGACAATTTCCTGGCTGGCTGGAGATGATAGAAAGTGTTGTTTTGGGGTGCTGAATCTAGGAACTCTCTTATACTGTGGACTTAACTGACAACTAGGAGTGTGTGCCCTCAGAGGAGACCATGGCTGCTTTTCTCTGCCAACCGGTATAACCTGAATCTTGCTCGGGTTCGGTTTCAACTAGCTGTTCATTTAGTTGCTGGTGTTGTACAAGTCTTGGTGGTATGGTCATGTAAAGTGAAGAATAAGTAAAGCTGTGTGTCATCTGCATAATATCAGTCCAGCTAAGTGCAAATGAAACATCTGTTCACGTCCTGGTTGTCTACTATCTAGATTACTGCAGCTTCCTCTTCTCTGTCCTCTTTGACCTCATATTCAGCTCTTCCGGACAGCTCAAAAGAAAGCTCAACCTTTGACGAGACCACACCATTCATGTTGCATTTCTGTATGCAGAGAAAGACTTATGCTTTCAATCTAAACATACTTTTATTTTAGTTTATAGAAAACAAAAGAACAAAAGTAGAGTCTCTATGACAGAATGTGTCTCCTAAGACTCTTCATTAGCTCTGCCTTTAACACTGGTTCCCTGTATCTGCAGACAGCCATGTTCATTTATATTTAAAGGTGCAGTATAACGTAAACTAGCTATGTAACTGAATGTGCCACAACTTCCTTCTTTAATCACTCTATTTGGCTCTCCTCTGCATGCCATATTAAGTTAAAATTTGTGCCCCATATTCTAGATGTCACATAATGCCACTCCAGTCTTTATCTTGGGTCTTGTTTCATACGGTTACCCATTTATTCCCTTCACTACCTTCTTCCTTCCTTCCTTCCTTCCTTCCTTCCTTCCTTCCCTCCTGCTATACACTGAAGCATCTAACAATGAAACACTTTAAATGTTTCCTCTATTTGAATGTTCATTTTAGTAGCTAATCAGACTATAGAGATTTACATACCGTATCTCTGCAAACAACCACTTTTCAGTTGTGAGCAAGTTCTGGGTATAGCATCTTTAAACTGTGATAGGCTTAGACTTTTCCATTTTAGTGTAATTATAATTTTCTAATGCTACAGATTTCAAAAACAATCTTCCATGCATAGCTTGGATTATGCTATATGTTTAGACGGATGAAAGAACTGGCTAAGTAGTTTTGCTGTTTTACACTGTGTACTCTGCATGTGTGTGCTTGAAAATGTTCTCTAGTGTGTCCCCCCTTTTCTGATCTATCCATGCACACCCATAGCATATAGTAATCATGTGAAAAAATTGCATTTATGCTATCCCCTTAAGCACCTCCCCTGCCCTTTTTCCTCTAGTTCACCTAATTAGGGCTACTAACATTCCAAAGCTCTGAGCATCCACTCTCAAAGAGCAATCATTTTCTTTTCGCAAAATAATTTGCAAGGGAAGTGTTCTTCTTTTCCCTTTATGAGAGGAATTTCCTCCATTAGTTATATTGGTCTTGAGCAGGATGAGGCAATGACACTTTTAAAATCCAGTCTCCACCAGTCAGGCCCACCAACTGAGAAGTATACCTTTAGAAAGTAGAGAAAATAGGTTCCCAGTGGAATGCAAAATATTTGGTCATCTGGACAAACTACTATTGTTAATCTGTAGAGATCTGTGAAATGTGGTTGCTATAAATGTGCTCTACCTCCAAGTAACACATAATAAACATATGGAACCTTAATTCTGCCCCCCACCTTGTGCATACAAATTATTATATGGTCTTTAGTTACATGATCACATGCTATTTCTTCACTCAGTTAAAAAGGAACTTTGGGCATGTCACTTCATCTTTTTCCCTTCTATCTTTTCTTTGTTTTGTCCATTTAGATTGTGAATCTTGGTAGAGCTGGTTTAAAAAAAAAGATACATTTCATTGAGTTTGTACACTGCTAACATGGGCCCCTATTCTAGGTAGTGGGCACGAGATACTACAGAAATAAAAATATTAAATTAAAGTAATGGAAATGTACATAAATAGGGAACGATAGATGAGAGGCATAAATACCAACAATAGCACTTTAAACTTCATGTTTGTATGTCAGCAACCGATGTACTGTAGATGAGCAAATAATGGAATGTCATGTGGATACAAAGAACAATAGGAAAATTATCTATCAGCATTATTTTAAATTACATTGAAAGCTCTTCAGAGTAAGAACCATGTCTACTTCTGTTTGTACAGTACATAGTAATGCCGTTCCCTCATCCTGATCATTGCCTCTGGGTGCCGTTGGAATACAAATATTAAATAATGTAATACTGATAAAGATA
Source organism: Pelodiscus sinensis (assembly GCF_049634645.1). NCBI lineage: Eukaryota > Metazoa > Chordata > Testudines > Trionychidae > Pelodiscus > Pelodiscus sinensis. The sequence goes on from NC_134711.1 coordinate 82,668,910, forward strand.
GGAGGCTATGCATGAAGGAAAGGGGAAGCTAACTAACCGAAATGAATATTATAGTTGTTTCAGTAATGATACAACTCGACCAAGAACCAGTGTTTTATCAGCTGAGAACACACACACACTGACACACACAGAGTTAGTGTATTTCAGTAGTATTACAGAAATATAGTTGTCAGCATCAAATTCATCAGCTAATAGAAGACAACAGAGAAAAGTTGGGATCCAGAAGGTTTCTTTGCTACAGCTACTGGGTAAATGGTTCTACAGTTAACCTCTAAGGCTATGTCTAGACTGCAAGCCTCTTTCGAAAGAGGCTTTTTCGAAAGATACTTTCGAAAAAGCCTCTTTCAAAAAAGAGCGTCTAGACTGCAAGCGGAAGTGTCGAAAAAGCAAGCCACTTTTTCGAAAGAGAGCACTCAGGCAGTCTGGATGCTCTCTTTCGAAAAACCCCTGTTTGCATTCAAGAACGCCTTTTTTCGAAAGAGCACTTTCGCAAAAAGGCGTTCTTCCTTGTGAAATTAGGTTTACCGCTGTCGAAAGAAAAGCCACGTTCTTTCAATTTAATTTCGAAAGAACGCGGCTGCAGTCTAGATGCAGGTGAAGTTTTTTCGAAAAAAGGCTACTTTTTTCGAAAAAAAACCCTGAGTCTGGACACAGCCTAAGTGTTGAAAACAGTGGGAATGAGTTGAGAATATGAGGAATGTACAAGATTTCTATATTACCTGTATATAACTTAAGCAAGAAACTTAAAACATCCGTGTCCTGTGATATGAGCCTTAAATTGGAAAATAAGATCATGGACAACCTCAGAAAAATTAGTAAAAGAATAGTAAATCGGAATATCATCAAGATTTTGATGTTAATTCTCCATAGTGAATGCAGTAGGAAATCCACTTTGGACTTGATAGTATGTTTCACATAAAATGTTACACAAAGTCTATTTAAGGTCTCCATATGGTGGTTTGCAGAGTCAAACTTGTTTTATCAGTGATGGCACACTTTGTAAAGTCCATAATCTTTTTAGCAACATTCACATTTCAAGAAGTAACTTTTAGCTGCTGTTCTGATGGGAATTAGTAATTCACTGTCCAGTTTTTGGTGTTCTTAGTGAGGGTTTTATCTGAGAAATGACCGTAGGATTTGTCTCTTTATCTGTTTTGATAAATGTATAAAACTATAACAGCAAGCTAGATGCTCAGATACCACAGTGATGGGCGCAGACTCTAGATTGAAAATAAGGCTCAAAAAGCATTATGCTGCCAGTTCCAGGAGCTATAGGGTTTGATCTGGCTAAAGGGATGAATGGGTACAGAGTTTTATTCATCTACCATGGGCCCTCTCTTTGGATTGGAAGGAAGAGGATCTGGTGTCTCACCATATTTGGTCCATTGGCTGTTGAGTGGGATTTTAAAATTCCTTCTGAGCCAGTAGCCATTTTGAATTTGCTATTACCTATCCTCCTTCCTTGTGGTTTATAGGCCACTTTAATCTGGTTCTCAACATCCTGAGATGCTGAGGGATTTTTTAATTGTCTTTTGGGGTCAGAAAGGGCTTTTAAATTCTTCTTTATGACCCATGAGGTTTGTGTTCCTGAAGTTTTATGTTAATTTTTTTTGTCATAACATATTCAGGTGTCTAACATATAGGAGATGGTAAGGTCCAGCTGGCAGGTTGGCAGACCAGTTAGGCTCTGGCAGCTCAAGGGTTTGGTGTATTATGCAGGGTATTTTCTTTCTAGGATTTATGTATTCTAAGCCCTCCCTCCATCAGTTCAGCATCACTTCACTGTGAGGTAGGAATTTGGCTGCAAGGCCAATTTCCTTATCATTGAGAGCTACAGGTAGATTTCCCTTCCCCAAACCTTAATGTTTTGCTGGTCCTGCAGTTGGTGTACAGGCCGGTTTTGGAATGCGCTAGCATTTCCCTGCTTGCTAGCATAGGGTGGTTAAGCATCTTCTAGTTCTATTTGGCTATTTAGAGTTAATAAAATTAGGGTTTCATTTTAATCACATATATTTGCCTTATTCCTTATTCTAGGCGTATTTCACAGTCATGACTCTTCTCCCATAGTAAGAATTCTGTTGACTTCAGTGAGAGCAGAATTAGGCCAAGGCAGGGAACATTTGAAAACCTGACCCATGAACTGAAGTCAAAACTACCATAACCACAAATGATTTTATAATAGGCAAGCATTTCAGCTGTACAAATGTAAATAATACTATCTGTGATGTAAAATGTTATAGTTTGGACTTTAATTGTGCTAATAAGCTAATACCAGGCAGTTTTAAGATGCCTTAGAATTGAAAAAAAAAAAGATTAAAAAAACCACTTCATGGTGTAGATACAATATAGAACGTGTCATATCAAGTTCCTTAACAATTTAACACTAAGCCCAGTAATTTTGATCATTTTTTGAACCTGTAGTTTTTTCCCATGCCAGAGATGCATACCTATTATCCACGAGAGAACTTTTTAAATGGTTTCTAAATGTTCACCTGCCATTATTCACATTCACTTGCATAGGCAAATAGAATTTAGACATACAGTCCAGATAGAGACAGACTCTGTAGCTGAGCATCCAGTATGCATTCACAAACAACATTATTTATCTGTGTAAATAATTGTGCAAGTTTGGGCTCATACATTTAGAAGCTGAGTTGAGATCTCTGAAAATGTGGCCAACAATGAATGGGCAAAATGACTCACCTGTTAGTTTGTTAAATGTAGAGCAAATCCTCCGTTCAGGGTATTTCCCCCTTAGCTAGTCTTTTTTTCTGGTCTTACATATTTGGATGTCTCTGCTTTTAGTGCAAAGCAGTAAATCTCTGATTCTTTTTCTCTGTCCATAGTATTTGGCGGTAACTATTTTTTAGAGTGTAGAGAGTTGCAATTGTTTTGCTGCTAAAAAGTTACTGTTTCAATTTTATCGTTTCAATTTGTGCTACTTAGGTTGGATTCAACATTGCCCTCCAGGAAGGATCTTCTCTGGAGAAAGTTTTTGAGGTTGCCCTTGAAAAGTATTTTGGAAGATTTAAATCATTTTAGCTCCCAAGCCAGTAAAGAATGTACTTTGGAGAAAATCCTTAACAAAATGAAAATCGATTGGAAAGGTGTTTATTTTAGTTTTTCATCTTACATGGAGACTGGAATTCTTGTTCTAACAGCTGTGGTATGCATATAAAAGCATTTAAATCTTAAATTGAAATGCTGAAGAAACTATGTACAAAATCTTATTTTACCTTGTTAGAAGAGCTTTAATTAGCTTCTTTAATGACCAGAGGAGAGAGGTTTCTCTCATTTTTTTCTCTCTAAACATGCATGAAACATTATCAGCTCCCAATGAAGCACATACAATATTTTAATTGCATTTCATTGTTCCCAAACCTAATTTGTTGAAAGTTAATTCTAATGATATCAATGCCTGAGCTGAATCAGTGCTCACATGAGAGCTTTGGTAAAATGAAATTTTTATACACAATAAGTCCACCAGCTTTTTCTAACTACTTTTATTATCTGTCTTTAGGAAGATATAATTTATTTTTAAGAGCGAATTGCTATTTAAAACATAAACATTACAACTAACAAATGAATGATTACTTTTTTCAGAGCACTCAGCTCTCAGAAATACACAATAATAAGGGATTCAAAAAGATGTGTTTCTTAGAGAGTGATTTTTAAAATAGAACAGTTTGGTGGTGGTGATGGTGATGAATATTTGAATAAATATTTCACTTTGAGGGGGGTTTACATTTATTTATTTCCATCTATACAATTTTAACAAGAGACAATTAATAAAACTAGTACCTATCAGCTAACTCTGGTTATCAGAGCTAACCCCCAGCAAAGATTCTTGACCCACACATGACCAGTGTTCTCTATAAGCTGTGTCCTTGTGCAGTGCTGAGGAGAAATTATAATGCTGCCCTACTAATTAGCAGAGTGCCCACAGCTAGTTTTTTGTTTCTACTGGCAGTGCACATTCAACACATTGCTCTGTGCACATAAAAAAATGTATTCCGCACATGGATGGAAAAAATTCATATATGAACAGAAAAGATTAGAGGGAACATTGCACATAACCCTCAGCCCACTCCCCTCCATGCAAAGTAAGTAGATATTCTTTATAAGGAGCCATGCAAGTAAACCATGCAGGGCTAGACTGGAGCTGTTTGGGAAGCTGATTCCAAGCCACAGGCCCCTATTTGAGGAAGTTATAATCAAGATGGATCCAACTGACCCCAAGGACAGAAGCAGTGTTTTAAATAGGAAGGTCCCAAGCCATTTAAGACTTTATAGGTTAAAACCAATGCCTTAATTGCTGTCTGAAAACAAGTAATTGGCCAATGCAGACTGGCAAGTTTATAGATTGATTTAAAGTGAACTGCCAGGCAGAGCACGTTGCAGTAATCCAGGCTTTAGGAGACAAAGTCTCAGAGCACAGTAGAACAGGTGTACACTGAAAAAATGGTTGCACTCTCCTGGCCTGACAGGTGGGAAAAGCCTGCCTGACCACTGATCCTAACTAATCATCTGGCAGAAGACAGGGATCGAACTTTGCTCCCTAATTCACAGTTTTAAATCCAGAAGGAACCAGTATGATTTCTGCACTGGAAAGAGAGAATACCTTTTAAAAATGAAGATATTCTATCTTTATTTAAGCCAGGTGTGAAAGTAACTTACATTTCTTTAGATGTTCTGTTGTATTGTCCCCTGGGGGGGTGTGCTCAGGGCAGGACGTTGGGTGGAGTATGACAGCATCTGTAAGAAATTTAAGTGTGGGGTGGAGTGCTGGGCTTAGGACAGAGTGTTGGAGTGTGGGAGGTGCAGTACTCAGACCAAGAGTCTGGGGTGGGGGTGGAGCTTCAGGTAAGAGGCTTGGGGTGTGGGAAGATGCAGGAATCAGGGCAGAGGTCTGAGGTCTGGGGGACTCAGGACAGAGGGTTGGGAGTGGAGAGAGTATGGGGGGGGGTTCAAGCACACTCTTTAGGGACTGAAGCCCCTTCTCCATTTCTATCAATGCTGCTTGTTGCTTGTTCTTCCCCTTCCATCACTATCAGGAAGTGAGAAGAAAACACACAGTCACAGAATCATAGACTCCTAGGGCTGGAAGAAACCTCAAGAGGTCATCGAGTCCAATCCCCTCACCAAAGCAGAACTAACCGCAATTGAATCAACCCAGCCAGGGCTTTGTCAAGCCGAGACTTAAAAACCTCTAGGGTTGGAGATTCCGCCACCTCCCTAGGTCACCCATTCCAGTGCTTCACCACCCTCCTAGTTAAATAGTTTTTCCTAATATCCAACCTGGACCTCCCCCACTGAAACTTGAGACCATTGCTCCTTGTTCTGACATCTGTCACTATTGAGAACAGCCTCTCTCCATCCTCTTTAGAACCTCCCTTCAGGTAGTTGAAGACTGCTATCAAATCCCCCCTCACTCTTCTCGAGCCCAAATCCCACAACCTCTCCTCATAAGTGAAATGCTTCAGCCCCCCTAATCATTTTGGTTGCCCTCCACTGGACCCTCTCCAATGCATCCATGTCCTTTCTGTAATGAGGGGCCCAGAATTGGATGCAATACTCCAGATGTTGCTCCCCTCCTGCATTGGCCACGAGGGAGAGGAACGTGGGGCCACTGTGAGCTGTTCTCTCACTCTCTGACAGTGATGGAAGGGGAGCAACAAGCAGAGTCTGTAGGAATGGGGTGCCTCAGCCCATCACCTTCCCCAAAGGACACTCTGCAGTGGCTTAGGGCTAGAGCCAGTGTGGGGGTACAACCTCATTCTGCCCCTTCCATCTGCCTGCTGCTTAGCATGGCACCCTCAGCCAGTTCTTGTGGGAGCAGTGCACCAGAGAGCACCACCTTACTTTCCCCTCTGATTTAAAGACTCAAACTAATTGAAAATCTTCCGCACAATTTGGTAATTAGGAATAGTGATGGATTAATCCCACTGTTAAAGAGTCACATCTTATTTCCGGTTTGAATTTTTTTGTAGTTCAATTTCCAGCCCTGGGATGATAGTATGAATCATAAATGGCAGGCACAGTGTTACCCTCATCATTTCTTCTGGTTGCTTATTGCAGCATGGGAAAACTCAATGACAATGGTGATGAGTAAATACTTAAAAACCTAGATAGAAGGCATCACTTCAGTCTTATCTGGATCAAGATTCAGGAAAATGGCTCCCATTCACGCCCCTCTCTCTCCCAGGCTACGTCTAGACTGGCCACAAATTCTGGAAAAGGGATGCAAATCAGGTAAGTCAGCATAGGGAAAGCCGCGGGGGATTTAAATATCCCCCGCGGATTTAAATATACATGTCCGCCGCTTTTTTTCCAGCTTGGGGAAAAGCCGGAAAAAAAGCGTCTAGACTGGCGCGATCCTCCAGAAAAAGCCCTTTTCCGGAGGATCTCTTATTCCTACTTTTCCCCAAGCTGGAAAAAAAGCGGCAGACATGTTTATTTAAATCCGCGGGGGATATTTAAATCCCCCGTGGATTTCCCTATGCTGACTTACCTGATTTGCATCCCTTTTCCGGAATTTGTGGCCAGTCTAGACGTAGCCCCAGTGTCTGGCACGCTCACTTGTGAAAGAGATAGCTGGGTACTGTCAGTGTACTGAAAGTGTCCTAGGACTATCTTGTCCCAAATACCCATGGAAACAGGAGAAATAGGAATCAGTGCCAATCCCCATAACAGTGTCTTTTAGGAATAAGAGTAATTACCCTACCCCACCTTCTGAGTAATGCTCCAAAAGGAAAGAACAAAATGATAAATGAATAGCACAACTCACTCCTGCTGAAGTCCAAAGATAAGTACTCCATTGTCAATCAAACGTCTCAAAACAAATAATCCTAAAAATAGTGAGACGGACCCTCTTTTAATGACATTGGCTTATTTAGTACATATAGTGCACTGAATTGCTCTAGGAGTGGTTCTTCTTCGCAGCTACTATAACACTTAGATGCTCATTGGAGGTGGCAAAACTAATGTACAGGAAGCAGAAGTAGTAGGCGAGAACAAGGCATGGAAGATGGAACTGAGCAGGGACAGCCAGCATATGGCATCAAAATATGTAGACAGGACAGTCTCTTTAAAAAAATGAGACTTGGCACCTTATATTGTATATTATATTTATATCTAAATATTCCTCATTTTCAGCTTGCAGGATTTTGCCCATGGAGAAGTTTGTAGAACAGGTGAGCTCTGTTGGCTGAGCTCAAAGCAAGGGAGTAACCAGATCTTAATTTCTGTTCTAGTCCTTTTTTAGCAAAATCAAAATGTGGTTGGTATGTAACCTATAAAGAATGTTGGGGGGGGGGGGGCTCCCATGCCTTCACACTTCTCTCCCATTAAAGTATTAGATTCTCACTGTATTCCAGAGACCCAGGAGACAACCGCAGACAGCTAATAAAATACTAATTTAAGTTTTGAGGCTGAATTAGAGGAATCCAATTAAGTTGTTTTAAACCCTAGTATGTGATTTGTTTCCTCCAGTATATGCAAGTGTTTGTCTTTCTTTGAAGCTTCCTAAATGATTGGAGAAAGTGTGGTGTTTAGGAGCTCATGTATATCTTTTCCACAGCCCCAGTTCAATTGAGAGTATCAACTTCCATTAGCAGAACAATTCACAGTGCTTTTCATTCCTTGCTACAACTAATCCTTTCTGACTTGCTTCAAAGATGTAATACTTTGTATGTCTGAAGATGTATGCTACTCTCAATTGCAATTTTTTTTCTTGTACTGAATGTTTTGGGCTTACGGAGGAAGAATATGGCCATATGGAAATATCTTCCCTATCAAAGTGAAACAGTTTTAGTGAGCCTTTAAGAAGGTTCCTCAAACATAATGCAGTAGATGAACTCTCACAGGCGTACTTTAATGCCTGTTAAAAATTTCTCTGCAGATGATGCAAAGCGAATGCACAGTGAATAGTGTTGTTTGTGTTATGACTGGAAGAAGAATGACTTCTTAGTGAAAGAAAGTCTAACGTTAATTAAAACATTTTCAGGCTTTGGGTGCATAATACCCCTTTGGTGGTGTTCTATTGCCTGTCGTTTTAATTCCATGAAAAATAGGCTGTGTAATGTTAGCAAATGTTCATATTGATTACAAGCATCCTGGGTACGCTAAACCAAAGAATTAAGTCTTTTGATTGTTTCTTGCAAAACAGCTATATTGATAACAATGCTCGTAGTATGAATATGTTGCAGCCAGGTCATTGTTATAATCCTTTGCAGTGAAGGCTGTTCCATTAAATTAAAAAAAAAGTACCTGAAAGTGTCCAGCAAATCCTATTAGTTACTGGACTTCAGTTATATATTTCTGATTAATAGGGAGTTCAGTGAACCCCCTCCCCCCCCAGGTCAAATTTAAAAATATATATCAGATTTTCCATAAGAGATATGCATTCTCTCTTCTGCGAAATAAGGCAATTCTGTCAATAAAGCAAAGGGCAAGCAGAAATGGTTCAAACTAAAAAGTTACCTAAAACTGGAATAGGAAAGAATGGTAGGTCCTAGCTGATTCATCTGTCTTGAGTCCTTGCATGTCAGTCTATCTCTCTATGCCAAGTCAATAAAAATGATTAGAGCAGGCATCTCACAAATGTACACCCTTAAACCATGAAGCCGTAATACTGTGCACGATATTTTTTTCTGACCTTTTCAAATTACATCCAACTGTCTGGGGAATTTCTCAGTGACTAGAGGTAATAAGGTTCAATCCGTTTTGCTGGTTGGCTTCAAATTTAGCTCCTGAGAAGCCCTAACTTATCTATTCTTTTTATCTTTGCCTTGGCATCCATTCAGTACTGTAATCCATGCATCTAATCTTTTTTTCTCCCCTCTCAGGTTCTGCTGCAGGATCACATTGTGAAAACTACAACCATGAAAGGCCCTCCATTTATTGCACCCTTCAAAAACGAAATATTAGCATGGGAGGCTAAGCTGGTATGTTGCCTTTTGAGAGGCTCTTGTTGAATTTAATTAGCTTTTAGATTTCATTTCCATGCTACATCTCAGTTTTCACCACCCTATGTGATTTATGCTTCAGTAACTTTCATTATATAAAACTTTTAAAACTTTGCTGTGCTACTTGCACGGTGTAGAATATTAAAAAGGGGGGTGGGGAAGATAGCACAAAGTTCTTTGTGTTAAATTGATTTCACTTTAGTTTTTATTATGTGAGCCCAAATGCAATAGACACAGTCATCCGGCAAGTAAGCGAATCATCCAAGTGAGACTCACAAACAGGCAGCTGTGCTGGCCCGTTCTTCATTGTGCTTCCCAAAGCAGAGCAGATAACAGAAGTTGAGATCATTTTCTTTTGACTTTGTAAGAACATAGTGGCGTTGAGTGATTTTATATCTGATAACAGCTCACTTTATTTTTAATATGTGGTATACCTGGCATTTATTGGATGTAGTAAGGGAACACATGCATTGCTTACAATAAATGAAATGTCATGTTTATTGTCTCCAGTGTAACTACTGCAGGAGCTTATGGAATTCTGGCTGCAACTTCAAAAGACCCTGGTGATGCTGAGAACCCATTTTCTTGTTCATAAGACGCATGTTACCAAATATCAATAAAAGGAAAGCACTATGAAATTGTCAATAGGAACTGGTAAGTTTGTTGTTCTTATCTACTTAGGGTCTAATTCCCTTTCCACATTCTCTGTTTCCGGAGCTGCTTTTTACACAACTGGATATGAAGAATTGGGCTCAGTAGGTCTTAATTGGCTTGGCTTGATCATTAATTGATCAGTCTAAAACAATTACCTCTTTTCAGCCATGACTGAATTTCTCTTGAATATAAATATAGCTAGGAGTGGTTCTCAACTAGGAATAGTAAACCCCTAGAGGGAATACAGAAGTCTCACAGAGGAGTACATCACCTCATCTAGAGAGTTTCCTAATTTTACAACAGGCTACATAAAAAGCCCTACTGAAGTCAAGACAAACTAAATTTTCATAGAGTGACTTGTTTATATTACTCTAGATACTATGCACTGAAATGTAAGTATAATATTTATATTCTGTTTTTTTTAATTATATAATAAAAATGAGAAAATGTTTTCAGTAAGAATGTGCTGTGACACTTTTGTATTTTACAGGCCTGCCAATCGGGAGGGAAGAAGGGAGGGGACCAAAGGGAGCCCAGGCCCAGGGGCGGACTGGCCCAGCGGGATACCGGGAATTTCCCGGTGGGCCGTTGTCTGGTGGGACATTGTGTCCGCACGCCGTGTGCCTCCGTGTCTGCGCTGTATGCGGCACGCAGAGTCTGACCCGCCGCCTGTGTCGCATGCCGGACATGATGCAGGGGGCTGGACTTGAGGGGCACGCAGGGGTGACATCATGGGGAGGGCCATGCTCAACCCATTTCCTGGGCCTATTTTGATTGCCAGTATGCTCCTGCCCAGGCCCCTTCATAATCACTGCCAGAATGCCAGGTGGTGTACACTAGAGTCCCGCGGTGCTCTATCTGGCCAGCTCTGAGGGCTGGTGGGGGGATGGGTGAACTGTGGAGGCATCGTTCGGGCCACTTCTATCTGATGCCCCACCCCTTTTGTGTATGTGGAGCTGAGCCCTCCCTTTCCCCACACTGCCAAGGGGCCTGAAGATCCTGTCAGCTCCCCTGGAATGTTATGTTTAATTTTGTAAGCGAGGTGAAATTGGGGGCACACAAGACAAATCAGACTCCTGAAAGGGGTACAATGGATTGAGAGCCTCTGCTTTAGAAGATCTTGATGATTTTTTTCTGAAGTGAAGGGAAACATGACCTACTAAATATAGTACAGGATAAGGAATTTGGAAATCTGTGTTTTGTATATAGGTCAAGCATGCTGTGGTTGTGTGATCTCCTTTAAAACATTTACTCTTTAGTATATTTACTCCTTTAATACATTACTCTTCCATAGTATCTCCATCAGTAAAAACAGGGATAATAATAATGCCTTTTGCTGATGTATATAGTTATTACCACCATCACCATTGCTATTACTATTACTATTTTTTTATTACTACAGTGCTCTCATGCCTCAAAGGGATGTAGAGAGGCTTACTACTTTAATATTTTTAAAGTGGTTTGAGAGCCTTTGTTGGAAGGCAATACAGAAGAGTAAAGTAGAGTTATAAAATCATTCTTTATTTGTAAGAAAATATTTTCTATGTTCAATTGTTTCATCTACTTCCCTATTTTGCAAACAAGACAACTTAGAAAAATAAGAATATTAAATCATATTTTTTCTTTAAACCTTTTAAGTCACTATAAGGAAAAGTTTTATTTCAAGGTACATAATTTTTCTAAATCATTTCACATTACATTTGTTTTTAAATTAAACAACAAAAACACTTGCCCTAAACTTTTCTGTGCTATAACAGATCTTTTGATGCCATTACATAGTTCTTTCTCCTTGTGTGTTCTTTCCCATTCTGTGTCCTGTCTATTTAGATAGTAAGCTCTTTGGGATGGGGACAGTCTATTGTTCTGTGTTTGTACAGTGCCTTACACATGTGGGTATGTCTACACTGTAGAGATTTTTTGGAGAAACAGCTGAAAAAAATCGAAAGAACAGAGCGATTTTTCTGACATTGGTAAACCACTTTCTACGAGGAAGAAGCCTTTTTCTGAAAGAGCTCTTTTGGAAAAAGGTGGGTGTGGATGGGGAAGAGGGAGTCCTTTTGAAAGAAGAGAAAAGAGGAAAAAGCACAGGTGCCCTGGTGGCCACTCCATCCATAAGTGGTGAGGAGTCCTGTGGCACCTTATAGACTAACAGAAGTGTTGGAGCTTGCTCCAACACTTCTGTTAGTCTAACACAGCTACCCCTCTGATACTCGGTCCATAGTAATCACAGTTTAAATGCAAGATTCAGTGTGGACTCTATCTTTCAAAAAAGCAAATCGCTTTTTTGATGTGCTTTTGCTCTCTGGACGCTTTCTTTCAGAAGAAGTTTTTCCAAAAGGTCTCTTCCTGAAAAGCTTTTTCCAAAAGAAGCCTGCAATCTAGACATAGCCACAGTGGGACTTCATTCTGAGTTGTCCCTCGGGCATGCCTTCATATACATAATTAATAATACATTGTGTTTTAATGCCTCTCTTGACATGGCACCTTTTTGCAATAGTGAAATATGAATACTCAGTCTCTGTCCATGTCAAAAGAGAACGAGAGAGACTATTTCACCATTACAACTGCAAGTCAAATCTTATTATGGTTTTATGTCCTATAATATATTTTAATGGTCTCAAAATGGACTCTAGTAAACTGTGGACAATACCTAAAAACTAACACTTAATGAGTACATCTGTCAGTATTTACTAAAGAGTGCTTAGTGTTGGACTAGTGTAGAGGATAGCCTAACCAGTTCATTCTCTATAGCTTAGTGGGGATCTCTGTAAAAAAATGGAGGTTTTATGTCTTATTTTTAATCAAGTTGTTTTCATACTATTTATGTTGGCAATGTTAGAGATATATGGGGGGTATACATTAATCTGTAGGACAGCCATATTTCTAAATTACTCTGAAAAATAATCATAAACCATGGTAAGAATAATCCACTCACACTGACTCTTAGATTTTGTAAGTAGTTTAAACAAAACAATAGCCCCCATGGTAATCGCTTTATGGCCTTATTTCCAGTCCAAGAAAAGAAGGCTGGGTAGGTGAACAGTCCAAAAATTATTTCATACGGAGACAAGTTTACACAGCCACATCTTATTTTTTCTTTTCTCTGAATTGTTTATCTAATCCAAATCTAGACTCTGGGATGAGTATCCTTGCAACAAAGATAGCATATATATATATATATATATATATATATATATATATATATATATATATCTCACACACACACACACACACACACACACACACACCCCTAGGGGCTACGTCTACACTGGCCCCTTTTCCGGAAGGGGCATGTAAATTTCACGAGTCGTCGTAGGGAAATCCGCGGGGGATTTAAATATCCCCCGCGGCATTTAAATAAAAATGTCCGCCGCTTTTTTCCGGCTTTTAAAAAAGCTGGAAAAGAGCGTCTAGACTGGCCCCGATCCTCCGGAAAAAGTGCCCTTTTCCGGAGGCTCTTATTCTTACTTTCCGGAGGATCGGGGCCAGTCTAGACGCTCTTTTCCGGCTTTTTTAAAAGCCGGAAAAAAGCGGCGGACATTTTTATTTAAATGCCGCGGGGGATATTTAAATCCCCCGCGGATTTCCCTACGACGACTCATGAAATTTACATGCCCCTTCCGGAAAAGGGGCCAGTGTAGACGTAGCCACTATGTATTTTACCACCCTAAGCTAATTGGTACTAACCTGGAACTTAAAAAAAGAAAAAATATATAGCTGAATGTCTTCTTCATTTAAGATAATATTTGCTGAGTGCAGTCAGCTAAATTGATATTTATGTTGATGTGTTTGTTTATTCTCACAGCTTTGAAGCTTCTATAATACACTTAAGTTTATTTTTTCATGGAAAGGCTTTGCTATTCTTTATTCTGAGCAAATTAGGCTTCTCTTGGTACTACAGCATTAGATTTTCCTGCTGTACTGAGACAAGCAACTTAAAGGACTCATTGCTTGCCAAGAATATCAGAACTCTAAGAAATGCCTTGTAGCAGTAGAAAGCTTTAAAATCTCAAAGTAAGAACACCACTGTTGGCTATATTCATATATCTTCTTGCAGTATAAACTTTGAAAAATGTAGGCAACATATCAGTCATTTATTATGGCCCCTCTCATAACATTTTAAATTAGAGTGGTTCTGTTTTGAGCGCATATAAGATTTTAAGACTGTCACACTATGAGATTTCTTTTATTGCACATGTGTGCTATCAAGCTTATTTTTATATTTAAAACCATGTACAGGTACAGTTCTGAGGAGTCTTTGGGCTTTTCCCATCATTCATAGTTTTCAGCCTCATAAGTATTTAAAAGAAACTTGAATAGGTAGAAAGGATTTTGCATTCGTTTTCACACAGTTAATCACTTTTTATCAGTTGTTGAGTGTCTGTTGCATGATGTCTAAATCTGTACATTTCATTTATTGCAGGCGTTTATGTACCAGCAGCTTTGATTTATTGCCAGTACTCGAGAAGAATTTATTTTTGTGCAATTGAAAGGCAGTTATATATTTTTAATTTGTCAAAGTAAGACATTCTGGATCAGTTAGGCTTCAGGAGCCTTAAGTCATGGCCTACTTAAGGGAATTATTTCGAAATAGCAAACTTTGCACTCAAAACCAAGCCATTCTTTATTATAAATCCAAAGTTATATCAATATATTATTATTAAGCAATGTAACTAGTCTTAATTTTTAGCTATTTTTATATATTAGCACAGCTGATTTTATTTTTTCATTTCTGATTTATATTATTGAAATGTGACAGTGGCACAGGTAAAATGATGGACAGTAATACATATATGCAAAATAATTCATTTCAATTTGACCTTTTTTCTTCAGTCCAGAGAAGAATATCCATAGCAGATCAATATTTGATTAAAAAGAAATTTCTGTGAGTTCAAATAGCATCCCTGTATATTAATCAATGATGCAAAAGCATGAGATCGCTTTGTGCACAGCAAAAGACTGATGTGTTGTCTGGCTTTGTTGTTGATACAGCATTCTCTATTGTCTTATGTTATTTCTATTTTTATCATTAGTCCCTGAAGTCTTAATAATTAGCTCTGTAATTTCCCCAGAAAAAAACATGTTGATTTATTGAACTGGCTGAAGCAAAAAGTAGCAGATCAATCTGGCATTGTAGGTTAATTGTACAGAACAAAGCACAGTCATAATTAGATGAGAAAAGGACTTTCCTTGTTCATTCCAGTTTATAATAAAATGTCCCTCACCAAAGTGTCTTAGAAAATAATGCATTCAGACTGAGTGGAATTACCGCCTAGCAGATTCTATTTATCTGTAGCTTAAAAAGCAGCTGCGTTTTTGTAAAAAGCAATGAATGTGGCAGTCCTACTTAAAGGTAGAAGAAAAAGAACACCCCTTGTTTTGTAATAAGGGGATTTTCAATTTAAAAGAGAGAGAGAGCCTGTTGTGTGAAGTATGGTTATTACATTCACTGTATTCTATCTCACCCACCAGGAGGCTAATAATGAAGGAGTCAGTGAAGGAGGCCAATGGCATGAGGGTTATCTCACAGCCCCAGATGCTGGATAAGTTGAAGGAGGCAGAATCGCTTTTGGATGACATTCAGAAAGGCCTGAATGATTATTTGGAGAAGAAAAGACTATTCTTTATAAGGTAAACAGTCCATTTCATCTGTTGGCTATAGGCATTGGTACAAAATGTGTTTATATAAATATCTATAAAGTTCATTTTTTATCACCTTTAGGTTTTTTTCTTTCTGTGCAACGATGAGCGCTTAGAAATCCTTTCTGAGACAAAGGATCCACTCCGAGACCAACCACACCTAAAGAAATGCTTTGAAGGAATTGCCAAGCTCACTTTTAATCATGAGAAAGAAATTACTCACATGGAGTCAGCAGAAAATGAAAAAGTAGAGCTCGTGCTGCGAATAATTCCAGCAAGTGCCAAGGGGCTAGTTGAGAAATGGCTTCATGAGGTGAATATCTTTAGCTCTTACTTAGGGTTTAGTTACTGTATAATCATTTTCTCTTTTAGGAGAAAGGAATATCATAAGCATATTTCCTAACTAAATAGCTCACTGAGAATTTATCATGATGTAGACAGAATATCAGCGTCCTTGTTGTTATTTATTACAACTAATTGACATGTGCAATCATGCAAAATTAATTTTAATAAAATGGTTATCAGTGTGTGTGAGAGTTATTAAAAGTGTGTGTGTCTGAAAGCATCTATGTGACTATATGTTCAAGTCTTTGTATATGTATTTTTGTTGTCTTCTCCCTGTAATTTTTAAAGTCTGGAAGGATAGATTTTAAAAAAGGCAGCTGAAAGGAACTTGAAGAAATTATTTTTATACCATCCCCCCTAAAATCTTAATTTTCAATACATATAAAGTAAAAGAGAGAAAAAATAATTAATTGACAACATACTAGCCTTTCCCCTTTGGGCCTATGATCCAGATTAATCAGTTTCGGTATGAAATTAGTGTGATCTCTTTTTGTTGGCTTTACTTTTACATTCCTCTGTTATACAATCATAGTGGGTCCTTCCTCTGATATATGATTCTAGGCCAAGCATTCCCAAGTTCGTTCGTTC
The DNA here is from genome assembly GCF_049634645.1 of Pelodiscus sinensis. NCBI lineage: Eukaryota > Metazoa > Chordata > Testudines > Trionychidae > Pelodiscus > Pelodiscus sinensis. The sequence goes on from NC_134711.1 coordinate 82,685,103, forward strand.
TTCCTTCCTTCCTTCCTTCCTTCCTTCCTTCCTTCCTTCAGAATCAGCCCCAGGTACACAGCTTCTCTTTCTCTTTTCATTTCAAGTTGCTGCTTTTACCCCATTGAATCTGTCCCTTTACCTCTTGCCTTTCTCAGTAGACTGTCAGCCAATCAGTGTATACAGCTGAGAAAAACAATACCTTACACTAGAAAGGGAGAAAAGGAAAAACAAAAAAACACACACACAGGATGTTCTTTCCAAAGTAGATTCTGCTGGGGGAGGGGAAGCAAGAAGAGAAATTTGTCTCATGAACTAAGAGACAATTTTAGCTATGAGTATTACCTTTGTTATGTGTCTAGTTTTTGCAGGCTGGGTGAGCAAAACAAAACCACTCAGGTCTACTCAGGATTCCATGTTTGCCACATAACTGAGCCACCTATCACCATGCCAACTTAGAATTAATCTTTTTTTAAAGCAACTGCACACAACTGAAAACATTTAATCACAGTTAGGTACTATCCTTGCCCTCTCCTAACTTAGACACAAGTCCTTCCTTCCTTACTCTCCAAAGAAGATTATTAAACTTTATTCTTGTACTCCTTTTCAGCACAATATTATGTTTTTTGGAACAACATTGGCACTAGAGAGCTGTGGCTAGGTATGATAGATGCATTTATGTTGAGCCACAGAAAGGCAGGACTCTCACCATCCTGGAAAACCTGCAATAGGTTGGTTAGGTCTCACTCTCTCTAACAGAAGAGAGAAAGATAGGGAGATGAGCAGCCATGTTTATTTCAATACATCTCGTTTAACCCTCACCTTAAAACAAATGGGAAGGTTTGGGAGTGCATTAATCTGGACCCAATTAGCATCTCTCTCTCTCCCTCAAAAGTGCAACCTGAGATTAATGAATATAAAATCGAGTTTCATATGCAGTCTTTAAATCATTTGCATGTTTTATGCATGATAATTGAATTTATTTATGCACTTCCTTTCATTTAATGATTTCCTACTTTTTCCTGTTCTAGCCACATTGTACTATCCAAGAAATAGGATTTGATAGGCAGCAAGGATAGGTGTATGTAAATAAGTGTTAATTTTTAGATCTAATGACAACTGTAAATAAAAATAAATATTTGTGTAACTTTAATTGGGTTAATATAAAATATTATAGTTAAAGTATATACTCTGAGCCTCTTTAGATACTTTGGATATTGTTTAGTATGCTTGTAAGTGTACAAGCAAAATTATTTTCAAAAGGCCATGAAAGGCAGTTAAATTACTGTATTGACATTTCTATGACCCTAGAGACTTATTTCAACTTGGCCAATTAGTAGTAATAGTAGCAATAAGATAATCAGAAGATGAATAGTAATTACATTAATAACTAATGGTATTCAGTGCAAGGCCTAGAAAATCAGAGTCTGGCTCAGACTCTACATTATAATTTGTCTTATTCCATATTTGATCAGTAGAAATATGAGCATTGGAAACATAGGCAGGATATAGACATTCTAAAGATCAGTTTGCCACATTACTGGCCCTGTGATTGTGCCATAATGTAGAATTTTGCTTTTTTCCCAATTAAGCTCAGATGTCTTGGTGATTCCATGTACTGGTTTCCAAATTCTTTGACAATGGAAAGACCATCCTTGTGTTGGTTAAGCCAGGAAGCTACTGTGGGAAAGGTCTTTTTAAAAAGGATTCTGGTAGTGTTTCTCATAGTTTTGATTTGTGCCAGTGCTTCTCTTGTCTCTTGTCTTCCTTCTGTGTTTACAAATGTATGTGGAAGTGGTATTTTTCTGTGGTGTCCTGTCTTCCTCAGTGACTTAATTGGTTGTGTGTTGTGATTTGTTTCCTGATCTTTGTAGGTAGGAATGTCTTTAAAGGCTAAAGTTCTGTTAATTTGTGATGTGACAATTTCAGTGTGTCTCTTGTCATTGAAATGTAGTTTAAAATGTTCAGTAATGTAGCATGAAATTATTGGTTAGTTTTGAAATGGTTGTGAAATCATGTGAAGAAAATAAGTATTGCATCTGATCAAGATAAATTCACTCTAGTGTTTTATGGCTTTTTATTCCTATGTGATAGTAATAAAGTCTCATGTAGGGATGGAAGCCATGAAATACATTGTGAAAAATCATCAACTAAGATGGGGCCATGAGAATAGAAAATGGTATAGTTGTAGAGCTAATGAAAATTGTTGGGAAATGGTTTAGTATGTCACCATGTTGATTGCCATGTTTGCTTTTTATTTCTTCATACTTCACCCATATAGCTTGACAAGTAAGGAAATTAGTTTATAACAGGTTGATTCACTTTTACATCAGTGTTAAATGTTTAAATTGTTTATACTTTTTTATTTTCTATTCAATATAACACTGTACATGAAACACGAAACTAATTAGTTTATACAGTAAAAGACCAACAAAACAAGCCCGACCTGTGAATTACCAAATTCATGTGATGGATACCTAAATTTAGAATGAAGCCAAAGTAGGTTTTCCCATTAGCCCATGGTCCAGGTTTTTTTTACTCCCACACTCAATAATAGATCTGAATGATGAGCAAGCAAGTAAATAATTCTTTTTCTATTGACATGTTTTTCTCAACGTATACATTTTCTTCTTTTCCTATTCTGAAAACAAGACAAGGGATTATAGCTCCGAGGGCAGAAAAAGTACTCATGACAATGTTCATAATTGTGCTAACATCCCATATATTGCTTTGCTATCTAAGTTATGTCAATCTTCGTATATCTTTCTGTCTTGAATATATTATTTTTGTGGAAAACTTCTGTGATTGAGAGTCATTCTTATATAACTAAATTTATTATTACAGTCTTCTTTCTGTATTCTTTTCTAATGAAAATTAATAAAGCATTTTTGTTACTTTGCCTCTCTTATTTATCTGAAAAATATGGATTTCTTGTCTCTTTTCAAAAAAGGCATACACTTCTATTAACTATAAGCAAGCAAATCTTCTTCTGATATAAACCCTAGAGGCAATTAAGTAGAAAAGGTATTTTCCTTGTATTGCTTTAGGTTTCTCACTTGTAACTTACATGTTTTAAAAAAAATAAGTGTCAGTATGAATAAAATAACACTCTAAATATTTTAATCTTAATTAAATCACAAGAGTAGTCCGAATTTGGTAATTATCATTTTGGTTTACAAAGATGTTAGATGTTTATATCATTAGTGTCTTGTGAAGCAATAGTTGCAGAATTTGCAAAGCAAGTTACAATCAGACCTCCATTAAAAGGCAAAGTATCTGCTTCCTTGTGTTTTAATGAAATGAGATTTTTGCAGTCTTGCTTCCAAGATTACACAGGTTATACTGCTTAGAAAGTAAAACTGAGCTTGTTAGCCAAAACAGAAGAAAAATTGTACTGATAAAAAATCATCTTCATCGTTTGCCCCCAAATGTTTTCAGAATTTTCTTTGGATATGGCCATTCGTTTTTTGTAATCTGGGAGAAGATTTTTTTAAATAGTTTCAAATGAACTAATCATTAACATATTAGCCTCTTCTCTCTCTCTTTCTCTCTCTCTCTTTCCTTCCCAAGAATACATTTTAGATTATTTCAATTTTTGTCCCTTCTAAATAATGTGCAGTTTGAGGGTTCATTCTCAGTACAACAGGGCAGACTTTCATGTATGTGTGCTTTATAAATGACATTATAGGGCTCTATATTTATTGCCTCCACATGATTTTGAAATCTAACTGTATTCAGTTTTCAAGTAAAAAATACATTTTTCTAATTCACAGCTCAATCTGCAGGGCTGGCAAAGCAACGTGGAGTATTTTCCTTTTCATGCAGCATCACTAACAATAAAGGGTGTTTTAGGCAAAATTATACCCTCAATTACAGCAGTACAGCCCTCTACTGCCATTGTCTTCAATTTATATCCTCAGTAATACAGATGCAAAAAAATTGCTCTCATTAGGTTTGCACAGGTGTGTCTAAATGGAACTTCATAAATAAATCTATTGATGACTCACAAGAATGAATAGAGTTCTGCTTGGTCTCTAGGGTGGTCGACTGCCTAATTGCACAAAAAAACACCCCTTGCCCTGCCCCTTGCCACACCCCTTCTCCAAATCCATGCTCCCCACTCACTCCAACACCCTCCCTCCGTCACTTGCTCACATCCAAGCTCACTCACTTTCACATGTCTGCGGCAGGAGGTCAGGGTCTGGAAGAGGGTGAGGGTATGGGCTGGGGAGGGGGGGCAGCAATGAAGGGTCCAGGATGACTCCAGGCTGGAGCATGGGATTGGGATGGGTGAAGGCTCCAGCTAGAGGTGTGGGTTCTGGGGAGTGTCCAGTGATGACGGATTTGAGTTCTAGACTGGTGCCAAGGGGTTTCGAGTGTGAGAGCAGACTCAGGACTGGGAGGGGAAGGGGATGTGGGCTGCAGGAGAGAGATTAGGTGTGGGAGGGGAATTAGGGTGTGGGGTTTGGCAAAGAGTTCCAACCAAAGACAGGTGATTTGGGCATGGGAGAAAATTCAAGGTATGGGCTCCAGCCCGGCTGTATTTACCTCAAGCGGCTTCTGGTCAGTGGTGCAGCAGAGCTAAGGCAGGCACGCTGACTTCACACAGCTCCTGGGAGCAGCCACCACATCCAGATTTTAGGTGCAATTGTGTCCAGGCAGCTCTGCATGACATGTGTGCCTCCTGCCCTCACAGTTTCGAGCCAGTGGGAGCTGTGGAGCCAGTGCTCAGGGCAGTGATAATATGCAGAGCCTCCCTGGATCCCCTGCATCAGGAGCTGCACACAGACAGGGCAGGTAGAGAGCCTGGCTTAGCCCCACTACACTGTTTACCCAACTTTTAGTGGTCCCGTAAGCTATGATAAATAGAGCCACCACGGTTCCATTTTGACTGGGCATATCAAGAAAAAACTGGATGCCTGGCAGCCCTAGCAGACTCTCTTACCTGTTGAATATTAAGAAGTTATTTTTAAATAGGCTATCTGGTGCAGTGCAAAACTATGGTAACTCAAGGTTGACAGATACCTTGGCAGTGGAAAAAGTTCAGAAAAGGGCAACAAAAATGACTGGAGTATGGAATGATCCCCATGTGAAGAGAGTTTAATAAAATTGGGACTTTTCAGGTTAGAAAAGAGAAGACTAAGGGGTGATATGATAGAGGTCTGTAAAATCACCAGTGGCGTGGAGAAAGTACATAAGTTATTTGCTTCCATAACACAAAAACTAGGGGTCATCACATTAAATTAATGGGTAGTAGGTTTAAAACAAACAAAAGGAAGAATTTCTTCACACAATGCACAATCAACCTATGGAACTCCTCGCCATAGGATGTTGTGAAGACTGGGACTTTAACAGGGTTAAACAAAAGAACTAGATAAATTACTGAAGGTTAGGTCCATCAATGGCTATTAGACAAGATGGGCAGGAATGGTATCCTTAGCCTCTGTTTGTCAGAAGCTGGGAATGGGTGACACTTGATGATTACCTGCTCTGTCCATTCCATCTGGGACACCTGGCATTGCCTTCTGTTGAAAAACAGGACACTGTACTAGATGGACATTTCATTTGATCAAGTATGGCCGTTCTTATATTCTTCTAGTCTTAATGCTTTATGGGTACAGTATAAACCTCACTGTACTTGTAATGGCTTGTCTCCATCTTTTGTCAACAAGAGAAGCTCAACTCAGAACTTTCAGAGCTGAAAGTACCTACACTGAGGCAGACGCTACAGCTGGGGCCAGTAACAAACTCTCGCCCTCTATGGACTGAGTACAGAAGGGGATACTTACACTGTTACAAAAATGCATGTACATTTCTTGACACATGACCTGGGTATATGTAATAGAAAGAAGATGGTGTTTTTCCTGTAAGTAGTAGAAAGAAGTACAATAAAACTCCATTGGTCTGGCATCCAATGGTCCGGCACTCCTGGTGGTCCGGCACCATCTGAAACCTGGAAGTGCTCCGGGCAGCCAGACCATTGGAGCTGCTCTGCCCCGGGCTTTCCGGAGTCAGCTGCTGGTCAGTTTCAACAATGGCTGACTTCGGAAAGCCCGGGGCAGAGCAGCTAGGGTGCTGCCGGGTTGGTCCCCTAGTGCCAAGGGGTGCATCCCCCAACCCCCCGCTCCCTCCCAGACCCCTCATAGCCCCCCCTTCCAATAGTCCGGCATATCTGATAATCCGGCATCCCCTGGGTCCTAAAGATGCCAGATTATCGGAAGTTTACTGTAAGTAACTATGGTGTAAAACTCACTTACCTCACCAAATTAGCCTCCTCCCCATCCCAGGCAATGATGTGGCTGTTTCCCCAATGGAAGGGATTGGTTTGTTAATGAATCATGTAAGCCTGCATCAGAACCCATCTTTTAATTTTGTACTCAGAGGGCTCAGAGTTCCAGTCCTAGGTGACACCTTACCTGATGGAAAATAAAGTTTTTTTCCTCAATGTCAATTTGAGTAGTGGGACAGCATTCTGAAATGTAGTCTCTTGTCAGACAAAGGGAATGTCTTGTCATCGGGGTGAAATGTTAAACTCAAAGCTGACTGCAAGTTGTTCCTCCATTGTTTATTCTACCAGAAGTGTATATGCTTTGTCTAGTACATGTAGTTGAATTGCTGAGCCTGAACCTAGGACAAGGACTACGTAGGTCAGACCTTCCCGGCCATCTGTGATAGAAACCCACAGTTTAATTTTAAAAAGAGTATTAGGGATCTGAAACAGAAGGACTTTTAGCTGTATTCTGTATTTACTTAGCTCACAGAAAATCTGCTGATGTAAATGCAAGTGCTGCATGCTGACAGAGCTCAGCATTTGTTTTTACCCAGTGTGATCTATCAGTGTATTTATTATTTAGTAATAATAATGATTTAATATCAACAATGTTTCATTCTGTTCAGAATATGCAAATAGGTCATGATACAGAGTTCATGATAGGTAATCTTATAGGTATCTAGGATCTAATCATTATCCAGTAGGTCTTTTTTAGCTCACTAAAAACCGCATGAGGTTCACATGGAAGAAAAGAATGAGCCATTATGGAATAGATCTCTGAAAGAAAGTGCAATTTGTTCTCTGAGGCTCATACCACTAAATAAAGGACAGTTGCATTCTGTGCTAATTGTATCTTCAGAGCAGCCTTCCAGGTTAGCCGTATAGAGTATATTACAGTTCTCCAAGCCCTCTATATGTAACAAAGGTGGTGTTCACTGCTTGGAAAGCCATACTGTGAGGGGGAGGGTGCACGTTACAAACATCCATATAAATGCAGAATGAAGGAGCCACTTGCTGATACCTTCTGTTTCTATTACCCTACTAACATTACCTGGAGTGATTTCCATCTCCCCTACCCATCCAAAACCCTATACTGGCTGGATACTGAAAAACTAATTACTTCAGCATATAACCAAATGTTCATATGATGTCTCAGTTACAGGACTGTTAATAATATATATATATATATATATATATATATATATATATTTAAAATACTGATATGAAGTGTTGTGATCATTTTATTCAGTGACTTTTATTCATTAACGGGTTTAATTTGAGCTGTGTTGCTACAGAGTGAACTAGATGTGACACTGGTCTTGGCATTATTTAACAGTGTAGCGTGATGTTGCATAAACTATTTTCCAAAATATTGCTTTTGTACTGTAGGGTGTGTGTGTGTGTGTGTGTGTAATGCTATAATTTTTGTGAATTACCATTTGTAATCAGCCTAGATACAAATCATTTTTTCATTTAAATCAATATTTTATTTAATGTGTATATACAAATAATCCCATTTAAAATTAAATTTGAAATCTTCACAATTTATGTTAAGCCCTAAATTTACCATCATCTATTAAGATAGTTTAAATAAACTAGAAGATTTACCCAGCTGGGATAAATCAGATTTGTGTGTGTGTGTGTGGGGGGGGGGGTCATTTAAATCATTGCTCTGGGATGGGGATGAGCGGTTCAGTATGCAGGCTGCCCCAGGGAAAGAGAATTCCCCCAGCCCTCTCTTACTGCAACAGCTTGGGGCCAGGTGAAAAGCACTCCTCCATGGCTACTACAGCTCCAGTGGGTACAGCTGAGGGAGGGGTGCATGTCCCCCATCTGGGAGAGGTCCAGGTTCAACTGTCTCCTGCGTCCCTCAGCAGAGTGAGGAATTCAGCAAGCTGTGAACTTTCCCCTCACTCCTTGACAAAGGGGAACCACTAGCAATGTTCCCAAAGAAATCAGGTGTGTGGGGGGGAACTCCAGCTCCCCTGCTCTCTCTAAAAAGCTCCTGGTGGGGGTACTCGGGGCTGGGACAGTCCCAACTTCGGGGTGGGGAGATCACCCCCAGCCAGCTCCTTTCACCTGCCTGGTGATTCTGTGTCTTTTCTGTGTGGTTTTATGAGAAGCAATCCCATTCCAGGCACATCCCATTTTCCTGGCACAGACAAACCCTTGCCTTGGTTTAAGTTATGATAAGAGGAAGCTGCATACTGAATTTGGTAGTCGTAGCTCTTGGCGTTTAGGAGGAGTTCTTAAACAGACATTTGCATAGACAGACAGACTCATGCACAGAAGGATACATTCTCTCAAATATATAGTAGATTAAAAATGCTGCATCCATGAACCCTTCTCAAATTGTAATGAATTAAAGAGTAATTTTTTAAAAAATTATATACAGGAACAGAGGAAAACATCTTTTACTTTTGAACACAGTTCAAGTTTTGTAACTATTTCACAATGCTATGTATCATATTACAAATCTTTATTAGTTTCAGTCTTTACAAAGGAGTGAATGATGGTACTTCCAGTCTCAGATGTGCAGAAAATCTTTGGCTTAAACCACTTTTAGTTTTAGTTTAACTAGCAGTAATAGACTATTTTCATCATTTGGATTAATTCAATTAAAGTTGAGAAACAAGTTTGGAGCTGAAAAAGCAGGAAAGTTTGGTTTCCTCTTCCAGTTTATGAATAAAAACCATTTGGTAGAGGATGAAATTACTAATTTTCAAAACTTGAAGGATATGGGGCCAGATAGTCAAAGGGATCTTCTTGTACAAAGGCTGTTGTCTGGCTATACCAAAAGGAGAGAAGACAGGTGACATTGGTTTAGTCAGGCCAGAACTTTATTATTAGATGTCAGGGACTACTCAGTAGATAAGTGAACAGTGCCAGTAACTCCATGTTTATTCCATAATTATCTGGGGGCTTTTACCAGCTCCCCCTTTTTCTATCCAGGTTCCTCTAACAAATCCATTGTCTGGGACCTTACCATCCACCCTCCCCCTCATAGAAAGGTTAAAGTGGGCAATAAGACTGGGGGATTGGCTCCCTTCTGTAGCAGTCATACTAACCAAACCAACTGCCCCCACTTATTTATTCCTTTAACAAATACTTCTTTTTAAGACCTTTTCCTAGCCATTTATCTGGTCACTACATCTTTTCCCTATGGAATACCTAAAAGGAGGTCTTCAGGCACAAAGCTACCCCTTTTAAATCCAACATTCCTAAGGGTTGAGTCAGCTACCACAAGGACCTTTTTGCAGCAGTTTTCGTCTCTCCACCCCTCCCCCCATCCATAAAGCTTTGTTCCCTTCATTCAGCCCAGCCAAATAAACCCCCCACCCTTTGCTTATAGGTGTAGAGTTGTCATTCTGTACAATCCTCTGCTAACCTTTACAGGTAACTAATCCTTCCGCTCCAACCAATATTCTACATGCCCATCTGTTCTTTTCCTGCCTCGTGTCCTTCTGCCATCAATTTTACCTTCTAGTGCCTATAAACATTCCTCACCTGCTGAACCCTGTGCCTTGCAAATCGAATCTTTCTTTTTATAAGACCTCTGGCTGAATAGTACTTGCCAAGTCCTAATGATCTCCACTACTTTCACGCTGGTTATGCGTCTTCCATGATACTTCCAGAATGCTATTATAACACCATAATTTAAAGGATTGTAATTTCTTTATAATTGATTGTTTGAATGGCTGTGTTTCCTAGCCATAATTTAACATGGATCAAATGTAAGTTTTTAAAAGAATCTGGACTTAATCTTTCGATTTATTTCTCTTCACATCAGATTCCAGAATGTGTCTTTCTCTCTTGCCGTTCTGGGGCTTATTTCAGAATCCAGTACCTTTTACAATGAAAACTAGATGCAGCTAGGTGCCTAAGGGGATTATCAAATGCACCTAAGAAGCAGGATAGGCACCTAACTCCTATTTGTTGCAATGGATGTTAAGTACCTGTCTGCTTTCTTTAGAAATCTAAAATCATTTGAAAATCTGGCCTAGAATGACCAGAAAAAATCTGCCAATTCAAAAACTGCAGTCAATAGTTCTTTTCTTTAATAAGACAGATAGTTTAAACATAAAACATGTTTTAATAAATTGTATTATATGCTCTTTTCTTCCTTTCTAATTGATAGAAATCACAGCTCAAAAATGTTCTAAGTAAATAAGAAATGCAACAGTTACTATTTTCAACATAAACAAATGTATTGAGATTACTTTTACATGTTTACTAAACTAGGAGATTGCTTAAAAGAAATGTGTATGGACAAAGTATATCCTAGTTAACAACCACCTCCCCCCAAATTTAGTGTAAATGCTATACTTGATCACAAATCAACATGTTTTAAGAATTATTCCAACTAATGAGAATGACCTTTCTTTAGGGAAATAACTGAAAAGTCCATATGCAAAACAAGATTAAATCTGACTGTTTAACTCAAGGCTTTCTGCATGCTGATTGAAATCATGATTGAAATCACTGTGATGTAAATCAATCCACCCTGCTTTTAAGCAAATGTTGCAGTTAATTTTAATATTTCCTTCCCCTGAATAGATCGGTGAGGCTTTTATTTTTAGATTGCCACAGCTATCTGCTCTTGTATCACTTAAAACTAAGATGTGCTTGTCATGATGTCATTTACATTATAATACTTCTAAGTTACTTCTGAAACTGTACCATGAGAACTGGTACAGATCATAAAACTCCATTTGGGAAAACAGGTATTGTTCTTATCTGTTCTCATTGATGTCTCATACTCAGTATGTGAGTTTTCCAAATAATTAGAATGAGGACAATGTTAAAATGCTTCTAATTTTTTGTGTTTTTGTTTTTTGCTATTCTTCAAGTTGGAAACAAATGTGCGTTTGAAGAAAACTGTCACGCTAGCGTGAGGAGACTATTTGTGGCAAGAACAAGCCAAACTAAACAAATGTTTTGTATACTTTCTGGCAGTGGTGGGCAACCTGTGGCCCAAGGCAAGATGCAGCTCCTTAGGGTTCTATGTATGTCCCAGAAGACCTTTTGTTTTCCTGTTGTCCATGTGCAGAGTTGCCAGAGTCCACTGGCTTCCATCTGGGCATTTTTTTCCTATCAGTATAACTAAAGTGATAGGCACATTGCTGATTGCACACAACGTTGACTATGAGCCATGCGCTCCCTCTGCATCCAAACAAAGTGTGGCGATGGTTCAGTTGGCTCCTCCTGCAAATTCTAGGTACACAAGCGCAGTTGTCAAAACTATTTTTATCCTGAGAGACTGTCTTGGTTACAGAAATCTTGTGGCCCACTGAGATGAAGGAAGGCTACTTATGTGGTCCACTCACTAATTTAAGTTGCCCATTGCTGCTTTATAGCAAATATTCTTGAATTATTGGAAAAGGTGTGGTGTGCTTTTAAGACAGCCGTAAATAGCTCTCAACTCATAGATACAGTTTCAGCAGATTACTGTAGGTTATTTTGATATTAAAGCACTGTGCTTCCCTGGTGGAAGACAGACTAGTGCAAAAGAAGTGGGGTTCCCTGACAGTGTTCCCTCTAAACTGCGCAGCAGCACAGCTTCGCAGGTGATTAATCAACCCTTCCTAGTCAGAGGCTCAGGGCTCTGTGCACGGAACTGACTGACTGGGCAAGGCTGATTAATCACCTGTGAAACTGTGCTGCCTCCCAGCTTAGAGGGAACACCGGACCCTAATAACACCAGCCGCAGGAGCAGATCTCACTTATGGGTCACCAGGATCATGAAGCAGCTGACCAGCCCAAATTTTATGTCTGCTCTTGCAATGCATGGCACATCTAGGAGAAAACAACTCCCTGTAGAGCTTCCAATGAATGTCACCCTAGCCTTGAGCAGCATGAAGCTAGTCATGAGAGAATGGGTGGGGAGGGGAAAGCAGAAAAGAAACACATGAAAAATGAGTTAAAAATGAGAGGGGGAAATGAATAGAGACATAAAGGGAAATCAGAGGGTCGAAATGGGCATAAAAAGGTCAAGGTACCATAGGTGGATCTGATAAAAATAATGGTTGTAATGGGGGAGCAACCATCAACCAAGTTGGAGGAGCAAGTTTGCTTCCAACTAAAAAGGTTTGGGAATCACTGGCGTTAATAGGAGTTTTTGCTAGTGACCTCAGTAGAACAAGATTGGTCCCAAGTATATTTTCACATTATCATTGCTTTAGCAGGCATAAACAACTCTTATCACCACTTGTGCTTTCATTTTTCTTCAATTAACATGTATTTTGGCTTTTTATAGAGATAATCCCATTCTTCATTAATGTTGTAGGAGGGGGAATATTACTATTAAATATTTTCAGTGCATGTATTTTACAGTTTTAGGTTGATGTTGAAATGGTTTCCCTTAACAATTCAAGTGCAGTTTTGCAATTGTCAGAATTTCTGGCTTTTTTTTCTGACAAGAGTCCCATTTTGTTTTTTTCATGTCGGAGGGAGGATTGATTATACTCGTCTTGTTATATGAAGACAGTGTGTCTTCCATGCAACTAACAAATACACGTTCAAATGGAAAATCCCTGGAAATAAATACAGAAATGTTTGGCTAACAAAACTGCATTTAAAGTTGAAGGGAACAGAGAAGAAACCTGGGAAAAGCAGGCTGGAAATTTCATTTTGAGGCAATAGTAGAAGAGATGTTGGGAAGTCAATAGTTACGTTCATTTAACTATACTACAACATAGTGTATGAACTGCTCCCTGACCTTTTTATTTAATAGAAGATTTTTATTTAACAAAACATTTGACAAATTAGAACTGTAACTATATCAGGGATGTTGGATGCAAAGGTTCACATTGGGAACCAGTCCTGTACAATGTGCCCTTTTCAATAGTGCAAAAATACACTAAAAATACATATGAAAATGAGCTATTTGCTCACAAATATTTATCTGAAGCTATTTCTTTTCAAAAAGTCTCAAAATAAAAGTTATACACAAGGTACTGTATAAAGTATAGTTTATGATTCTAACAGAAACCACAGAAGTACTTTCTTTCTTACAATAAATTCCTAAATTATTTGAAATGTGAGCATTCATAGGAGACCTAAGCCTAGGGAACAATGGGTGTTTACCACTGATTTCAAAGGGCACAGCATCAACCCAACAGTGACAGAAAAGATTTTGTAATATGAGCAAATGAAGCTATGTTTTAAGGCATACTTATCTTGTTCTGTTCACTTAACAAGAATTTCTATGGGGGTGTGTCTAAACTACATGGCTCCGTCGATGGAGCCATGTATATTAGGCTGATCGGCAGAGGGAAATGAAGCCGCGATTTAAATAATCGCAGCTTCATTTAAATTTAAATGGCTGCTGCACTCTGCCAACCAGCTGATGATCAGCTGTTTGTCGGCAGATCCGGGCAGTCTGGATGCGCCGCGGTCAACAATGAACCCTTTGTCGACTGGCGTAGGTATGCCTCGTGAAACCTTGTTTTGTTTTGTTTTTTGTCTGTTTTTGCCTTTTTCCTCTGCCCACGTCCCCCCCCCCCCCCCCCCCCCCGAGGGACAATGATGCCACAGAAGTCCTGCTGGACACACTGGCCCTCTGGAGGGGTACTCCCGGATGCAGTTTCTGAATTAGGGCCTTCTGTTCTTTTTTTGTGCAGATAGCTGTGCTTCCTATAGTGGGAGTTTTGTTGTTCTGTGGGTTCTTAATTTTTTTACTTATTCAAAGTAACAAAGGCTTTCTTGTCGACCGCGGCACGTCCAGACTGCCCCGATCTGCCAACAAACAGCTGATGATCAGTTGGTCGGCAGAGCGCAGCAGCCATTTAAATTTAAATAATCGCGGCTTCATTTCCCTCTGCTGATCAGCCTAATCTACATGGCTCCATCGACGGAGCCATGTAGTTTAGACACACCCTGGGTGTGCCTCGCTAATAAAAATCAGTGGTCCAAGCAGCTGATGCAAACTTTCCTTAGCGTAGACTGTGCTGGTTTCAAATGTGAACACAGCTGCAAATAACCTGAAAGCTAAATTGTATTTTTACATCAGCGCTGTTAGACAAAAATGAATTATTAAGTAATTGCTATTGTGACATAAGCTTGATGCAAGTAGTGGGATTACTTGACAGAGCTGTAACCTCAAACTACCTTGAGAATTTACAACATTCCTTAATTTTCTGATTGATTAAATGGATTATTTGACATTTTGGCAGAGCTTTGAAATCACGGCATAACAAAGACTCCTTTCATTGCTCATTATTTGCTCTCTTCAGGCTTTAACACAGATTCCCCGAAACAAAGATTGTGGATGCTTCTTTCTTGAGTAATTTTTGTTTTAATTCACATTTTTATTAGTAGTGTCACATTTTCGACTAAACCTCTCCGGGTGTAGAAATGCAATTCTCAATCATTACAATAGAGCATATGGAGAGAGGTAGTCTTAAAATGCCCAGACATTTATATTCTTATCACTCAGTGCCAATAGAAGAATTGAACTTCACAATGATTTGTTGTCAGAAATGGTCTTAACCCTTGCATCACTGATATTTTCCAGGCTGCCTGCCAAACAAATGCCTGGGGGGATGTGCTTATGTGTCTGCTGAAACCAGTAGGTTAATAACAATTTTAGCTTCAATTTTCTGTTGTCCTCTGTTCTCACTGGAAGAAGTAGGTGCGTTAATGTCAAGTATTTATGTATACAATGTAATGGGTCCAGCTTAGATGTTGCCAGATAGGTTGGAGGTCACTTGTTTTTACCAGCTCAACATGGATCAGCCAATGCATCATCAAAATACATTTCACATCAGGTAATGAGGAGCAGCTGGGGAAAGCTCTCACTTCAGCTGCAAAGTCCTGTTCTATTAAAAACTTGCAGATGCTGAGGATGCCTAACTGTACATCCTGTTCTGCTTCACGGTACTGCTGGAAGACAAGCATGCTGGCACTCTGTGGCAAGCATCCAAACAAATTGACACTAGAGTCTTGTTAGTATGCGTTTTCCTGACCAGACTCCCCTGTAGGGGTGTGTAGAAGGACAAATCTCAGTCTCGAGGATTTCATAACATTTATAAACTATTTGAGCCTCATGCTTCACCCTCATGAAATTGCCTCTGAACTTTCCCACTGAGAGGGTTACCTGCCATGTCTCAGTCGTGAAAATAATTCTCTGGGTATCACTCACCATGTTAAGAACATACCTTTCTTTTGCAGTGATAACATATCCTAACTATTAGGGGCCACACAAACATGACCGTATATAAAGTGATTTGAAATCCAAGGCTGAAAAGCACTATATAAGCACTAAGTCTTGTTATGATGATAGACAGCATAGGTAGCAATGCCTTTCATTAAGATTGCCTGACATTTTACCTCAGAAAACCCTATTTTCTAATAATGTTGCTAACTTTTAACTGTTTAGGCTGATATTTTCCATGTTTGGTGACTGCCCGATGGTGATGTATTTTTATTTATTTTAAAATTTATTTTAGTTTAGCAAAAATGGTTCAGCCATTTTGAAGAATGAGTTTGAGGGACCAATACATTGTTTCCTGCCATCTTAACCATTTCTAGTGACCATTTCATTGAGATGCTCTAGGGCTTCCATGCTTTGGAGCAGTTATTTGAAATTTGGCGGAGGAGGGAAGGCACGTTTCTATCAGACATGTTTTTTGCTGCCCCTGCCCCATCAAAAAAGCCCTCACGTAATGAGCCTTTGAAAATCACAGTTCGCTTATTTTCACTAGAGATGTAATCTCTTCATCTGTCAAATGGGAATAATACTATCACCGCCTCACCTCTCAAAGGGGTTGTGAAAATGCAATCATGTTTGTGATGCACTCAGATAGTGTAGTGGTGATGAGCAATAGAGAAAATCTCACAAGGAAGTTAATAATTCTGCATTAAAAGGTGAGGTTTGAATAGTTTAAGTAAATAAAGTGTAGGGCCACACACCAAACAATGGGGATGAAGTGAAATATTGAATAGCGGTTTGTTCTGGAATTGTCGTACATTCCATTATTGTCCAATGAAGAAGGGGTTCTCTCAAAAAAAACCCAGCATGTGATTGTGGAATTATGATTGTATCATAATTCATACACATGGGATGGTGGGATATGGGGGCGGGGCATGGACAACCTAAATTCTGGCATTTTCTAACTTTCAAGTATCTTCCCTAATGTTATGTTACAGTTAAGTAAGAATCAAGTTTTAGGTGTATCAGTGCTATGTGTATGACTTCTACATATTAACATTCTACAGGAAACCCTTGCATCCACCACAAATGGTGAAATTCACAAATCCTAGAAGCCGTGGCTCCCAGCCTCCGCAGTGAATTCCCTGCAGTTCCTGAACTCACCGCAGGTGCCAGGAGCTACACTGAGTTCCCCACAGCTAATTGTGGCTCCTGACATCTCCTGGCAGCTACGGAGAATTCACTGCAGATGCCAGGAACAGCAGGGAACTCACCACAGATCCTGGCAGCTGTTGAGAGTTCCTTGTGTCTTCTGGCCCCTGCTGCTGCCTTCCAGGTGAGGACAGGAAACCTGCAAATATGCCAAACCATGAATAGCAATTCTGCGAATCGTGAGGGTCTGTCTCCTGCACAGTGTATGCTCACTATAATAAAAGAACTATTGGTTTGTAAAAAACAAATATGTCCCACCACAAAAAACAAACAAACAAACAACAGATTTTAGCAGTTTAAATATAACACAATCAGATATGCCATGTTTCTTTTTCAATCTGTTTACAGGGTATTTATAAATATGCCCTTATATTCAAGCTGCCAAATTCATCGAGGCTGGAGTAAGGAAGTAAAAAATATTCTCCAGTTATGTATCCATATCCAGTGCCTGCTAACCCTGTTTCTCTAGAAGGGAATTAATTCCCATTTGGAGAGCAAGCAGTATTTCTACCTGTCAGCTGCCTCAGTTCTGGAAAGAGGAGGAACTTCAACTTTAATTTCCACCTTAATTGCAACATATAGCACAATCATCTGTGATAGCATCTCCAGGAAGCCGTTGAATAAGCATTGATTCTGGCTAGGCTGGTCACACCTTTTTGTCATAATTTCCCAGTGT
This sequence comes from Pelodiscus sinensis, assembly GCF_049634645.1. Classification (NCBI taxonomy): domain Eukaryota; kingdom Metazoa; phylum Chordata; order Testudines; family Trionychidae; genus Pelodiscus; species Pelodiscus sinensis. The sequence continues at coordinate 82,702,392 of NC_134711.1, forward strand.
AAAATCCTAGTGGAGTCAAGTCATAGGTAGCTTTTATCTCAATGTAATCAGTTAGCCCTATAGCCCCATCTGGGTTTCACCTTGACTAGTTACACTAAGGTAAAAGCTACCTGTGATTGATCTCCACTAGGATTTTATACTGGGAAATTATGGCAAAAAGGTATGGCCAGCTCAGCCAGAATCAATCCCGGTATGAATAGTGTTGTTTAAAACAAACAAACAATAGTATTTGTAGAGTAGTTTAGGTTTATAAGGCAATAATTTATCGCTGTGCGTAAGCACTCATTCTATGCAATATAGTGCATGAAACCTTTTATTAGTAAAGTTTGGAAAATTACCTGGGTAATTTTACTGGCAAATAATTCAGTAATTAGGAATTATTTATCCTATGCATAATGATACTTCATATCATTTTAAGAACAGCTTAACTTGTTAATTACACGCTCTCATGAGACTTGCAAAAAGTTGTTATCGTGATGATGTGTTATTAATTCTCCAGGAATGCTGCTTTTTGGTTCAACACCTGCAGAGAGAAATTCAAATGCCAAGTCAACTCACAATATTAGGATTTTGTTTCTTTTTTTTTTTTCTGTTTGAACTAATCAGTGGAGACACTGGAATCCTCACCACTCATATCAGTCACAATGATTTTTGTTCTTTTAGGGTTGATGCCAATTTAGTCCTTATAACAGTGAGAGAGCTGCTTCTACTAACTAGACTCAATCATAGTTCAAGTGTCATCACACTGCTCTATCGGAGGGGATAGTAATCTTGACATGAAAACATACTCTGTCATTTGATCCCATCCACTGCTGTGCATTCTCAGTCAACTGTGGTATTTTGGGGATCTTTTTGTGAGATACCTAAACTTGTATGCAAAGTTTGAGTGAAGATACCAAATTTAGATCGGTTTAAACCAGTTGATAGAAAGAGGCCTGTGCGCGGCCTCGCCACCTCCCCTCAGTCAGTCTCAGAGCCCCGCTGTGAAATCAGGGCAGGGTGAACAGACAAACAGTGGCAGTTTATAAGCCCAGGCCCTGGTTCAGGGCAAGGCTGCAGGCAAGCAGTTTATGATTCAGGCCCTGGGGGCAGAGCAGGGCAGGCAAACAAACAGTAAATAATCCCAAAGGGCCCAAGGGCAGAGGCCTGTCTGCAGGCTGAGCCAGGGTTCGGGTCTCCTTGCTGGCAGAGAGCTGACAGGTGCAGATGGTTTCTCCCTTTAGGGGGGAACCTGCCATCTGAGGGAAAAGGGTGGCAGGGGATGGCAGACACAGGCCCACCTGTTCCACTGTCCCAGACCAGGGTCCTATCAGTGGCAGTGCTAGTTGCTTCTGGGTCGGTGGGGCTCTTGGCTGCACCATGCTGGTCCGGTCAGTGGGTTAGCGGGGGTCCAGGCAACAACCCACAGCCCAGCTGACCTCCATGTCCTTGGTCAATGCTAGGTTGGCTCCCCTGGGCAACTTTCCAGCCCCCGTGGGGTCCTACCTTGCTCCACCTCTGGCCAGCAGGCTCTGCGAGGGTTGAAGGAGGTGGCAGAGTGTCCACAGGTTCCTCCTGGGTTGGCTCAAGCAGAGGCCCAGGGGACCCAGCACACTCATTGGGGTTCGGTCTGGATCCTGGGGTCCAGGGTAGGCCTCAGGCCTTAGCAGGGGTCTCTGAAAGCCTCTCATAGTTACAGAGCTCCTGCAGCAGTCACAGCAGCCTGGAACAGTCCTCGGGGCACAGCAGTGGTTCCGGCGGCCCAACCCAGTCATCCCACTGGGGTTGGCAGGCTAAGGCTCTCTGTTGCCTCTGGAGCTTCGTCTGAGCCTGCTCAGCTGTTGGGCTCCAACTGAGCTGGGAGCTTCCTCTCTTATACTTCCAGCCCCGCCCTTCTGCTTCCTGGGAATTGGGCTAGGGTGCTCTGGCTTTGCCCACCAAGAGATCTTTAGGGGAACTTCTTCCTCCAGGTCATCAGGAGGCCATGCTGCCTTCTTACATGGCCTTACATAGTTAGATTAACCACTGGCCAATAGGGTACATTGTTTCTAGTTACAGTTGAGTAATATTTTGTTATACTATACAGTGCATACCTAATGTGTACAGAACATTGTTATTTTTACAAACTCTTCAGAGGTCTTCATAGTGAGTAATGGCATTTGACATCGATGGTGTATTGGTGCATGGTTTTCTAGTACCTCCACTAATGGAGAAGTTAAGAGTTATCTTCCAGCTGCAACATGCCATTGTAGCTGCATATGCTAGTCCATATGATAGCCCCCACACAAGACTGTATAAATGACAGAGTGAACAAAAAGGTTAAAAGTTAAGTAGTTACAAGCAGCACAGTCTCAAGCCATGACATTCTTGCACAAACATTTAGCCACTCTGATTGCTGCCTCAGTCCTTCCTATTTTATAAATGCCACTGATCTCTTTGTCAGAAGCGACAGATACTTTCCTTCTTTTAAAGAAATGTTCCCCCTAGCCTTTTTCAGCTTGCTGATTGGGAGATACCGAGGTGCAAAACCGTTCATCCTATTTGTGAAAATGTCCTTTGTCAGAGGCTCCTGCCATAACTTAGCACCACAGAACAGGATGATCCGGCCTTCAGTTTTCACTAAGTTAAAGAATGAAACTCTCAGCATCTTAGAATGAGTTGGAAAATCGCTGGCTTCTCTTGCAAAATGATGGTTGGTTGTTTTTGTTTTTTAAACCTAAAAATTATCCAATTTTGTTCTATCTACAATTATACATAATATTTAGACTAGTGTAGCAAGGATAATAAGATGAAGAATAGCGCATCAAAGAGATAATGATATTGGAAGACCAGTTAGAAATGACAGAAAGGAAAATGAAGTCTTGAGAAGTAGCTGTGTTAGGCACATCATATGCAATTTATGCAGCATAGAAAACCAAAATCATAGATCATTGTTCAGCTGTATTCAAAATGTACCAAACAAAGATTGAATACTGCACTCATGTTATTAGCAGAAGAAATAAAATTGCTTGTAGTGGTTCATTTGGGGTCATCCCAGGCGTGGGTACATTTATCACGGTAAACCTGTATCTGTGTGTGTGAAACACTCCAAAGGGAGGGAGTATCTGATTAAGTTAGACAAACTTTAATAGATGATGCTTCATCTCTAGGCCAGTAAATTAAGAGAACCATTCTAGCCAAGCAGAAAAGTTTATAAATGAATAACTTTGTGCAATAGCAAAATTTATCTCTTAAACTAATGCTGGGAAGGAAAACCTGGGGAAAATTAGGGAATCCCCAGAGAGATGAAATTCATGATTGGTTTCCAAATTTCCACTTACAAGCAATGCTAGGAGTCAGTGGCTTTGACAGATGGGGAAGTGCAGTAATAGATCATGTGGAATTAAATGGTGGTGCTTGCATCCGTAGATCAACCTCCCAATTTTGCCTGTGAGGAAGGGATGCTTAAAGCTCAATAACATATGAATGAGTAAATAATTGAAATAACATTTCTAATGGATTATTTCTTAGTGAAAAAATATACCTGTCTGGGATATACTGTATTTTAAAAAGCTGCTAATGAGTAATTGAAGATTACACACTTGTTGATGTCTAAGGGACTGATACTCTACCCTCTAGACACTATAGCAGAACAATATACTATAATTTTCTCTGGTATTATTTTCCCTGTTTCTATAAGATGTTCATGAGGATGCCCTAGGAGAAAAAATCTGACATGAATGTTAACCTTTGTCAGCTCGTTGTGTAGCTACTGGATGAAATTGCCTGGTGGCAGAATCAAAATGGATTCAATATCTATGTTGTACAAGAGTACGAAGTGCTTGAAAATAAACTGGATGTTTAATATATTTACACATCTCCTATGAGGTGAACTTCATTATAATTAACATAAGATAATGTCTTTGGACACCTGACATACAGGTGCATATTAAACATAATATTGCATTGCAGTGATATTTCCTAAGTGTTTTGCTAACTTGTAGAAACACAAGTTGGAGTTTAATTTTTTTTCATCTTTGTATGACCTCACTTAATCTCTTACATTTCTAACCATATTCTTCTTTTTCCTTTCCATTCACTATCAACAAATGGGTGAAGACCATTCAAAGCTATAAATCTAGCCATGCAAATAAAATCTTTAAGGAAAACATTCACTGGCAAAGGCTATTCTCATTGAAAACCAAATTACATTGCTTTAAAAAATTCTGAAGTTAGTTTATTCTCTTCTTATAGTTGGCAACCTGTCTCCTGGCAGATTAAGAGGAAAAACTCCATTACACAGGCTCAGGAAGAAAGATGCTAGGTGGAAAATATAGCTAAAAGAATACAGTTAATTGTCCTTCTAACCTTGAAGAGGTACAAAATGGAAATAAACCATGGCACACAGACTATTTTGGCTGCTTTGACAGTTCAAGAACATAGAAGCCTATCTATATTGAAGAAATTCACATTGCACCTAAACTTTCAGCCAAGAGTTATTGAACATAACATGTATATGAAAATATATTTCAAAAGGAAAGCATTGTGATAGGAGTGATTCCACAAATTGTAGTTTTTGCTTTCCTTGCATTTCCCATGACATTATAATATTTTAAGAACCATAAAGTGAACTCTTAGGCTACGTCTAGATTGCAAGTCTCTTTTGAAAAGAGCGTCTAGACTACAACCAGTACTTCTGAAAAAGCAAGCCGCTTTTTCGAAAAAGAGCACCCAGGCAGTCTGGATGCTCTCTTTTGAAAAAGCAAAGTTTGCATTACACAGCGCCTTTTTTCGAAAGAGCACTTTCTGAAAAAGGCATTATTCCTTGTAAAACAAGGTTTTCTGCGGTCAACAAAACTGCCGCATTCTTTCGATTTAATTTCGAAAGAATGCGACAGCAGTCTAGACGCAGGTAGAGATTTTTCGAAAAAAGGCCACTTTTTTTTTAAATCCCTGAGATCTAGACACACCATTACAGATTACTTCCTCTGCATCATGCTGGCAAGCATGGCAGACATGACAATCACTGCTTTTGTGACAGTTTTTAGAGCCAAAGATCTGTGTGGTAAATCTTATTTGTTCATTCAGCTATGGGTCTTGGAGAACAAAGCATAGGCCAGATAGTGAATGAGGCACACCAGGGAAATAAGGGTGTGTCTAGGGTTTTTTCAAAAAAAACTTCACCTGCGTCTAGACTGCTGCTGCATTCTTTCGAAATTAAATGGAAAGAACGCGATAGTTTTTTTGACCGCGGTAAACCTCATGTTACGAGGAAGAACGCCTTTTTTCAAAAGTGCTCTTTAAAAAAAAAAGGCATTCTTGAATGCAAACAGGGCTTTTTTGAAAGAGAGCATCCAGACTGCCTGGGTGCTCTCTTTTGAAAAAGTGGCTTGCTTTTTCGAAAGAAGTTGTTGCGGTCTAGATGCTCTCTTTCAAAAGAGGCTTGTAGTCTAGACGTAGCCTTAGAGAGGATGGTCTCCTATATTTTAAAACACTAGAGTGGGAACTTGAATGACAGAGTCATTTAGTCCAGCCCCCTACACTCAAGGTAGGACTAAATATATCTCTAACTGATATTTGTTTAACCTACTTTTAAAAATCTCCAATGATGAATATTCAACAACTTACCAAGGCAATTAATTATCCTGACAGTTCAGAAGATTTTCCTAATGTCCAATCTAAACCACTCTTGCTGCGATTTAAGCCCATTGCTTCTTGTCCTGTTCTTAAAGAGGAACGTATACAATTTATTTCCCTCTTCCTTGAAATAGCCTTTTATGTACTTGAAAATTGTTATCATGTCCCCTCTTAGCTTTCTCTTCTCCAGACTAAATACCAGTAAATGCATTTTTTAATCTTCTTAGAAGTCATATTTTCTAATCATTTTTGTTGCTCTTCTCTGAACTTTCTCCAATTTGTCCACATCTTTCCTGAAAGGTGGCACTGGGGACTAGACACAATACACCAATTGAGGCCTAATTTGCATGGAGGAGTGTAAGAATTATGTCATGTGTCTTGCTTACAATAATCCTGCTAATACGTCCCAGAATTATGTTAGCTTTTTTTCTCTCTTTGCAACAGTGTTACACAGTGAACTCATACTTCGCTTTCAATCCACAATGGCCCTAGATCTCTTGCTTAAGTATTCCTTCTTAGGCAGTCAACTCCTATTTTGTATGTGTGCAACTGATTGTTCCTTCCTAAGTGGAATACTTTACACTTGTCCTTATTGCAGTGCGTCCTATTTATTTCAGACCATTTCTCCAGCTTGCCCAGATCATTTTGAATTTTAATCGTATCTTCCAAACCACCTGTAACCCCTCCCAGATTGATACTGTATGCAAATTTTGGATTCTACTCTCTTTGCAATTATCTAAATCATTGATGAAGATGTTGAACAGAACTAGACCCAGACCTAATCCCTGCAGGACCCCCTCAATATGCCCTTCCAGCTTGACTGTAAACCACTGATAACTACTCAGTTACTAATTTCAGTGATTACATGTTTACACACAAGGGGAAGGCAGCTCCTGTGGAGCCGCCTGCCCCTCATCCCCAGGTGCTGCTGCCTCTGTTTCAGACACACAAGCACAGGGGTCAGGCAGATCCCCAGGAACTGGTGCGCATGGGGAGCCAACTTAAAAGCAGGCTCCTTGCACACACTGGTTCCCACCTGCCCCTCTCCCCCAGCTGCTTCCTCTGATACAGAGGTAGCAGCACGGGGCTGGAAAGACTGTGTGTAACCATGAAGGTTAAGTGATGAGCACAGGATCACCAGTTAACTGATTACATGTTTATACCATGACATCCCTACTCTGTGTCCCATACAGAGATTTGTCATACACTACGTCTCCTCCTTCACACACTTAATCACTGTATATACACACTCTGCCACATGTTACAGTTTGTTACACACTGTGGCTGTGTCTACACTGGCACCCTTTTCCGGAAATGCTTAAACGGAACAGTTTTCCGTTATAAGTATTTCTGGAAAAAGTGTGTCTACATTGGCAGGATGCTTTTCCGGAAAAGCGCTTTTCCGGAAAAGCATCCGTGGCCAATGTAGATGTGCTTTTCCGGAAAAAAGCCCCGATCGTCATTTTCGCAATCGGGGCTTTTTTGCGGAAAAGACTACTGTGCTGTCTACACTGGCCCTTTTCCAGAATAGTTTTTCCGGAAAAGGACTTTTGCCTGAATGGAAGCAGCATAGTTTTTCCGGAAAAACACTGACAATTTTACAGTAGATAGTCATTGTTTTTCCGGAAAAGCAAGCAGCCAGTGTAGACAGCTGGCAAGTTATTCCGGAAAAGCAGCTGCTTTTCCGGAATAAGTGGCCCAGTGTAGACACAGCCTGTGTCTCTGCCTCATGCACACAGACACTGTATATACACGCACACGCTACCAGGCTCTGTGCCACAAAATCTGTGTCACAGTGTCTGTCACAGTCTGTCACTCTCTCTAGCACCCAGCTCTGCCCCTTCTGCCAGAGGCCACTGACAACTTCCCAAAATTCGTGAATTGCTCCCCTGCAAAAATTATTGATCGCCCCTGGCTTAGTGGGAATAAGGGTAAAGACAACTTGCTCCAGTCTGTCCCTGGATCCTTTATTTCCACTAAGCAATGCTGATGATATGTCACCTCTTTACTTTTCCCCTGTCTGAGCATCATTCAGCCCTAGAGGGGGAAAAGAGCCACTTCAGGAAAATGCCACATTCAATTGAAGCAGCGCTAACCTAAAATTGAGTGCTAAGCAAGTGGGGAGGGGAAAAGAAAACCTACTCCCTCCACACCACCTATTTCCCTTAAACCTTCACTTCCTGTATTCCTACACAAACTCACCAGCAAGCATGAAGTTCAGGATATACTAGCAACCAACAGCTAACCCACAGAATCCCCCTCCCCCAACAGCTGTATTTCTTATTTTGAGACCTCCCCTATTCCTCCCCCTCCCCCGCCCCGCCCCCGTTCCATAATCCTTTGCAGCCACCACATGGGAAAGGAGCTGTGGGGCTCAGCAAGATTCGGAAGCAAGTGGTTTGGGGTCCCAGGAAGAAAATGGTTGAAACCACTAAGGGTATGTCTACACTACAGAGTTACGTCCACACTGCAATCACATTCCTTAAAAAGTAAATTGAAAGAACAGAGGGGGTTTTCCAACACTGGTGCTCCTCCTTCTATGAGGAAGAAATCTTTTTCCAAGAGCTCTTTCAGAAAAAGGCGTGTGTGGATGGGGAGGAGGGTTTTCTTTTGGAAGAAGAGGCCTCCAGGAAATAACATGGGTGCCCTGGTGGACCCTCCTGTCTCCTGTCAGATCCTGTGCAGGCTCCCTGGACAAGCCTTGTGGCAGAAAGCCGGCCTGAGAGCAGCACCCTGACTGCATGGCTCTCTCTACCACAGGCCTTGCCACCCATGGCCCAGCCTCAAGGCCCCCGAGACTCCCCTGGCTCTCGCAGGGAGCAGCCCCAGGGGTCCCTGGCCCACACACAGGGACCAAGAGGCAAGCACCTTCCTGATCCGGAGCAGAGATTCTGTTCCTCCTCGTGCTCTGGGGCGAGGAGGAGACACTGCAGGATCTCTGCTCCAAGTGCTGCAACACCAATATATTCGAGCACATGGCTGAGTCCCTGGTGGAGCGTGGACACTCACCCCGGACCTTGGAACAGGTCTGGAGTAAGATGAAAGAGCTCTGTCAGGGGTACATGAGGGCCAGAGAGCACAGCTCGTGTTCAGGGGCAGAACCCCACACCTGCCCCTATTACCAGGAGCTGTAACAACTTCCCCTCCTGTCATCATGGACTCCAGCCTTGAGACCCCTGTTGTCTCCCAGCCGGAGGTCATGGCGGAGGGGGAGGAGGAGACGGACACCATCACCCTGTCCCTGGAGCAGGTGCTTGTCAGCCAGGATGTCTCCCAGGCTGCGTCTGATGCCGGGGAGGGATCTTCAGGTGAGTGCTCTCAGTTTGTCACACACACAGGGCTGGGGAGGCAGGTGCAGAGGGGGCTGGGTGCGAGCATCGCTGGGGCTGCTCAAGCGGGACATCGTGCTGCAGTCCATGCACATGGAACCATGTGCAGTGTTAGTGTGCAGCACGCAGACTCAGCAGGCAGCCCCTGAGCATGGCTGGGATCCTGCTGCTAGGCTCAAGGCAAGCCACACACACATCCTGCACCGGTGGGAGGGGCCCTCAGCACCTGACATGGCTGGAAGCAGGCTAACCACAAGGGGGCAGGCACAACCCCAGACACCCCAAGGAGTGCCGCACACAGCACATGGGCATGCCTGCACATGTGAGGCACCACCCGCTCCTGTGGGCAACGCTGCAAGCTGCAGGTGTGTGTGCAGACACCAGAGAGGGCTACGTGCTCCTGGTTCCTCTGCTGCCCATGGGATCCCACTGTGGCCGGACATTTCTCTTGCCTGCTTGTCCATGGGCCAGAGGTAAGAGGAATGGGAAAGCAGGCAGCATGGTCCCCTGGGCACCTCGGGAACCCAGTGAGGCTGGGTCTGCTATGCAGGCCACACATGACCTTGCTCCCAGGACATTCCCCTCCTCTGGCCTGATGACTGTTGGTCGCTGCTCAAAGAGGGCACAGTCTCAGGGCAGTGTCTGCATGGATGACTGACTGCCTCTCCCTCTTTGTGTTCTACACAGCCAGACCAGTCGGGACTGAAGGGCGAGCAACACCACTGTACTGGTTTTCCTTTTGCAGTAGCCAAGTTTAATAATTCAGAATAATTTATGTGCATCCTTAGAATCCATAAAATATGGCTCAAACTAATTTATAAATATGATAATCATTTCATTCCTGATGTGATTTAGAAGGTGAAAATATTATACTCTAGCATGGGTGTGTGAGAATAATCAATTACTATAATTAATGATCTACAATAAACTCCATTATTTGGTAGCTATTTGGTAAAAATGCTGAAAATATTTCTTAACATAATACAATAATGGACTCGATTAGGTCAGACTTTTAAATCACCTTTTCTGGAGGCATGGTGATTTGTTTTGTATGTCGTTATTTACTTTACAAAATAAGCCAGTACACTGAGCATATAATGCAAAATAATATTATAATGGAGTGTTTGCTAATGACTTCCATTTAAGGAAAGTCTAATAGCCAAGATAGATGCTACTAAAACTGTGTGCCAATGGTTTGAAAATCTCAGCATAAACAGTGGTTAACATATGAATGGTTGCAAACATAATTGAGCTAATAAATATTCAAGTCTACCCCAATTTTCATACTCATTTCTTGATTATTAGATGCTTTAACAGTAAGACACTAGGCTTAATTCTGCTTGCCTTACTCACATGCATAGCCTCACTGGCATTAGTGGTATTACTCGAGTAAAGAACTTTACTCTAAATGCTTGCTCTTCCAAATTGAGTAGCCAAAATTGTTTGCATATTTCCTGAAATTCTAGTTCTTAACAGGCTGCGTTTGATATACACACTATGCTATGAAGTGCCCATAAAATGATATAATGTATGTGGTTTATCCGGCAGACATTGTATTCTTTTCCTAAATGAAATAGAGATATGTAAATATTTTTAACATTTCAAAATACTGCATATTTCTTTGCTTATGAAGAAGGCAATATCGCATAATATTAACCTTGGTCTTGGAAACAGTTAGAAAGATACAATATGGATCTAAGTGATAAAAGCAACTTAAATAAATAAAATATAACTTACAAGATTTTGGTTTGCTCAGAAGCTTTCGTGCTTGCAGGATGCAGTTAATAGCCAAAAAGTGCTCGTGTTTATGATGATGTTGTGCATGTACGTGAAAGCCAGGCAGTTGGTCTGTGCGACGGGGCGGAAGCGCCCTGCACTCTGGTCCCACTGGCGGCCACTTGTCTGGCAGCTCTTGGGGTGAGGGGCGGAGTAGCAGCGCAGGGCGCGCTGTTGGCTGCGGGCTGAGCGGCGCCGGCACTTGCCAACTAGTGGTGCACCCGCTGTTTCTGGGCGGCCCCAGCCGGGCGCCCGGGTACGGCTGGGAGCCCGGGCGCCGGCACAGGTGGAGTGACGTCGGCGCTCGGCCCTGCCGACAAACCGGAATTGTGGGCACACTGGAAGGGGCAAGACGCTGAGGACTGGGAGCGGGTGCGGGGATTTAAACCCCGGAAGAAGGGGAAGGGCGAGTGCGGAGAGAGCGGCCCCGCATTGAGGACCTACGATGGATGGGACCCAAGGCGAGGAGGTGAGCCCGACGATAAGGGCATGTTTGACCGCGGAGAGAGGAAGTAGCCCAGGACGGGCAAAGGGAGCCTGAGGGCTCCATTGATCCAGTGTGCCCACAATTCCTGCTATATACATCGGCCAAACAGGACAGTCCCTACGTAAAAGAATCAATGGACACAAATCTGATATTAGGAATGGCAACATACAAAAACCTGTAGGGGAACACTTCAATCTTCCTGGACACACAATTGCAGATCTAAAAGTAGCCATCCTGCAGCAAAAAAACTTCAGGACCAGACTTCAAAGAGAAACTGCTGAGCTACAGTTCATCTTTAAGTTTGACACAATCAACTCTGGATTAAACAAAGACTGTGAATGGCTTGCTAACTACAAAAGCAGCTTCTGCTCTCTTGGCATTCACACCTCCACATCAGCTGCTAGAAGTGGGCCTCATCCTCCTTGATTGGATCCACCTGGTCATCTCCAGCCTGATCCTGGCCTGCATATTTATTCCTGCCTCTGGAAATTTCCACTACATGCATCTGACGAAGTGGGTCTTTGCCCACGAAAGCTTATGCTCCTACACTTCAGTTAGTCTATAAGGTGCCACAGGACTCCTCGTCGCTTATGCAGGAAATGGCTTTTCCCCTCCCAATGCCAATCACCTTCATGGTGACTGAGCTGGATTCCCCGTGTTATAAAAGAGGCAGCTGGCAGGGTGTTCTCGAGGAGGACTCTATAGCTATGTAATTTGCTCCCTGATGTTTGCAGCCATTGCATTGTTCTCACTTCTTTATGTTGTATCTTTTTTTCCTACTCTTTGTTTATAAGATTGTTGGGACAAGGACTGTGTGTCATAAGATGTTTGTATAGCGATTAACACAATGGCCACCGATTCTCAGTTTACACTGCTTTAACAAGCATGATTAATAATGAATGAAACATGGCGGTGAAAAGGTAATGTGCTCTGAGAACTCCAGTAACTGCAATCGTTCCTGTTCCTGTTCTCGCTGGGGTTTTTTAGTTACCATTCTACCTTTCCATCCCTTTGTGTTACTTTTATTAACATAAGCTAGCACCCATTAATGCCAATTTATGGTGATTCACTTCTTGCATCATACAAATCACCTTTTCTTTTGGTTCTCAGGCTCAGGGATTTAACCCAGATCATTTTGCTGTCCACCTTCTCTGACTCTCCCTGCCTCATATCTTACTCAATTATCTGTAGACAAAACCACGGTTGATACCTTATCAACTAGAAAGGCTGAATTAATCAGCTTTGTTAGGCAAAGGTTACAGCAATGAGGTGACCATCCTCCTCACCTGTTCAATGTTGCTTCATATCTGACTATACCAGAAATCTTAAAAATCCTATTAATGGATGATAGGTCAATATCCCAGACACTTTGATAATACCGCAAGGAACTATGGACAAAAATGCCTGGGATTAATGGATTTTTCTGAAGACCTTTTTCTCTCAAATGTTAATGTGTTCATAGAACAGAAAGAAATTGGCTTTTACCACATCATTCCCAGGAGCCTGCTGGGCAAGACAGGAAGGTACCTTAAAATATGTAAAATGCATTTACTTGATCAATGCAGATGTTCAAGGAGAAAAAATTGCTCCTTTGACTTTAGAAGTACTCACCCACGAAACACTATTATCCTATCTTGAAGTATGGAGTTCACATGGACCAAGATTAGCATATTCTCCCAATTTACTAGCGGGCAACCAAACTTGATTGGTCCCTGGCAAAATGCATGAGGGAAACATCAGACAAATCATGTACAATATGTCTGTGCTTAGACAAATCTAATGTCCCATCCCTCAGTCTTTTAAAAAGTTTTATTCAGGAAGGTTAAGAATTTGTAAAATCTATAATCCTTTAATTATGGAAACTTTCTTTTATTCAAAGGTGTAATCTAACCTATTCAAATATCAGGGTACTACATAGAATACAGGGACTGTACTTGTGCTTAGTTTGCAATAAACATAGTTAAGAGGCAGGGTGACCATTTATCTCTGGCAAATATTCACTAGACTTTTCTTACAGGTCAGCCTGGCAGAGACCCTGTATGTTTATACCTTCCTCTGCAGCATGGGCCATGAATCACTTGATAGCATAAACTAGAGTAAATGGTAGAGTCTATGTAATAACACTGCAATACTCAGGAAGTCAGAAAAGTTGTTCATAATGGTCCCTTATGGCCTTACAATCTATTAGACTTGTAATCAGTGGTATTTTTGTTGGGTACTCCTCAAAGCTTTAGCCATCAGAAGAGATTTTGCAGATACCCTGGACTTCCCCATCCCAAGAGAAATACACAACTAATAGCTTTTCCTAAATAATAATAATAATTAATAATCCAAAGTATTAAAAAACCTTTGTTAGAAACTTTTTAGATATACTTGGTCATATTCTCGGCTGGTTTGTCCTTTTCTGGTTTTAAGCGTCAGTGAGGGTCTACAGAGATAAGTCTGGAAATTCTTAACAATATTAAGCATGAAGGGGAAAAGCTTCCACAGTGCTGTCTACCTCATTCCCATCATCCCTAGAAAAGAACCCAGCTGTTTATCTGACTCCTCCTCTTCTCAAGATGGGGACTGGGACTTTTCTGGAAATTTACCTTTTGCCTTCCTCTCTTAATTACGTCAGAGGAAGGGGATCAGGTTCACATATTTCTTCCCAACATAAGAGATCCACAAGGGAACTAAACCTTGCCAAAGGGAGTCACTTCTCTCCCCAGGATGTGGAGGTTCTTCTACCTGCCCCAAAATCCAAGGAAATGCAATTTGAAGGGCCAAGATCACCAAGAAAAAGTGCACAAAACAGGGCAATTCTCTTTATTGTCCGGTAATAACAGAAAGAGTCAAAGTCCACAGGTGCTAGATTGGCGAAGGAGTTCACTCCCAAAAAGGAAAAAAAACAGGAACAAATTTTCCATTTTCAGCTGAACCTGCAGAGGGAATTTAGGCAAGCAGACTTTGAGCTCCTCAAGCTGAAATTTTCCAGGACACTGGTTAACACTCATACTCGATCAACAAGGGACAGTGACATTTTAATTATAAAAAATGACAAAGACCTTAGATTTCATTCTATTCCAAAAAGTGGGGTTTGCAGCTATGTTGACTAATTGATTAAGTGCCGAGTTAGCCTATCTCCAATAGCCCCATGCAGGTTTTTTAGAGGTGTTCTAACCAACTATTGCCCCAGCCTGCCCTTAATTAGCTTGTGAGAAGCTCAAAGCATGAGCTGGTATGGCTGCCCATCAGGCAGGATTTAAATAACAAATTATGCATTGCAGACAGTTTGTGCTTACTCATTTCGTGTGTCTGAAGCACTGTCAAATCTGATAAGTACTTAATTATCTTTAGTTGTACATTCTTTAAAAAATTGTTCAACCCCCAAAGTTTATAATACTTGCTGACATTTGCAATAGCGTTAGGAATGTGTTAGGATTTGCACATAATTATGTGTGAATGTCAAAAGTTTGTTGTGCTTTCACATTTGGGGGGAAAGTACACAAATGCTAAATGCTGAAGAATGTATGTATGGTCTCAGAAGCTTCAGGGGATAGCCGAGCTAGTCTGTACAGGTAAACTGAAAAAACAATGAATAGTCTGGTAGCACTTTATAGACTAACCAAACATGTAGATGGTATCATGAACTTTCATGGGCACAGCCCACATCTTCAGATGACTGGATCTGAAGAAGTGGGCTGTGCCCACAAAAGCTCATGATACTTTCTACATGTTTTGATAGTCTATAAAGTGCTACCAGATTGCATGGTCTCAGTTATCTTGTGTAAATAAATCTTTCCCTACTGTGCCCTTTCGACCGAGATGAGATGTTCAGCAGGCTACGTTAGTCTTAAATATGAAACGGCAACTGCAAACTTTCATTTCATTTTGATGTTGTCCAGTCTTTGTAGCTATCTATGCAGGGCGTCTCAATCTTTTCTTTCAGATCCTCCCGTCTTCCCCGCAACACGCCACAAAAACTCCACGGCCCACCTCTGCCATAATAACTGGGGGTATGTCTACACTAGCCAGCCTAGTTCAAACTAGGGTGGCTAATGTAGTCATTAGAACTTGCAAATGAAGCCCGGGATTTAAATATCCCGGGCTTTATTTGTATGTTCCCGGGTGCCGGCATTTTTAAATGCCCTGTAGTTCGAACTACCTGCCTGCGGCAACACGCTGCACGGGCTAGGTAGTTCGAATTAAAGCTCTTATTTGAACTACTGTTACTCCTCACTGCAGGAGGAATAATGGTAGTTCGAATTAGGAGCTTTAATTCGAACTACCTAGCTTGTGCTGTGTGTAGCCGTGGGCAGGTAGTTCGAACTACGGGACATTTAAAAATGGCAGCGCCCGGGAACATGCAAATGAAGCCCGGGATATTTAAATCCCGGGCTTCATTTGCAAGTTTGAATGACTACATTAGCCACCCTAGTTCGAACTAGGGTGGCAGTGTAGACATAACCTGGTTTTCTGCATATAAAAGCCACGGCTGGCATTAGGGTGTAGCAAGCTGGGAGTCTGCCTGATGCCCCATGCCATTGGGCCCTCACAAAACTTTATTGCTTAGGCTTTGATTTCAGCCCCAAGTGGCAGGGTTCGGGGCCTCAGACTTCAGCCCCGCGTACTGGGACTTCAGCTTTCTGTTCTAGACCCCAGCGAATCTAATGCTGGTTTTGTTTGTCAGCCCTCCCTCTAACCCACTTGTGGGACCCAGTCCCATGGTTGAAAACCACTGGTCCACTGCATATTTTACTTGGAAATACAACAGTAATATTTTGACTAAAATATAATTAGCTCAAAGGACAATATGCACATCTGCTTGAAAGATAGCATAATTTGTGATAAATTGTGGTCGTAATAAGAGTACAGTCCAAATCCTGCTTGTTGTACATGAGTGTTCCCACTGTAGTCAATGTGATTATTTGTGGGAATAAGGCGAGCAGAATGTGGCTCTTTCTATAGGTCCATCCATCTTTTTGCTTTGTAGAGGAACAAAATCACCATAAAATTAAATAGATATCATCCTCAACACAATTCTAGCATAACTATTTTAACTAGAATGCTTCATAAACAGCTAAAGGCTCTCCTGAGCTTTTGGCTGATCATTTGTAAAATGACCATTTAGAGCTGGATTATGGTTTTACATTTGCACCTTGCAGCTTTTCAGGGCTATTTAGGCCATTAAATGCTAACCTATCAAAGCCTAACCTGAAAGGCACTGTTGCCTTCAGTCATATATGCCTATGAAATAGACTTTTGCTACTCTTAATAGGTAAATACTTCCCTTTATGAAAGAGAATGGTGATTCAGAAATGTTTGATGCCACTAAACAGCTCACTGCTTTTCACGGCAGTTGGGTATTTGACATTGGTTCCCATAATATTCTTATGATAACATTTCTATCCCACAGAGGTCTGCTCGAATATCAGAGCACTCATCTCTTTTAAGTTTTGCATAATGTGAGATATTAAAATTAAGGCTCGTGTTTACTGTTCAGTTCTTGCACACATATTCCCACATTCACAGCTAGATATTATTTCCCTAGGAAATGCTTTCTGTCCTTGCCAGTTACTGAATGCAATCAGATAGCTCTGTGTGGGCTAGCATACCAATTAAGTGTCATGTCTAGGTTATGTGATATTCCCTCCCTCAAACATTCAGTGGCTCATCGTCAGATAAAGAACCTTTATTGATAAGGAAAAAACCCAGTTTTACAACAGCCACAGAAGCTGTTTCTTTAAAACATTTTATACATGGGTAAAAGCAATATGGTTTTAACATGAATCAGGATGAAATTAGATTAATGGGAAAAGGATCCAAAAAATATTCAATTAGAATTTACTGGTCTGGTTATATTACTCTGTATTACTGCACACCTTGTCATTACCAGAATTTATTGCTACACTGTTGGCATTTATCTTCATTAGATAGTAAAGTGGCACAATGAATAGGTTAGAAATATAATGGGAAAAATGCCCCCAAATTACTACAATACAGAAGAATAAAAAATGCCTTATTTAAATTTTTAAAAGAGTAGTCCTGTGGCACCTTAGAAACGAACGAAAAATATTAGTGCCAGAGGCTGTAATGAAGGCCTGGACTTTAACAGGGTTCAAAAAAGAACTAGATAAATTCCTGGAGGTTAGGTCCATCAATACGTATTAGCAGGGCTTGCTGAGCCATGGCGAGCCCCGCTCGCCAGCCGTGCTGTCTGGCGATCTGCACGTGTGCAGATTGTTCTGCACATGTGCAGATCACCCGAACCCAGCTCTTCCAGGTTGCAATCTACTCGCCCCGGGCGAATAGATTGTATTATTTGTCGAGCCCTGCTTATTAGCCAGGATGGGCAGAAATTGTCTCTAGTCTCTGTTTGTCAGAGGCTGGAAATGGATGACAGGAGAGGGATCACTTGATGATAACCTGTTGTGTTCACTCCCTCTGTGGCATCTAGCATTGGCCACTGTCAGCAGACAGGATACTGGGTTAGATAAATCTTTAGTCTGACTCAGATCTTTGGTCTGGCCATTCCTACGTTATAGTTTCTAAGGTGCCTCAGGACTACTCATTTTTAAAGTTGCAGACTAACATGGCTACCCCTCTGAGGCATTTTAATTTAAATTGTTAGGGTGTGGCAATTGCCAAATTCACATGCAGATGTTTGGTAGAGAATATAATTTGATTCTGTTAGATTCAAAGTATTTTGAACTGTTCACTTAACACCTATGTCTATAATGAAGAATAGATTGCAGTGTTCTGCATATATCTTAACTGTGAAGTAGGCACTGGCTGATATCATCTTACTGTGAATACTGCAGTTCTTTTGCAAACCTCACTCCCATTGATTTCTATAGGAGAATTATAAAACTCTTCAACCAGGATCTAAATCATTATCCATGATAAAATATTGGGGTTAAATCAATTTATCATTGCTCAGGAAACAGATGTATTTAGAAATTTCATTTATCCCTGTTGGGTTTCCAGATTGATCTTTCCATTTCTATTTTCCCTCTTCTCCCCACCCAACCTGGCTTCAGCTCCCGCCTGACTCCAAACATCTACACGGTTATTTTTAGCACTGTAGAGCAAGCCGGAGTCTGTAGATGCTGAGACTTGCTGTGAAGCTGTACCCTCAGAGGATTTATTTATTTTAGCACTACAAGATTAACTATGAAAGGAAAAGGATGCACCTCAGCAACCTCAATGTCTTTGACTGGAGTGCTGAGAAAGAAAGGGTAACAGCTCCTTTCTTAGTATTCCTTCCTACCTTAGAATTGGAAAGAGGCTGAACTGGGAAAGGGATGGAAGGATCTGGCCAGTGAGGTTCAGATTGTTCATAGACCCCCTTGTTCATAGAAAGAGGCTCTATAAACTCTGTCTCTCCAACAAGAGCCTCTCTCACAACCAGACTGGCATTCCCACCTTCCACCCCAGGGATCCGAGTAGCAATAGAGGTGGGGAGGAGGGCTTCCCCCAGGTGGAAACAGTTAAGGAAGAATGATGATCTATGCTGTCTTAGTTCTCTAGATAGTTCCTGGATGAATTAAGATAATAAAACTATGGCCTAATTAAACCACATCTCTTGTATCTTGTCTGTCTTCCCGTGTATCTGAGAGAAAGGCCATGTTGCAGGAACAGGCCAAGAAGAGATACTCACTCATGAGATGTGTCTTCCAAAAGGTATCCTTTGAATGAGGTAAAGCAGAGATTCTGATCAGTCGTGGTTGTTGTGAGGGTGAATATATTAAAGATGGTGACATGCTCAGATACTGTGGTGATGGGAGACATATACTTACCTAAGAAAGCTTGATGTAAAGTTTTCATTGAACTTTTTCAAAAAGTCAAGCTGTAAACCTTGGGATATGCCAATACTACAAGATTTTTGTGCAAAAATGGCTGGAGCATCTACACCTCAAGTGCGTTTTTGCACACACAAAAAATACAGTAAATTGACAAGACAGGGGGCTTTTGCAAGTAGAGTTATTTCTCTCCCTATGAGGAATAACTCCTTTTTGCGATACAGCTCTTGTGCAAAAAGGCATGTGTGGATGCTCCGCAAGGGTTTCTTGGTAAAAAGAGCTTATCAGAAAAAGCACAGGTGCTTGAATGGCCATTCTGTTAATGGCAATCAGAGCTTTCTTGCGCTAGAGTGTCCATGAAGTGTGGATGCTCTCTTGCGCAAAAGTGCATCGCTTTTGTGATGCGCTTTTGAGGTGTGGACGAGCTTTTGCATAAGAAGTTTTTGTGGAAGATCTCTTCCGCAAAAAGCTTCTTGTGCAAAAACCCTGCAGTGTAGACAAAGCCTTGGAGTCCTGGCTGAGTAAACTTCAGATGGATTTTTCTACCTAAGTCTCCATGTTGGTTTCGCTGGTTAATGTATTCTTCTGTATTTCTTGCTTTAAGCAGTTATGAATTGTTACTGTGTGGTCTCACACTGGCTGCTGGCCACCATCCATAAGGGTGCTTGTATTCTGAGGGCAAGGGAAGTTCTAGCTTTGTACCTGTACAGACTTTACCTTTATAGCTCAGACTTCCATCATCTGGCAACATTGGTGGTCCAGCATCCCCTTGAGTACTCCCACGCTGGAGCACTCATGAGGAAAAGCCAGGCCCTGTGCTCATTCTTCCCCTGCCCTCCCAGAGCTTCTGGAACACCACAAATAGCTCATTTGTGGTGCTCAAGCTCAGGGATGGACAGAGAGGAGTCGTTCGTCCCCGTCCGTCCCCCCCCCCAACTCCCTCACATCTCTGCTCAGCAGCTGGTGGCAGCTGAAGGGCCCAGCATTGACTAAGAGGAGATGGGGGGATTCTGAGGAAGAAAGGAGTGTGGCTGCGGAGCCCCATGGCGGGGGGCCAGAAGTGCAGCCCAGCAGCCACAGGGCTCGGTGTGTTCCCACCGGGCTGTGCTCCTGGCCACTGCGTTATGCAGCCACCCTGCCTCTTCCCCCGAGTGCCCCCCCCTTTGTCCCTGCTTGGTCAGTGCCAACCCCTCTGCTGCTGCCAGATTGGAGTCCTGCATTGACTTCCTCTGGTCCAGCAAATTCCCTGGTTTGAGAATAGTCAGGTCTGAGGGTTCCAGAGCAGGGAGGTACAACCTGTCATTTGTAAAGCTGTGAAGCATCCTGAGTTTGACAAAAGGCACATTATCAGTTAGTAAGTTTAACATAGGATCCTGTCTGCAAGAGGAAAGTGTTTCTCTTGTACCCACTGACAGTCATTGAGACTAAAAATCAAAGTAATAAATGCACCAGGAACAAAAAAGAGTTGCTCTCTTCCCAGCCACTCATGTTCAATTATAAACCAATTAATTAAAAACATTGGCATCTGACAGAGTAGATGTTCTAAAATGTCACATAAGAGACTCCAAAAAGCAAATTACACATATATTCATTTTAATTAAAATGTTATCAAGATGTGCTGTTGTCCAAGAAGCCCATTAACAGTAATCTACTTTAGTCACAACTGAGCAAGTCAATTCATTGAACTGAACAAAAACTGAACCTGGGAACAGCTGGCTAATCTTAGGACTTACCTTTCTTTTTTCTTGTTATGTTTGTAGAAAAGACCTTCATGTTTTCTGTAAACGTATCAAGAAAAACAAAGTAAGATCTAAGATTCTTCTTCTTCTTCTGTCTCCTTTTCTTTTTAGATCTCTCATTACCCAGAAATGTTCAACTTTTTACAACTTTTGACTATTTAATTTAAAAATAAACATTTTAGAAAAAACTGTCCACAATCTTTTCATAGCACTGAAGTGTCTCTCCTTGCTTTCTCATCCCTATGCTACCTTAACACTGCCCCTCTCCCATGAGAAAAGTCACTTTTTAATTATGGTACCTCTTGTACAAAATGCAGAATGTCCTCCATAATGCCTTCCATGAAAAGGTAAGCATTCTTTCTCTCTTCCTGGAGAGATTCGGTTGAGATTGCATCATGGAAGATGGTTGGCTATTGTCAGTGATAAATGCAAGATGTTTTGTGGTTTTGAACTTTGCCCTCAAAAAGAGAGATCTGTGTCTTTCCCATCTTTTACTAGCCTTAGGAGCAAGAGGTCAAATGGCAGGATATTAAGGATTTAATAGACCTGAACCCATATGTCTTGTCTCATGCCAACCATAACTGGATTGGCTCTCAGACAGAGTAAACAAAAATGTATTCCTATGGAGGACAGAGAGAAGGGAAGTTGGTTCCGTCCTGAACCTGAAGTGGTTCAGTTTGTTAGTGAAATATAGATAATTCAATCCATTGAAGCTGCAGTTCAACTAAGATATGTCTTAGCATCAACAAACTTCTGCACTTCTAGCCCGATTTCCCCAGCACTTTGAATGTTCCTGAGGTGTCATCTAGTTCAAGAAAATTGACAGTGCAGTGCTTTGTCCCTTGACGTTGCTTCAACCCCCAGTGTTGTGTCAAGTTACAGCAAAAGAAAATCTGGCTTCTGCTACAATGAACTTAAAATATAAGGCCCAGGTTTGTATAGGTCTGCAGGCAATGTGCTGCTCATTGTCAAAAAGCCTTTGTGATTTGCATGGCTAAGTCCCAGTACAGGTCAAACCTCCCTTGTCCAGCACCCTTAGAACCTGAGTGGTCCCAAACCACAGAATTTGCTGCTCCCGGCTGGGGCTGTGCTCCCTGCCACTGCCTCCAGCCCCCCACCCTGCCAGCCCTGTCTGGGGCTACATCCCCCACTGCTCCAGCTCCAGACAGGGGCTGGCCCCACTGCCTCCAACCCTAGCCAGGGCTGCACCCCCAATTGGCACTGGTCCAGGCTGCACACCTAGCTGCCATCCCCGCTGACTCCAGCCCTGTTTGGGACTGCATTCTACGCTGCCAACCACAGCCAGGACTACACTCCTGACTGCCAACCCTGTTGCCTCCCACCCTGGCAAGAGCTGCAATCTCCCACCGCACCAGCCCCTACTGAGGCTGTGTTTCGCACGGCACCATCCTCAGCCGGAGCTATGCTCCCCACTGTGCCAGCCTCAGTGGGGCTGCACTCCTTGCTGACAGCCCTGGCCAGGGCTGTGCTCCTCACCATGCCTGCCCCGCTGGGGATGTGCTCCTCACTACCAGGCTGCACTTCTGAAACTGGGCAGCTGGGGCTCTCTGGTCCAGCAAAATCTGTGGTGCTGCCAGACCATGGATATTGCCGGACCAGAGAATCCCGGATTTTAGAGGTTCAACCTATAAAAGCATTGCAAACACCTCTCGTGAGCAACACAAAATCATTCATATGGATTGAAGGACTAAGAATAATGGGGTCACGTGTGTGCATCTGCATTCTCTTTGTTTATGTAGGCTCTTCAGTGACACCATAGCCAAATCAAACACAGACTGTGTGCAAAATAAAACAGACTCCTTCTAGGGTATAAGTCTCACAGGGGTCTCGCATTCAGTGCCCTCTGTAATGTCTCTGTTTGTCGCCATTCCAGAAAAGAGTGATGCCCCAGGGTTCCTTCCCTGGAGGCAATATTTTTGACCCCTCAGGTCCAACTCTGTACCTGGATCACTATAGTTCAAGTCCCACCTCTTGGATGCCTCAGTATCCAGGCCACATTCCCCAGTGTCTAATTGGAGTTCGGAGAGAAACTCCCGCCCTCTATTCTGAGCTCCAGCCCAAAGACCCTATAGATAGCAGCTGTGACCATTCCGCTGTTGATCTAATTTCCTGGGCCACATCCCCGTGACCCTGTGCTATCTTCACTCTTGTCTCAGGACTCTGTCCTGTTTGCCATGAGCCTTCCACAAAATTGTCTACATGAGCTGTCTACAAAAGTCCTACTCTTCCAGTCCATCGTCTAGTCTTCACTCCTTGAGCTCCAGACAACTAACTGCTACCCTGTTCTGCAGCTCCTTTTGTATGGCTCTCCTGGGCCCTGATTGGCAGCTTCCCATAAAGCCATTCTAACCTGCCTGAAGATCTCTTTACTGTCCTTTTCTGTGCTGTGATGTGGCAGGATCATAAGGCCTCCTGCAGGGGGCCTCAGGGTCAAGTCCACCTGTCACAGTCCTACTGAATTTAGTGGCAGTTAGATACTTCAGGATGTTGGAGGATCTGGGCCTTAGATACATAAAAGGGTCATTGAGAATCAGTGGGTCTTAGGTCTTTAACTACCTTAGGGTACGGCTACACAGCAATGTTATTTTGGAATAACTGACGTTGTTCTGAAATAACATAATCCACATCTAACCTCCAAGCAGTTATTTCCACATAATGTCCAAATCCTGTCGAACTGGAGGACTTCTTACGCTGACGCTTGTAATCCTCATTTTACTAGGAATAAGGGAAGTCAAAGGAAGAGTGCTCTTTCTTGGACAGCACCAAAAGCCAAAACAAGCTATTTTGACTTAATCTATGCAACTGATTTAGCTCAGGTTGCATATCTTATTTCAGCTTTAGCCCTCTGTGTAGATGTGCCCTAAGTGAATTTTAGAAACAGGACTTAACCATCACCTAGGCCTTGCAAAATTAAATGGAGCAACACCCAAATACCTTTAAAAACCTGGATCAATATAATATAGATAGACAACATGTACATACACTTGGGCTATGTCTACACTGGTGAGATCTTGCGCCAGAAATATGCAAATAAGGCTAAGCGTGAACGTAATCAGCGTAACAACATTGCGCAAGAGGGTTTTTCTTGCACAAGAAGGGGCAGTGTAGGCAGCTCCTTCTTGCGCAAGAGACTTTTCCGCAAAAATGGCAGCTCATTAGATATGCAAATGAGGCTCAACAATATTCCACGCTTAGCCTCATTTGCATATTTCTGGCGCAAGATTGTGCCAGTGTAGATATAGCCTTGGAGACCCAGTAAAGATTTTTTTTACAGTAACTTTTATTTTTGGTAATATGTATGCTGGTAGGCTTCACAAAAGACAGTTAACCATAACAGCAACAAAAATATGTAGCTATAAGTTATTCTAATTAATTAGAGTCGGTGTAATAATTTTCATTGTCTACCAAAAGCCTCTTAGACAGGTCACACTCTCTGCTAGAAAGTACAAAACTAAATGCAGAAATAAACAAGTTGCTGTAATCCAGGGCCTCTGAAATGTCTTCCCTGGAATATTGCAGTTTGAAATGCAAAAGTGAGGCAACATCAAGAATCATAAGTCACATAATCTATGAAGATCATATAAAATGTTCTCCGTAATATCACCTATATGTAATGAATTTGTCTGGTCATTAAAGAAAACAAGATGTTCTCTTCAGAGCTTAAAAGAAATCACAGGGACATTAGGATGAGAGTGAGGTAAGTTACAGCCAAAGAAAACTTGGCCTGTGCAACAATGAGCTTAAAATCTCAGGCTGAGATTTTTAAAGGTATGTAGGTGATGTGCTATTAGTCTATAGCCAAGATCAATACCCAATGAATGTACTGAATGCCTTAAATCCCTATAATGTCGAGAAAACAATGTACAAAACACCCGTAAATGTGATCTTATTAACAACACAGTCCATAGGATATATGGAATTTAATACAGGTTGGACCTCCATACTCTGGATTTCTGTTGTCCAGCAACACCTGTGATTTGACATCCTGTGGGTGCTCCCAGGGTGGAGCACTCATGGTGGAAAAGCTGGGCCCTGCACTCAGCCACTCCTCCCCCAGCCTCCTGGAGCTTCTGGAGTGCTGCAAATAGCTCACGTAGGGTACGTCTAGACAGCGGCACTATTTCGGGAGACCTCCAAATAATGTTTTCTGCATCTTAACAGCATTCTCATTATTTCGAAATGCAATTGTTCCACGAGGATTAAGGGATTTGTCAGAAAAGCGCTCTATTTTGAAATTTAGCACTATGTAGACAGCGCCAAATTTTGAAATAGACGAGCTCGAAATAAGCTCAAAATAAGCTATGCAATTTGAGTAGTTCAAAGTGGGTTGCTTATTTCACACTAGCGCCACTGTGTAAACACACCCTTACAGTGCTCATGCTGAGGAAGGGAGAAGAGCAGGGGTGGGGTAGGAGGGATGCTCAGAGGAAGAGGCAATGTGGTCGCAGAAGATGGGGGCTGGGGTCCAGGATAGCACTCCTGGCTTCCCAGCTGTGTGATTCCACAGCCACCCTGCCTCTATCCCCAAGTAGTTCCCCCAATCCTGGCCCAGTCAGTGCTGGCCGCTCTGCTGCTGCCAGAGTGAAGCCCTGCAGACAGTGACTGGTCAGGTCCCAAGAGTGCCAAACCAGGGAGGAACAGCCTGTGCAAGGAAACATATTCAGAATGATCAAACATGCCCTGTTTTACAAAAAAATTAAATACAAAAGATGACCCAAATGACTAAAATTTTCTCTTTATTCTGGCAATACTGCAGCAACTACAAGTCCATAATGAATGTGTCGTGTGGAAAAATTAGCATGACCTGGGCAGCACTATGAGTCTAAAGATTAAGGAACTGCTTCTTTTCTGGCTGCAAGAAAACATGAGGTATTGCAGTCGATGTGGCAAGTGTGTGTAATCATGCGGATTAAAGCAAGTGGGGATTCTGCTGCAAAAGATTCCATTTTCATATGGGGAGGGGGGCCTTAGTTTCTGTATGAAGGCTCAAATGGCCAGGCCACAGTTGACCCAATGAGTCTCCACAGCTTGATACTAACCTTTTCCACTAATTTTCCCCACCTTCTCCTTGTTCACCCATTTTTTTTCATGACTTCTCTCACACCAGTCTGCTGGGTCAGGCTGACACCCAAGTAGGCAGTGATGCTGTGTTCCCTATTGAGTATATATAGTGTGTGTTTGTGGCTGTACGATCTTCAGACAGCACAGTAGGCCTCCTTTCCCACTGCCTCGATCTGGGAATTGTTCCCCAGCACAGCAAAGTAGCCTGTGCTGTTCCCTCGCAAACCCTACTTTATGCACCTCGTATGGAAAATGAGAGCTGATCTTGGTATGGTGCATGCCTTCTGTTACTCCATCTGTCTGTACCCATGTTGATTTTCTAGCTATGAAGCCTGTCTGGGGAGGAAAACAGCTGCACTTCCATCACCCTGATGCACTGCAGCACAGCTGCTTTTTTGTACTCCCAAGGGTGCTGTTCTTGTACTTTCAGTTATAATCATATGAGTCTCCAACTTCCCTGTTGTTGCATGTGAAGGGCTCCACTCTGTGACCAAGAGGCTGCTCCGTTCCATCAGAGCCCCTATGTTCAGGCTCGAAACATTTTGTACGGATAGATGTTAGTAGTGTTGAAGGTACATTTCTGGCTGGCAACTGTAAATGATGATTAGTAAATACTAGGCTGCCATCTTAGAGATCAGCATGATCTGTGAGACTTAACAGTGGGATATGAACCTAAAAATATATATTTCCAACACAGGACAGGTTTATCAAACAATGATCATAGAGGAGACCGTCAAAATAGAAAAAACCACAACCAAAAAAGCATCCCTGCTGCAGCAGAAATATCTAGCAAAGTCAAACAAGTCTCTTGCTATCCTAATTTAATAGTTTAAATCCTATATTTATTTATTGGGTGGAACAATTAACAGCAGTTTCAAGTGATTTTCCTTTCAACTGTCAAAGTTGCTTTTGCAGTGCTCTTTGGAGTGAAAAGGTTTTAGCTGCATTTGACATAGTTAAATAGGCAAATTATGCCGAGAGTAATAAAATAGCAAGCTATAATCTAAAATCAATATTGTCTTAACCACAAATTGCTCTAATTACACAGAAACAGTAAAATGAGGGCTCTCTTAAGAAGTGAATTACCTTGCTGTGGATGTTCAGAAGTTTGGTAAATTTCTCATTAGGAATGCTAACTCCCCTCATGTTAGGTGTCTTGTTAAATCTTCTTTCAGTTTACACTGGTGACTTTAGTGGTGATATTCCTGAGATAGACAGAAATAAGATATTCTCTAGTAGTTCATTCCTTTGCTGAGAAATGCTTTAGCTGAGTAAATATATGATGCAGCTTAGAAGAAACAGTATCTGATTTAGCACAATTAGATTGAATGTTCATATTCGTGTTTGTGTGTTCTGTGCTTTTACTATTCTATAGGTTGAACCTCTCTAGTCCAGCACACTCTGGTCAGGCAACATCTGTGGTCCGGCATGATTTTAGTTAGCCAAATGTCCACTTATCATGGGTGGGGCCAAGTTTCCTTCTGTCCCATAGAGTTTGTTTACAGCCACCAGTTGAGGCTTTTTGAATTCCATACTGTTATTTTGCTCTGATTTACTCCTAAATGTCTCCTAAAAGCCCAGTAAGCAATAGAAGTGCTGGTAATGCTGCTAGGCAATACTGAGCTCCTATGGTTGTGCAAATTCTCCAGTTCAGCACCAGTTAGGTCCTGAGGGTGCTGGACTAGAGGGGTTCAACCTGTATTACATATGGCATGGAACATACCTGAGGTTTCTCTTGTGGTTCTCCATGGTAAGTAAATTGTAAAATAAATGTTGGTATTATTGTAGGTGATAAATTGTAGTCATCTTCATTGTGTGTAGCTGAAGACATTGAGAACAATGTCTGTTTGTCAACAATGATACTGTTGACAAAAGCTACTTTCTAGCCGTATCCTGAATAAGTCTATATTTTGGCAGCTCAAACATTTCTACAGATAAAGACCTCATTTATATGACTACAGAGCAACTCAAGATGGAACAAAATTAATGCATACTCATGTGCATGCATTCCAAACCCACACAACCTTGTGATATGATAGAGCAACTTTGCTTTTTATTCATGTATGATAGGGAAAACCAATACATCAGTAATTCTAATACTAGGATGTTGCCTACAGAATTAATGTTTCTCTGTAGGCACAGAAAAATACTTGCTTTTCACAAGCCATACTTCCGGAATAAAGTACTTTGAAGTAGGAATAAGAGATCCTCCGGAATAGAGCTTTATTCCGGAGGATTGGGCCAGTCTAGACGCTCTTTTCTGGCTTTTCTACAAGCCGGAAAAAAGCGGCAGACATCTTAATTTAAATCCCGCGGGGGATATTTAAATCCCCCGCGGATTTCCCTATTACGAAGTTTAAAATTAGCATGCCGCTTTCGGAAAAGGGGCCAGTGTAGACGTAGCCTATCAAATTAAGTGTAAAACTGTAATAAGAAAAGCAAAAAAAGATTTTGAGGAACAGCTAGCCAAAAACTCAAAAAACAATAGCAAAATGTTTTTTAAGTAAATTAGAGGCAGGAAGCCTGCTAAAAAACCTGTGGGTCCCCTAGACAATCGAGATACAAAAGGAGCAATCAAGGACAATAAAGCCATTGCGGAGAAGCTAAATGATTTCTTTGCATCAGTCTTCATGGCTGAGGATGTTGGGGAGATTCCCAAACCTGCACCATTCTTTGTGGGAGATGAATCTGAGGAACTGTCCTGGATTGAAGTGTCATTAGAGGAGGTTTTGGAACAAATAGAAAAACTTAACATGAACAAATCACCGGGAACAGATGGCATTCACCCAAGGGTTCTAAAAGAACTCAAATGGGAAATTGCAGATCTGTTAACTGTGGTTTGTAACCTATCCCTTAAATCAGCTTCCGTACCTACTGACTAGAAGATAGCTAACGTGACACCAATATTTTAAAAGGGCTCTAGAGGTGATCCTGGCAATTACAGACCGGTAAGTCTAACGTCGGTACCGGGCAAATTAGTCGAAACAATAGTTAAGAATAAAATTGTTAGGCATGTAGAAGAACATAATTTGTTGGGTAAAAGTCAACATGGTTTCTGTAAAGGGAAATCATGTCTTACTAATCTATTAGAGTTCTCTGAAGGGGTTAACAAACATGCGGACAAGGGGGATCCAGTAGATATAGTATACTTAGATTTTAAGAAAGCCTTTGACAAGATCCCTCACCAAAGGCTCTTGTGTAAATTACATTGTCATGGGATAAGAGGGAAGGTCCTTTCATGGATTGAGAACTGGTTAAAAGACAGGAAACAAAGGGTAGGAATAAATGGTACATTTTCAGAATGGAGAGGGGTAACTAGTGATGTCCCCCAAGGGTCAGTACTAGGACCAATCCTATTCAATTTATTCATAAATGATGTAGAGAAAGGGGCAAGCAGTGAGGTAGTAAAGTGTGTGGATGATACTGAACTGCTTAAGATAGTGAAGACAGAAGTTTGTGAAGAACTTCAAAAAGATCTCATCACACTGAGTGATTGGGCAACAAAATGGCAAATGAAGTTTAATGTGGATAAGTGTAAAGTAATGCACATTGGAAAAAAAATAACCCCAACTATACATATAATATGATGGGGGCTAATTTGGCTACGACAAATCAGGAAAGAGATCTTGGAGTTATCATGGATAGTTCTATGAAAACGTCCACACAGTGTGCTGCAGAGGTCAAAAAGGCGAATAGAATGTTAGGAATTATTAAGAAAGGGATAGAAAATAAGACACAGAATATCTTACTGTCCCTGTATAAAACTATGGTACACCCACATTTTGAGTACTGTGTACAGATGTGGTCTCCTCACCTCAAAAAAGATATTTTGGCCTTGGAAAGGGTTCAGAAAAGGGCAACTAAAATGATTAGGGGTTTGGAACAGGTCCCATATGAGGAGAGGCTAAAGCGACTGGGACTTTTCAGTTTGGAAAAGAGGAGACAGAGGGGTGATATGATAGAGGTATATAAAATCATGAGTGGTGTAGAGAGGGTGAATAAAGAAAAGTTATTAATTAGTTCCCATAATATAAGAACTAGAGGACAGCAAATGAAATTAATGGGTAGCAGGTTTTAAACTAATAAGCGAAAGTTCTTCTTCACACAGCACATAGTCAACCTGTGGAACTCCTTGCCACAGGAGGCTGTGAAGGCTAGAACTATAACAGAGTTTAAAGAGAAGCTAGATAAATTCATGGAGGTTAAGTCCATAAAAGGCTATTAGCCAGGGGGTAGGAATGGTGTCCTTGGCCTCTGTTTGTCAGAGTCTGAAGACGGATGGCACAAGACAAATCACTTGATCATTGTCTTTGGTCCACTCCATCCAGGGCACCTGGTGTTGGCCACCGTCGGCAGACAGGCTAATGGGCTAGATGGACCTTTGGTCTGACCCAGTATGGCCATTCTTATGTTCTTATTAATTTCTCCTCATATGGCAGATATCCCAGAACCCTAATAATTTTGTTGCCCTTTTCTGAACCTTTTCCAACTACAATATATCTATTTTTGGAATGAGATAACTACATCTGCATGGCGTATTCAAAATGTGGGTGTACCATGCATTTACATAGAGGCAATAAGTTACTCTCTGTTTTATTTTCTATCCTTTTCTTAGTGATTCCTAATATTGTTTGTTTTTTTGACTGCTGCTGCAGCACATTGAGTGGATGTTTTCAGAGAATTATCCACAATGACTCTTGAGTGGTAACTGCTAAGTTAGTCCCCATCATTTTGTACATAAAGTTGGGATTGTGTTTTCCAATATTCATTACTTTGCATTTATCAGCATTGAAATTCATCTGCCATTTTGTTGCCCGTTCACCTAGTTTTGTGAGATCCTTTTGAAGCTCTTCACAGTCTACTTTGTACTTTAGTAACTTGAGCAAATTTTGCCACCTCACTTTTTACCCCTTTCTTCATATCATTGATGAATATATTGAATAGGATTGGCCTCCATACAGATGCCCTCCATGTCCTGAGGGACACCACTAGTTACTTCTGAAAAATGACCATTTATTCCTGCCCATTGTTTCCTATCTCTTAGACAGTTATCAATCCATGGGAGGACTGTCCCGCTTTCCCCATGACTATGTAAATCCATTGCCAGGATCCATAGGAGGGGCAAGGAAAAGTATAATGATGGGGAGGGATTGGCTGCCTGCTACACCAAATCATAGTCATCTCCAACTAGCCCCAGCTTGTTCAGTTACTGAGCACCCAATATGAACTTGCTGTGAGGAAGGCAAAAAACTCTAATTGCACATGGGCAATATGGTAGAAATGGAAAATTTCCCTTTTACAGGGCAGCTAGTATAATGCCCACAGCAGATATAGCCAACAACCTGGTATATTTACCACCTGAACAGAGAGGGACGGTGCTGCCTCGCCTGTTCCATGTGAACGAGAAGGTTCAAGCACAAGCTGACCTTTGTAAACCCCTCGTTCCTGGGTGGTGAGCTGACCACCAGGCTGACTCCTTTTTGGAGCAGTTTTACAAATTCCCTCCGCTTCCCCAAAGCCATCAAGAATTGTTCTCTTCTCTCAGCCAGCCAGCCAGCTAGCTAAACACCACCCCGCTCAAGATGCAGGGTGATGATTTAAAGTGTTGGGATGTATATATGGAATCAAAAGATGCACTCAGCATAACAAGAAACAATTAAGTTGGAGCCTGCAACACTGAGGAGGGCATCTAGCTGAAATCAGGGTTTCTGGAGCATGTTTTAAAAGTTTTATTAATATTTATGATTATGTTTCACTGCAGGGAGATTTTTATATATGCCATCAGCAACCAGATTTTGCAATCCTCAGCAAGATTCCAAGGTATTCCAAAATCACTAATATGGCTATTTATTTGGCTTCTTGCTAAGGTTTCTGATGCTTTTGCTGGCAGACCGATCAAAACAAAGCCTTGATCAAGAAAAGCGAGGACGCAAATTTGAGCTTTATTGAACATTATTCCAGAATCCAAGTATCCATTCAATCTACCTGCCGTCTGAGGAAGAGAATAAATAGAGCTTGTGACACAAGAAATAAGGAAAAGAGGGGAGTACTGAAACCAATTTCAAAATGAAATTGCTATAGCATTAAGAGACACTGATAACCTGTTAATGTTTCAACAATAAAAAAGCAGATAGGCAGTGCCACCTTTTCTGATCTTCTATTTCTGCCACCATCTAAGCAAACCTCTCACCCCCCAAAAATCCATTAGTCTACACATGATATTCCTTTATTTTACTGTACTTTTAAAATGCTGAGAAGAAACTTGTTGGGGATGGCAAACAGAAACAATAATCAAGATGGCAGTGACAGCTGAGGGAGAGGAGGTTAGCAAGGGGCTGTATTTGTTCATTATCTTCATTAATGATCTGGATGATGGGTTGATTTGAACTTTCAGCAAGTTTGTGGATGAAATTTAACTGGGGGGAGAAGAAGATATGCTGGAAGGTAAGGACAGGGTCCAGAGTGACCTAGATAAATTGGAAGATTGGACCAAAAGAAATCTGATGAGGTTCAACAAGGAGGACAGAAGAATCCCAGGCACAGCTGTAGGGTGGGGACCAACTGGCTAGGCAGCAGTTCTGCAGAAAAGGAGTTTGGGATTTCAGTAGATGAGAAGATGGATATGAGTCAACAGTGAGCCCTTGTTGCCAAGAAGGCTAACAATATATTGAGCTGTACTTCCAACAGATCAAAGGAAGTAATTATTCCCCTCTGTTCGGCACTGGTGAGGCCACATCTAGAGTATTGCATCCATTTTGGGCCCCCTACTACAGAAAGAATGAGGACAAATAAAAATGATTAGGGGCTGAGGAGGTACATGACCTATGAGGAGAGGCTGGGGGAACTGGTCTTATTTATTCTGGAGAAGAGAAAAGTGAGGGAAGAGGGATTTGATAACCGCTTTCAACGGCCTGAAGGGGGCTTCCAAAGAGGATGGAGCGAGGCTGTTTTCAGTGTTGGCAGATTACAGAACAAGAAGGAGTTGCCTCAAGTTGCAATGAGGGAAGGGCTATAGAGGGTGAGAGTCTATTAGGAAAAACTACTTGACCAAGATGGTGGTGAAGCTCTGGAATGGGCTGTCTAGGGAGGTGATGGAAACTCCATCCTTAGAGGTTTTTAAGGTGAGGTTTGACAAAGTGCTAGCTGGAATGATTTAGTGGGGGTTGGTTTCTGCTTTGAGTAAGGGGTTAGACTAGATGACCTCCTGAGGTCTCTTCTGGCACTAATCTTCAATGATTCCAGAAGTGAAGTTCAGTTTATGGTGACAACCCCCATCAGGTTTGGCAGAATGGCTCTAAACAACTGATTTGTTGGACAGTCTGAACTACCACCAATGTCACTGGGGCTACGTCTAGACTGCAAGCTTCTTTCGAAAAAGATCATCTAGACTGCAATCTCTTCTTTCAAAAAAGTGATCTGCTTTTTCGAAAGAGAGCACCCAGGCAGTCTGGATGCTCTCTTTCGAAAAAGCCCTGTTTGCATTCAAGAGCGCCTTTTTTCGAAAGAGCACTTTCGAAAAAAGGTGTTCTTCCTCATGAAATGAGGAGTACCGCCGTCGAAAGAAAAGCCGTGTTCTTTCGATTTAATTTCGAAAGAACGCGGCTGTAGTCTAGACACAGGTGAAGTTTTTTTTGAAAAAGGCTCCTTTTTCAAAAGCACACAATTAGGGGCAGTGGTGTGCAAAGCTGTGAATGCAAAGAACATTTATGAGGTATTTAGTGCAGCTGGAAATAAGTTGTATTTTCAGTGTTCAGTGGCAAAACTTCTTAGTGGACCCAGTGATGTGTGCAACCTACCTTTAGATTTTTCAGCACATTCAGGAATTAATTTTTGTGCTGATAACTGGACACTGGTCACTGTCACTTTCTTCATTCACATACATGTTGAAAATAATAAGAGTTAAATAGTAACAGCCCCAGGCTGACCCAGTTACTTTTGTTCGTAAATTTATTCATCCCACATGTCTTAGTGCTTATTCACTTTCTGTTGAAAATGTTGCAGATGCCCTCACACATCTGATTGGCTGGGTTATGGTCTATTTTGCACCTGTAAATCAGTTATATCTATTTGCAGTGTTAGCCCCAACTGATTTTTTGTGTGTGTTCTTTCTGTGATGCAGCCTTATCTTGCTGGCATTCAGAAGTGCCTGTGAGCTGCTTTTCTCTGCTATTCAGGTATTCATTCAACATCTGGCACCTATGAGCCAGGGTCTGTCCAATTTGTGAGCAGGCACCATTCCATCCTAACAGATGGGTAGAAGTGTAGATGGGCAAAAGATCATACAGAGCAGTCAGCTGAAAAGTGTGGTGAGCCTGTTCCAATGGCAGGGATTTTCACAATTAGTTTATGGAAAATCAGCAAATTCCTTTGCTGGATATTACAGACGGCTTTCTGGCAACGTTGAGGATATCACTGCATCTCTAACTAGTGTGGGCTTCAAAAGTCAGACGGACTGTATCACATTATGAGCCATCCTTATTCCTTTTTCAGAGGGGGGAAAGAGACACTCCCCCTCCCAGTAGAAAAATTGGAACAAAGGAAAGCTCCCAGTATATTATTCCAGGACAGACTGACTGAATCTGAGTGACAGAGATGCCAACCTGCAGTCAGAAGTGAAAGGGAAATTTGCAGAAGAGCAAGAGGGAGATGAAGAGAGGTTTGCCAACAGCAGCTCACAGTTCCTCTTATTCCTGAAATACCCTCTCTAGATAGAGCAGTTCCAAAACAGCTAGCAGAATCTTATTTTGAAACTTGTTGATATTAAAGCAAAGGGAGAGAAAATGGAGGTAGCTCCACAATCACCAGCACAATCGCAGACTACTATAGTTGTTTCTATTTCTTGGAGTCTTTAAGTAGATTGTTTATGTGTGTGTCTACAAAAATGTACAAGAAACAACAGAGAGCAAGAAGCTGGGAATGTGAAGGTGACTTTCCCTAGTACCTAAAAGTATAAATGGATTTCTTGATAGAAAATTTTAGCCACAATATTAACAATAATATGTTGTGGGTGCTAGCTATGAAAGAGGGGAGTGACTATGATTTGGAGTTGTCCTTAGGATATGAGACATGCTGAACTTTCCAGAAATGGCGGAATTCCCTCAGAAGAGGCCCTTAGTTTGGTAACTTGCTTTCTCCATGGGCCCCCAGTTCTCTGTGGAAAGACAGGTGACTCTAGTCAAGCAGAGGAAAACAGTAGAATCTTGGGCATAGAAGTTGTTGGTAACTCTGAAATTACTCTGAACAAAAAGTTATGGCTGTTTTTTTGAACATTAATACAGCTATGATACTTTACTGTGCAGGGAAAAAACTGCTGCATTTAACCATCTTATTTTACACGAAACAAACACAGAAAATGTCCTTGCCTTGTCAATTTTTTAAAACTTTCCTATTTCATTTTGTAGCAGTTCTTTAAGACAGTCCCATTCTGTATTGGCCTTTGTGTGTGTATTTGTGTGTGTGTGTGTGTGTGTATGTGTGCGTCTGATGCTGCCTGCTTATGTACTTCCAGTTGCAAATCAGGCGTGTGGTTGACCAGTCAGTTCATAACGCTGGTGTTCATCACTCAGAGCTCTACTTTATAATATAACACACAAAACACTCCACTCTCAGAGTGGGTTGAAGTGTGGATTTTGCAAGAGTAATGTGATGGTTGTCTTATTATATGAGTAAAGAGCAGCAGAACTGTACTTGGCATGCCCTGATGGCAGGGTCACTGACATGGGGAGCAAAGAGGGTACTTGCCCTGAAGCCTAGTGATTTAAAAGAATCTGGGGTTCCGAGCTGTCACCGCTACTGCTACTGTGGCAGCCGGAGACCCAGACCCTTTAAAATTCACTGCTGGAGCCCTGCACAGCGCTGCCTGAGTGGCCCTTGGGGGCAGGTGCACCATGGTTCAGGCAGCACCGAGGGCCTGGAGAAATCTGTCATCAGTCTTGCCTGATGGGGGGTATCTCCCTAACCTGAACGTCACTTGATGAGTGGGACTAGGGATGCCAGCCCCAAGGCACAGGTGAGAGAGAGGGGGTGGGAGTAGGTGATCCTTTCTGACGGTGTGGGCAGTGCCGAAAAATTTCTAAGCACCATTTGATCCTCTTCTCTGCAACATGTCGAGCTAGACCTGACTGGATTTAATCAAGGGGCCGTATTTCTGTGCGGTGATTACTAAAGTTGTGATCCTTGAGGAACAGGTCTAGGAGCTAAACCATAAGCCTACTATGAGCACAGCATTGCAGGGAAAGACAATGAAGAGACAGCATCACAGAGATTCCTTGCTATGCCGTGAGATTTCTAAAAGGTGAAATTCCTAAAAGTTGGGCTAAGTGGAGGGACTGCAGAAAGCAGCACACAGAACTGGCAGTGAGCAGTAGCAGCAGAGAGAAACAGTGTCCACAGCAGCAATAAGCCAGCACCAGAGATATTAGCAGCAGGAGCAAAGGAATTGCTTGGCACCCCATCCCCCTTGTCAGGGGTGGAAGGTGAACTCCCATGAATGAACCTTTGAATTTTGGGTCATCTTTGACTAGATCAAGCAACTGGAGTGGAAGGAAAGGGGAGTGACTGTCATTCATCAGGCATTCACATCATAAGGTAGGAAACTGAGGCAAAGGACATTGCCCAATGAATTGTGCGCCAATGTTTGCTTAGGGTTAGATGCTTTTGAACCCATGTTTCCCACACCATAAGGCTGGGTTCCTTTTCCCTTTTAACAATGTTGTTTAGATATAGACAGACTCAGTGCTTGCCTGGGGGAGGAATTGGCTCTCAGAGATACCCCTGAGTGGTATTTAGTTTTCCCATATTAGTGGATGGAATTTGAGCTGGCTCAATTTTATATGATTAAGAGAAACCCTTTGGTACTAAACCCCTAGTTATCGGACCAGAGACCACCTTGCAGAAGGGTTACATTATACCAAAGTCTCATTTTATTACACTATGTCATAAATCTCTGTAGATTATAATGAAACCTCCACCCAGCTTTCATTTCGGGAAGAAGCTCGATAGAAAAGACCAAAATAGCCTTTGCAGTCCTGCTGATACATACGCATCACTCAGCAAGAGCTTGTGCTGCCCACAGAAGTGTTGTTTTGACATGTACTATAAATACAGGCCTAAGAGATGGCAGAGATAATTTCATTTCTCCCTTTCTGATTCACCCCTGTAACTCCCAGTGTGGGCTTTGGCTGAGCAAGTGGGGCACAGGCCACCTTTTGTTTCTTTAAGGATTGTGTCCCTTTTCCTCTCCCCAGGGGCTGGAGGTGGGAGGGGCACTGTGACTGACTGACCTATTAGCTACTGCACACTGAAGAAGACAGTTTATAAGCCTTTTCTCTGCCTGGCACAATTCAGTGCGGGGAAGAGAAGTTTCAGATAGGGCTTTGGTGTTTTGAGTGGCAATGGAACAGGGGATTGGACTCCCTGGCTCTGGGCATTAAAAAAAAACTATTAAGGGATGGTGAGGTGAGTCATGGTGCTGGTCCCAGGGTGTGGAACCAATGCCAGGCCTCTCTTCAGGGGAAGGGAGTTACTATGGGGAAAGAAAATTTCAGTCCATTCTGGTGTCAAAGGGTGCATGGTGGTGAGGTTCCTTTCTCCAGTGAATTGGCATCTCATTTGTTTAGGACTGGATTAGTTAAATCCAGCCCATAGCTTGGAAAAGGAGACCAAAAAGTGATGGCTACCATTGGTGGTTTTCAAATGCATACATAGCTATTGAGAACCCCCCCTTGGGAATAATATTTCAGTGGGATGAATGTGCTAAATATTCCTCTTTACCCCTGCCTTGAGGGCCAAGGACAGTAGCTGGTGTTTGGATTTATTTGTCATTTCATCCAAAGGAGGATAGTCAGTTTCCACTGGAAGGTCTGGGTCTCAGCAGAGTGTTGGCCTGGATGAAGGGTTATGCTCTAGGGTCAGTGGATGCCCCTCTTACATTTGTAAGCCAGGGAGGAGCCACGTGAATGGGTCAGTGTGCATTTAGACAGGCAATAGACTGAAGGCTGCTGACTGACAACTACCCTGAGGAGATGAAGGACCCTTCAACTAAGGAGCATTATCTCTGGACTGTGGTAGGAAGTAGCCCAGGGAAACCAGATGTTAGTCCAGTTTTGCTGTAAGCACTCAAGTCAGAATGTTTCAGCAGGATTGCCACCACTGTTAGGGTCCTGGGATGGGATCTAGTGGAGTAGGATAGTCTCTGGTGCTCCCAACCCCTGATATCAACCTCACCTTTGAAGTGACAGCCTATGCACCTTAGGCTAATTGGCCTGTTTTGTCTGTTGTCTGCCCAGCGAGAGCATGACCTTAGGCTGCTGTTGCTGTGCGTGTTTGCTGTCTGGCCCAACCCAAAAGCTGGGCCATAGACTGCCTATTATTCTGCCTCACTTGGGAGGTCAGAGCTCTGACTTTGTTGATTGCTGTCTGCCCTAGCCAAAGGCTAGACTGAAGGCTATGCCTTGCCTTGCCCTGCCCTGAAGGCCAGAACACCAAACTGCATTTGCTGTCTGCCCCAGCCAGCCAGCTTTGGGCTGAAGTCTGCACCTAGCTCTGCCCCACAACCTTTGGTGACTTGTTCCAATCTTGCTTATTACCCTCACAGTTAAAAATACACACCTTATTTCCTGTCTGAATTTATCTTGCTTCAACCATTGGATCATGTTGAACCTTTTACTAGAAGATTAAAGAGACCATTATTAAATATTTGTTCCCCAGGTAGTTACTTATAGACTGCAATCAAGTCACCCTTGATTTTCTCTTTGTTAATGTGAATTGAGCTCCTTGAGTCTATCATGAAAAGGCATGCTTTCTAATTCCTTAATCATTCTAGTGGCTCTTCTGAGAACCCTTTCCAATTTTTCAACATCCTTCTTGTATAGCAGACACCAGAACTGAATACAGTATTTCAGCAGTAGCCTGATCCATGTCAAATATTGAGGTAAGTTATGCATCCATGGTGTATACATTTATATTTAATCATATTAAAATTCATATTGGTTGCAGGAGCCCCGTTTATCAAGTGATCCAGACTGCTTTGGTTCAGTGACCTGCCCTCTTCATTATTGACTGCTCCCCCAATTTTTGTCTCATCTGACAACTTGATCAGTGATGATTTTAAGTTTTCTTCCAGGTCATTGATAACATTGCTAAATAATGCAGAGCCTAGAAAAGATCCCTGTGCGACCCCACTAGGAGCACACTGGTTTGATGATGATTCCCCTCTTACAATTACATTTTGAGACCTATCAATTATACATCTTTTAATCTGTCTAATGTGTGCTATGTTCATTTTATATCTTTCTTAGGCTTTTTTAAATCATGATGTCATGCTGTACCAAGTCAAATACCTTTCAGAAGTCTAGGCATATTCTATCAAAACCAAAACTTGTAATCTCATAAAAAATTAAGTTAGTTTGACAATAACCTATTTTTCTGAAATGCAGGATGACTGACATTAATTATATTCCTCTCCTGTGATTCTTTATTCATAAATTCCCAGATCAGCCACTCCATTATGGGTCGGAATGACGGGCTTATAATTACCTGGTCATCCCATTTACTCTTTTTTAAATATTGGCACAACAAAAGCTTTCTTCCAGTCACCTGGAACTTTCCTGGTGTTCCAAGACTTACTGAAAATCAGTTTAGCCCTGTAATGTCCAACTTCAGCAGCTCCTGTTTAACATCCTCCTAAGACATCAATGGAATGAAAAGAGTATTATCATATGATATGATAACAATAATCTTCTATGATTCTATGACATCATCTGTTTTTTCCCAATTACAGAAGAGAAATATTGCTGGGTAGAGTTAAGATTTAGGACAAAAAGAGATTAGGTGGATACAGGTAATTTTTCTGGCATATGAGTGTAGCCTAGATGGAGATGACATGGGGGAGAAGGGTCCAGCAAAGGAACAAACTGGTTTTCACAGGTAATAAGCCCAGGAGAGGGTAAATCAGCTATTGGCTAAATAATATGGGCGGGAAAGATTTATGATTGTCTATGTCTGTGACTGGGGAATGAATATTGCTTAGGCTGCTATTAGAGAAAGAATTGTTAACATACTGGGAATCCGGCTGGGGGGAGACAACCAAACAAATTGCTGGTACCTCCTGGTGGCAAGTGCTTACTGCAGGTGATTGTGTGTGAGGAAGTGGGGTGGGGGGACAGAAGAAGCCGATTAGGAGAAGGCATCTCTAAGAAGTTGCAGAATGGGGTTGGGGCTCCCAATGTCTGGTGCATTGAGGGGCTATGCTCCCTTCTTCACACCCTTAACCTTTGTGTGAGGTGAGGGTAATGGGAACCAGGTTAATGGGAGAAGGGGCCGATGGCAGCTCTCCCCCAAATGGAATAGCTTACCAAAGAGTGGTGAGCTCCACTGGGCAAGTTATTGCCAGCTCTGTTATTTAACAGACTTGTGGCCTGGTTAAACTGCATTTCTGGTGTCTTGTCTTTCTTCCTGTGATATCTGGGACAAGGGGCCTGATTCTTTCCCTTGTGATCAGTGACAGAGTTCCCAGAAATGTCAGTGATATCAGCTGACATCAACAGCAGCTTCTGCTATATAATTTCTAAATTCTAAGCTGACTTTGCAAGTGCTGAAAAAAGGTTAGAGTTTTTTTAGTACTAACTGCAAATAAAATTGTTACTGGCAGGTGTTTTAAATCCCAGGCTTTAGTGTAAGACTGGTATCTTTGGGATTAATGGCTCTAGAAATATTAAATGGTTACTAAAAGCTTTTTTGGATGTGGCTTGCTCCCTGTTTCACAATGTACAGGCAACATGGGTCATATTGTTAGGTCTGAACATTACCAGGAAATTCCTTTTAAATCTAGTTGGAATCCTTGTGATTTTGGTGTTTAGAGGATTGCTTTTATGTGACGCTGCTTTGTTCCATACCCACTGCTCGCAGTCAAGACAAAAATATCTACACCACTTGTGAGTTTTACATAGAAAATGTATGCAATGTTGAAGTGGGGGCAAAGTGCATTTGGATTATACTTTTAATAGTGGAATCTCTGTCTGTTGTGCTAACTGACATAAAATATGATATTTTCCAAGTAGAATTAACATCATTTTATATTTTTATGTATTATTATGGATTGTCCATTGTT
This sequence comes from Pelodiscus sinensis, assembly GCF_049634645.1. Classification (NCBI taxonomy): domain Eukaryota; kingdom Metazoa; phylum Chordata; order Testudines; family Trionychidae; genus Pelodiscus; species Pelodiscus sinensis. The sequence continues at coordinate 82,743,293 of NC_134711.1, forward strand.
TTCAGGATGTTCAGCAACATGAAATAGGGCATATTATAATTTTTCATGTTATCTCACATGCACTAATGCTATGTTTCTCAGTCTGGGATATGTGTACCTCTGGGCTACTTACAGCTCTTTTGCTCCTGATGTCATCACAGCCCCTGCTGCAACCAGAAGGATCTGTAGAAGCAAGGTATGATTTGCAATTGAACAGATAGTTTGTATTTCAAAATAGCAATTGGGGTTTAGTTCTGCCCTGGACTTTGCCCAGTTGTTTGAATGGTGGTAAGTGGAACTGTTTGAGAGGTATGTCTGGTGTGATCATATTCACGGGGTCCAAATACACAGTACAATTAGCACTAATATAATATGATGTCACTGAAAAGGCTAAACAATTTGAATGTTAATATAGTTTTTATTTTTAAACCAGTTCCTTTCAAATGTGTCATACGACCTGATCCTTACTCAAGATTAACTACATGACAAATTTGAACTTTTAAAAGCAAGCCACTGGAGTTATTCGGAGACTACGCTGCTTTGTATAAAAAATGAAAGCTTGTATGCTGTATGCTTTCCCCAGCCTCAGAAGTCAGAAGAGGCCTGTCTACCTAAGTTTCCTGAGTGGGAGAAAATTAGATCAAAAGAAGTTGGTGGGTTTGTTAGTTTCTAGGGTGGATTAAATCTAAAATATAATGTCTTCTGCAGACTTATTACTGCAGGTATGACATGTTCTGACTCTTTCTCCTTCCACTCTTTTAATTTCATTTGTTCTCTGATAACTAAAAGTCATTAGTGTCAATGCCCAATGCCTCCATCCCTTATGCTACTTTGGTGATTAAGTGGTTAGAAATTACTGCAGTGAACCCCCCTCCCCCCATACCCTCACTGACACATAAGGGCTGATCCCTGCATGGTATAGAGCAGGGAAACTGCCATACATTACCTCTTCCTTCGCAGCTGCTCTGAGGGGAAGCTCAACACTTAGGCCAAAATCCAAACTGGCTCCCAGACAGCCATGAAAACCAGAAGGTCCCAAAGTACATTAATGTTACCTTTGCTTCCTCTCTACTTCTTTCCTTGCCAGTCACTGTGCTATTAGGAGGACTTGCAGGCTAACGGGTTCTGTAGCAAAATATGGGAGCAATGTCCCTCTTGCAGGGAGTCAGCTTAATGCAAGGTGAGGGTCATTGCCCTAGGGAGCAGACTGTCTATTCTCTCCCCACTCCCTTTGAGGTTCTTGTGTGTTGCTGTTCTGAATTCTCAGAAATGGAGCAGTGTTACATTGCAACCTTACAGCAAGAGTAGACATTGCTTTTCTCTAATGTCTCTGTATATGGTGAAACATAGCAATCACAATTTGGCCAGAACAAAGAACTGATTCTAGGCAGTGAGTTTTGTTGGTTTGAGCCCTACTATGGGGCTAGCTGAGAGAGGCCACATAGCTCTGAAACCCTTAGGCTGTGTCTAGACTACATGCCTCCGTCCACGGAGGCATGTAGATTAGACAGATAGGCAAAGGGAAATGAAGCGGCGATTTAAATAATCGCCGCTTCATTTAAATTTACATGGCTGCCGCGCTGAGCCGACAAACAGCTGATCAACTGTTTGTCAGCTCAGCGTGCTAGTCTGGACGCTCCCCTGCCAACATCAAAGTCCTTTGTCGACAGCCCCATTATTCCTCGTGGGATGAGGTTTACCGGGGCTGCCGACAAAGGGCTTTGATGTCGGCAGGGGAGCGTCCAGACTAGCGTGCTGAGTCGACAAACAGCTGATCAGTTGTTTGTCGGCTCAGCGCGGCAGCCACATACATTTAAATGAAGCCGCGATTATTTTAATCGCAGCTTCATTTCCCTTTTTTGAATACACAAATCTACATGCCTCCGTCGACGGAGGCATGTAGTTTACACGTACCCTTACAGAGAGGGTAGAACAACAGAATGGGTAGTGAACAACATCTCCATGCAAAGTGAGAGGGGGAGACTCTGCACCTTGATGCTAGAATGATGGAACCATACAACTACACGCTCTGTGCCATTATGTTGAATATAATGAATATACAAAATAGCTTGGTGGTACAATGGAACGTCCCAAGTGACATGTGCTTTTCAAATGAGGGTTGCCCACTTTCCCAACTGGATGGCCTAGACACTATTGCCAAGGTTGGCATTCGGTCTGTCTGGTTGGGAAAGCTGGCAATTCTATTTCAAAAGAGAGTCACAGAACTTAAGGGCAGAAGGGATCATCTAATCTGACCTCCGGTATCTCACAGCCTGCCAACACCCCCCAGAACCTGCACACTAAACTCAAACTGAAATTAGACCAAAGTATTACAGCCCACAGGAAAGTAGACTGTGATGTGCCTGAGGCAGAGACTAGAAGGAATTGAGGTGCCCAGAGTCTCAGGTCCCTGTGATGGCAGGGAAGTAATTAAATGAGAGATTCCCAGATACTCCTGACATGTGACTTATACCTACATGTTGCAGAGGAAGGCAAAACAAACAAACAAACCAAGGGCACTGGTTTATCTGACCTGGGTGAAAATCCCTTCCCAACCCCACATACACCAATCAGCTAGACCCTGAACATCATGACCAAGAACCAGTCAGCCAAGTTGCTAAGAGAATGTGTAGTGCTGCCTCAGATCCCTGGTTCTCTGTTCTGTGTCCACCTCCAGTTTTCTTTCTAAAACTTTTAACCTGAAATATACACTTGTAATTGAGGAATTACTTTTTATTAATCATTTATCTTAATTCATTCAAGAATAAGTATGCTTTATGTTTGTAAGAATAAAATAATGAAGTAATTTTGAAAGAAACAGTAAATTTGCTTTTGCTAAGTAAAAAAGACAGTGGTTTCAATACTGAAGTCACATAATGATGTCTGCATTATGTTTTTTTAAAAGGTTTTATGCTCATGAATGCTGCCAGGGACTTTATACCCCCTGCTTGTTGGCAGAGGTTGTTGTCTGCGTCTTTGTTAGAAGATTTCTATCCCAGCCGCTTTAACTTTTTGTTGTTGCAGTTTAATCCCAAAATGCTGTTATCTGGGTTCTTTATGCTGAGTCAAGATTCTTGTTATAAAAATTCCATAATTCTGCCAATTAGGATGAGATAATAGGCTATCGTGGCTGACTAATTTAGGTAACTTTTCAGGTATGTGTATTTAAATAAGGGATTCATGAGACATGAAAAATGCTAGCATTTATCGGAAATGCAAATGTGGCATTTGTTCAGCTTAATGTGAATATCTGTGCACTAGGCAACAACACAAGAAGTGCCAATTAGCATGCAGTCATGGCTCTAAAAATTCACCCTTTCTTTCAGCTAATATGACATTTATTCTTTTGTGTGTGTGTGTGTCTTTGCTGTAGCTCCTAGTACAGAAGTGCCAAACCTGCCTGCCTGGATTTTATTTTAACAAAAAAACTCTTATTGCACCAAGAACCAGTAACAAAATCTTCTGCCTGAGCTTTTTTCCTATAATGTCGAGAATTTTAAGAGCTATGCCATGTAGGTCAATCAGTGTTAGGAATGATAGAAGTAGTTATCTTCCAGAGAGGACAGAGGTATAATAATAATGTTTATTGCACATCATTTTTCAATGATTTTATGCCATCATTTAGGAGATGAATGAAATGGTTCTCTAGCAGACATGAATGTAAATAAATTAAACATTAAGAACCAGTGAGTTGTAATCATCTTTTTTAAAGATTGCACTAAATGGTTGCAATCAGTGAAACAGATGAGAGATTGCATTAAATTGCTATTCCAGAATCTATATCACACCAGCTGAAACACAGTTCCCCTGTATGATAAAATAGCTCAGGTTCAGAGAGCAATCTGATTATGTCATAGGAATGCATTCATATAAAATAACATGCTGGTCAGATAACTCATTAGCAATATTCCCCTCTTTTATATTAATACCGATGAAGTAACAAAAATGAGCAGGAGAAAAGTCTTTACCATTTAGTTCCTGATCTTTATTTTTAATATTTTTTACAAATATATATCCCTGGCTTGAGGATCATGCAAGCACGTAATGCTGATATTAGCTTACTCTTTCTGCCTCAAATTGTGTTGACTTTGGAGACAAACCTTTCCAAATTCATGTTGTTCTTGAGGGGGCTTCACTATTACTATCAATTTTATGTGCAAGGTGCTCAGATACTGTCGTGATTGATGGCAGTATGAAAAAGAGAGAGAGAAAGAGAGATCCAGAGAGATTTAGAGAGAGACAGAGAGATCTGATATTTTCTTTAGAAAGTTATAAAGACCTTAACTGTTGGCACAAAACTATACCAAAATAAGGAAGGTCTCAGGTGAGCAAACACGGGGGGGAGGGTGAATTTTCCCTGAAAGTCATTAAATTTGGCCCTTCAGGTATTCAAGTCACTGCACACAGTCAGTGGGCACAATTAAAAATTCAGTATCTCTGTTACCTGTGGTAATCTACAATGTCTCCTATTCAGTGAAGAGGATATTATGGTACGGGAGTGGCTGCAAAGCAGCAAATGTTTTCTTAAATTACTGCCTAGCAAAAGCTTAGTTGGCCCTTAAGTATTCTGCCTGCATAAGGGAATCCTTGGGTGCCTGATATCTCCCACAGCTGCTCCAATCTTGCCCCTACTTCACTGCTAGTGCAGGAGGATTTCAGCATTCCCCAGCTCCTGGAATGGCCTTTTGAAGGTATCTGACAATGCTGCAATTTGCAGGAGTTTTTTTAGTGAGGTGTTTTTACAGATGCTTCTGTTGACTGAATATTTACCCCCATTTTAGTTGCAGTGGTACTGGGAATCAGAGTGGGCCAATAAGAAGGCGTGTTTCTGATGCAACAACATAGCAGTGGTACATCTTATCAGTTGCCAAGCTTCCAAATCACATACGGTTATGAACTTAGTAAGGGCATTTGTACTACAGTGTTTACATCTGTTTTTCTCCCAAGCATGTACCCATGATGGATAATGACGTAGAAGTCACCTTGTCTCATTTTCAGTTTGACAGGTTTCCAGAAGCTTGCACCAAGCAGGAGCTAATAATGCCCCAAGCAGGTGGTACAGGTGCTATAGAGTCTCGATGTATGGTGTTGGCAGGGGCATGGAAATCCTAGCTCTGCGCACAAGGCTGAGCTATGAAGGAAGATTGGATTACTTCTTTCAATTTTGGGATATGGAAAGCTTGTCATTAATATGGCCCATCACAGAGTGCGGATGTTGCAGTACATACTCACACAGTCATTGGCAACCAGCTGTGGACATCCTTGATGATCAACTATCAGACTTCAGGACTGACATGTTTTGTGTGGCTATACAAGAGACCACTGGGAGAGGTCTGGGACTGACTATATTATAATGATTTAAATGATTAGCATACATTTTGCATGTATAAAGCTAGACACCTCCTTACCAAAGAAAGAAAGAAAATGCTGGGATACAATAAATAGCTCCTTTATTCACTGCTGATTTTCTGCAGTTGTGTTCAGACCATTTAACAGACTTTGAATTGACTATTTTAATGTGAATTCAAGAGTCCAATCAAAATGAATGCAGAATGGTAAATCTTTTCCCTTTTTATTTAACTCTCCCTACAATGGATGGTGCACATATATGGCAGCTTTTACTCTGAATTATAACTAAATAGTGTGAGCACTCTACATAAAAATTATAATCAAAATTTGTGTCCCATATATGAGTTTTTACATCTGCGTAAATAGCCTATAATGAAGTGTGCCTCACAACCCAACATCCTTTTCTACTGACACTTTCAATTATTACTCCAGTGCCTGGAAATGCAATAAATATACATAAAAAAAAAGAGATCTGGTTGTACCTCTGCTCTAGTCACAGCTCAAAACAAAAGGCCTGATCCTACATCTCCTAGATAAGCCAAACTGCCATTTAAAGCAAGGGGTATTTTGCATACACAACTACTGGTGCAGGTCAAAACTAGTGACAAAGTCAGGAGCAGAAAGGTTCACCAGGGCAAAGTCACACACATTGTGAAGAGTTTTACAAACATTAAACTCAAAACTACAAGAACAAGGATTAAAAACCATACTGTTCAACTCCTACATTTCTTCAGAGCTCCCTACCCTAACTCCTGGTCAGCACAATCCTCTCCTTTCTCGTCTCTGAGGATAACACCCCTGGCTGTTAAAATACTGTAGCTAAATAAGTCCATCTGCACTTAACTAGCTTCTGGATGGGAGCTCTTCCCTGAACTGCCTATGAATTTCTGCCTAGAATGTACTCTGCCAAGTCCTTGGCTGTTGTCTGCCTTGATAGGATTTTTTCTGTGGATGCCTGTGGAACTGGTGGTTAGGGTCCTCTCCCGGGGGCACCAAAAGACCTGAATACCACAATACAGGGAGACTATTGCTGCCTATACTTAGGGGTTGTCTAACCACAAGTTGCTGCAAAGTGAGGGACTTCCAGTGCACTTAAGGCTTGTCTACCTACAAGTTACTGGGGACTGTCAGTGCACTGTAGCAGTAACCATATAGGCTGTCACTGCATGGGAAGACAGTGTACTGTAGATTCACCCTCTGCTTTGCCAGGCAGTAACTTTCTGTGTGGCAATGCCCCCAGTGAATAGCATTTCACTCCATTACCTGCCAATATATAGCATTTTGCCTGCAACTTTTATAAATGAGATGAATTGGTAAGTGCTGATTAAAGCTGTTTCAGTCTGATCATTAAAACGCAATATACGTAAGCCCTGATTCTCAAAGGTGATGAGTACTTACCGTTCCCTTTGCATTGGTTGTAGGCAGTCAGTATTTCTGCAAATGAAGCCCCTGATGCCTAATGAATACTAACATCTCAGCTACCTTTCCATTACTACTAGGTACTACACAGGGCTGACCATTTACCCTTCATTTGCTTTGGCTCTTTAACCTTCTCATTAGCTTATGGAGAAAAATGTGCCTAGCCCTTAGGTATTAAAATTGGCTTGATTTCTAAAACCATTTGCTTCCACATAGACAGCATTTTATTGTGATAGTCCAGTTGAATGCAGTCAGTTCTCCTAGTACTGGGGAATATTCATAACCTTTTCTTTCTTGTCTCAAAATAAACTGGAAAGAGCCTGAAATTTCCTCCCTGTAGGGTTACCTAACTTGCTGCTGAAGCTGAATTCTTTCCCGACAATCCCTGTCTTTAAAGCATCAAATATTCCTTCATATGCCTGCAGGTTTTATAAGCTTATGCATAAGCTCCGCTTAAGCAAATGTCTCACATAATTAAATAGTTGGGTGCATTTCTCTCATTACTCATTGTCCGCATAAATTTAATCAAAATGATAATCATACCTAAGTATATGTAGTTATTTTGAGATATTTCTATTTGGATTGACAACAAATATTTTAGGTAATTATGATGTTTCAAACTATCTTAACTTGTGCTTTCCCCAGATTTCACTAGTTAGATAGGATCACATGGGGTCAGAACTTGGACAGGGAAGCGCCAAGAAAAATCCAAATACTGCAGAAAGTGGTGAAGTTATTTCACCCAAGGCACATTACCCAGTTGTTCAAAATGGTACTCGGGGTAATAGCGATGTTAAAATGTGTTTATTTAGGTAAACATGTAACCATTGAAAATTTCAGCAGTTGCACATTTACATGTGAGGGGTGGGGTGGCTCCCATGGCACTTCCTGCCCCCGCCCCCATGCTGCAGCAGTTTGTGGGAGGGGGGCAGGCAGCTCCGTGGCAGCTGTTATGCATGGAGAGTCAGCTTAAAAGTTGGCTCCCCATGAGGGCAGGCTTCCACCTGCCCCTTCCCCCCTGCACTGTTCCCTCTGATACAGACATGGCAGCGTGAGGGAGGGATGGAGGGAGGCAACTCTGTGAGAAGTGATACAGATGCAGCAGTAAAGTTGTGTGGGAGGGGTAACTAAAGAGCACCGTGAAGATTAACCGATGAGCCTAGGCTCATTGGTTATCGGTGTACACAGTTACACTTTGACATCCGTAGGGGGTACTGATCGAATGATGGCGCCATCTTTTATAGGTATAGAACTGGATTTCCGACCATTTGTGATCATTAAAGATCCCAGGATAATTTAAGAAAAGTAAGAGTGTTGCCTCTATTGAACTTGCCAGTTTCCAAGGTATTTTATGTAGCTAGATGACATACCTTAAGCTGACCTACCTGGTCCAGTGTAGACCAGGCCTCAGGGATGTGAATTTTTCACACCCCTGTGCAACATAGCTAGGTCAGTCTAAGTTTTAGGTGTAGACCAGGCCTAATATGGCTCTCCCATGCTAGAGTAAGAAGACTTCAAAAGTAACCTAGGGTATGGCTAGACTCCTTTAACGAGGCATAAGAGATTGGTAAACAACGGCTTTCCCTGTCGACTGATCCATGTCTTGACTGCTGTGTTGTGCCGACAATCAGCTGAGCCAGCACAATGCAGCAGCCATTTTTATTTTACTGAAGCGGGGGATATTTAAATCCCCGCTTCATTGACTATGTCCGGTAGTGTATTTACATGCCTCTGTCGGCAGAGGCATGTAGTGTAGACATACCCCTTATGTTGAAGTAACTCAAAAAGTCAGAAGGACTTTTTGGATGGTCCATCCGTAAAAGTTTTACCAGTAGAACTATGTTGGATGGGGGATGATTTATTTTTTCTTTTGGCCTTCTAGCTATACCAGTACAAGCCATAAGGTCAGCAAAATTTAACATGTATAATTTATAAAGGTGACTTCCACCAGTATCACTTATTTCAGCTTCCAAGCTGGAGTAAACTTTCCTGATATAAGAACTTTCATACTAGAATAACTGAGTCCAAGCTTGGAAGTGGAAAGAGGTGTTGCCATTTTTATTATATGAGTATAGTCAAAAAGGTAGAACGTCCTCATACAGAGAAGTCCTTGGAGCACTCAAGGCCACAGATATTTCAGAGGAATTTTCCAAGAAACTTTAAGATTGACAAAAACTGTGAAGAAACTCTTAGTGGCCTCTTGCTACTTTCAGTTTGGTATGAAGCATTTGGGGAGTGGAGTTGCAGGGCTGGAGCACCAGATAGCTGTGACTGGTGAAACAAGTGTGAGTATAAAGTGGATGCAGAGCTTGGAGAACAATAATCTAGGCATAGTGAAGATGCAACAGTTGTAAGCACAAGAAAATAAACTAAGATACATGGGGGAATAAGGCAGGCCATCCCAGAGATGTTTGTCCATGTGCACTGATACCATCAACCATTTACAGACTTCAGGAGCTTTAGGGGGGTAGCTAAGTTAGTCTGTTATTTGTTATTCACAGATTTGAAAGTTAAAGCCCTTACACTATTCTAAGATTACTTTTAGCCCCATCACATTTAGCAACACATTACACCAACTAAGAGGGAACAAAAAGTAATTTATAATACTACCTGGAAGATTCATGCCTCACACTGTTTTCAGATTAACAGAAACCATATTTGAACTCACTGAGGTTTATTTTGGAAGTGTAGTTACTGAGGGTTGCATTATTGGAGAATGACAACGGTATTTTCATGTTAATTCGGAAGCACAATTCATGTACATAGTTAAAATCTCCACTGCTTTATTATTGTAAATAGCTAATAACCTCCTTCACCTTTTCTTAAATTCAGGTTGGACCTTCCTGGTCCAGCACCCTTGGGACTTGATTGGTTCTGGATGAGGGATTTTGCTGGATCAAAGGAGTTCATTTCTAGACTCCCTGCTGCTGGCCTCCTGGCCCAGCCCACTGGCCTCCCAGCCATCTCCTCACCTTCTGCTGGCCCCACTGCCCTGTTGACATAGTGGGCAGCCATCACTGCCCTGGCTGGGGCTCCGGGTCCTGCTGGGCAACCGTGCATGTACTGGGGTTCCAGATCCTGCCTGGCAGCTGTGCGCCGCGGATGCTGCTGGGTAGCCATGCACGTCTCTCTGGGCAGACCTGCTGCTACGTGCTGGATGGCTCTGCAATCAGCTTGCTGTGGGCAGCCCACTGCTCTACTGGCCTCCAGGGATCCTTGCCACTGGCCCTCCGCCAGGACTCTGGTCCTGCAACATCCATGATGGACCATGGATGTTGCCAGACTGGAGAATCCTGGTTAAGAGAGTTTCAACCTTTAATTTTGAGTGTCTAATTAAATCACTCAGCATCAGGGCAATTTACTGATTGGAAATTGTTGAACTATAGGGTCGTTTTTAAGATTATTCTTCAGTAACAAGTGTACTTGTCTTGTAAAAAAACCTAAAGGCTAAACACTTTCCATTGTTTAATGGAATGAGGGCAATTACAAATGTTTGCTTTTTTTAGCTGACAATTGCATGCTTTATTTACAGAATTGTACACTATGATATTATGGAAAAATTCCTGATATCAAGAATTAAAAGTTTTACAGTAAGTGTACAGGTGGATTCCATATTCCTATACCCCATCAAGTTTGGGAAGAGATGTGCTCTCAGTTGCTGGGCACTGGAAGAAGGATTTGGGGAAAAGCATAATAGATTTGAATATAACTACCAAAATATTTGGAATTTAAAACTAATAAAGATGCTTCCATTTCTTGCATCCAAAGGAAAAGTGAGCTCTGATGGTTTCCCAAGTCACACCTGAAGAAGGAGATCTCCAAGGTGATCTAAAAGAGTCTTTAAGTCTCTAGCTAACACTATTTTTAATAACAGAAATGGTTAAGGGTTAGTAAACATCTTTTGATAACAAGTTAGTGGGGTAATAAGTTGATTTTCTTGTCTATAAAACATGCATATACTTCCACATTTATTTTATTGCCTCCTGCTGTATTGAGACTTGGCCAGAAGTTTTGAAATTCTGTAGTGAAAATAAATTGGACTTTAATTTCCTTTAACTTGTAACTGTTGATTTTAGTAGAACAGGAAATGGTGTAGAGAAGAAATATGGAAACCCTCAAATATGTTACTTTTATATCAATAAAAAGATTAGGCAAAAATATCAGACCAGACAAACAAAATGGCTAGGAGGCTGGCAGAAGCATAAAAAAATAAATGTTCTCTTCATAATTACCAGTTCCCTCACTGCTGTCTTTGTAGAGCAACAAGATGTACTACTAAGGATATTTTTATAATGTCTATCAGGAATTTAATGTTTTTTAAAAAATAATGATTTTTAAAATGTTTATAGAGAGTGGGTGAATGTGATGGTAAACAGTTGACTTAATTTCACTGTGAACTTGAATGGTGCTGAGTTCAAAACGTATGTCTTGTCTACACTGGAAATGTACAGTGGCATACCTACCTCAGTCAGCCAGGGGGAAATGCACACCTGTGCCTAATGCTGCTACATCTACAGAAGACAATTTCCATTGACTTACCTAACTTTGTTCAGGAAAGTAGTATTCTTCCATCGAAATAAAACTCACTCGTTTGATGTAGGCCAGAGGTGGGGAACTTCCAGCACACCAGATTGACAGAGTTTACCAGGGTTAGCCCCTAGCAGGCTGCCAGACACTTTGTTTACTTGAGCATCCTCAGGGATGGCTGCTCACAGCTCTTGTTGGCTGCAGTTCACCGTTCCTCACCAATGGGACCTGCAGGAAGTGGCAGGGGCCAGGCCACTGCTTCCCATAGCTCTCATTGGCAGGGAATGGTGAACCATGGCCACTGAGAGTTGTGAGCAGCTATGTCTATGGACAGTCAGATAAACAAAGCGTTTGGCAGCCTGTTGGGGCTCACCTTGTGTGACCAGTGGGTTGGAGATTCCCTTGGTGTAGGCAGAATGTACATTATGGAGCAATACTGGTAAAGTCTCCATAGCATAGACATACTCTGAGATAAATAGAGGTGGATGGGGTTGTGACATTGCACCTCCATATTCTTTATGGACATATGTTTTGAATATGAATATAATTAACTCAAATATTCTTTTTGCAAAATATAGTATGTAACCTATCATTAAAAAAACTTGTAATCCACTGAAAGTATATATTCTATTTGAGTGCATGTGTCATTCCTATATTTGAACTTAGAAATATGAAGTATAAACCTGTTTATATATCTACATGTGCTTATGAAGGCTATTTAGCAATACTCAAGGAACGTAATGGCCATATACTCAATACAATTACCTGTGAATATTCTTGTTCTTCTTGTAAGCCTGGACTATGGCTGGTCCTGCTAAGAGATGTGGCCAGGTCACCTGATGCTAGAATCCATTTTGGATGTGGTACTTTTCCATGGGAGGGGAAAGGGTTGCAACTGAACACAAAGGATTCCAGCCTTGGGCAAAATTTGTTTATAGGCAGTGAACCAAACAATAGGGGTGGGCAGTGGATAGACTCCAAGGGTATGTCTACACTACCACCCTAGTTCGAACTAGGGTGGTTAATGTAGGCAACCGGAGTTGCAAATGAAGCCCGGGATTTGAATTTCCCAGGCTTCATTTGCATGTTGCCGGGCGCCGCCATTTTTAAATGTCTGCTAGTTCAGACTCCGTGCCCGCAGCTACACGCGGCACGAACTAGGTAGTGCGGATTAGGCTTCCTATTCCGAACTACCGGTACACCTCGTTCCACGAGGAGTAACGGTAGTTCGGAATAGGAAGCCTAATCCGAACTACCTAGTTCGTGCCGCGTGTAGCCGCGTGGCACGGAGTCCACACTAGTGGACATTTAAAAATGGCGGCGCCCGGCTTTATGCAAATGAAGCCCGGGAAATTCAAATCCCGGGCTTCATTTGCAACTCTGGTTGCCTACATTACCACCCTAGTTCGAACTAGGGTGGTAGTGTAGACATACCCCAAGATACCTCCTGCTTACCAGGCTTTAGGCATCAGCACATCAGGCATGTGCTTGGGGCGGCACATTTCCAGAGGCAGCATTTCCAGGTAAGCAGCTGACCCCAGCAATGCCCGTCCCCGTCCCACCCAACCCTGCTGATTTTAAAGGGCCGTGGGACACGCCACTACCCGCTGTGCAGCGCTGGCACCATGTGCGCCTGGAGCCTGCTGGCTGCCCTCTGCCTCCTGCTGCTGCCTGGCTCCACTGCCTACTTTGGTTCAGCCCTGCCCACAGGGGACTGGGATGGGTTCATGGAGGGATGACCCTGGTGCAGGAAGCGCAGTCTCCCCTCCGTCCAGGGCCATGTCAGCTGCTATAGTATTACGCATTCTTATAACATTACCAGTATCAGTGGCTTCTGGTGAGTGCAGTTTCTCAAAACTGAAATTACTAAAAAATTATTTGAGGTCCACCATGTCTCAAAATCGTTTGTCATGATTTGCATTAATTTCAATTGAAAGTACCATTGCAGAAAATTTCAATTTTACTGAATTATTAAAAGGCTACACAAGTATAAAAACTAAAACAATTCAGTTCATATAAATTCTTTTAATTTATAAGAAACTGGGTGCACCGGAAGACACTAACCTTTTTCATTACAGTGTATAGTTGAACCCAAAATAGTTCGTAATTGTGATTTTGTTAAATTAAATGAGTACACTAGCAGGAAATTGTTTTATTTCACTAACTACAAATTTTCTGTTTTCATTTTTTTTAATTTTAAACAGTCAAAAAAAAACCCCAAACCAAAACAAAAATATTGCAAAGTACAAACAGGTGTAAAAGCCAACAAAAAAGGGGAGGGGGGGCGGCCAAAAATTTTTTTGCTTGGGGAGGCAAAAAACCTAGAGCCGGCCCTGCTGCTTACCATCCAGATGACTGCTGGGAACATCTAAGACTGACCAGTGGAAATAGTCAAGCCCAAACTAGCAGGCTGCCTAGCTTGTGAGAAAAGATAATTAAAACTACAGTTCAGGTAAGAAATTGCACGTAACAAGGATTTTTTTTAAATATTAAGCTTAGCTGACATGTTTCATTTTTTTTAACTTAGTAACTTACTTTGAGCTGTCTGTTATCACTTGCAATTTCTGAAAGCCTTCTTTTTAAATAATAATAATAATAATATTATATTTAATACAATCATTTTGTTTATTATTAAACCAAATATAAGTAATTGTTATCGTGAGAGGTGGGACAACAGCTGGGCATATGTCTCTTTCATTGATAAAGGAAGCAAACAAATTATGAACTTGCTCTTTATAAAACCTTTATGCCTTGTAGGAAGGATTTATCTGGGATTCCAGTCCCTTTAGGACTGTGCACCTGAGTGCCCTATCAAATCCCTTTGATTGAGCCTTCCTAGAGCTGAATGCAACTTGGTGTCTGTGTTGCTCTTTTGTGGGCTATGACTCAACTCTGCCATTGCTAGGGGAAACCAAAGATTCTCAGCAGAACAAGGTGCCCCAGAGGATAGCTAAATAGGCTCAGTGGTGTAATCAGCCCATCAGGTGACAGTTTCAAGGGGATCTCTGTGTCTAAACCCCTAACAAGGGTAAAATCCAAAGACCATCAAAGTAAACTGCATTGAGATTCAAGATCTATGTATAGCTGCAGACCAGCAACAAAATTGTGGGGACAAAAGGAAGTGCATCACTGAGTTCTAAATAATAACCTTTTTAAGGGTAGTATTTCCATTACATTTGTCCTTTTCAATGTGGCCATCCCCTAACTTTTCCCACACTCTCCTAGGATAACAGAAACAAATCCAGAAGTAATTATTGTAAATATCACAAGCGATAGGATGAGCTCATAAAACTCTGAAATGGCCAAATGGAATCATGAATGGGTTTAATAAGCAATTCACTCATCTGTAAAGAATGAAATTTCAGCACAATCCCCCACTCCCCACTGTATATTCAGTTTGTTGTTCATTATAGTTAATATTATGAGTATGTGCTTGCTTTTTAAATTGTTGCTTTGCTTTATGGTATCTAGAAATAGGAGCCGTGTATGTTCTGGCTTGCGGAGAGCTGGCAACTCATATCCCGGCTACCATTTTAAACTGTCATACAATGGCACAATTTGCTTTTATAGTTCAGTAGATCAGATCAAATACATATATATCATTTGACATTAAAATGTAAAATGTACAAGCTATAGATTTTTACAGCAAAAACACAGATACTCTGGAGAGATATTTTCCTTGATTTTAAAGGTCCAGTCCTGCAAACCCATTACTGAGCTGAGTAATCCTATTGAATTCAAGGAAGCTACTTCCATAGCTGTATAATACTGTAATTAGGCAGGTAGAACATGGGCTTGCCTGATCAGCCCTTTGACCTGATCCAAAGCTTGTGGGAGTTAATGGGAGTCTTTCCATTGACTACAGTGGATTTTGTGTCAGGACCTTAATGAGATTAAACCTAATTGCTTGATGTAAACAGCTATAATTTAATGCAAATAATAGTTAAGAAAGGGAGGCAGCAACCAAAGAACATAGTGCTCTGATGGTAACCAAGTTTGGAATCCAGGAGACCTGCTCTGACAGAGCTCCATAGCTGGGGCATTTCAGTAGAGAACACCCTGTCTTTAATTTATTCCTTTCTGGACACAGGGATGAGAAGCAGAGCTACTGCAGTCCATTGCAACTCACAGACACAGGTATAGGCTGAGAGTCTTCCCAGCTTTAAACATACTTTTGCTGATATAGATGTAAATATAGCCCTTAAAAATAACTGTTGGTAGTCACATGGTACCTGTAAGGAAGATGACTGCTTAGTCCCAGACCACCTTACTATTCACATATTAATTGTTTTCTAATAATTACTTACCTAACAAATTGCCAATCAATTTCTGTCATAAAACTTAACATCCTATTAACTTCCAACTGTTGCCTATGGATTTTAGTGAAAAAAATGAGGCAGCAAATGACCTAACCTGAATCATCTAAGCAGCTGAAGGGAGAGACCACAAAGTCGCAGCAGACCCTAATCTAGAATGTCACACCACTGAACAAATTCTTCACTGACTACAGATGTATACGATGTAAATCCTAAATGGCTCACTTGGGAAATGAGCTACAACAGATTGCCATTGAAACTAGTGAAATTAAAGAAGAAACTGCCTCCATAAAGTATCAACAGATAAACTGAGGTGAGGAATATGGTGTAGGAGGTCTGCCCTAAAGTCATGGCTGGGCTGGTGTCCACAAGTCAAAGATGTTCATGAGGTAATAATGAGCAGTATCAAAGTAATCACGGGAGCCAGGATCAATAACCCAGAGCAAGACTGGAAACAGAGTTTTGAGATCAGAGGCAGTTCCAGACTGGAATCTGCAGGTGAGAGTGAGGGTCAGTCAAACTGGAATCAGAGTCTAGTGATCAGAAAGCGAAGTGAGATATGGATTGGCAGCAGACTTAAAGTCATTCTGATTGTTCAGTCATCTTCCTGGGGCCCCTGTCAGGATTCAATAGTGATCATGGGACATTCACATTACCACAAATGCAATTACTCTGGACTCTTTGGGTGGCACTTTCTGTAGTGCAGGGGTGAGGAATCTTTTTTGCGTCGGGGGTCACTCACCCACAGAATATCAGTTAGGCCCAGGCTAGTAGATTTTGTATGTTCCAGCCCCATGGGGGAGAACAATGAAGGGGGGCTGGAGTGCCAGCTCAGGCTCCCCAGTACTGCGGAGGAACCCCAAGCCTCAGGGCCAGCTCCAGGCAAGCCTTACGTTTCCCACTCCTGCTGTAGCACCTAATCTCCACAGTGATCCTTGGATATGGCTGTTCATGAGCACCAGTTGTCTTCCAGTCCTACAGATTCTTACATTTGGAAAGAAATCTTAAAGATCTCAAAGAAAAAGCCTTTGCCTCTAGGGCATTGCTAAGGAGCTAAAGGAGAAAAATATTATCAACATTCTCTGGCATATTTCTCTGACATATTTAAATTGGACCTCTGGTTGCCCTCATTAGCTATTAAAAGAGCTCATCAAATGCCTGGTTCTAGAAGGCAGGAGTCTGACAAGTCCAGCCTCATCATCTTGAAACTGCTGAAACTCAGTGATAAATTAATGTTAATGAAAGCTGCCAGCAAAGCAGAAACCCTTATGTACAACAGCCACACTTCTTTTTCCTGACTTCTCAGCCGAGTTTAACAAAAAAAGAAGACTACACTCAAAGGTATAAAAGCAAATCCTAAGGGGGACCAATGTCAGATGCAGCATTAAGTACTCATCCATCTTCACTATGGATTTAGCTGGCTCCATAAGATTTTGCAAAAATCCCCTCAGAAGACTGGCAGACACTCAAAGACTGAGACCAGATTTGACCAAAACTAGCAGAATGATTATTTTCATCATATCTAAACAAGTTAAAAATCAGTTTCTTTTCCTGTGTATCTTTGTGGATATGGTAACACTCACTTATATAATCTTCCAGCTTCTAGCTGATAACTAGAGAGACTAAACTCTTCTTTGGAATGGAGCACTAGTAACAACAGCATTTGGTAAGAATTTAACACTAACCAATGGCTATAACACCATCTCTTGATGGAAGCATTGTCT
The DNA here is from genome assembly GCF_049634645.1 of Pelodiscus sinensis. Classification (NCBI taxonomy): domain Eukaryota; kingdom Metazoa; phylum Chordata; order Testudines; family Trionychidae; genus Pelodiscus; species Pelodiscus sinensis. Next base: position 82,760,607 of record NC_134711.1, read on the forward strand.
GTGCTAGTCATCACAACATGCACTGCTAGACAGAATCTCTTCACAATTTTTTCCTGGGATAGATCATGTTATGATAACCACAGGTCTTTTGGAGGAGTCAATACTCCTTACCTGTATGGTAGATTGTGTCCTAACCCTCAAAGAACTAGTTATTCCATTTGTTCAGGGTAGTTGACATACTAGCAATATGAAACTTCTTATATGTATGTTGTCGTATTTTTCACACTTAGATGTTGTACTATTTTGTACTTGATTTACCAAATGAATTGTCAAATTGCATATGATGACTCAATATATATGAATATGTTTATACCTCTGCGTATATATATATATACAAACATATACATTTCTGTATGTCAGAATATATTTTAAATGTTCTTAGAATATTCAGCGGTACAGTAAAACCTGCGCTCTTCAGAACTTAAGCATCCAGAAAACTGTAGAAACCGGCAAATTTCTGACACCGGGAAAAGCAAAACAAAAAAACCCCAACAACAAAATAAAGGAAACTGTCCCTTTAAGTGCCGAGATGCTCCTCAGACAAGCGTGCAGCTTGTACATGGGGGAGGGGGGAATGGCAGTCGGAATCAAGCAGAAAGCATCCCGCCCTCTCCCCCCGGGCAGGCCAGCCCTGCCATCTCTGCCTCCCGCACCCTCTTCTTCCACCCCCCCTCACCAGGCCACATCCCTCCCTCTCAGGGGCTCATGACCCCCTCTCCCCCGCAGGCCACATCCTGGCCCTCGCATGGCTCCCCCCCCCCCCCCCCCCCCCGGTAGGCCCTGCAGAGCTTACACACACACACACCCCACCACAGATAACCAGAATTTTTAGGTTACCGGCATACTGGATAACATAGGTTTTACCGTATTTACATTGTAACATTTCATTTAAATCTGTATTTTAATTTAGAGAAGTTTTGACTACTATAAGGTAATTTGGGCAGAGGGAAGAGGGGAATGAATAGAAAAGAAGCCACCAGGGCACTGAATGTGCTCACAGTGTCTTGGTTTAAGTCTGTTAAATTTTTCGTTTTCTTTTACACCTTTAAAAGCTTATTTGAAGGCATAGATTCACTTAGTCCTAATCAGTATCATATATATATCAATTCAGAACATATTGTGGAGATGTGGCTTTACTATGTCAATAGGAAAATATGTATCTTTTAAAGCAGGTTATATATTTTAATATATCTTTTAAATCTTTGCTGTGAAATTTCCTAATAAAAGTTTGCTCTGGGAATGTGAGGAGACTTGACCTTCCAAAAGAATTAAAATACTGAGATACCTCAGATGAAAAAGAATGTCAGGTAGCTTTATTGCAGGGATCTCATCTAGCAAAAATAAATTCTGATAGAAACAAGATGTGGGTAGGTATTGAGTATTCATCATCACTGATTCTAAAAGGAGAGGAAAACCTATCTTAATTCATGAAAATGTATATTTTCAATGCATGCAGTCCAGGTCTGATCCCAAAGGAAGACACAACCTTCTTGAAGGCTGTGTCAACTAAAGAAAGTTAATTGTCGGAAGCATTCACAATCCACGTGGAGGTAGTTGTGAATTTTTCAAAGACATTGCAGACATTCTTTCTGATAAAAAAAGCTGTTCTTGGAATATGATGGGGAGGGGACCCAACTGGAATACTGAACTGGATAGACTTCTAGAAAAATCTAATTACATGAGACCCAGATATCAAAGTACAACACGTTAATGGTCATTATTAGTGAATTATCTTGTTTTTTTAAAAAAATATATGGAGTCTGAGACTCCCTAAGGAGTCTCATATTTCTCTAGACTACATTCATCTTACTCCATAGTTGATTTATCCTGTGTTTTCACAGCTGATTCCATCATAACTAGAAGAAAATATTGATAATATATTAATTTCAGATTATGGTCCAGGTATACTTACCACAGACACTGGTTGTGCCTCCTTGAAGTCTTCTAGGGGGACAGATGCAAAATTCTATTGCACAGTTGATTCAGCCATATATGAGAAAATAAGTACTCAGTTATCTGAGATACCAACATGTGGGAAGCTCTGAAATTTACTGTAAGGAATCATAGAATCATAGATTCATAAAATACTAGGACTGGAAGGGACCTTGAGAGGTCATCGAGTCCAGTCCCCTGCCCTCATGGCAGATCCCAGTACTGGCTAGACCATCCCTGATAGACATTTATCTAACCTACTCTTAAATATCTCCAGAGATGGAGATTCTGCAACCTCCTTAGACAATTTATTCCAGTGTTACCCGCCCTGACAGTTAGGAACTTTTTCCTAATGTCCAACCTAAACCTCCCTTGCTGCAGTTTAAGCCCCGTTGCTATTTGTTCTAGCCTCAGAGGCCAGGAAGAACAAGTTTTCACCCTCCTTCTGTGACACTGTTTTAGATACCTGAAAACCACTATCATATCCCCTCTCAGTATTCTCTTTTCCAAACTAAACAAGCCCAGTTCTTTCAGGCTTCCTTCATAGGTCATGTTCTCTAGATTTTTAATCATTCTTGTTGCTCTTCTCTGGACTGTCTTCAATTTCTGTACACCTTCTTTGAAATGTGGTGCCCAGAACTGGACACAATACTCCAACTGAGGCCTAATCAGCTCAGAGTAGAGCAGAAGAGTTCTCGTGTGTTGCTCACAACACACCTGTTAATGCATCTTAGAATCATGTTTGCTTTTTTTGCAACAGCGTCACACTGTTAACTCATACTTAGCTTATGGGCCATTATGACCCATAGATCCCTTTCTGTCGTACTGCTTCCCAGACAATCACTTCCCATTCTGTATGTGTGAAACTGATTGTTCCTTCCTGAGTGGAGCACTTTGCAGTTGTCCTTATTCAACTTCATAATACATAGAGTTTCCTTCCCACAAGAAAAGCTAGACTCAAGTTACCAATTTCCCTGGTCAAGAAAATAGGTGATTCGGAGAGAATGCACTGACCCAAATAACAAAAACTTCCTATGTTTTCTCATTGGTGCTAAATATAAATATAGCACATGCTTATCCAGTCAAGTAGAATTAACACTCAATGGGATCCAGAAAAGATATTATGAATGGGGAGCTAAAGCAGATAAATTTCTTGCCAGAAGACTTATGATGGAACAAGACAACAAGAATATTTCTCCCTTATTACAAGAAATCTGGACTGCAATCTTGGAAGCAATAGATACTAACAATCAATGTAACTCGTTCAGTCAAGCTTTATATAAATCGAACAACCAATTTGATCTAATACATTTGATCATTTCATTGAAGGCCTACCTGTCTCAACACAAAATATGGAATATGCACTACAATATGAATTTTGGCATGGACCCTGGGATGGATGGCTTTCTAGTAGATTTCTACAAAATGTTTTATAAACCGCTATCTTATATTCTTTCTAAGGTTATAATTGAAATTTTTCAAAAAGGAACCAATCTGGCAACATCAGAACTATTTTAATATTAAAGAAGAAAAAGATGGTCACAACTGGAATGACTCCAGCTCCATACTTCTATTGAACACAGCTTGCAAAATAAATTCAAAAAATGTAGTGACATGACTAAACACATTCAGCCCATCAATTATATATACAGATCAGACTGGTGTCATTAAAAGAAGAGCCGTTGCCTATGAGAGAAAATTGGTCATTTGATCAGATGTGAGACATTGCTTCTACAGACTTATCACTAGATACAGAAAAAGCCTTTGATATGGTTGAATGGTCTTATTGAATGGCTATCCTTTAAAATGTGGACAAATATTACTGAATTGAGTTACTCTATTATATAACTCTCCCCTCTCTTTACTATCAACTAATGAAATTTTTTTCTCTCATATTTCAGCTAGAAAGAGGGACACAACAAGGCTATCCCCTCTCTTGAACCATTGGTACTATATGCACATCAGCATTAAGCCACTGATGTTGTGACTGTGAACAGGCAAAATACAAAATTAGTTTATATGCTGATTTTTTTATTAATGAAAAATTCACCATCATTGATTCAATTGTTATTGAATGTAATTGGCATTTTTGGAGAGAGCCATGGTTTTTCCATTAACTAAAATAAACTATAAGCAATTATTTTATCCAAAAGACAAGATTGTTCCCAGTTTCAGAGCTTGCCATTTCAAATGTGCAAGAAAATCATTCATTTAGATTTTAAGATTTGTCTTAATCATCCCAGAATTGTTTCTATAAATATGGACTATATATTTTAAAAGTTTCAAAGATATAGAGAGGTGTCGTGCCCTCCCTTTATCTTTATAGAGAAGAACAGAAATAGCCAAAATGAGGAGCTGCATAAGATCAAGATATATCATTAGCCTGTTGCTTTTCTAAGCCTTTCCCTTGTTCTTCGCTTGAAAAAATAGGCTTGTGAATTTATATGGAATAAAAAACAGCCTTGTTTGTCACACAAGATATTAAAAAATAAAATCCTGGGCAACTGGAAGATGGGTTTGCCAGATTTGTATCTATAACATCTAGCATTCCAAATGTGTCCTATGGTGAGATGGTTCCACTCCAGTGGCTCTATATACCCACTGGTGTGGTTTGAAATAAAAGCTTAGCTATGTCATGTGGTTCCTTCTCTTTTTTTTTTCATACCTTAAGAGGGTTATCAATGCTCTTAAGGAAAAATCCAATCTTTGCACAGACAGGGGCTTCTGGTAATATATTAAGATGATTACAGCATTCAATCTGACTCTCTTCTCAGGTCATTATGGAATTACCTGCATTTCAGGATCTAGACCAGCTCCATACATAAGACAATTTGGAGAGAAACCATTTTTTTGAAAAATTAAAGATATAATACAAGATGATAGACTAGCCTCCTTTGATTACATGTGTAACAAGTGCCATCTTCTGCTGTCTTTCAGCAGCTGTGTTGGAAACTGAGAGACGGTCATGCCAAGTGGTCAGAGTCAGAAACAGGAATCCAAGTTGGAGGAAGGCTGGAGCAGGGCAGTGGCAACAGCAGGACTGGAGTAGGGTAAGGCTTGGAGAGGCTGTTGCCACCGTCAGTCAGAAGCAAGTTTCAAACCCTGGCATGACATTGACCAGACTGAGCTGCTGTTCCTCCTGTGAAACTTGAGTATCCAGTCTGGGAGCTGTAAGGCCAATTCTTGCCCTGTGGATTGGTTAGAGCCTAATATAAGAGGGACTCATCACCTTACAAGCTATGCAGAAAGATTCATGCAAGGGTAAAGGACAATTGGTCTTTTTTAACTCTCTCACCTTGAGAGCATGTTAAAAAATATGGAAGCCAAAATAACCTCGTAGGAATTATTTACTGATGGCTTAATGCCTTTCAGTACCCTCAGTCCCAAACAAAAGTGGAAAAAGAACATATAGCCTTACTTTCCTAATAGAAATCTGGATGGGTAGCTGTCTGAATGTGGAAAATGCTTCATATTTTTATCCTTGTGATTCTTCCAGAAAAAAATATTAAACAGAAACCGGTGGACTGAATCTTCAGGAGGTAGCTGAGTTAGTCTGTACAGGATAAACTTAAAAAACAGCAAATGGTCTGGTAGCACTGTGGCGGGTTTACGGGTGCGAGCGCCTCGCGCCCCCTCTTCTTGGCTTCGAACAGAGCCAGGGGCGGGGCTCCGCGGACCCACCGCCTTCGTTGCTCTCCTTGTCCCTAACCCCCGGGTTTGTTGGCAGGGTCTATTGTGGGGGGGGGGTGCGATCACCTCCCGACCAGGGGTGGCCGAGAGGGCTCGGCGAACCCCGAGTTCAGACCCCCTCCTCCGGCCGGAGAGGGGGGGTTTGGTCGTGGCGTGTCTGGGGAAAAGGGGTTGGGGTCCTGGCCCTTGGAAGGTTCTGTGGCTGGTGCAGTTCACCCAGCTTCCAGTTCTTGAGGGTTGCAGGGAGGGTGGGGGAGTGGGGGACCCGGGCCCTCCCTCACCACCGGGTCCCAGCCCGAGGCCCTAAGTGGAGTTGGCGTCTAAACGTCGCCCTCCATGGCGGATGGGGCGGCAGCCCTCAACTCCTCCGCCCACGGGCGCCAAAAGGGCCCTGCCTCGGGCTCCTTCCACTCCCTGCTTGTCCGCCCCGGCGGTGGGGCTAATCGGGGTACACTCACCACGTCGAAGTCTCCGGGTGCGTCCCAGTGCGAGCCGCCAGCTGCCGACTCCGTCCTTCCTGGTCGCCCCGGGGGCCAAGCCCTTGGTGCCCCTGGAAGCCAGGGTCGCCACCTCCTCGCTCCTGCCCCCCCCTCCGTCTGCCCGGCCGCCACCTTTATGGGCGCTGGGGAGTGATGTCTGGGCGTTCCGCCACGCCCGTGCGCCACCGCCGCTCCCGCCCTTGCCCCAGCGCGGGCCCGTGCCCCGTTCAGAGCCGCAAGCCGGGGCGGGCGGGCTGGCTGCTTCCGCGCGGTCCGCGCCCTCCCCCGCTCCTGGCGGGGTGCCCCGGGTTGGGCTTGCCGCTGCCCCAACTCTGGGGCTGTGATGCTGGTCAGCGCGCCGCTTGCGGCGCGCGGTTTCTCCCGAGGGAGGAGGAGTCCCGCTCCCTCCTCTAGTGCGGACCCCGCCGGGTCCGTCACAAGCACTTTATAGACTAACAAAATATGTAGATATTTCAGAGGTGACATTCCCTCCCTTTGGCATTACACAGCAAATGTTGGAAATACAAACAGCCATGTCAACCTTTTGCAAGTCATCTGTACCTGCCCCAAAATACATGTGTTCTTGAGCATCATATTTACTGTTTTTTCAAAAATGTAAAATGTCACTATCTTTTCTTCTCTGTTTATGTTATGGGTGCTTTGTGAGTTGGTATTACTGGTTAACATTAAGGGTACATCTACATATCAAGGATAAACTCAAAATAAGCTACGCAACTTGAGCTATGCTAATTGAATAGCTTAAGTTGAAATAGATTATTTCAACTTTTGTTACTGTCTACATAGTAGTTATTACAAAATAGAGCGTTCTTCCCCCAACTTCCCTTACACCTCATGAAATGAGGCTTACAGAAATCCATTATTTCAAATTTATTTCAAAATAACGGGCCTGTTGTGTAGACGTGCACAATGTTATTTTGGAATAACTGACTGTTATTCCTAAAGTAATCTATTTAGTTATTTTAATAATTGATGCCCTGCAAGACTTCTATTTTTTCCCCAGGATTTTGCAAATAATGAACATTGAATTGTATTATTTATATGCTATTTTCACCTTGTGCCAGTATTTATATGTTTTGCTATTGGGCTCTGTTTTATATAAAAATAACTGACGACATTATTCCGAAACAACACTGTTGTGTAGACATAGCCTAGGAAACAGATTTCTGTCCCCTAAAGAGTTAGCACAGAATTATTTTGAGAAAATGGAAATCTGCAGTTCCTTCTTCATACACAAACTGGCTTAGTGAGAGCTCTCTTCCTGCACTAATGGAAATAATGATTCTATGAACAGAAACACTTGGAAAAATGATGAGACTCCCTGGTCACATATGAAACAATTACTTATCTTTTTGTTTAGTATATATTAGCCTCTAGTAATCATAAATTATGGTATCGCTTATTTATCTATTTTGTTACTTTAATAATTGATGCCCTTCAAGACTTCTATTTATTTCCTGGGATTTTGCAAATAATGAACATTGAATTTTATTATTTATATGCTATTTTCACCTTGTGGATGTATTTATATATGTTTTGCCATCTGGCTCTATTTTATATAAAAATTAAATGAGAATTTAAAAAATGCCAAGTTCCCAACATTTTTCCTAATATATACAGATATAGGGGGGTTGACATAAATATGTTATGGAAACACTATACAACCTTAATAAAGATATTGTGGCCAAAACTGACAATAATGTGAAAATACATCCAGTCAGAATGGCATATGTCTGGTTCAGGGAGCCGACAGACTCGGTTTGCCCTTAAGCAAGATGGGGCGGGGGACTCCACACTCCTGGGAGGAGCAGGGCCTTGAGTGGAAGGGGTAGAGTTAGGAGCAGCTAGCCCTCAGAGCCACCTGGATCATGTTCCCCCCTCAGCCTTCAGTGTCATCCAGACCATGCTCCCCGCTCCACCCCACCCAACAGGAGGCACAGTGCTCCAGCAGCAATTTAAAGGCCAGGGCTCTATGTGCCATTGTTGTCCTGGTAGCAGCAGCTGCGGCCAGGAGCTCTGGGACCATTTCAATTGCTGGGCTCCAGGGCAGTTGCTCCCTTTGGCCCTCCCACTACCCACTGGTGAACTTGTGTCTGGTACAGTATAATCTTACAGGAGGAAAAAAGCATAGCTGAGCTTAAGTGAAACCAGATTCATGGGTGTACTGAACATTTAGGCTATGTCTAGACTGCAGGCTTCTTTCGAAAGAGGCTCTTTCGAAAGATCGCATCTAGACTGCAGGCGGATCTTTCGAAAGAGCAATCCGCTTTTTCGAAAGAGAGCACCCAGCGAGTCTGGATGCTCTCTTTTGAAGAAGCCCTATTTACATTGAAGAACGCCTTCTTTCGAAAGAGGAACTTTTGAAAGAAGGCGTTCTTCCTCGTGAAACGAGGTTTACCGCCATCGAAAGAAAAGCCACGTTCTTTCGAAATTATTTCGAAAGAACGCGGCTTGAGTCTGGATGCAGGGGAAGTTTTTTCGGGAAAAGGCTACTTTTCCCGAAAAAACCCCTGAGTCTGGACACGGCCTTAGAGGCAACTCTGTGAGAATAGTGAACAAATGAAAAGCATGCAAGCAAAAATAAGTGACTAATTTTTAATGGATTTTAAGCAAAATAAATATGCATAGCCTGCGTTAAGTGGGGTGGTTGTTTTTGATAACAGTGTGTAAAATATTTGACAAATCCAAGACGAGGACTTATTTAAGGAGGTAGAGGGTCTATAATGGCATTAAATGGAGCAAAAGAAAATTTGGATTTGGTATCAAGACAAAACTCTAACAGTGATGTGTGTTCAGTTATGGAAACATCTCTCAGGACCATTGGGAGCTCTACTTGATGAGCCATGTACAGCTACACTAGACAAAGCACTTGATAATGTAGAGAAATTCACAGATTTATATAATTGATATTTTTCTCTCCCATCTCTGATTCTGTTACTAATTCTCAGAACCCTGATGGTGGGTGGATTGAGATCTGTCTTGATGTTAAATTTATTTCTTTTAGTTCTAGAGATAGTTTATATTTACTGGATCTAATTTACCTCAAGCAGCATACCCCCAGATAGGAGAAAAACCATGTTCCTTATTAGAGCAAGATCCACAAGGACTCTTTGGTTTGGTGGAAATGTCTGGCATCTTGTCAGTCACCTGGAATTGTTGTTACATTGACTGCTTTCATCATGGGTAATACGATTTGTTAAAACAAGCTGTTCAGTAAGTTCCCAGCCAGAATTGTTTTGTCTCTTTCTCGATATAGTTTTCTATGGTTTAAATTATCATTTGCTGTATATATTCTAGCACCCTTCATACCACAGTTTACAGCTTTGAGACTGTTGTGTATCTACCCTCCCCACAGGAATTTCACATATAAATCACTACTAATACGACATGCATTTGAATCCCTTTTGCTGTAGTTTACATATTCTGAGTGATATTTGCTTTGACTTGGTGGAGAACAGGTTTATTAATGTTGCTTTTTATTGGTTGCTAAGGGCTGCAATGTGCTGAAGTGGAATTTGGACATGGTTCCTTCTTAGCATCGTCTAAGACTTTAAGGCTATTATACCAACAGCGGCTGGGGGATGAGGGAGCAAAGAGGAAACACTTGTTATTCAAGGCACAAATTAAAAACTCCTGGTTTGTCTGAAGCCGACTACTGAACTTTCCCCAAACAAGAAAATTAATGAAATGCTGCTTGACTATTTGGCTTTTCAGTATTGTATTTTGACAATAATGTCATCTGGAAATTCATTGTGACGAATAGCCTAGGCTGCATTAAGAACTTAAGAACTGGCTTGTCAAGCAGTACAAGTTTTAGGATGCTGACTAAGATGCTGCAATGGCACAGATTGTTACGGTTGGTTTTTTTTTCTACATTATTCAGACAAAGTAGATAAAAGGGTACGTCTACACTTGCTGAACTAGGGATGCAAATGCAGGCAACTAAAATTGCTAATGAAGCAGGGATTTAAATATCCTGCGCTTCATTAGCATGATCTCGCTGGTGCATTACTCCACACAACAGCTGTTTCAAAAATGAAAGTGGGCACTGGGACACGTTAGTTCGAACCAAACCCCTTGGTTCGAACTAACATTACTCCTCATTTTTCATTAGCAATTTCAGTCACCTACATTTGCATCCCTAGTTCAAACTAGGGAGCAAGTGTAGACGTACCCTAAGAGAATGAATTAATTGTTGGTCATGTGCCTGATTCTGAGTCAGTGTGAGTGTTGTGACTATTCAACGCTTCTCAGAATCAGGCCCTTACACGTGAAAGGGCTTCCCTGAATGGCTAACATTTAAGTTGGAAAAATTATATCATCTGCCCTTATTTAACCAGTAATAGCCCCATTCAACATCCTCCATCACCAGTACAGGCGACCCCCAACTTACAACTGCCCGACTTACAATCCCCCGAATTTACAACCATTTTTTTCATGCAAGATTGCTCCTAAAACGCCCCAATTTACGTCCGCAGCTCATATTTACGACCGTGTACAATGCAGACACCACACGTCATCCCAAAACAGAAAATGCACAAGGTCAGTCAGACTCACCAGTCTGCAGCTGCTGCTTAACCTGTGTGCATCTTTGCCACATTGGTCTTCACTTTTTAGTTATTTTTGTGCATTATTTGAACTATTTAGTTTAGTTTTCTTCCTTTTCCGTAGTCAATTTTGTTTTTTTTAGGGTATGAAATGGGTTTCCAGGAACAGAACCACCATTTATAACATTGTGCCTATGGGGAATAAGGGTTTGACTTACAACAGTTTGACTTACAATGGTTCTTCAGGAACCAATTAGGTCGTAAATACGGGGGTCACCTGTACCAAATTTCCAATGGTGCCAGAGGCGCCATGGTGCTGGGCCCATACTCAACAGGGGCCCTTCTGGCCAGCCTGGCTCTCCATTTCACTTGCACTGCAGTCAAGGGGTTGCCATACATTGGCTCCTTTCCTCTCCTCTCTGGGGGTATGTCTACACTAGAAAGTTAGTTCGAACTAACGGACGTTAGTTCGAACTAACTTTCCTATGCGCTACACTAGCGCTCCGCTAGTTCGAATTTGAATCGAACTAGCGGAGCGCTTAGTTCGAACTAGGTAAACCTCATTTTACGAGGACTAACGCCTAGTTCGAACTAGCTAGTTCGAACTAAGGGCTGTGTAGCCCTTTAGTTCGAACTAGTGGGAGGCTAGCCCTCCCCAGGTTTCCCTGGTGGCCACTCTGGCCAACACCAGGGAAACTCTATGCCCCCCTCCCGGCCCCGGACCCCTTAAAGGGGCACGGGCTGGCTACGGTGCCCGTGCCAGGTGCAAGCCTGCCAGCACCCAGCTAGCAGACCCTGCACCTGGCACGGCACAGAGCCACCCACCCGATGCCCCCCAGCCCACCCCCTCTTGCCGGGACCAGGCTGGCGGCTCCCGGGAGCTTGCCCTGGACCGCAAGAGGCGGGCACCTTCCTGGGCTAGTGCGGACATCGTGGACCTCGTCCACGATCTCCGCACTAGGCACAGGAAAGTGGCCGTCTAGGGCAGGAGAGCTGCCAGCCTGGCCACCCAGGACCAGGTGTGCATGAAAATCAAGGGGGTCCACTGAGACCCCCGACACTGAGCCCTGAGCTTACAATGGCCGTCCTGGGTCAGACCAAAGGTCCATCTAGCCCAGTAGCCTGTCTGCCCACAGCGGCCAACCCTAGGGACCCTGGAGGGGATGGACCGAAGACAATGACCAAGCCATTTGTCTCGTGCCATCCCTCTCCAGCCTTCCACAAACTTTGGGCAGGGACACCACTCCTACCCTCTGGCTAATAGGACTCCATGGACCCAACCTCCATGACTTGATCTCACTTCCCTTTAAACTCTGTTCTAGTTGTAGCCTTCACAGCCTCCTGCAGCAAGGAGTTCCACAGGTTAACTATTTGCTTTGTCAACAACAACTTTCTCTTACTAGTTTCAAGCCTGCTACCCATTCCTTTCCTTTGGTGTCCTCTAGTCCTTCTTTATGGGAACTCATGAAGAACTTTTCTGAATGCACCCTCTCCACCCAACCCCTGCTTTTACAGACCTCTATCCTGTCCCCCCTCCGTCTCCTCTTTTCTAAGCTGAACAGTCCCAGTCTCTGTAGCCTCTCTTCATCTGGGACCTGTTCCCAACCCCTGATCATGTTAGTTGCCCTCCCCTCTCCCAGCCTTTCTCTTCCCCTCTCCCACCTCCTTTTCCCAGTCTCCCCCAGTTTTTTTCAATAAAGACAGAGTCAATGTTGGAAGAAACGTTATCTTTATTTTGTACATCAAGAAGAAGGGGGGCTAGGGAAGGGCAAGTGGAAGGAGGTGAGGGAGGAATGGGGTACGAGCCCCCGATGGGGAGGACTGGGCTGGCTCTGCGGGCTTCTGGGGGTGGAAGCTCTCCTGCAGCCCCCCAATTACTCCCTCTCCCCAGATGGCAGCCTGCGGCAAGTGCAGCCGGGCTGATGGCCGAGTGGTGTGATGTGCCCAGTGTGGGCACTCAGGGCACTCCAAGCCAGAACTTCTTTGCAAGCGGGGCACCCCTTAGAACTGTGTGTCCGGGGTGGGGGTCGGGACCCTTTAAGCGCAGCCCTCGGCTAGCCTGAGACAGTATCTCCATGCTCTAAGTCCTCCTTTTATGCCCTGCCGGCACTGCTTCCGGCCATCATTAAGCCCTGTTCAGAGTCCACTCAATGTGGACTTACTAGTTCGAACTAGCAAAACGCTAGTTCGAACTAGTTTTTAGTTCTAGATGCGTTAGTTCGAACTAGCTTAGTTCGAATTAACTAATTCGAACTAAGTTAGTTCGAACTAGCGCTGTAGTGTAGACGTACCCTGGCTGTCTGGCCATCCCAGGTCTTCTCCCTGCTCCTATCCCCACTGTCCCTCCCTTTTGCCCACTCTCACTTCAGCTGTATGACTGAAGGCTCCTCTCTGCTCAGAAAATGTAATTTACTAAGCAACGTGACCAGCTGACTTAGTGTAATCTTACAGTACAAAGCTTTTAGATAAAAATGTTTACAGAAATATCCCAAGATTTCCAAACTCAACAGAACAGAATTCAGGTTTTTTTATGTGTGCAAAGGAATAATTTATCTTGTAATTTAGCTTTAATTCACATTTTCACAATTAATTAAACATCAACCTACTCATTATACACATAAAGCATTTACATTGATGTATGAAGAATGACGGGGAGTGAATAATGCTTTGAAGATCCATTTCAAATTAGTTATTTGATTAATGAATATTTCACAAGGGCATTGGTGTGATGACCTCTGTTGATGACTTAAGGAAAGGCATGTCTATTTAGATAATGAGAAGACAAAGTGAGTGTATGTTATCTCTTTCAGTATGTTGTGTAGAATTACAAGGATTAATTTATACAAAGTGTATTACTTTTCCTATTGCTTGTATGAGATAACATAGAACTGTAAGATCAGTAAATAAGTTTGGCTTTTTAAAGATGCTGTTGAATGATAATATATGTTAGTTGTACCTACCAGGAAGCCATTTTGGCTGTGTCAGCAGTGTGAATCCTGATCTTTTGCTTTATAAAGAAAGAAATGTTCTGTTTATGATAAGGCCCATAGTGGAAGTTTGTTTTCTCTTCCAACATCTACTATAATCTTTCAGAAACCTGACATTTTTATTTTGTAGGTGCAAAAGAAAAAAAATGTTTCACAATGAATACCGATTGCCTGCCATTGCTTACTTAGTTTTAGAAACAAAACACAATGTTTGCCTTGTAACATTATTTAATAGATTCTATTTCTGGCTGTTTTAGTTTAGCAGTGTGCCAGACATACATTAGAAAGGAAGTAGTGATCACAAAAAGAAGAAATACTTAATCAACTGGAAATAATTCAAATGCATAGTATTGCATCTTGGTCTTTCTTTGGGAGCCTCTGATGCTGGCCACTGGGCCACTGGGCTGGTTGCAGAGATGAAAGTAAAGGAGTGTTCCCCAATGCACAGCTGCAGCAAGAACTGACTGAGCTGCAGCAAAACCCAGCAGGAAGCTATTTAAAGAGCTGGTGGGGACCCAGGTTGCAATAGGACAGTACCTGCAAGAAATGTAAGTTCCTTTCACTACTGACTGGTTGTGGGGGGAGGGAATCTGAATTAATATGACAATTCCTTGAAAGATCAGATAGAAAATACCTGCACATTATTTCCTTGTGGGGAGAGGGATTATAGTGAAATTGTAGAGCCATATGAAAGCCTTCAATGAATCTGGGGGAGAGAAAGCACAGACAACACTGCAAGGCTCTCTATATAGAGTGTCCTAGATCTCTTCAAAGATGAAACTTCTCTAAGATAGCCTGTAAACTACTGGTGTCCATCCTTTCCAGCCTGAGAACCATAGCATCTCAAAAAACGTCCAGGAGGTTTCACAGGAAGAAGTTCTCCAGCCTGATTCACTTCCTTTGTGCCACTCAATGGGTGCTAGTGAACAGAAGACCACTGCTAAGGTCACTCAGATTTTGGAGGAGTCTTGCTGTAACTGCACTACGGCTGGAGCAGAAAATCAGGGAACCCAGATCTGAGTTTTGGTTCTCCTCCTCTGGATGGGGGAGGGAAGCCTTTCTTTGCTAGGCTCAGGCAGAGCTGATCAAGTGCTTGTTCAGATCTTCCTTCCACTGTCCAGTAGGCAATAGGGCTGTCTGGGAAAAGTTTCTCAGATCCAGCATAAACTTTTGAGAGGTGGGCATGAAAGATGAAGGAGAGGTCCTCAGTCTGGCTAGGATGTTAGGAAAGTGACTTAGAATGTGGAAGACAGAGGCTGAACTCTTTCCATTGCCTAAGGTAGGTTCCAGTCATTGCTCCAAGTTCAAGCCCTCGGTCTGGCCAATTTTGAGCCATGACTAAAACCACATAAGGGTTTAAACCTGGCTTTTGCCCATCATGCCAGTTGAGTGTTCTCACCACTGACCTATTTGCTGTTCTGAGAGCAATGGATGGGGAGTCTGGTTTTTCATGAAATATTTTTGAAAGTTCTTGGCTTTGTCCCAATGTGGAAACAAAACAACTTTTGAGATGAAATTGTTTTCTAGCTAGTCTTAGTAGGCAGAGGAGCAGCTAGAGCTGTCATCTCTCTCCCATGCAATACATAAGGCAGCCACTGGGGGAGCTGCTCTTATGGGGTACCTGGGAGACAGTTGATGGCAGCACCTCCTACCTCTTCCCCATCATACCAGGACTAATTTAAAGAGTCCTCCTTAAAAGCAGCAGAGAGCAGCTCAGGGAACTCATTTTCAGTGTAGAGTGAAATATAAAAGTTCCTAACACTCGGGGGCCACAACTTAGAACCTGGAGGGTCACAAGTGGCTACCACTGCTTTAAACCTTGTAGTATGTGACAACACTCATCTCCCAAAGGGCTGGTGCTCGCCACTTCCACCAGCACCACAGCAAATCCTCCTGTGTCATCTTTCTGCACCTGCACACAGACTCACTGGGCAGGGGGGTGACTTTTTTGTACCAGCATTATCTTTCTTTCTTTAACTTTCTTGGATACTCAGTGAGCTCAGATGGGAGACATGAAAGGGGACAGCTCCTCTGTCCTTCCCCCAGCAAGACTTCTCCTGATGCAGGGTGCTCTCACTCCCTCACACATGGGGTGGAAGGACTCTGCAAGCGTAAGGAAGAAGGGGAGGAAGAAGTGCAGGCCCTGCTCTTTAGCTACTCCTCCCCCATTTTGCTATATATTTCACTGTATTGATTAGAAGCCACAATAAAGCAGGCTTGTCAGGAAAATGGGTTCTCTGCATTTAGAGGAAGGCACGGAAAATCACAGATTTTTGAAACCAGATTCAGATATTGGCACAAAAAGGAGTCATTAGCAATCCTAGTAAAGTCTGAAGACTTACATAAGTGTCATTGGGACTAGATTCATGCCCTTTGTGCTGTCTACAGATCTGTTATTGTGAAGTATTGATATTTATGGTCCAACAGCTTTCCCACTAACAGTCGTGATGAAGAGAAAATTGCAAAGACCTTAGTACTTCAGGTCCTAGAATGCTTCTGCTGTGGGTACTGTCGAATTATGATTTGAAGCTCTGTGAATGAAAGCACCTTGAGTCACATTTGCATTTATTCCTAGTCATAGTTTTGAATTTTGTTGTTAAAAAACTTCCAGTTGACAGAGTGCAGTGGTTCAATTAAAAAAAAAAAAAAGGATGGGAAATACATTTAGCAGTTTAAGTCAGTTTATTAACATTTTCAGTCAATAAATGTAAGTGAACTTGAATTTACATGTACACTAAATTGTGGCTAGATGTTTATTATGGAACTGAGGCCTTAAAGATAAAAAAAGTGACAGTAATAGTAGCATAATCTGTTATTCGGTGTTATCCCTTTTCTAATAGATGATAGCTGGAACATTCAAAGCATCCAAGTTCCATTTTTAAAACAGACAGGCCTAAATCCCATTATCTTTCAATAAGACATGGGCTCCTATGTACATAAGTGTCTTGGGAAAACAGGCTTAAGTTCCTAAGGTGCTTTAGAAAACTGTATCCACTAATCTAATAAAGAATCTATCAAGAAAAATTAGGAAAGATACTACAATGGTATTGTTAGAAAATGCAGCTACAATAGGACACTTGTGGGAGAAGTGTTATGCAAGGAAAATGCCACTTCTTGATTTATTGGAGGGATTTTACTTTGCTAAGTGCCTAATATTCCATCTAGTGTAATGTATACCCTGTCATATCATATTGATCAAATTAAAAGTGTATTGCCAACTAAATAAAACATTTTGAACATACTCTGCACAATTTGTTCATTTCTAATGATCCTATGAAACAAATAAGACCTCATTCTGCCCAATAATACGGGAAATAAAACAATATAGGCCAGATCCTTAGATTGTATAAATCAGCATAGTTCCATTAACTTCATTGATCTATCTCCATATATATATTTCTTTTTACTTATGCTATGGAGACTAAAGAGAAGGTATAGTTTATTTCTAGGTTTATTTTGTGAGGAATGTAATGTATCTGTGTACAGATGTAAAGTATTCTGGACTAAATGAGATTGTATTAGTCAGTGAAGAAAAACAATTGTTATATGATTTTAACCCTAAAAATGCTAAGTATTTTTCAAGTCCCATTATAAAAGATCAATTGGAATGTAATTGGAAGTGGTTGAAATGAGTTTTCAGTTCCCTGTGTCAAGCCAAGGCAGACTTTCTCGGATAAATTGCCTTCCCACCCTCAGAGGGGAAGAAAAGTCCTGAGGGAATGTTTGGAATGACCTGGCACAGCTGAGCCAGCAACCTGGTGTAACAGCAGGTCGGCATTAATATGCCTTCACTAAAGGGAATCTTACAGTTGTGCTGCAATTTCTTTGCCACCTGTGTATGTCATTTTTTTTCTGTATGGGCTTCTCATTAGTGGCCTAGCAAGAAAGAACCTTTATGCTAAAATAAAATGTTGAAACTCTCATTTTAAAATATGTACTGTTTCACCCTTGCATTTTCAGTGGCAAAGCCACTTGTTAAATCTGCGGCTGAACCCTTTAAAATCCTCTGCTTCTTGAAAGAAAGGCTTGCAAAAGGGGATCAATTTGGAAAATGTGCTAGAAATAAAATGAGGGGAAAGTAGTCAATGACTTGGTATCCAGCAGTGGAAGGAGAGTTACCAGCTTTATTCTTAAATGAACACGGTTCATTGGGCTTTTAGTGCAATGAAATCATACATTTGGTAATCATTGAACATGATTTACACATTGAATCACTGTAATATAAAATTCTAGGCAACCAAATGAAGATCTTGAACATATTTTTCTGTTAAGCTTCAGAAACCAGAGACACTGTACATACAATATGGTCCTAATGCTGCAAGTTACTTTAGAGGGGCAGCCCCTTGTGCTCACACAGAGCCCCATCGGGTTAATTTTGGGGCTCCATACAAGTGCACCAGTCCATTCCTCAAGCTATCTGAGCATCAGGGCCTATACCTAGAGCTATGTAAAATTCTGCTGAGTCACTTCACTGCCTCTTGGGCAAATATTTTTTTAGCTTTCTAACCAGGTGGAATCAGGCACTCTCATTCAAGTTTCCTCTGAATTTTCAGGTTTGCACAGACAAAATATTTCAAAGAGAAACACTATTGAAACAGCCAAGTTTTGCCTGATTTCACATCACCATATTCTGTGCTATAGCAGCTGTAGTTCCCGGAGGGTACCCAGCCCTGTGGAGAAAACAAATATAATTGTAGAATACTAGAACTGGAAGGAAGCTCAAGAGGTCATCAGGTCAGTCCCCTGCCCTCACAGGAGTTCCAGGCACCATCTAGATCATCCCTGAAAGTTGTATATCTCACCTGCTCTTAAATATCTTCCATGATGGAGATTCCACAACCTCCCTTGGTAATTACTTCTAATACTTAACCACCCTGACAATTAGAAAGTTTTTCCTAATGTCTAACCTAAACCTCTCTTGATGCAATTGAAGCCCATTGCTTCTTCTCCTATATTCAGAGGTTAAGGAGAATAATATTTCTCCCTCCTCCTTGTAACTTCCTTGTAGGTACTTGAAAGCTGCTATCACGTCCCCTCTTAGTTTTCTCTTTTCCAAACTAAACAAATCCAGTTATTTCAGTCTTCCCTCATAGATCATGTAATGATCTAGACCTTTAATAGACCTTGTCAAGGCTGTTCCCCACTCTAGCATGAC
This sequence comes from Pelodiscus sinensis, assembly GCF_049634645.1. Classification (NCBI taxonomy): domain Eukaryota; kingdom Metazoa; phylum Chordata; order Testudines; family Trionychidae; genus Pelodiscus; species Pelodiscus sinensis. Next base: position 82,779,415 of record NC_134711.1, read on the forward strand.
AAATGCAGAAGTGGGGCCCCGCAAGAGCACTCTAAACCTTGCTTCTACAAGCTCTGGTAAGAAAAAGCTTTCCCCAAAAATCCTAATACCCAGATTTTGGGGAATCCGCTGCCACCATCAAGTGTTTTTGAATCCACAAACAGTGGACACTTAAAACCAACTCCAGGGATACCCCAAGCTCTTTTCCCCCAAAAGAGCTTAAAAAAAGAAAAGAGAAAAAAAAGCTGCAGTCTGTTGTAGCTGACCCCTCAGTCTGAGGCATGCAGATATACACAGACAGACCTTCCAGGACACAAAAATCAACCAATACTGGCTAATTAGAAAAAAGAAACAAACTTTTATTATCAAAACAAAACTACAGTTGCAAGCATATCAAAGTGGCTAGATGGAAAGAGCCACCAATTGATATAGATACTCATGGGAAATCCCTGGGCTAAAAGCTTAGTCACAAAAGAAAAAAAAAACTCACACCTAACAAGCTCAGACATTATTTCCATATCCCCAAACAAGGAAAACAATAAATCCTGATGGACCAGCTAAACTTTTCCCTACTTACACCTTGTAAGAAGTCTGTTCTTGGACAGAGAAGTGTCTCCCATCTCCCTCAACCAAAGAACAGAGAGAAAACCCCTCTTTTCCAGTTTGAAATTCCTACCTGTATTGTTACTGGCTGACCACCCGATACTTGGGTAGGTACAGAGTTAATCCCTTTGTCACCAGGTGCTGGTCAGCACTCCTGGTTATAACAAACCTTTCCTAGACCTTTAATAAGTTTGTTGGCCTTCTCTAAACCCTCTCCATTTTCTCCATGTCTTTCCTGAATTGTGGTGCACAGAACTGGACACAGTACTCCAACTGAGGCCTAATCACTGCAGAGCAGAAAAAAATACTTCTGCAATACTCCTTCCTAGGCAGTCATTTCCCATTTTGTATGAATGAAACTTATCGTTCCTTTGAGTTGAGTACTTTGCATTTGTCCTTATTAAACTTTATCCTATTTACCTCAGACTATTTCTCCAAGTTGTCCTAATTATTTTGAATTATGACTCTATCCTACAAAGCACTTGCAACCTCTTCCAGCTTGGTATAGTCTGCAAACTTTATCAGTGTACTCTCTATGCCATAATCTAATAGTACACCAAAACTCCAACCCCCAAGAGGCACCATGGCAACTCAGACAAACACAAATTATTGTTTTCAGGTTCACTCAACCTGTAGCAAAATACTGTGTTTTGAATTTCCACAGTGAAAAATCAAAAAATACCCCTAACACTGAAATTTTTGCATAGAAAATCTAATGTTTACAAGAGCTGCATTTTCTATCACTGGAAAATTCTCAGCCAGCTCTGTTTAGGTATAATTAAAAAGTACACCACTTACCCTTCTCTCTTTACTGCTGAAAAGGCAGAAAACCAAAATCAAAGTCACTGTTATGAAATTTGTTAACTGCTTGCTGTCTGGAAAATACACAAGATTAAAACTGGTCCAGGGACTGCTGAGGCATGTCTACACTAGGAAATTATTTCAAAATTAATAAAATTAACTTAATAACTCTCAATTTAACAAAATCAAAATAGATTGTCCACTTTATGGGGAAGCATCGAAATTAGTTAGAATTAGTCTGAAATACATATCCACGTTGATTGGTGCCTGCTTTGGACTTAGAGTCCCTGCAAGCACTCTGGAGCGGACTCCAGGAAGGTGGATACTTCCTATGGCTGCTTGGTCAGGCAAGCTGTGATGCGTGTTTTCAGGGTCTCCTCTCTACAGCTGCATCTCACAAGCCATTCCTACATTGCCTACCTCCCCATGGGACACAGTGGGCATGTGCCTTCTCGTTTTCTGGTTGCCCTTGCAGATATCACAGCACTCACAGCATGGAGCCAGAGGTGCTGCAAAGCAGTGCTAGGTCACAGACCTTGTGCTGAACCTCATGGCGCAGTACTTCCAGACTGCCCACGTTGCTCCAGCAGGACCTGCAGGACAAACCCCAGTGTGGACCGCAGGCCCTGCTCACCAGGTCCTGGTGTGACAGCAGCTGTGTATGCCCCCTAGTCTCCTGGATACTGTAGAATGCATGTTCTGGCAGCGGGTGACAATCTCAGCCTGGTGGGACAGCATCATCCTGCAGGTATGGGTTGACCAGCAATGGCTGCAGAACTTCCACATGTAGAAGGCCACCTCCGCAAGTGGCTCGCTCTTGCCCTCAGGTGACAGGACACCTGCATGTGACCCTCCATATTCATGCAGAAGCGCGTGGCCATTTCCCTCAGGAAGCTCGCCACACTGGACAGCTACTGCTCTGTCAGGAACCAATTCAGCATGGGGAAATCCATAGTCAGGACCAGGCTCACACAAGTAGTAAAGGCCATTAACCATGTGCTGCTAAGGAGGATCGTCACTCTGAGTAATATGGGCAGCATTGTGGACAGCTTTGCCACCTTGGGCTTCCCCAATAGTGGGCAGGCCATAGACAGCACACACATTCCCTTTCTGGGCCCCGACCATCATGCCTGAAACTTCCTCAACAGAAAGGGGTACTTCTCCATGGAGCTGCAGCCATTCCTGGATCACCAAGGATGCTTCATCAACATCAGAAAGGACACTCTCTAAATGACTTAGCCACCTGCATTCTGCTACAAAGACCTTTTACATCTGCACTTGAAAGGGAATCCTCTGAACTGTCATTCATGTTAAAATTCGACACTTACCACCAGGGACTTAACAAGTCTTTGAACTTTCTCACCCATTATCAAGACAGTTTCCCCAATTATCACCTGTAATACCATTAACTCACAAACATCCCACTCTCCCTACCTTTAATATCAGCAATTCACAGACACTTACCTTCCTTCCTCCCCCTTCCCACCCCCCCGCATCCTCCTTCTGTTCTGCAATGTGATTTGTCCTTTTCATATTTGTTCATTTTTTTAAATTGTATCCTTTGGTATATATGGTTGTGACTACTTTCTTCCACTATTTGATCTGAGGAAGTGGGTCTGGCCCACGAAAGCTCATCATCTAATAAACCATCTTGTTAGTCTTTAAAGTGCTACATTGTCCTGCATTTTGCTTCAACTACCCCAGACTAACACGGCTACATTTCTATCACTCATCAACATCAGTGTTGATTGGTTGGGAAAGGTGCACAATGCCCGCATCTTCCAGAACTCCTGCCTATTCCAAAAGATTCACACCAGCTCTTTTTTCCCTGACTGCACCATCAGAGTCGGGAAGGTGAACATGCCCATCATCATCCTGGGTGACTCAACCTAACCCTTTCTCCCCTGGCTCATGAAGCCCTACACAGGCACTCTGGACCCCAGCAAGGAGCACTTCTAACCCCAGACTGAGCATGGTTATTGACTGTGCATTCAGCCATTTAAAGGAGAGGTTCAGGAGTCTCCTCACCTATCTGGACTTCAGCCAGCACAACATCCTCTTTGTAGTGGTGGCCTGCAGTGTCTCCACAACCTCTGGAGATGAGGAGACACCTAACACAGGGGAGAGTTTTCTGCCAGGGTGCAGTGCTGAAGCTGAATGGCTGGCCAGGGAATTTGAGCAACTGAATATCAGTGCCATTTGGCAAGCACATCAAGGGGCTGTGCTCATCAGAGAGGCCTTTAGGGAGAGTTTCATGTAAAGCCAGTTGTGAGACTCTCCTCTGTGCCTCTCCAGAAGGGGCACCCGCAGTCCCTCTTTGTGCCTTTCTTCCCCCACTTCTTCCTTCTCCTGCCCCCCCTTCCCACCATCCTCCGCTCCCTTGCAGAACAAATAATAAAGACATGTTTGTTGCAAAACCAGGACTGGGTAAAGAACCTGGAATCAGGGAGATAGGTTCAGGGATGGTGCTGGGAGTGGCACCTGCCTCCGAGTGGTTGGGAGGCTTTGGCTGCCCCTGAGTGGTCAGGAGGCTTCGGCTCTCAGCAACCCCTGGAAAGGCTAGGAGTGGAAGCCATGTGGTGAAGGTGAGAGTGAGGAGGTGTCTGGTTGTCTGCTCCATGCATGACAACATACTCCATCACCTAGGCAACCTAATCTAGGAGGAGCACATGGCGTCATGCTGGCCTGCCAGCTGGCCCCAGATGGCCTTTCTTTGCAGCCTGGCATCTTCCTGGTTGGCCCTACACACCTCCCAGTTGTCAGCTCACTCCTGGCAGTCATCCTCAAGCCTCCAGATGAGGGACTGCAGGCAGGTCATTTGCTCTCTTATGAGGTTCTCCTGGGTGCATTTGCTCTTGCAGATCCTGCAGAATCAGGTAGATGGTGTGGGATGCTCAAGCTTGCAGCTGGCCCATCTATGAAGGAAAGTTACAAAGGCAGCCATCACAGGAGATGCCGTGTATGAAGCCCAGACCTCCTCTCTGAGCTGACACCAAAGGTCTCAGTTCAGATGATGGTGATGTGCTTTGAGCAAAGCCATATGTTGCTTAGACAACAGGCACTTTCCAGTAGGGGCTCAAACGTTCCAGGGGAGTATCGCAACAGCCAAGGTCTGGGGACAAGCAGGCATGAAGAAGGTTCTGGCCAGGCCAGAAGCCTGTGGCCAGGAGGGAAGAATGGGGGGAAGGGGTGGCTTTCTACTATGTCCCGCACATGTCAGGTCTGGCACTGGCAGCATCCCACAGAGAAAGAAATTCTATCCCTGCCTGCTGGAGAGGAGAATGTTGGGGGAGGCATGAGTTAGCAGCTACTAGAGACAGAGCTTCTGGGTTCCCTTCCTCTTGCTCCCCCTAGCAGGTTCACATGCATGGGATCAGTCTCCTCTGCATCACTGCACTTGATTGGGGTAGATGCTGCCTGAGTCCGGGCATGATCCTGTGTAATGTGAATTACTGCTGTGTGTTTCCATGGCCCCAGACTCCTTAGTGATGACTTGTCATGGGAAGGTGTCCCACCATGGAGATTGGAATAAGGCAGGCCTATCCAGGAACCTTGTAAGAAGGACCAAGGGGCTCTTCTGCGAGACCATCATGGGGCTCAGTGCTCCGGATTGGCACTTCATGTGCACCCATGTGCACAGGCTGTTGTGCAAGCCCCCAGAATGAGTAGGCTAAGAGAGGAGCACACAGCCCCTCTCAGCCCATCGCCTGCCCTCGCATGTAGATAGGGAAAGTTATGGAACTCACCTGAAGTGCCTTTCCTGGGTTTCTCCAAAGCCTGGGAGACATCCTGGATGACTGGCTCCAGGGGAAGGAGCAGGTACTGACTGGTGGGCTGGTCGCCTGGCTGGCCGCCTCCTCTTCTTCCTCATCCTCCACTACCCCTGCCCTCCTGGAGGTTGACACCGGGTGTGTCCTGGCCAGATGTGGTGACCATGGCAAGGGATGTGACTGGCCCCCCTCCCAGGATGACATCCAACTGTTTGTAGTACCAGCAGCTGTGTGGTGCTGCCCCAGAACATCTGCTCTGCTCCCTGGCTTTGTGGTTGATCTGCTGAAGCTCTTTGACTTTCATTAGGCACTGATCGAGTGTCCGGGTGAGCCCTTTGCTAGCCAGGCTGGTGGCCATCTGGCCATAGATAACAGCATTCCTTTTTCTGGTGCAGAGATCCTGGAGATTGGTCTCCCTGCCCTAGACCTTGATGAGGTCCAGGATCTCTGCACCAGTCCAGGCTGGAGTTCTCCTGTGTCCCTGGGCAGTGGCTGACATGCAAGCAGCAGAAGTGCTAGCAACCAAAGGAGAGGCTGAGGGAGCATTGGGGTAGGTCATATCTGCCTCAGTTGCTGCTGTCTCACATGGGGTTTTCATAGCTCACCACATGGAACAAGCCCTTTTCCTGCTTCTGGGACTTTTAAGCTCTACAGGAGGTGGAGATGCCAGGTGTGGCCAGAGCGGTCAGAGCTACAGCTGTGGGAGGCCTCTGGAAGTCAATTATTTCAAATTAGCAGCACCGGAGCATCCACATTAATATTATTTCAAAGTAACTATTTCAAAATTAGCCTTATTCCCTGAGGAAAGCTTGGTAGTGTGGACACTCTGCTTCTAAATTTGACCTAAGCAGGGGTATTTCAAAATAACACCCTAATGTAGATCAGGACTTGGCTTGGCCTGGGAAACTCCCTTTTACATCACCTGAGTATAGTGTTTGAAAGTGGGTGAACAATTCATAACAACTAATGAATTATATTTTGAATTCTCTGTGAGCAAAGGTTAATCACTCAGGTGATTCAAGTCAGAACTTCTACAAAATCTATACCTCACTGTTTGAAATTAGAACTATGATAATTGGAAAATAGGTCACAGAGTATGTTTCTGTTATATGGCTGGACTAGTGTAACTCTAAATAAGGTACTCTGTGAGTACTTGCATTTTTTAGTTCAAAGTTTGCTTTTTGCCAAAATTCACTAATATTTGTTCATAAACTATTCTGGCCAATAAACTCATTTGCTAAAAAATTAATGAAAAGTGACTGTAAATGGGTATAAAGACTAATTTGGTTAAAGTTCATTCAATTAACAATACAAATAAATATTCCCACAATACTGTGAGCAGGTCTGAAAGAAATTTTTTTTTAGCAAAAATGCATTTTGGGGAGAGAAGAATTGAAATTATTGGTAAATTTGAATCAAACTTAAGCCCATTATTTCAGCCTAAAATAAAATAGAACTGTTTTGGAGGAAATTTTGATATTTTCAAAATGAACTGTTTTAACATTGCATTTTAAAATGATATTTTAAAATGTTGTGCAACCTGAACAGTTATTTTAGATGATTGATATAGTTTCAGTAAAGGAAAAAATGAAAAAAAAAACTATTTGATTATAAAATGAAACAATTTTTCCAGATTTTTCTTCTTGGCCACCAAAACAAAAATGAAAAAATCATATATTTATTCAGCTCAATTTGCGGTTGCATTCTCCTTTCTTTTCTGCACATGACATCCATAGTCCTGGGCTGAACTTTAGTGAAGGTAAATTGCCCTATACTGCCTCTGGCTGTGTACGGAACTAAGGCTACGTCTAGTTCGCCATCCTTGTAAATCTCATTTTAAGAGGAAAAAGGATGGCTCAAAAGAACAGATTTTTCCAAAATTTTGCGCCATGTAGACATGCCAAATTTCAGAAAAGCCTTTTTCAAAAGAAAAGTGGGGGAAAAATATGCAAATTGTGATTTGCAATTTGTGTATCTTTTTCTGATTTTTCTTTGTAGTCTAGACGTAGCCTAACTGGCTACACCTATTGTAGTGTATAGTTTTTAAGGGTATATCTACACAACAGCATTATTTTGTTATAACTGATGGTATTTCAAAATAACAAAATGTATGTCTACATAGCAAGCCATTATTTTGAAATAATGTTGAGATGGGGGACTTCTTACTCTGACTCCTGTAACTCTCCTTTTATGAGGAGTAAGAGAAGTCTAAGTAAGAGTGTTCTTCCTTTCGCTTCCTGCTTTGTAGATAGCACCAAAAGCCAAATTAAGCTATTTCGACTTCAGCTACACAATTGACATAGCTGACGTTGCATATTTGAATTCAACTTTAGCCCTGATGTGTAGATGTACCCTTATTGGCAAGATCACCACTGGGGTATAAACAAGGACAGGCATAAAGGAATCACTTCATGGGGTTCTCTGTGGCAGCTGCTCTTGTGAGCAAGATTTCCAGCATTATGCTTGACATTTTGAGCCAGGATACTTTCATTTTGTGTTTGAAAGGGAGCAGCTTTAAATCTCATTTGATTATAGCAAAAATCTAAAATACTTTTCTTTTTTACATTGAGATACAATTCCTAAGTAAATAGGTTTCAATTAATGGTACACCGTCACCTTTCAGCTAGCTCACACTCCCCTAAGGAAAATATGCGAAGCTTTATAATGAGTCATAAGCCACAGTAGGCAATGTTTCCCTTGGATATTGAAACCCAGCATACTTTCTGCAGCATGTGAGATACAATGATTTTAAGTGGTGACAAAACAAACAATGTTGACAGTGGGAATCACATCTCTTATTCCAGCAGTAATTTTATTCCCATTGATTTTTAGAGTATGATTTTGAATGGAGCCCAAGATAATGCCTGTGATCCATTTATTTCCTTGTTTGGGTGCCATCGCCGTCTTTATTATCACTATACGTCTGGAAATAGGTGTTGATCATCACCAGTGAAATTAATTTTGCTTAAGCTGTGGCCTGGCTCTGCAGTCATCAGGTAAAATATTCTAGGAGGGTATATAAGCAGTGGAGTGTGTTTATTTCTAAATCATCCATCTCCTCTGGACCTGTTTTCTGGGAAGTATATGCATTGGGTGGGACCCATGGGGAGCTGCAGACTTGTTTCCAAGAAGTGACACAGGCATAGACACATGTCCTCTCCTTGCAGCCTTCATATCTTGCTTCCTACAGCAGGACCGTTGTCTGTACACAGCATTTGAAATTAGTAAGAAGTTTTGCTCCATATTTCCGTATTGATTCCTTATTGTTTCAGAGTAAGTCTAGACTGCATCCCTCTGTCAGCAGAGGGATGAAGATTAGGCAGGTTGACATTGCAAATGAGGCAGGGATTTTAATATCCTGTGCCTAATTTGCATAAAAATGGCCACCGCATTTTTACCGACTCAGCGCTTTGTCGCAAAAAGCGGTAGTCTAGAGGGGGATCTGTCGAGAAAGAAAGCCTTTTTTGACAGATCCTGTAAACCTCCTTGCAGGAGGCATAAGGGGTCCATCGAAAAAGGCTTTCTTTCTCGACAGATCCCCCTCTAGATTGCCGCTTTTTGCTGACAAAGTGCTGAGTCTGCAAAATGTGGCGGTAATTTTTATGTAAATTAGGCATGGGATATTTAAATCCCTGCTTCATTTGCAATGTCAACCTGCCTAATCTGCATCCCTCTGCTAACAGAGGGATGCAGTCAAGACATACCCTCATAGGAGAATGTAGATGCACAAACTTTTCCTGTAATGGAGTACTTCCTGTCTATACCCCTATTCTGCCCTTATCCATAGCTCCACAGTACACAAAGTCAATGTTCCAAATAGGTGACCACCTTACAATGCAGCCCTCAGACCCTTGCAATGCATGGATGAGGGGCTCCCACAGGTATAACTCTACCAATGAACAGGGGCGGCCTGTCCATATAAGCGAACTAGGCAGTCACCTAGGGCACCAAGTTAAATGGGGTGCCAAATGGTGGCGCAATATCATTCAGGGGTTTGGAGGTGGGGGCGCCGATTGCATGGTTTGCCTAGGGCACCAGTTGCTGGCAGCTAGTCTAGGGCCACCCCGGCCAATGAATTAATTATACGGGCAGGCAATTTCCATCCCTAACTTCTGGTAGAATTAATCCAGCCCTCTATGGAAGAATAGGTTCTCCAGGAAAACCAGTAGAACATTTTTTTTCTGTGAGAACATTTGTCACATACCCATTACCATTAGAGGCATATGTGACTGATTTCTTCCCCCTGACAGATACTGGGAAGATACAAAATGGTCATCTGAGCATCACTTCCAAATTTTCTTACAATAGATCTGTTAGGAAAAAGTAAAAAATATTATTCTAATATTTTACATATTTTTTGTTTGTAGATAAGAAAATAAAGGAAGAAATCTTTTCAGGAAAAGCTGATCTTGTCTATCACAGCTTATGCAGATAACCCAAGGGAAGAAGTGTTTTTGCACTGGGCAGGAAAGGGCTGTTTGACATTTAGCACTGTGCACTGAAGAATGGCAGCCTCAGAAGTAAATGAAGCTCAGCTTTTAATACAGTAACTATCTTCTTGCCTAACACAGATGAGAAAAGAAAAGAGGCAAAACTTCAATTAAAAAGATTGATGAAAATCAAATAAGGGATGGTTACTTGAATGGTTATCATGGATTTGAGCTTTGTATTTATATGTAGCTTGGTTAAACCTGTGGGGTAGGAATGATATCGGATCACTAATCAAATATTGGTTTTGGCAGTAAATCATAATTATGTTTTACAGCACTTGGGGTATGCAGTAAAATAATCATATGCATCCAGCTTTGTATCTCAGTTGGACTTTTTCAGCATCAATCAATTTGATTGCCTCAAATTATAATAGGAAAAAATAACCATCTGTAGAATGTAAAAACAACGAGGAGTCCTGTGGCACCTTAAAGACTAACAGATTTATTTGGGCATAAGCTTTCCCTAGGTAAAAACACTTTGTTACTCACAAAAGCTTATGCCCAAATAAAACCGTTAGTCTGTAAGGTGCCACAGGACTCCCTGTTGTTTTTACAGATACAGACTAACACAGCTACCCCTCTGAGACTTGTCATCTGTAGAATGAATGAATACCCTTAAAAGTGTTTTCAGATAATACTTTTTGGCTTGGTCCCTAAACTCTCCTTGTGCAGTCACTGTAGAATGCAATGGACATATTCCTAATAAACACAAACTCTTTTTTTTACCATTAATCACAATGCTTTCTCATAGGTTATAGACAGTGTCCTTGGTATACTATAATCCCATGGCCACAGAAATTGTAGCAGTACTAACATCTTGCTACAGAATTTCAGCTTTCTGGCCCTTAACAATGAAAAAAGAAATTTCATAAGTATAAACTGAGAGACCCCGAAACAATCATTCTAAGAGCTGTGACTTGTATCATTCATCTCACTCATTTCCTGTTGGACTCCATAATTCTTTGACCACCCAATTTAGCATTTTCCCAACATGTCATGGAATTCAGCCTTTCTGCCACAGAATTCATCATTCTGCTACAGCCAGGCAACCAACATTTCATTTTCCATTTTCTTCCATCTCCTTGCTGGGGCCTGCCTGCAGCTGCCTCTTGCTGTACATTTCCCCAGAAAAATGGGAATTAATTAGAAGGGGCAAGAATCATGATGGTACAAACAACAAATATCCTGAGTACTCTGTCACATGGAGCAGCTAACATATTTTCTGACACAAACAACTAACTGATGATGAATCCAGCCTTGGAGTGTATTTCCCATGTGTTGTCTGGATCCAACTGCTTCTCTCACAAAATGTTTCATGCAATTTTGCCATAATGGTTTATTTCACTCTTATATTTTTCATCAAGACAAAAATAACTATGCTTTCAATTTGAATAGATTTTATTTAAGATCTAGCAAAGAGCAAAATCAAACTCTCCATGATAGAGTACAAAGTGTGCAATGTCCCTTTACCATTATAATTTGGTTGATTAATAGTATTATATTAATGTATACAACCTCAAGCAGGATTAAGGCCTCATTGTGCTTGACACTGTATATATAAATGTAAATTCTTTGGGACAGGGAGTGTTTATAATCAATTTAAGTAGACAAGGCAGGTGAAGCATGGGATAAAAGGCATATAATTATCCACATTTTATTGACAGGGAAGTGAGTGCAGAGTTGGATCCACATCTTCTGACTCTCAGTCCCAGTGCCTTAACCATAAATTCATTCTTCCCCTCTGTAACAGTTTGTCTTGAAGTTTAAACATGGCTGCCTTGTATTTTATCTAGTTAGCTCAATAGGAATTTAAATATGCAACACACAGAAAACAAAGTTATAATAATTACATTGCAAAACACACCACCACTGTCATCTAAAATGAAAGGTACAACACGCATATCTGTGATGTCATCAACAGCAGGTAAACTTGTGCCATTCTTCATTTATTGCCACAAGCTATAGATTTATACACTGGAGTGCTATTTATAAGAGCTTATCAAAAGTGCTTCACACTAACACACACTGTTTTCCCTTGGTTGTGTTTTCTGAGTGTACTGAATGATTTAATAATACCAATTAATGAAGCAAAAATGGGTTTCAATATTGATTTTACTGGCTAAATGAATTATACTCAGATTAAGGAAATCTGAAACCTCCTGATTTATGCAAAATTGCTAAATAGATCTATCTATCCAATACATCTCTAAGGAGAGTTTAGCATTGCACGGTGGACAGAACTTGAAAAACACAACATTTCTCCTTTTGCAATTGAATGGAACTTTAAAAATATAATTCCACTTTTCCCCTTATGGTTGTTTTCTCAAGATGTCATTGCTGCTCCTTTAGAGAGCTTTAAGACATAAGTTGTCATTTCTCTTTTTCTGCATATGTTCAGTTTTATTGTCAATTATTTCCTGTTCTTCTAATTTCTTTGCCTTTCTTCGTAGCTGTTATTTTCTTTTTCTTTAAGGGTATGTCTACACTTCAGAGTTTTGTTGGAAAAACAGCCGTTTTTCTGACAAAACTTCAGTTACATCCACACTACAATCATGTTCTTTCAAAAATAAATCAAAATTACAGTGGGGTTTTTCCGACAAAGGTACTCCTCATTCTACAAGAAAGAAGCCTTTTTCCAAAAGAGCTCTTTTAGAAAAAGGTGTGTGTGGACGGGGAGGAGGGTTTTCTTTTGAAAGAAGAGGCCTCCAGGAAATAACATGGGTGCCCTGGTGGACACTCCATACACACTAATCACAACTCTATAGTTCCTGTCTCCTGCCAGCTCTTAAAGCTGCAGGCACCTTGAACAAGCCTTGTGGCAGGAAGAGAACTGCACCCTGACTGCACAGCTCCCCCTGCCACAGGCCTGCTCATCCATGGTGAAGCCACAAGCCCCGACACCGCCCTGGCCTTCACAGGGAGCAGCCCCAGGGGTCCCAGGACCCACCCAGGGGGACCAAGAGACGGGCACCCTCCTCGTTTGGAGCAGAGATCCTGTCCCTCCTTCAGCTGTGGGGCGAGGAAGAGACATTGCAGGATCTCCGCTCCAAGTACTGCAACACCGAGATCTTCGAGTGCATGGCCAAGTCCCTGGCAGAGTGCAGACACCCACCCCGGAACTTGGAACAGGTCTGGAGTAAGGTGAAAGAGCTCTGTCAGGGATACGTGAGGGTGAGAGAGCACAGCTCACACTCAGGGGCAGGACCTCACATCTGCCCCTATTACCAGGAGCTGCAACAACTACTGGGCGGTTGGGACATGCCTTCCTCTCCCGTCGTCATGGTCTCAGGCCTCGAGACCCCTGTTGTTGCCTGACTGGAGGTCACGGCGGAGGAGGAGGACCAGAGCCAGCAGGAGGAGGAGGAGGAGACGGACACCGTCACCCTGTCCCTGGAGCCAGTGCCTGTCAGCCAGGACAAAGGACATCCCTCAGGCCGTGTCTGATGCCGGGGAGGGATCTTCAGGTGAGTGCTCTCAGTTTCTTGCATACACAGGGCAGGGGAGGTGGGCACACAGGGGGCGGGGTGTGAGTGTCACTCGGGCTGGACATCGTGCTGTAGTCCATGCACATGGAACCATGTGCTGTGTTGGTGTGCAGCACAGGGACTCAGCAAGCAGCCCCTGAGCATGGGTGGGATTCTGCTGCCAGGATCAGGGGAGGCCACTGTGGGGTGCGGTTGCCAGAATATAGCTCCTGCACCCAGGAAGAGGGTCCCCAGAATGAGCTCGCGGTTGAGCTCATGCAGGACCAGGAAGGCAGCTGGCACAAGTGCTGCAGAAACTGCAGCATGGCCGTGTGGGGCCATTGCATGCTTATGGGCATCTCTGGCTCCATGGCATGAAAAGAAAAGCTGTGGCGTCCAAAAAAGCAGGGCAACCACAGCAGGAAATGTGAGAGCTTTGCTGTCCCTTGAAGAGGTAGGCAAGCACGCAGCAGAAGCAGAGAAATGGCTGTCCAGGAGGGTCCCTTTAAGCACGAGTCTCTGCAAGGCTCTGACATGAGCACTCGGAAGCAGCTCCTGACCTAAAGCCCGGCCTGAAGTGGTTCCAGGTGGCCTTTTATGCGAGAGAGCATCCAATCAATCTGGATGCTCTCTTCCGAAAAAGCAGATCGCTTTTTCAATGTGCTTTTGTGTGTGGGCGCGCTCTTTTGAAAGAAGATATATCAGAAGAAGCCTGCAGTCTAGATATAGCCAGACTTTCTGATTAGATGGCTATAAGTAAAGCTTATAAAAATAAAGGTACAAGTGCTGTGACTAAGCAAGCAAATACTGCACTGAATTTTTGATTGATAAAAATATTAAAGTTGATAATGTTTATTTTACAGGACTAGCAAACTAGGTGATTCCCTAAAAAAGAGTTTTTCTCATCTACATTGAAAATACTGAGAGATTTCTTATATTCTGTTAGAGGTGTGTCAGAATTGATTAACAAATACCATTTGTGAAGTCTGTAAAATCAAATTACCATAAAACAAATAGAAGAGTGAAATTAGTTGGGCTGCATGCCTTGACATATACCACTAAATTATTTGGAATAACCACCTGCCTCATTTATCTCTTAGGCCATTATTCAAAACAAGCTGTTCCACATGCTTATTTTTTAAAGCAGTAAATAAATGGAAGATCTTGTCTACCTAATCCTAGGCTTACTGACCAAAATGGCATGCATTACTCTAGTGGCACTCATCACGACAGATGTTCATGATATCTGAATTTCATTCAGACTTAAAGTAAAGGTAAATTGTATTTTGCAAAATGATTCCTGAGGAAAGCTTTATTAGTCAAGTATGTGCTATTTATGGCAGCGTTCGGTAGTGTTTTATATTGCAAGATGTCTTTAAGTTTTAAATAAATTTTACCCATGGTGACAAGTTAATAGATATCACACAAGGCTATTTGAGATGAATTGATTTATGCTGGGAGTAGGCAGAAACGATAGTCTAGTTATTCTGAGATGAAATTGGGAATGGGAGGTGGAGGAGGTGGTAGAGGAAAGGATTAATTCTAAGGTGATCCTAATTAGAAAAATATTACAGCACTAGGGTCAGGTTAAAGGATAAAAGCATTGTTTTATTTTATAGCAGAAAAGAATGATGGATTTAACTTGGATTTGGGGAATAAATCAGTTCTAAATTGCTGTAAAGTTGGAGGAAAGATTACTGCAGAAAACAAATTTTGTATGTGAGCATCCTAGTACAATTAAGGTAGTTTATTTTACTTTTTTTAGGGCACTTCACATACTTGTAAAGGGGGAATTCCCCCCTTTTTTCAAAATGAACTCCACTGAGAAATGGAACAGATATAAAGAGTATAAAATTCTTTAACTCTCACGGCAGATTTATATTATACTAAATGCCCATAAAATGGGAGAGAAATCGAATATTAAAGTTGATATAAACCCATATCAATTATTTCTCAGCATCTCATCCATTGAAATGTACCAGTGATATTTAAAGCATTTCTTCTCAATGGGCTAGAAGGCTGATTATGGACCTTATTAAGTGTAAAGGTGCAATAGGATGGCAAGATGACTAGTTGAAGATTATAGACCCTGATTAAATTATTGCAAACCAAAAGCAGTGAATATAACACTAGAAATTAATTTACAGAGAAATCAGTCTTAGAAATGCTCTCAAGCAACAACACTAAGTTTTGAGGAAATGATGAAATTCAGAATACCTTTCAGAGGCCCTCAGTGTTCTGTAGCTATGAAATGATACTGAAATGTCAGCCATCTTCTCTTTTGGCAGCACTGAGAGCAGGGAGAGAGGTCTCCACCAGAATAAGGTGCCCATACATACTGTGCAGCTGGAAAACGAGAAGTGCATTTGAACCTTGTACAAATGCTGATGAATGCCAATACCAAATATCAGATTTGGTCCCTAATCCTGCAGTCCTATCACTTATGCATGTGAGTAACTTTCTGCATCGGTGTAGCCCCATGGAATGTTTGTGTAAATCTGAACAGGTTTGTAAGCTTTTGTAGAATTCAGGACCTTATTCATACCTGATTCTGGTATTATTTCAACCATAATGTAAACAGGGTCTTAATGTAGGAAAATAGGCATCGTCTGCCATACTGGATCACCCCAGTGGTCTGTCTAATCCAGTATCATGTCTCCAATGGTGGCTTATTATCAACTACTTCAGTGGAAAGTATAAAAACTCTTCAATTATGGAGAATCTTCCCCCAGGGAAAATTTCCTCCTAACTTCCAATAATTAGAGTCTGGTTTATGCCCTGAAGTATGTGAGTTTATATCAATTCCAAAACATTTTAAAAAATAGATACTATTATCGCTCTGGATAATCTTGTTATCCATATAAACATTGCCTTGAATTGTGCTAAGCAGCAATGTGTTCCTCGGAATAATTATGTGCAAAAGAATTTCCCTACATCACGTTAGAATTTGCTGCTTTTTTATTTCTTTGAGTGTTCCCCTTGTTTTTTGTTTTAGAAGGAAAGGTCACTAAAAGTTCAAAATATGCCTTCTCTTTTTCTTTCCTTATTTTAATATTTTAAGCAGTGAAGCTCACAAAGGAGACAGTTGCAGAAATTCTGTATAAATATGTTCCTCTGAGGGTGGGATGATTTTCAATATTATTTGGAAATTAGGAGCTTTTTATGCAACATTAACATTTTTATATAAAAGTGGCTCATGGTCCTGTCATGAGTACAGGAGACTGGACTTGATGACCTCTTGAGATCCCTTCCAGTTTTATGATTCTATACAGCTACATCCCTACTTATATCTATATATCTATATCATATATTTGTTATACAAATATGGCAAAAAATAAAACTCAATTTTTTTTAATTAATAGACAAATTGCTTGATGCTTCCAGTTCTCTCTCTTTAGTAATATTTAAAAAAAGAATATTTGGCTTAATGTCTGAACATAGCAAACGTATATGCTATTTTATTAAAATGAGAGAGCTTGATTTTTGGTGGAAATCCATTCTTGCTGTTGTGAATATTAACCAGAGGATTAAAAAAGTAAAATTGTATATTTTTTTTTCACACGGTGAACTTATATAAATGGCATCTCAGCACCATGGTGTTTTTCTATCAGAATATTTGTGCCTTAATGACTTAGGGGTTTTGTTATTTTCAGTGTACATGTCTTTCATGAGTACTATGATTATTCATAATGAGCAGTCACTGCCTTTGAAAGTACTGTACACTGTGTGAGTAAGATAAAAAAGACTTTTTTCCCATTTTCATAGTGACTGTGCAAATGAAAGACCTCATTAATCAACCAGATTCCATTTAAACATTAGCATTAAAAACCTCAGCATATAATCATTTTATGTTTAACCTCTTAAGAGCTGCTCCTTTGAAAGTGGTTTCTTGTATAGTATGAAGCAACATGGCATACAAAATACGTATGCAGACTTATGCAAGAGTGTATTCAGTATATAAATTAAAGACGAATTCCTCCCTTGCAACAGTTTGGAGTACTTATAGTAGAAATTATCCCATCTTTTAACCCACTCAGGGGGTTCATGTACTGTTAATTTATTCCACAGTAAAGTAAACTTTAAAAGCCCACGTAGCTTAGATCACATTATAAAGTTAGTCCTGGTAAAGTCTATTACATTTACATTTACATTTTTTTGTATATCATCCCATTTTATGTATCATTAAGAAAAATTTAACATATTAAAACAAATACACCAATTACCTCTAAAAATATTATGGTAGTATAAGTTACAGCTTCATTGTTAAGACTAAGATTAATATTGCTATTATAACTGAGATTCAATCTCTGCCATATATGAAAGCTACCCTGTAGGAACACCAAAGGAAAAAAAAAAAGAAAACATAAGAAAGTAAGAGCATAAGAACGGCCATACTGCGTCAGACCAAAGGTCCATCCAGCCCAGTATCCCAGTGGCCAATGCCAGGTGCCCCAGAGGGAGTGAACCAAACAGGGTTATGATCAAGCGATCTCTCTCTTGCCATCCATCTCCACCCTCTGACAAATAGAGGCTAGGGACACCATTGCTTACCCATCCTGGCTAATAGCCATTAATGGACTAAACCTTCATGAATTTATCTAGCTCTTTTAAATCCTGTTATAGTCCTAGCCTTCACAACCTCCTCAGACAACGTGTTCAACAGGTTGACTGTGCACTATGTGAAAAAGAACTTCTTTTTATTTGTTTTAAACCTGCTGCCTATTCATTCCATTTGGTGGCCCCTACTTCTTATATTATGGGAACAAGTAAATAACTTTTCCTTATTCACTTTCTCCACACCACTCGTGATTTTATAGACCTCTATCATATCTCCCTTAGTCTCCTCTTTTGTAAGATGAAAAGACCTAGTCTCTTTAATCTCTCTTTATATGGGACCCATTCCAAACCCTTAATCATTTTAGCTGCCCTTTTCTGAACTTTTTCTAATGCTAGTATATCTTTTTTTACTCTAATCTGTGGGGCACAATTGTGCTAACATGGCTGCTGAATGGTGTCATTATATGGCAGAACTAAGATTGTTTGGGAGCCTAATTGTGCACTTCCACTTGTTAATGATTTCTTTCAAATTTAACCTTAACTCTGAATGTCCTGGCTTTATCGCACTGGGTTTCATGATAATTATAATTTCCTTCAGTATATTTTACCCTAAATTTCTTTTAGCCTTCACACTATCTTAATATAATTTTTGTCTGAGAATTAAATAGGGCTCCGATTCATCAGAGCACTTGAGCATGCGCTTAAATCCATCTCTGTCCCACTGAGCAGTTGAACATGCACTCTGAAGTACTAGCTAAATAGGGATGGACTTAAGTATATATGGAAGAGGTTTGCTGAGTAGATATGGGTTTAAACATGTACCTAACTGCTTTGCTCAATTAGGGCCTAGATGAGTGCATCCTTTTAGAAATGTCTATATTCAGCCTCCTTAATTCCACTGATAATTATTACAAGTTTTAAAAATGATCTTGCAGATCATGTGCTGTTTTTAATGGTTTTAATGGCTTCAGATATTTGTATGGCTCCTCCACGTAAAACTAGAGTATTGTGACTGTAGAAGCAAGACCTTTTATTGTTCTGCAGGGAATGTATTTATTTGTAGTACAGGCAATCCCCAAGTTATAAACATCAGACTTACAAACATTTGCACATACAAAGAAAAGCTCACCTCAGCTTCAGGGAATCAAAAGAGAGGTGAAGGTGGTGGAATGTAGCATGAGTGCTGGCTGGAGGACTTCAGAGGAGCAGGGGATGGCCACACCTGAAGAGAAGCAGCACTCTGAAGAGGAATCCTCCACTTCCCTCTAGCCACTGCCTGCACAGCCTCCCCCTGATCCTCCAAAGTCTTCCAGATTACAGCCTCCTGGTGAGCAGCCACTGTTTGTAGGGGGTTGGATGGAGATTGGCCAGGGGATGGGGCTAGGGAATCCAAAAGCCAGTGCTGAGCCTGTGGGGGGTCTAGGAAGCACCGGGAGGTGCCCAGAAGTCTCCTTCAAAATCTCCACCTACCTCCTCATTGTCCTTTAATTAAACCTGCCTTTCCTCAAGCACCAGCATTCAAAATTAAATAAAAAAACTATTCTTACCATTTTTCATTGTAAATATACAGTATTTCAAGCTACAATGAGAGCTAACCTGGGAACCTAAACACCGTTTATAACATTGTTTCTATGGGAAAATGGTTCCAAGTTCCAAATAACTGACTTATAGAAGAACTTTTGGAACATGACCCATTTGTAAGTTGGGGACTTCCTGTATTCCTAAACAATCAGTGATGATACCTACTCCACTTGGTAACTAAGTCAGATTGCTGACATTTGTGCTATAACCATTTATAATAATTACTGACACCTGAATATATTAAATAAAAATTAAATAGCAAATAACTAAAACCCTTTAAGATTATATTTTCAATCACAAAAATGGTAAGTTTTTCATAGTAACACACCTGCATTGTGCTATATATATTTACGCATTAAACTTGGTTCAAACAGAGCTAAGTAGCATATTTCCTTGAAGGTACTACAGGAGGCTTTCTGTCCTCTTAGAAGACAGATGATTGAGCCAGTGGAGTTCCACATTTTTCCCTAAAAGTTGCAAGATTTCAGCTTATCCTGATCTTGTGTGCTACGTCTACACTGCAGGCTTCTTGCGCAAGAACTTTTTGCAGAAGAGATCTTCCGCAAAACGTTCTTGCGCAAGAGCATGTCCACACTGCCATAGACGCTCTTGCTCAAGAAACTCTGATGGCCTTTCACAGAATGGCCATTAGAGCACCTGTGCTTTTTTCCAACAGGGATTTATTGCGCAACAAACCCCTGTTGTCCTTCCACACAAGCCTTTTTGCACAAGAGCTCTTGCGCAAAAAGGCTTATTCATCATAGAAAGAGGAATAACTCTTGCTCAAAAAACCCTGTCTTCTGCTGATCTATTGTACTTTTTCTTACGCAAAAACATGCTTATAGTGTGGATGCTCCGCAAGTTTTTGCACAAAAACTGCTGTGTTAGACATAGCCTCAGTCTAATAACTTCCAGAGTCATCTGCCTGCTCCAGAAAATCCAGCTCTAGTGAGTTCAAACCTGGATCCATCACCTTTAGAATCCCATAAACTGTAGGGCTACGTCTACACTGGCCCCTTTTCCGGAAGGGGCATGTAAATTTCACGAGTCGTCGTAGGGAAATCCGCGGGGGATTTAAATATCCCCCGCGGCATTTAAATAAAAATGTCCGCCGCTTTTTTCCGGCTTTTAAAAAAGCCGGAAAAGAGCGTCTAGACTGGCCCCGATCCTCCGGAAAAAGTGCCCTTTTCTGGAGGCTCTTATTCCTACTTCAAAGTAGGAATAAGAGCCTCCGGAAAAGGGCACTTTTTCCGGAGGATCGGGGCCAGTCTAGACGCTCTTTTCCGGCTTTTTTAAAAGCCGGAAAAAAGCGGCGGACATTTTTATTTAAATGCCGCGGGGGATATTTCCTTCAAAGTAGGAATAAGAGCCTCCGGAAAAGGGCACTTTTTCCGGAGGATCGGGGCCAGTCTAGACGCTCTTTTCCGGCTTTTTTAAAAGCCGGAAAAAAGCGGCGGACATTTTTATTTAAATGCCGCGGGGGATATTTAAATCCCCCGCGGATTTCCCTACGACGACTCGTGAAATTTACATGCCCCTTCCGGAAAAGGGGCCAGTGTAGACGTAGCCTAGCTGCTTAATAATAATAGACAACCCTTCATGGATGTAGCCCTATGCTCATTTAGGGCTTTAAAGATAAGGACAAAAATCTCTGAAGTTCAATCAAAGCAATTATTTAACACACACAAAGCAAATTTCACCATACCCATCAGTTGAACATTGATGAACCAACCCCTTACTTTTGTTACAAGAATTTAGCCTCCCCCAGATTGCAATAAAACAATAGTATCCATGTGGCTAGACAGTTTTCATTTGATTTGTTGTTGCTGATGCTGACACAACTAATACATTTAGAAAATTGCCTAGTAAGAGTGATTCAAATATCACCTGTCTTTCTGGGCAAATGAGCATTTATTTACTTATTTCTCTTTCATAACACACTCACTGACCTTTATGGGGTTGGTGGAAACTGCATACATGCCAACGTTTAAGAAATTAAATCCAGGTTGTCTCTAAACAAACAGAAAAGAAAAGGCAGGATCTGTGTGTCAGGGCTGGCTCCTCATACATTCCCAATACAATACATGTGCACAATAATGCTAACACTGAAAATGGTAAATGTCCTAGAAAGCTTATCTGCTTCTTAGTAAAAACTTCCTAATGTGTTAAAGATTCATATTTTTAAAAGAGATGTTACAGTCGGTTTGTTTAGCACAGTTATAAATGTGCTCAGCATCATCCCCCATGCCACAAAAAGAGCTAATAAAAAAATATTAGTCTGATATTTCTTGTCTACGCTTTAAGTGCAACATGATGCTCTCCTAAATGAAAGAAACTGGAGGTCTGATGTTGGCTTCTGATAAATTGCAATTCAAGTCTTAAAACCATGTTACACCATTAAATTCAGTAGATAGTTCCATGCATTGTGCCTGTGTGTATGCCCTCTGGGTTACATCAATTGTGCACAAGCATAAATTACAATACACTGTGGAAATATGATGTAGAGGTTATATTGGTCCCTAGGGCCACCCCTACATCAAATAGCACCCCAGGTAATGAGCATCTTTGGTGCTTTCCCCCCTACATTTGTTAAACTTTTAAATATTTTTATTGCATTTATAGCTCATTTTATGACATTGATGCATGATTTGCAGGCATGATTTCTCCCTGTTATGTAAGATAAATTTGCAAGCTAAATCTGTAAATCTGTATTTATTCATGCCATACATAGGCAAATAAAAATTGTTTCCACTAAGCTTCTGGATTTTTTTAATTTTAAGAAGAAGTGAAATGTACTAACATCAAGAAATGGAACAATACACCAACACTGGGTAGACCAATCTTAAATAGTGGCACTATAGACAATAGCCTGGGAATTTTAATGCTGGTCCGTTAGTTCGAAAGGTCAATTTTCTCACCTTTGCTCTCACAGATTGAAGCATAGCCTCACAGTGATCCAGGGACTGGCCAATGGCATTTCCATGCTATAAAATAACAAATGATGTCAATCTGTCATTAGCCATCATCAATCACAATATGTTTTAATTAGCCTGAGGTATGAAAAGCTACACTCATGACTGCAGCCTGCAACACAAGCAGAATTCTTAAAGCTATCCACACATTAGGAAAAGTGTCCTTCAGCTCTGCTTCAAGAATGAATTCGAGAACTTGGAGAGATGAGTGCATCCTGTGTTGCAAAAATGTCACAGATGTTGTCCAAGTCGACGTAAAGGTCTTTATCATTGATGTCCAAACATCCCCCGTGTGTCAGCATCTAGTGAAGATCCATGCAGTTGTTCATGAGTGTTTTCCTGTCTGCTAGTAGCTTACTAAGATGATACAAAATGCCCAGGTATTTTTGTGATGCTTCATTTGTTCAAACCTGTCTTCGATGGGCTCTTGAGCAGTGTCAATAAGTAAACAAAAAACTTCTATCTGAATTTTTCTTCCAAACTTCTCATTACCTCATCTCTGCCCTTATAACCAAACTGTCACTTCTTCCACTGAATAGGAGTTTCCTTGTTTGACATAGTGTTGGTACCTTGCTGGTTGCTATGCTGGAGCTGTGGGTGACCCCCACTGGCTGCTGTCTATAGCATGGCCCAGCAGGACAGGGGATGAGTCACTAGGCCAGGGTCTCTCAACCTGTCTGACCAGCTACCCCCCAGGGAGAGAAACAAAGGAGGGTGGAATGCCGCCCCTGGCTGGGGGGCAGGGCTGGAAGAGAGTTAGTTTCTGTCTGGGAGCATGGAGGAGACAGCCTAGGGAAAGGGGTTGGGATTGTAGGGCCCAGTCACCCCCCATCTCAAGGGGGGGCACTGAGGCCTCCTAGCCCCCATTCCTGTAACCAGCAAGGTACCAACACTACATCACACCTTGAAGATAGGCTCAACTCCTAAGTTTTCTTCTGTTAGGTAGCAATGATGGCATCTTCAAATCTGTTTTTTGAATAGATTAATGAAATCAAGGCAACCTCTCAAAGTAGTAGAGGTTGCTATACCCATTAACTGAATTTATGATACCTTGCCTTCAACTTTTATTTGGAACAGGATATCACGCCATACCACAATTGAGATCAGAAATTTGGTCAGTGATCTAGTTTACCAGCCTTTGCTCCTCATGTCAGTTTTTGGCCTTGGCTTTATTTGATTAAACCCGTTCTATCAGGGCTTTGTAAACATCAGTCACTTGGTACTTATCTGGCTTTATGTTATCAGTGAAGCTCTTCCAGCCAGTGTCACTTAGGGTATGTCTATACAGCAAAGCAAAAGTTGAATTAAGCTAAGTCAATTGCATAGCTGATGTCGAAATAGTTTAATGCAGCTTTTGGCATTGTCTTCACAGCAGGAAATCGAAGGTAGAACTCTCTTCCTTCAACTTTCCTTGCTCCTTGTGAAATGAGGGTTACCACGAGTCAGAGAAAGAAGTCCTGCAGCTCAACATTATTTCAAAATAAAGGCCCATAGTGTAGATGTGCGCTATGTTATTTCAGAATAACTGATATTATTTCCTTGAAAGTCAGTTATTCCAAAATAATGCTTCTGTGTAGACGTACCCTTAGTGGCTTCACAGCCAGATTTCTAACATTATCCATGAGGATGCTGAAAAAAGGGCGTACAACCTTTGCAGTATGTCACAGAGGGTATGTCTACACTACCACCCTAGTTCGAACTAGGGTGGTTAATGTAGGCAACCGAAGTTGCAAATGAAGCCCAGGATTTGAATTTCCCGGGCTTCATTTGCATCTTGCCGGGTGCCGCCATTTTTAAATGTCCGCTAGTTCGGACTCCGTGCCTACGGCTACACGCAGCACGGACTAGGTATTTCAGATTAGGCTTCCTATTCCGAACTACCGGTACACCTCGTTCCACGTGCCGCGTGTAGTCCATGCCGCATGTAGCCGCGGGCACGGAGTCCGAACTAGTGGACATTTAAAAATGGCAGCGCCCGGCAAGATGCAAATGAAGCCCGGGAAATTCAAATCCCAGGCTTCATTTGCAACTTCGGTTGCCTACATTAACCACCCTAGTTCGAACTAGGGTGGTAGTGTAGACATACCCAAAGAGATACTGAATCTTAAGAAGATGATGCAGCATCAGACACAACCAGGGTGAGGCAATGGTAGCCACAAAGTTTGAAGAAAGGTTTGGGATTCAGAGCAAGGATTCTTGCTTGGATATCATTGTTTCTTCCCTTTATGTTCACACTGTTGTTGGAGCCTGGGTCACGACAGCCCTGAAACTGCATTTTATTCTCATTCTAAACGTTCATAAGGCGTTCTGTTAGGCCTTTTCCAGTAGCTTCATTCACGACTGGAAACAGATAACGTGTTCTTTTACTTGGATACAACCATTCTCATTGTCAACAAATCTTACTGTACATGACATCTTTTCACTGTGACCTATATCTGGAGCATGGTCCATTATTATGGTATATAGTACTTCATTTTGCTGAACTGCATCAATATGTTATCAAGCACCTTTCTTGCCATAAGGTCCATCAAATCAGTTTGAATTGTTTTGCTGCAGTAATGCTCCATAGCTTTTTTATGAATTACTTGATGTAGGTACTTACACATGATGTCCTTCTATTTCCCATAAAGCGATGTCAAACCAAGGAAATTACAGTTACGTTCAGTGAACAGTTTATCCAATGAGCCCTGGAAAACTGGAAATTATTCTTTACCAGGAATAGGGTAATTGAGATCAGAGTCTCAAACACATTTGTCCAGTGCTAGTTTTCCACATTAATAATATGCTGGTTTTCTGCATCTATGCATTTATTTATCTTGAGCTGAGACTCTATCTCCATCCATTTGAAGTAGGCTGTAAAAAAAAATGATCAGGAGACTTTTCATATTGCTTCAGAGCATCAGCCAAGTTATGCCAGTAATTGTATCCAGAAGGCACAAGCAACAATTTGGCATTTTTGTCAAATATTTTGCAACAAAACCAGAACACTTTGTCCATTGACTTTGAGTAAATTAGCCAAAGCTGCTTCAGTTTCTTGCCATTCTCAGGCACTCTTTTGCAGTGTGACTTTCAGAAGTAACACTTCTGCTCGTTTACTGGAAATATCATATCCTCAGTTTTGCCCAGCTGTTCAAAATTTCAATTTAATATCAGCAGAATTAGGATTACTGCCATGCAGGCAGATCTGATGTATCAATCTGTGATGTGCAAATTTTCTCACTGCTCTTTCTGTCATCATGAGAGACTGACTTTTTTTTATCATTTCTCTTCTTTTCATGAAGAGCCATATTCTTCTTTGTCGCCACTCTCCTTTATGTTATGAGGAAAACTGGATGACTCGCCATCACTTTCTTCATATTTCCATTCCTTATCTTCAAGTAAATCTGCTAATTCCTTAGAGATAGGACTTCCATCATTTATGCTTCACTTCTCAATTTCTTCTGCACAGGTACAGTCACTACTGCCTAAAGCCTGGTCTATGTTGTTTTGTTTCAGCAATTTTCCCATCAAATTTGCCTATTTCTGAAAACTAGATTGCAACTGAGCTTTTCAGCTCCTGAAGGTTTTTTTATTTTCTAAGGAGAAAATAGGCATTATTACCTCAAAAAAGGAGGTATACAGGATCTTGCGCAAAAGGGTTTTTTTGTGCAAAACGGACCCTTCTACACTGCTTGTTTTTGCGCAAAAACCTCTTGTGCAAAAAGCATTGGCAGAGATATGCAAATGACAACACGACAAATGCTAATGAGTGCTTCGTGAGCATGGTCTCTGCCAACAAATACCTGCAGTGTAGACGTAGCCTAGCAGAGGGTTGTAACTGGAGAGAGGAGTATAAAGATATATTTCTGTGTGAAAGCATCCTTCTTGTGAACCTAGCTATACCAGAGATGCCCCCAATAAGACATAAGTGAGCCTAAGAATGCTGTTCTCTGGTGATTGTTGGCCAGCAGACTGGTTCCTAGGGGGCACTGTTCCAGCATGGAAGGATAAACCTCTGTCATTCCCTCTCTATTAAGCAGTCTTCAAAAGGCTGGTCTATTTTTATCTCTTATTAGCTTGGGTTCACTAGAATATTTTATTTCCAATTTTTTTAACCTTAAAGCTGATCTCTATGGCAAACAAGCAGCAGTTATAGCCTAGAATGAATGTTTCAGGAGTGTGTATGCAGATGTGGTAATTACCTCTAGCTATTTGGCAATCAGTTAACTCAAGGTAAAATCTCAAATGTAGGTATGACCAGTATGTGAAGAGGTTAAATAGAATACAATTTACTGTTGACTACTATAAGGTACAGTGATGTCAATTAAAAAGGAGATGCTCATTATAACTGGGTCACAGATTCTTTCAGCTATGTGAGATGGACAATGTGTAATGCATAGAACTGAAGAGAACTGTATTACATGTTTCTCTAGACCCAAGAACACTGAAGATTTAACCCCCAATGAGCACACATCCTTACAATAACCATGTGGAAAGTACAGTGTCTGTTCATTGTACGCTCAGGATTGAATAAAGGGGGAGACTGATTTCTTTTTCAGAACAAGAGCCATTACTAGTTCTTCCATATCATAATTACTACTACACTATTAGGTGCGATTCCACTACCGCTAGTTACTATTTTGATAAACAGAGACTTGAGTCAGAACATTCAAGAAAATTAATGTGTCAAGGAAAACAAAGCAAATAGTGCAAAGAAACATTGATCATAAAAAACTAAATATCAAGTTATAGATAATCTGAAGTTTCAGAAGGAAGTCAGATACAGTTGTGGACACTTTTGGTACAAATCTGACACAGGTCACAGCCCAGGGGCTCCTGAGTAGGAGACTGATAATAGTATAACATACGACTGTGGGAATGCGAGAGAGGAATATTTTTTCTGAATGTGGGTAATAGACAGAAATGCTTTTCTACAGTGACCAAATATTATTTTTCATCAGACCTCTAAAAAGTTTTCAACCTACCCTAATTTTTCCAATGAATCTAATAGAACTGGATTAAACTGCAGGAGAGACGAGAACATAAAATTTGATTCCTTTCATTCCATGTAATATTAGGATTGGTATTCTTTCGAGCTGTAATAACCTCTAGACTTCAGCAAAATTGAAAACCTTTAAAGAGCCTTTCACAACCTTTCAGCGTAGTAATGAAGTTTTAAGTGCTCACTGGGGATTTTCAGTTCAGAAAAATCTAAGCAGCAGTAGATATTAAAATCTAATGTTTACTTCAACTCTTTTACAGCCTAATGGGTTTTTCTGACAGTGTAATTTTTAAAAGGTTGGGTTTCATTTATTAATATAGTATACTCACCCTGGAAATCTTTCTTCTTTAAAGACCCTAATGGGAGCCTTACAGTTAAACCTTGGCACAGCACCTCAAGGGCCAGCAGGAAGGAACGGGGAAACTGAAACTTGCAAAGACCTAGCTGGAGCTGCAGCAAAGCAGGTTGAAAAAAAAAGAAATAAAGCCTCATGATTTAAACACCACATGGGGCAAAAAACAAATTAAGGATGTGGATTCCCTGTGTGCACATAATTACAAGTATGTGAGTCATTGGAGTCAGCACAGTTGCTCATCTACCCAAAGACCTACCAAGGAGACCTGGCTGCACTCAAAGCTGGGAGTAGCTAAGCAGATTTTATTTTTTTAAGAAGCAGTTGCTAAAGGGGATAATGGTCAGGGGAGAAAATTGCAGGATGAATTTACACTGATTAGGGAAACACAGTTTGTAGGTACATACAGAACTCTGAAGCACAGTGTGGCATTGGAAAGATTCCCACTTTGTGTATTGGGTAAAATGAACCAGTATTTCAGAAGAGAAGATGTGAATTTCATCTAAAGTGTAATAAGATCAATCCTATATATTTCTCTCTCACTCTGGGTATGTCTAGACTACATGCCCCTTATACCTCATGAAATGAGGTTTACAGGATCGGTTGGCAAAGGCTTTCCTTGCCAACCGATCTCCGTCTTGACTGCTGCGTTGTGCCAACAATCAGCTGAGCCGGCATAATGCGGCAGCCATTTTTATTTTAATGAAGTGGGGGATATTTAAATCCCCACTTCATTGACTATGTTGGGTAATCTAATTTACATGCCCCTGCCGGCAGAGGCATGTAGTCTAGACATAGTCTGTGTCTTTGTATGTTATATGTAAAAGATTTACTGACACTTTTTTTGGATAGGTAGACGAGTGTGACCAGTGGATTTGCATGGTAAGAAGACTGATATGACAGGTGCAGATTTGCATCCATAAGGTAGCAAAATCGAACATAGGGGTATTCTGTTGAATTTTTAATACAATTCTTTTAAATCATAAAATGAAAGAGGAACGTGGAGAGAAATATTGTATTTATAAGAGTAAGAGTCCAATGGCCCTAAAAGGAAGAATATTTCAGTGTTTCTTATGTTAATTTAAATCACAAAATGTGGGAGAGGGATTTTTCTCCTCTAGATACATCTGTGAATCCTGTTGGTGTATTCAAATTAAGGGGACTAGATCCCAAAACGTGTACTCTCTCAGTGAAAGATTCTTGTTGTCATCACCGAATAACAGCAAGTAATGCGTGAGTGGTGATTAATTTCTAGCTAAGAAGGGATTCAGTTCACCAATGCACTGAAGTATATGCTAAACTTTTATGCATGTGCTGAACTCCACTGCTTTTCAGCAAAGCACTTTAAAGTGCATGCTTCACTGGCTTCCTGAGCCAGGGCCAATGACAGGGATAGCTAATTACTTATGTCTTTGACACTATGTACATTTCCCAGACCTCTGTGCCAAGCTCAAAAGCTGCTTGTCTTTCTCACCAACAGAAGCTGGTCAAATAAAATATAGTATCTCACCCACTTTGTGTCTCTAATATCTTGGGACCAACGTGGCTACAACAAAACACTTCTGGCCAATGCTGGTTACTTGAGGAAAGAGGGAACTTTCTGCCATGTTCCATGATGCTCCAGCTCAGTGTTTCCCAACCTGCGTTCCACAGCGGAGTGGAGTATAGCTCTGTGAGATCCACAGCGCTGTGGTCAGAAAGTGATAGCTGGAAGCACTGGTGTGAAGAGCAATAATCTCAACGCTCAGCAGCTCCCTTCCCTGACACTTGTTCAGCATCCCTTGCTCAGTAACTGAGCTGATGCATCAAGGGGCCTGAATTGGCTAGCTGTGTGGAGTGGAACATCTCTTCTGTCCTTCAGAACTGGTAGGTTCTGGAAGGCTCTAAAAAGGGAGAAAATAACTAAGAGGCTAGAGAGTTGCTCACAATATGAAGAAGTACAGTCAAAGCAGGAGAAAGAGATGAAAGGTATTTGAAGGAGACTTAGCTGGTTCAGAAATGCTGCCATATCAGCAGCTGCAGCAGGCCTAGGTTCATGGGAGGCCCATGTAAAATAATGTGTTTTTTACTATTCATGCTCTAGGAAAACATATGAAGTCTGAACCACTTTGTAATGTTTCAGAGCTGTCCAAAGGACATTTAAATCCCTGGGGGAATTAGGAATCTCTCCACTTGTCATGGTTAAGGCTGGAATCAACTCCTGTTTAACAGGAACCCCCTATTTGTTGTTCCCCATTTTCCACAATACATGCACCATTTGTTGGTTACACCACTTCTCTTTTCCCAACTTCAGACTCATCTAAGCCTCAGCCTTCCCAAAGCTTGTATGAGGCAGGTTGTCTGAGGGAGAATGTCTGACTCATGGTCCTTGCAGACCTGAGTCCAATCAGATGACTCTGGAGAGAGTGGTGGATTTGTTTGACCCAGCCTTGGAGAGAAAGAGCAAGGGAGAAAGTAAAAGTTGACGGTACTAGGAAAAAAGAGCAGTAATTGAAAACAAGAAGAAAGTATGAAAAAAAAAAGAAATATTCCTTTCTCCATTCCTGCAAGCCTGCAGAAGGGACAGAAATAAGTGGCCATGTGAGGATTGACAGAGTGATGATACCAACAGATAAAGTCAGAGGCAGTGCAGCATGTAAAACATAGTGGGCCAAGACCCTCCCTGGTGTAGCTCCCCTGAATTCACAGCTTTTTAAAAGTGGGCCTGTCAGAATAGAGACACGTGCATGGGGGTGAAATCAGTTATATTTGTGGTGACCCATTGGCCCTCCCTAAGGCTAAAATGTGACCTTAAGCCACAGTTCTCCATTGAGGACGAGGTATCTTTGCATCTCACTAGCAGGAGGGTGGAGAGAATATATTGCCTCAAGCCACCCCCATTAGAGTGCTTCTTTGTTGTGACCTGTTGGGAGCTAAGCACAAACTTCAGGAGGACCAAAGCGAAATGAATAGGTAGCATGATGGCAAATAACATCGTTGTTGACAAATGCATGGTAATGGACATTCAAAGGCATAATTTGGACCACTTTAGTATATTGCTGAGGCCTATGGTAACTGTAACCATTCAGGGGGGGAAAAGATGTCAGTATCACTGCAGACAGCTCAGTGAAAGCCTCTGCTCAATATGCAAATGTGCAGAAGCAGATCCAAAAAAAAAGCAAAGAAAATTTTAGTCTGTATAAAGAATGAGGTGGTAATGCTACTGAAAATGTTACAGTGCCACTCTTTAAATGGATGGTAAACCTTCACTGGGAATACTGTGTTCAGTTCTTTTCACCTGATCTGAGACGTGATCTAATAGAAATAGAGGTTATGCAGAGACCGACGACAAACATGAACAGTGACAGAAAAAAGTTTCAGTGTGAGAAGTGATAGAAAATATCCTGGGTCTGTTCAGTTTATAGCAGAGACAGTATGGAAGAAGTAAACTGGGTACTTTTAAATACCCTTTCTCTTAATGCCAAAGCAAGAGGAAACTGAAAGTCAACAAATTTAAAACTGATACAAGGAAATAGCTGTTTACATAATAACTAAGCAGCGGATCTCAGTGCCAGAAGGTATCATTAAGGCCCAGGGCTTACTAAGAGAAAATGAGACTAGATGTTTATATGGCCAATAAGAACATTCAGTTACATTAGATAAGGTAACTTTTATATTTAGCTGTAATATTATAAATCTAAATGTTGCAGGGGATACTCCAATACCTAACAGGGGATTGATAGAAAGTTCTTTTGGGAGGGTATTTGTTGCAGTATACAGGAAGCCCCCGACTTGCAAAGTGATTGGTTCAAGGGGAAGCGTCGCAAGTCGGGAGGCGTCATAACTCGAACCTGCATTTAAGATAGCCGTCGTAAATGTGGGCCAAGGACGTAAGTCAGGGATTTCCGGCCCCTTCCGCACTTACAAAAATGGTTGTAAGTACGGGGGATTGGAACTCGGGTGGTCACAAGTGAGGGGCCTCCTGTAGTGTCTCTCATCTCTTTCTCTAGCACTGAGTGCTGTTGGGCTATATGGACTACTGGTTTGATGCTGTATGGCAATTCCTATATTCCAGAATATTTAGACACAAGTGAGTGGAAAGAGTCACAGAAAGAATTTACGCTGGGTATGACTGAGACTCCCTATCAGTCATAGGGCAGGCCTGTTTCCAGGTTCTTTTTCCGTATACGGATATCAGAGTGCTGATCCCACAGCAGCCTAAAGAGTGAGCACAGTTAAAAAGATAATCTGCCTACTATAATGAACAGTGTTTTCATCCTATATTTAGGTGCATTCACACATATCTTAAATGTGTTACCATGCATAAAACACATACATACTACTCATAAAAAAACTAAGGGGTTGGGTCAGGGAGGAAGCCACTGGCATGAAAGACTGGCAGGCTACAGATCTTATCTCACATTAGATATATGCCAACTTTTGTTTCTCCCTTATGCCAATGGAAGGAGGTGGCTTACTTCTGCATCCCATGCTGGAGTTCAGAGCTTATTTAATAGCTTACAACTGAAAAGCAGTTGTAGCTTTCTCCTGGTACTGAAACAGGTGGTTGACTGGGCTCCTATGAATCACTATGTGACGGGGAAGACGATCCCCACACTCGACCCAGCTGGTCGGCGGGCACTGACGGCTGGGAAGAACCAAAGGTGGCCGTAGTGGGGGCACGGCTTACCGAGGACTGAGCCCCGATGAGTCTCGGCGGCCCGCTGTTGCCCGCAGGCAGGGAGAGCACCGCTGCCGCTGCGGACAGCCCAGAGCTGACGGTCGGCACAGCCGCCGGCAGGTGGGACTCCAGGCGGGAGGGCATTAGGACCCAGGAGGGGCTCCCCAGCGCAGTGAGTGCAGGAGGGCGGGGCCCCGCCTGGAAACCCCAAAAGGGCGAGCGTGGGAACCAAGGGGGGGGGGGGGAGAGCAGGAGCTGGCTGTGCTCTCAACCCCCGCAGGTGGAGACGAGGTGTGTGGAGGATGGGAGGAGCCCCGAGCGGCGGTTCCCCAGGACGCCGCAACTGACCCCGGCGGGAGGCTCGGCGGCGATGGGCGGAACCCATCGGCAACAAACACCCAACCTGGACAGGCCCAGCATCGGCTGGTAACGCACCAAAGAGTAAAGCCGGGGCCGGGGGTACGCCCGGCCACCCGAGACGTCGGGCAAGAGATGGGACTTTAAGGGGAAAGACTAAGAAAAGGGGGGTGCCGTAAGGATGGATGGTACGGACCTCGCCACACACTACTAAAACCTAACTTGTAAGTGCATATAAGATGCTGAAAAGAGTAACGATGAAGGTGTGCTGCTTTAACTCTACACTGAATTCAATTTATACCCTGAGAAAGATATTGAAAGAACAATGAGATGGTCTCCTTGCTCATCCCCGTCATATATGCATCTGGCGTAGCCATGGAACATACATTGATCAAATGCAACATTTTCTTCCAGCTAGACCTTTTGTTATTCATAGAATACTAGAACTAGAAAGGACCTTGAGAGGTTATTAAGTCCAGTCCCCTGCACTCACAGCAGAACCAATCACCATCTCGATCATCCCTGAGAAATGTGTATCTAATCTGCTCTTAAATATCTCCAGAGATGGAGAGTCCACAATCTCCCTAGGCAATTTATTCCAGTGCTTAACCACTTTGATAGGAAGCTTTTCCTAATGTCCAACCTACACCTCCCCAGCTGCTAAAATTAAGCCCATTGTTTCTTGTTCTATCATCGGAGCTAAGTAATATAATTTTCTCTCGCCTCCTTATGACAGCCTTTTAGATACTTGAAAACTGCTATTATGTCCCCTCTCAGTCTTCTCTTTCCCAAACTAAAGAAACCCAATTATTTCAATCTTCCCTCATAAGTCATGTTTTCTAGACCTTTAATCATTTTTATTGCTCTTCTCTGGATCTTCTCTATTTTTTGTACATCTCTTCTGAAATTTGGTGCCCAGAAACTGGACACAATACTCCAATTGAGGCCTAATCAGTATAAAGGGGTACGTCCACACTACAACGTTAATTCGAACTAACTTAGTTCGAATTAGTTAATTCAAACTAAGCTAATTCGAACTAACGGATCCAGACTAAAAAACTAGTTCGAATTAGCGTTTTGCTAATTTGAACTAGCATGTCCACATTAAGTTGACCCTGAACAGAGGTTAAGGATGGCCGGAAGCAGTGCTGGCAGGGCATCAGAGGAGGACTTAGAGCGTGGAGATGCTGCCTCAGGCTAGCCCAGGGCTGCACTTACAGGGACCCGACCTCTACCCCGGACAGACAGTTCTCAGGGGTGCCCCGCTTGCAAAGCAGTCCTGGCTTGGAGTGCCCGGACTACCCACACTGGGCACATCACAGCACTCGGCCATCAGCCCGGCTGCACTTGCCGCAGGCTGCCATCTGGGGAGAGGGGGCAATTGGGGGGCTGCAGGAGAGCTTCCACCCCCAGAAGCCTGCAGAGCCAGCCCAGTCCTCCCCATCAGGGGCTCGTGCCCCATTCTTCCCTCACCTCCTTCCACTTACCCTTCCCTAGCCCCTTTTCCTGATGTACAAAATAAAGATAACGCGTGGTCAAAACTAGAAACTCTCTTTATTTAACAAAACTCGGGGAAACTGGGAAAAGGAGGTGGGAGAGGGGAAGAGAGAGGCTGGGAGAGGGGAGGGGGAAAACTGGGAGGAGGGAGCTGAAAGGGGGAAGCAAGGGAAAGGAGGGGGTGGGGAAACTCAAGGATCAGGGGTGGGGGTCTCGCCGGGCCAACCGCCTCCCAGCACAGCGAGGGAGGGGGCCTCGGTGTCCCCAGGGGGATGGGGTGGAGGGTGCGGAGGTTGAGGTGGGGGGTGTGGACATTGAGGAAGAGGTTGTGGGGGTGCAGGAGGAAGAGGTGGGAGGGGGGGCAGGAGTGGGAGAAGGGACAGCAGTTGGGGGGGCAGCAGGCGCAGGACCAGCACTGGGCACCATGCTCTGCAGCAGGACCTGCAGGTTGGTGCTCAACCCTCGGACCTCAGCCAGCAGCTCATGGCGGACCTGCAGGTCTTCCCGCATCCAGGCCTGTAGTGTGTGGTGCACGGCTCGCAGGGCCCCCAGGTGCTGGTCCCTGTACTCCTGCTCCGTGCTGGCGGTCCGGAGCAGGCCGCGGGTGTGGGAGCATGTCCCGGGCGGGGTGGTGCGCCCTGCACAAGCAGCTGGTGCAGCTGTAGAGAAAGAAGAGAAGTGGTCAGTTCTCCCTGGGGGCGCAGAGGATGATGCCCAGCCCCTTCCCTCACCCCGCAATGTGAGGGTGACCATGTCCTGCACCGTCACAGCCGCTGTGCTTGTACAGAGGCCATGGTCAGGATGTCTGGCTCTCCCCGGGACTGGGAGCTGCCCCAAGACCGCACCCATGTCCCTGTGCCATGTATAGTGTGGCCGGGGGGGGGTGGGGGGGAATGGGAGATGTCCCCTGCCTCCATGTAGAGGGGACATGTGAAGGGAAAGCATCCTGCTGGGTCCTGCCCCGGGGTCGGGAGCATGTCACGTCTCTTTGCACAAGCATGTGCCTATTGGGCAATGGCCCCTGGGTGTCACGCAGCTGGAGCCACCTGCCCAAGGGTGGCATGGCACGTGCTCGCACATGCACAGGTGTCTGCGTGATCCGTGGAAGGCATGGCCCATGCTTGCGGTCTCTGGTCTCCCTCCCACCTCCCCCCCCGAACTACTTAATTCAAACTACTTACCTGGTACGGTCTCCCTGGATGACCCTACTGGAACAGCTGACGGTGGCCCCTCCGGTGTGCCCAGGTTAGGGCCCTCCGGTCCCGGCTCGCTGTCCCCAGGGCTGGCACGGACCGCCCCTCCCCCCAAGAGTTGGTGGAGGGCGGGGAAGTAGGGGCAGGTGTCATCCCCTGCAGCGGCGCCGCCCCTTGTGGCCCTGGCGTACCCCTGCCGCAGCTGCTTCAGCTTAATTCGCACCTGCACTTTGGTGCGCCTGTGTCCCTTGCGGGCCATGGCGGCTGCTATGCGGCCATAGATGGCCGCGTTCCTCCTCCTAGTGTGGAGATCATGGACATTGGGGGCCTGCCCCCAAACCTCAATGAGGTCCATGACCTCCACACTAGTCCAGGGGACCGCGCGCCATCTACGGCCCCTGGCTGGCCCCTGGGTGCTCAGGGACTGGGCAGGGGACGGCTCGCTGCCACTGGCTGCCTGGCTCATGGTGGGGCCACTGGCTCAGGGGTAGACACTGCTGGCAGGGCTGTCTGACTCCAGTGCCGTCTGGCCAGAGTCTACCCCTTTAAGGACCCGGGGCTGGGGGAGAGGAGAAGAGTTTTCCTGGTTGTGCCCAGAGAGGCCACCAGGGGGAACCTGGGAAGGGCTAGCCTCCCACTAGTTCGAATTAAGGGTCTACAGAGCCCTTAATTCGAACTAGTAAATTCGAACTAGGCTTAATCCTCGTGGAATGAGGTTTACCTAGTTCGAACTAAGTGCTCCGTTAGTTCGAATTAAATTCGGACTAACGGAGCGCTAGTGTAGCGCCTATGAAAGTTAGTTCGAACTAACATCTGTTAGTTCGAACTAACTTTGTAGTGTAGACATACCCAAGTAGAGCAGAATAATTACTTTTTCTGTCTTGCTTAAAATGCTCCTGTTAATGGATCCCAGGCTGATGTTTGCTTTTTTTGCAACAGTGTCACACTGTTGACTTCTATTTAGCTTCTAGTCTACTATGACCCCAAGGTCTCTTTCTGTAGTGTTCCTTCCTAGACAGTCTCTTCCCATTTTGTTTGTGTGAAACTGATTGTTCCTCCCTAAGTGGAGTACTTTTCATTTGTCCTTGTTGAATGTCAGCCTATTTACCTCAGAACTATTTACATCCAATTTATCCAGATTATTTTGAATTATGACCCTATCTTCCAAAGTACTTGCAGCTATTCCCAACTTGGTATCATCCACAAACTTTAGAAGCATGCTCTCTATACAATTATCTAAACTGTTGATGAAGATGTTGAACATAATCAGCCCCAAAACTGATCCCTACAGAACCCCACTTGTTATGCCCTTTCAGCATGATTGTGAACGATTGATAACTACTTTCTGAGAACAGTTATCCAAATACTTATACACCCACCTATCAAATGCTTCATCATATTTTCCTGTATCAAATGTTTTGCTAAAGTCTAGGTATACTATGTCTATTGCACCCCCTTATCCACAAGGCTTGTTATCCTATCAAAGAAAACTATCATGTTGATTTGACCATTACTTATCTTCTTACTATATTCCGGATATTTGCATATGGATTCCTTAATTCTTTGCTGCATTATCTTTCTTGGCACAGAAATTAAGCTGACTGGTCTGTAATTTCCTGGTTTGTCCTTATTTCTCCTTTTTATAGATGGGCACTATATGTTCCCTTTTCCAGTTTTCTAGAATCATTCCTATCATGCATGGCTTTTCTGACCTTCTTGACTGTCTTCAGCTACTATGGGGGGTCTGAAAGGCACTGCGCTTCATTCAGACCTCAAGTAAAATACCAATAACCCTGTGATCCTGTGAAATGTGTTGCTGTTTTCTTTCTAGTAGTTTCAATGGTTGATACCCAGGTGCAGATTAGTCTGAGATGGATTTTCAGATTCAGCAGAGGGTAGAGGATTGGTACCAAGACACTCAGTTGAGAAAGTGCTGGGACAATTCAGAATATTACTGTATTGGGGTTTTCCCTGTTTTTGTGGCATTGTCTAGGAGATGAGAAAAATGGAAAGATCTGCATGTCCCCTTCTGATATGACAATCACTCTGTATCTCCATCAGCCAATCTGGAAAACCCTAGTTTGGGGAGAGTGTCTTCTGAGGATATTTAGTACACAATATTTATTTGACTGCTGCATATGTCCCTGGAATTAACCCTAGCTCATTTCCAAGTTAGTAAGTTTTCATCCTTCATTCCAAAAGTCAACCAGGAGCCTTAGCAAGCACCCTTTGTTTGAGAGCTATGTCACCTAAGTGGGTGGTGAAAACAATTGCTTCAGGAACCTTGAGGCACTACTGGGCCAGATTTTAGGGCTTGCTATCTTTCAGCATGCCAAGTAGGTAACCTCTGTTCACAGCCTGTCTCAAACACCTTAGGATCTCAAAATGTTCTGAAACTCCATGAGGAAGGGATTCACAAATGAAGGCACAGAAAGGCTGAATGTCTTTCAATGGGACAGCGAGGAAATTTGAAGTAGAGTCTTGAATAGAACTTAATACTCATCACTTTCAGTCCTGTGCTTAATTCACAAAGCATGCTTCCTTCCTCCCTACACTGCTCCATTGCTTTGGGGCACCAGGTTGATGTCTTTGAGTTTTTTATTTCATATGTTTCTTAATGTTTCTGTGATTTTGTTGTTGTTGTTGTTTTAATGGTGTGGGAGATCATTAATGATGTGTTCATACTCCACTTGGAAGTGCCCCCTAGATAGGGTGCATATAGCATGTTAGGTGCTACTGTTTCATCTTTTTTTATTTTGCTATTCTTGATTTTTTGTAAATGTGTTAATATATTTAACAGTCTCTGAAAATTCTTCTCTGCTAAAGGATGGAATGCATAAGAATATATGTTGTGGGTTTTGTAGCTGGATTGTGGCATCAAGTGTAGCCAAATTCTGTACATTTTTTAAAGAATAAAAATGATTTCTTTAAGCTCTTTTCTTTTGTCATGCATTGTGTTAAGGAGTTCTGATGGACTAGACTACAAAACTATGGGAAAATTCTTCAAAAGTCTGGCACAATCTGGAGTCTGGGTGTGCTTTGATGAATTTAATCGTATAGAGCTGGAGGTAATTGCAGTACCAGTTTCTTAGTAAAGTTGGTATTCAATGAAAGTGACAAGCCTGACAACTTCATTAACAGCACTGACATTAAACAACACTGACTGAAGCTTACAGTGAAAGGGGGAAAAAATACAATTTTAGTACATTTTAATCAAACTCAACTGGTAGTCTGTGTCAAATCTGTCCCTGTGATTTTTTTATGTTTCAGCATTCTCTACTGTAAATGTTGCAGGAGGAATATTGCTGTTGCAACCCTCTGAGCACAGTTGACAGAGTGAGGTTTGTGAAAAGACATTGTATTTGTTCATGATAGATTAGCTGTGAGATCTCTCTCTGGTATGCAACCTGTCACTCACAGTGTTTGAAACAAAATGCAGGACAATGTAGCACTTTAAAGACTAACAAGATGGTTTATTAGATGATTAGAGTGTTTGAAAGACAGGAGTTAACTTTCATCTAAAGAAAGCTCACAGCTGGGGAGAGAGGCTGTCTTCATGCCACGTTTATTACCTAGCAAAAATTGCAAAGATTCTCCAGCAAATGAGAACTCTCTGTTTTCTTTTCCGAAGGTAATTTACTACACTTCCTGATTGCACAGAGCATAATTCAATGCACATATAGAGAGATATAGAGTGACCTATTTTGTTATATAGACAGAGGTGATCTGGTTGATCCTTTATAGTCTCATGCATTTTCTGCAATGTATTTTTATCTCTGAACGCAGGCAGACCTTGGTAGAAAGTTTTGATGGTGAATTAGATAACTGCTCATTTAAACTTTAGCTCTTGACAAGCACAGAAACAGGCTTTCAAAATACAACGTGTTTGCAGTATTTTTCATTATTTTATATTAGACCACTATATACAGGAACACAGCCATTTTCTGAGACATGATATTGCTTTCATGTTTTCATTTATTTGGGAATTTATCATTTGATTCACATGGAATTTTCCAATGCATTGAGCAATTTATTAACTTAAGCATGTGACACCTTTGTGTTTTATCACATTGGAAAATGCATTAAATCATCATTTTAAAGTTTAAAAACTAATTTATCTGCATTGTGGAAACAGATCAGTGTAGCGAGATTGGCTTCTGTACTTCCCTAAGATGTTTTCTAATAGTTCAGCAAATTTAGACTATTCAGTGTGCAAGATCTGAGCAGGTCAAGATCTTTCTATCTGAAGGTTCTGAAGTCTGTATCAATGCGTGTTTATTACCATAAATCATGACTGCATGGGCAGAGCTGAGCTGCTGGACAATCAGAAGGTCACAAATACTGTAGCAACTTTATTGAAGTAAACAAAATTCTGATATAATTTCTGCTTTATCACAGTTTTCTCCTCCACTAGAAATAGAAATGTTTTCCCACTTGTTTGCAATGTTGAGAAGAACAATGGGACCTGCTTTGGTTCCTTTAAACAAAACAGGGGACCTGCTTTATGGTTTTTGATGTTGCAATATGGAATATACTAAGGAAATGCGTGGGCAAAATCTCTTTTGCTTTTGTTCATTTCCCTCCCCCTCTTGCCCTCTGAAGGAAGTTCCCACAAGACCAATACTAAGCTTCTCTTCATTAGAACCCAGTTTTCAATTTAAATTTTAATTAGAAGAGATGACGAGAATACTTAGAATTCTCTGCAATTTGTACATTCAGCTAATCAATTTCTGGAAGGAATACCCCATGTTTTGATCAAAAGATTAGGTTCCTATTCAGTAAGAGATTTACAGCTGGCTGTTAAAATTATTTTAGGCCTTACCCTACCGTTGAATTTGCAAATGAGACTCATTTGGAAAAGGATGGGGGTTTTTTCAATGCTTTTAATGTAAGAATGCCTAGAAATGAGCATTTCTACATTAAAATGTATGCTGCACTAAATGTGCTGTCTAGAACTTCTCAATACTGGTATGATATATGTAACCCCTACTGTTCACTAGCCTAGTATGAAGTCATTCCACATAGGGGAAGCCTTGTGACTTTTTACCCAGTGCTGGGAGACTAGGCCTGAGGCTCCTTTGTGTGCTCTACATTGTGTATTAGTGTGTGTGCATCTCAGACTGGACCCACTCACACAAACCACCAGGAACAGGCTTTATTCTGCAAACAACACAGAACAGGATCACAGTTCAGCAGCCCCTCGAGGAGAGCTGCCGGCAACTGGCGCCCTAGACGGAATGCATGATCGGTGCCCCTGCCTCCATAGCCCTCAATGGTGTGACGTCATCATTGGGCGCCGCATTAAACGCGGCGCCCTAAGCAACTGCCGAGGTTGCCTACATCCACGGGCTGCCCCTGCCTCCTCTCTCCATGCAGTCTTCCTGCTGCTTCTAGCTCGGTCCCTGCTGAGACCCTCTTGGGCACACAGGGTACATCCTGGCAGGAACTCCCAACATGACCCAGTTTGTAGTCCACAACTTGTAGTTCCCAGGAGTGCAGATGAAACACGCTGGACCTTCAGCTTCATATACAGCACAGGATTTGAGAGACCTCAAAATTTATATTGCCATTCCATTATTTATTTTATTATCTAGAACTGTAGATACCTCCCAAAATTCAAGAACATAACATTCTAAAATGTATCTATTCTGTATTTCATTTCTTCAAACTTCCAAAGGACTGATATCCAATTAAAAGTCTTGCCCAAAGACACAAAAAGAACTACAACTAACCCCACCTAAAGTAAGATCCCACATAAATAATCTGCTAACCTCCTGCAACTCCAATCATCTTAATGCTCATGAGAAAAGATGGGTTGGCACTATACCTAGAATATTAAAAAATCTAGGCTGTGAGATGGACAAAAGGGAGAAGCTCATTCAAGAGGACACACTGCAGCATCTCCTTGCATTGAGAGAGTTTCAGCTGGAAAAAGATGGCTGGAGGAGAGACACAATCCCTGAGGTTAATGTACCCCAATCCATGCAGAACCTAATACAGTAGCTTAAAACCACCACCTTGAAATCCATTCAGAAACCTAACTGAAATCAGTGGGCATTCACGTTTCTGAGTGATCCTGATATGCAGTGTTCATTGCAACAACATAATTGTGAGATGATAAGGGTGGATGATGTTAGGTAGGCACCAATAAAATAGAACATGTTTGGTTATAGCGATTATTTTATCTGGCAAAAGCAGTCCAGGATATAATTAAACTCCAAGGCTGCAGATCTGAATCACAAATAATGGATACACTTCCACCACAAGTGCAGATATATCCCTTACAAACATCCAGTTTCTTCCCACAACCCAGCATCATCACTTCAGATTTCTCTAGATTATGCCTTAGCCAGTTTGCCCTCAGCCATTCTAGAAACTTTTAAAAGACACTTATTCCTCTACAACAGCCATATTTAATGGAAACATAGAGCTTGTAAATATCCTTAAGTGAAATCCTGATCGCATTGGAATTTTGTCTTTCAGTTCAATGTTGATCAGGATTTCACTTCATTCTTAAACTACTATTTAAAACTCGTAAGAATAGGATCACAGCATCACTCATATATCTAAAGCATCTGCTGTGTTATTTGTCCAATACATTTTCAGTAATTTAGTGATTTTTCTGCATATTATTTGTATATTTTTAAAGTCAGACATTAGCCAACTCAAGTGTATTTTAGGAACTCTATTAGTATAAAATAGTAAATTAAAGATTTTTTTAAAAAACAGGCTCCTTTAGAAAGCCCAATGCTGCTGTCTTATTCAGGCAAAAATCTCAGTCTTACTCAGGCAAAAAAATACTAGAGCGAAAGCAGAAGTACTGAATAAACATTTACAAGATTTTCATGTTGGAGAGGAATCTATCTACTAAACCTAACCAATACATCTGGTCAGCTATTTATTGTATTATTGGGAGAAATACAGCCAAAGTAACTTAAAAATTGCTGTCACATAATAAAAAGGCATGCTTTTTTCTGAATGCTCAAAGAAAGTGTACTCTGATATAGCTTGCAATCATAAGAAGAAAAGTGACCCTCAAAAACAAGAAAATGATATAGGATAGCATCATGCTGGTGGATAACAAAAGCTTTTCTACAAGTGCATGCACAGAGTCAGTAATAAAAACAGCTATATGATTTCTATCATAAATATTCTAGCAGAGAAAACAAGCTGTTTCCTTTCTGACCCTTGGAATGTTTTAATGAATCTTTTTTGTGTGTCTGGGCTGCTAATTTCCTCAAATTTGTTCCCCTTTCTCTAATCTTAGCATCTTCCAGCTCTTGTAGAGGTCTTTGAATAGGTAACACAAGTTACCCTGTGGTGGTGGTAGCTCTAAGGTTGCTATGTAAATTCAGTAAGGCAGTAAAATAACTATAATGTCATTCTATAGATTTTTATACACCAAAAGGGTGTTACCTCTTAGCATTAATATCATATTTTTGAATAATGGGGAAAATGACGAAACATCAGACAATAAATATTTCTTTACAGGGCACTATCCTACTAAGTACAGCATCTGTGTGTGAGGGGGTGGGGCAGAATAGATCTTTCTTGATGACTCTTTCTCTTTAGAAATACCACAGAGTTCAATCCTGTCATCCATGTGTTTAATATATTGCATTAGCACATTCACCTACTGTTGTTCAGGTCCATAACTCAATTAACTTTTTTAATTAAAAGGAAAATGACTGCTGCTTGCTCTTCTGCTTCCTGTCCCTGTCAGGAAGTGAGAGTAAAGAGCACAACTTGTCTGCCCCCTGCACTCCTCAGACAAGAATGAGGAATGCAGCAAACTGTGCACTTTCACATTGCTCCTTGATAAAAGGGAATAGCCAGCAATGTCCTAGTACAAAATAGGGGGGGAGCTTCAACTCCCTCTCCCCCTGTCCTCCCTAAAGGGCACCTGGGGGATGGGAAGCTTGGGGCTAGAGCAATGAGGTATACTCCAGCTAGGCCCTTTCACCTGTTTGG
Source organism: Pelodiscus sinensis (assembly GCF_049634645.1). Lineage (NCBI taxonomy): Eukaryota > Metazoa > Chordata > Testudines > Trionychidae > Pelodiscus > Pelodiscus sinensis. The sequence continues at coordinate 82,822,643 of NC_134711.1, forward strand.
TGATTCTGTCTCTTTTCAGTATGGTTTTATTAGAAGCAATCCCATTTTTGTTGGCACAGCCAAACCCTTACGTTGCTTTAAGTTATGATAAGAGTTAGCTGTATACTGAATTCTGTGGTCTTAGCTCTTGCCATTTAAGGGGAGTTCTTGAACAAACAGACAAACAAACTCTCTCAAATATATAGTAGATATATGTGAAGCCAGTAAGGGAGCTTGTAAGAAGAAGTTATGGGATACAGTATCACTAATATAATGCTGATATTCAGTTCTGTTTTCATTCCAGTGGACCTGCCTGCATCAGTTTTTCTGTCCTTTGGAACAGGAAATTGTGGAATCTTCAACTCTGGAGATATTTACAAGTAGGTTAGATAAGCATCTATCAGGGATGGTCTAGATGGTGGTTGGTTCTGCCGTGAGGGCAGAGGCCTGGACTCAATGACCTCTTGAGGACCCTTCCAGTTCTAGTGTTCCATGATTCTATGACTCTGGGCTTCCCCTCCCAGGTGTTCTCTGTCCCTCCCCCCTCTCCTTGTGTGAGAAATTTCAAAAGGCTTCATTCTGAGGTAAAATGAAAACAAATGTCAATCTCAGAATTTTTCATGCTTCTGATTTCTTGGTTTTCTGACAAGCCTTTCGTAGCAGCATGGTGAAGAGGAGGAAAGAGTTTCTCTCCCTTCCTCTCTCAGCATCACCTGTCAGATCCTCTACCTCAGCGTTTCTACATCACTGCCTAGTCTTCCCTTTTCCATGGAGCCCTCAGGCCCAAACTGTTCACTCCATTCACAGCCAGAAGGGCCTCTTCATTTCTGTAACTTATTGTATAAGTAAACTGATTCAGGTTTATCTTGAATGCTGTTTTGCTAGCAGAGCTCCAGCAATATGCTCCCTATTGTAATAGCTAATGCATCAGGCTTACCTCTAGCAATGCTAGGGATCTTTGGTTGAAATTAGATGGTTTTAGAATTACATGGGTTTTTACATCTTTCTTCCATACTCAAGGAGCAAACGAGCTTCTGCCTAATATCCATCTCCTCTCTTCCATATCCTACCCAAAATATCTCCCTCCTTGTCCATCTCCATGAGGGTCCCCTTGAATAGCACTGCCCATCTCCCACTCACAAAAGTCATATGCTCACAATGATCCTTTCTCTTCATTTCCATAATCTTGGGCAAGCAAAGAGAGATGGATGAGAAGGGTCAAATGTAAGAGGAAAGTGAGAGAGAGAAGAAGATGAAGACGATGAAGACAACAACACTGAAAGGTGCAAAGGAAAAGCTAAACCAAAACAGACAGAAGTAAAAGAAGGAAGAACAACCACAAGGCACAAAATGTTCCCATACTGTTTGTTAATTAACATGAAGGCTTAGGGCAAATTATTGAAATAAATAACCCATTACATAAAATAAGGGGGGAAAGGTGAAGGTGGAACTAGGAAAGAATGTTTTGGTGGGGAAATGGCAGGCAAATCTCAACAATTTGCTAACATGGTTTGGGTTCTGCTACAGTTTCCGCTAATGTCCATAGTAAAATTCTTATTGAGATCAGTGGGGAATACAGATACACTGTACAACAGAGATTTGATGTCAGTCACTTGTTTAAAAATGGGAACATATTTTAAACATGAGCTTTGGATTCTATAGTTTCTAGGTAAAAAATAGAGGTTGTTTATAAACTATTCTTACTGAAAATGGGTTGTGGTTTTTTTGTAAAACTTAAACAACAAATAGTCTAGTAGCACCTTAAAGACTAACGAAACATGTAGATGGTATCATGAGCTTTTGTGGACATAACTCACTTCTTCAGATGACAGGAGTATTAAAAGTCCGGATCCAAAAATAAATAAGGGAAAAGGCAGAGGAGAAGGAAAAAAAGGAGAAAAAAAGACAGTGAATAGATTGTTCAAGTAGTTACAAGTGGCTGATAAGAACAATTAGTACCTCCATTGTTTGTTTGGTTGGTTAAATCATTAGGTTGTGGAAGGTAACTGTGTCAGCTAGCTGATATACCTGTTCATTCCATTCTGATAAGACTCAAACTTGTAAATGAAGTTAAGTTCCAACTCTTCCCTATGTATTTGGCTTGTAGAATTGCCCTGAAACAACACAGTGACTTGGAGATCAATTAATGAGTGCCCGGGCAGGTTATAGTGTACCCAAAAGAATACCCAGACATGAACTACTTTAAGACAGGCGAAAAAGAGAAAACAAAATTCTACTTGTCATCACCTACAGCCCACAGCTTAAACCTCTCCATCGCATTATCAACAATCTACATCCTATCCTGGAAAATGACACCTCATTTGGGGGAAAGGCCAGTCCTCACTTACAGACAATCCCCTAACCTCAAACAAATTCTTTCTAGTAACCACACAACACACCTCCATCATAATCATCCAGGAACCCATCGCTGAAATCAGCCTCGATACCAACTCTGCCCACACATCTACACATGCGATTTCATCACTGGACCTAACAACATCAGCCACTACATCAAGGGCTCATTTAACTGCACATCCACTAATGTGATCTGTGCCATCAAATGCCAGCAATGCTCCACTGCCATGTATATGGGCCAAACTGGACAGTCTCTACAGGAAAGAATTAATGGACACAAAACAAATATCCGAAAAGGCAACACACAGAAACCTGTTGGAGAATTGTTCTTATTAACCTCTTGTAACTACTTGAACAATCTATTGCTGTCTTTTTTTCCTCCTTTTTTCCTCCTCCCTCCCCCTTCCCTTATTCATTCTTGGATCTGGACTTTTAATACTCCTCTCATCTGAAGAAGTGGGTTATGCCCACCAAAGCTTATGATTCCATCTACATGTTTTATTAGCCTTTAAGATGTTAATAGACTATTTGTTGTTTTTTAAGTTTTTCTAGATACAGAGTAACTCTGCTATCGCTCTGATGGTTTTGTGTGTGTGTTTGATTTAAACTAAGTTAAAAACAAAATCACCCCTCTGTCCCAAAGTACTGAAATATAAATGTATATACACAGGTTGATTACTGAGTGCATGCTTGGTATGCCTTTCTCTGCTAGAATAAAGAACCCTTTAATACCTGATATTTTCTGCAACAAAGTCGCCTGTCAATCTTTTTTTGAGAAGCTAAACAGTTTGAACTCTTTGAGGCTCTCACTAGAAGGCCCTTTTTCTAGTCTTTTCATCTGTGAGATTTCCTTGTGTGGGGTGTGATACCCCTTGTATTAGAAAATTATTATCTGTAATTTTTAGAATCTCTTAATATTTTATCACTGGTAGCATGAGACTGCCAGTATATGACTCCTAAGTGGAAGTTCCCCAAAACAACATAATTTTTCTTACCACCCACATTTACATGTATTTACATGTACTCTGGTTCGATTTGGTGTTCTGAATAACCAAGACTCCTTCCTTTGTTTGTTAGCACATTGGTCTGTATGCATTCAGCACCCTTTGGCTCTGAGTTTCCAATATGTTCAAATCAGGTAACAGTATCTTTAAAGTAGAGTCCCAACACCCTCCTGTTGGCTCACTCTGTCCTTCTTTAATGGGTTGTAGCCTTCTCTGATTGGGATTTTCCAAGAGTGGGCCACAGTTAAAGGGCAGAGTCATTGTGACACAGCAAGCTATCCAAGTTACGTCGTGCCTACTGCTCCAGATCTTAAACTGGCCTTGAATATGTATTCACAAATTCTTTCCACCGTGCCTTCATTCCCACCATACAAATGTTCTATATGATTTGACACAGAAAGTGTTGCCACCAACACTGGGGAGTTCTTTAGCTGACCTTTTCTTAACAAATAAAGAAGAAATGATCACAGAACAAAACTTAGTGGTAGCTTAGGTATAGGTGATTGGAACGTGACCAGACTCATAATATGCAAACAGAATAAAGTCCAGAGCAATAATATATATTTTTGATGGTTTTAAGATGAAAAATTATAAATCAAATCAGCTGGAGGAAAAATGTAATTAACAAAATATGAATGTAACTGGGAAGTTTTAAAGAATACTTGAAATGCTTCAATAGCTACAATTGAGAAAGAAGGTCACATTGGTTAAAAATTGACCTGGTTTAGAGGGGAAGTGAAGGCCATTATAAAAATGTATATGTAAATAACAAATGGAAGAAAGTGGAAATCGATGGTAATGAGTTGTAGAAAATGGATAACAGAATTAAAGGGACACAAGGGAGACTCTGCTTATATCTAAGGAGATTGTTAAACAGCAGCTCTAAAGACATATTTAAATCAGCAGGTTCAAATAATTTGCATCCAAGTGTTTTTAAAAGAGCTGGCTCAGGCACTCATGAGATCACCATTGTTGATTTGTAATAAGTCTTGAAAACACTGGGGATGTTCCAGAATGTTGAAAGAAAGATAATGTTATACCCAATATATAAAAAAGGTATAAGGATAATGCATATAATGATAGGCTGTCAGTCTGACATTGATGCTGGGTAAGATAAAGGAGCAGTTTGTTTGGAATGTGATTAATAAAGAATTAACGGAGGGTAATATAATTAATGCCAATCAGCAAGGAGTTTATGAAAAATAGATCTTATTAAATGAACTTGAAATCTTTTTTTAATGAGATTATAGGTTTGGTTGATAAAGGTAATGGTATTGATGTAATAGGTTTAGACTTTTGAAAGGCCCTTGATTTGATACTGTACAACATTTTGATTAAAAAACTACCATGATATAAAATTAACATGACACTCATTAAAGGAAGTAAAAGCTGACTAACTAATAGGTCACAAAATATAATTGCAAATGCAGCATTGTCATCAATTGTGTTGCTAGTGAGTCCCTCAGGATCAGTTCTTTGCTCTGCACTATTCAGCATTTATATTAATGACCTGAAAGAAAATATAAGATTGTCACTCATAAAGTTTACAGGTACACAAAGAATGGTGGATGTTGTAAACAATGAAGAGGACTAGTTTGTGATACTAAGTAATCTGGATCACTTATTAAGTTTGCCACATGCAAACAATATGTTATTGAATTCATCCCAGTGTACATGTATACACCTCGGAACAATGCATGTACAGGGTGGGGGACTCTATCTTGAGAAGCAGGGGCTCTGAAAAAGATTTGGGGGTTGTGGTGGATAATTAGCTGAACATATGCTTGCTGTGTCATACTGTTGCCAAGAAAGCTAATGTGGTCCTTGGATGCATAAACAGGGGAGGGAATCTCAAGTAAGATTACAAAGGTTATGTTACCTGGTGTATGTGGAACTGGCATGACTGCTTCTAGAATACTGCATCAATCCAATTAAGGATGTTGAAAAATTGGCAAGGGTTCAGAAAAGAGCCATGAGAATGACTGAAGAGTTGGAAAATATGGCCTTGTAGTGATAGACTCAAGGAGCTCAATATATTTAGCTTAAAAAGAAAAGTTTAAGGGTTGAATTGAGTCCATTCTGGAAGTTCCTACTTGAAGAACAAATATTTGATAATGGGTTTTTCAGTCTAGCAGAGAAAGCTGTAACATGGTCCAATGACTAGAAGCTGAAGCTAGATAAATTTAGATTGGAAATAAAGTGTGCCTTTTGAACAGTGAAAGCAATAAGCCATCAGAACAACTTACCACAGAAGTTCTGTGACCATTGTTATAGGATCAAAAGATCATAGCACTGGAAGGGGCCTCAAAAGGTCTTCTAGTTCAGTCTCCTATACTCAAGGCAGAGCTAGGATTAGTTGGGCCCTCCCTGTCAGGTATCTGGAACTTTTTAAGAGTGGGTTAGAAAATGATAGTTATTCCACAACCTCTCTAGACAATTTATTCCAGTGCTTAACCACCCTGACAGGAAGTTTTCTTAATATCCAACCTAAACCTCCCTTGCTACAATTTAAGCACTTTGCTTCTTGACTTAGCCTCAGAGGTTTAGGAGAATAATTTGTCTCCCTTCTTATAAGAAGAGTAGAGTGGAAGAATTATTTCTTGCATCTTGCTTGCAACACTCCTGATAATACATACCAGAATGATGTTTGTTTGTTTTGCAACAGTGTTACACTGTTGGCTCAGAGTTAGCTTCTGATCCAATATTACCCTTTCTGTGATATTTCTTCCTATACAGTCATTTCTCAATTTGTATGTGTGCAACTGATTGTTCCTCCCTAAGTAGAGTGCTTTACATTTGTTGAATGTGTTGAATTTCATCCTATTTACTTCAGACCATTTTGCCAGTTTATTCTGAATTTTAATCCTAGCCTCCAAACCAGCTGTTCTAACCACTGGGCTGTGGCCAACTGCTGGTCCGTGGACCTCTGGCTGTCAGGCAGCAGTGGATTTGGGGGCTGGTGTATACTGTTCTCACCATGGCTGCTTGGGAGAGGTGTATCCTGCCTCTCAGCCAACCAGCACAAGGCCAGGGCAGGGTCTCCTCCAGCTGTGGAAGAGCACTTCCCAACAGCCAAGTCAGGAGGGGAGGTACACTAGGGTGGTGTACCCCAGCCCCAGCCCCCAATGCCACTGTGACATGGGCAGCAGCACAAGGCTAGGTGAGAGGGGCAGGGCTAGTGATGGGGGACTCTGGAGGCTGAGCTAGTAGTGGGGGGCTATGGGGGCAGGGCTGGCACTGGGGGACTCTGAGGACAGGACTAATATTGGAGGCTGGCACTGGGGAGCTCTGGGGGGTTGGGTGCAGTGGGGCTCTGGAAACAGGAGGCTGGTACTGGGGGGTCTGGTGGTGGAGAAGGCTAAGTGGCAGGGGGCTGGCACTGGGAGGATTGGGTACAGGTGACTCCGGTTAGTGGTTGATGCTGGGGGTAGTGAAGGGACTCTGGGGGCTAGGCTTTTGGCAGACCAGTAATGTTTTATTTGCGTATTTATCATTTGCATAAGGAATATGCAAATAAAATGTTACCGGTCCACCAGAAGTTTATGAATGGGTTTGCCAGTCCCTGGTAACAAAAGGCTGGGAACCACTGCTCCAAACCATTTACAACTCCTCCCAGCTTGGTACCATCCACAATCTTTATGGCTGTGTCTACATTAGCACCCCTTTCCTGAAAAGGAATGCTAATGAGACACTTCGGAATTGCAAATCCGCGGGGGATTTAAATATCCCCCGTGGCATTTGCATTTACATGGCTGTCGCTTTTTTCCGGCTCGGGGTTTTTGCCTACTTTCAATAAGGGATCTTCCAGAAAAGGGCTTATTTTCCGGAGAATCGTGTATACACTGGCGCTTTTCTCCGGCAAAAACCCCGAGCCAGAAAAAAGCGGCAGCAATGTAAATGCAAATGCCACGGGGGATATTTAAATCCCCCGTGGATTTGCAATTCCGAAGTGTCTTATTAACATCCCTTTTCCGGAAAGGGGTGCCAATGTAGAGACAGCCTATAAGTATACGCTCTGTGCCATTATCTAACTAATTGATGAAGACATTGACTAGAACTAGACTCAGAACTGATCCCTGTGGGACTGCACCCAACATGACCTTCCAGATTGACTGTGCATCGTTGATAACAATTTCCAAAGAGTAGTTACCCAACTATTTATGCATCCACCTCCATATAGAGCAGAGGTGGGCAATAATTTTTGGTGGGGGCCACTCCAAGATTTTGGAAAGTGGTCAAGGGCTGCACTTTTCTGTAGAAGAGATGTGGGGTCTAGGATGGAGGTTGGGTGGAAAAGGGTGCCCGGGGAAAGGGACTAGGGTGCAGGAGATGGTGTGAGGTCTGAAAGGGAGTTTGGGTGAAGGAGGGTGTTATGACCTGGGTCAGGAGATTGGGGAGCAAGGTCTGGGAGGGTGTTGGGTGCAGGAGAGGATTCTGGCCTGGGGGAGGAAGGGGTACAGGGCCTGGGACGGTATTGTGACTTAGGAAAGGAGGGTGCAGAGGGTTTGGATGGTGACCTGGGGGAGGGAGTTGGGGTATAGGAAGGGCAGGGATGCCAGAGGCAGGCTTTGGTGGGAGGCGCTTACCTAAGCCAGCAGCCCTGAAGCACTTCCAAGGCAGGCTGGGTTCTCTTTTGCTGCAGCCCCAGATCACTTAGAGCTGCAGGCTGTTCCCTCCATGTGGGTCTCAGCTCTGGGAGGGGAAAGAGGCTTATGCTGACCCTAGGCCCCAGGCCAATCTCTCAGCTCCTGTTGGCTGGTTGTTTCCAGCAAATAGGAGCTGAGAGGTTGGCTGGGTTAATTTCTATTGGCCAGTTGTTTCTGGCCAATAGAGGCTGAGGATTGGGTGAGGGGCAGAGATATCACATGAAGTCTCCCCCGCAATCTAGAGCAGAGAGGTGCTGGTCTTCACTTTGAACCAGCAGCAGCTGTATGTCTGAGGGTCCTGACAGGATGGTCCATGGACTGGTTCTAGTGGCTTCATAGGCTGGATCTGACTCCCAGGTCGTATTTTGCCCAGTCCTGGTCTAGGGTTCAATTCCTTAATTTTTTTAATGAGGTTTTGTGAGATAGTATCAAAAGCCTTACTATCATCAAGATATACCATACCTACTGCTTCCTCCTATATACAAAGCCTAATACACTATAAAGACATCTATCAGGCTGCTTTGACACAGTGGCTGTCTCTACACTGGGCCACTAATTCTGGAAAATCAGCCGCTTTTCCGGAATAAGCTGCGAGCTGTCTACACTGGCCCCTTGAATTTCCGGAAAAGCACTGACGATCTACTGTAAGAAATCAGCTGCTTTTCCGGAAAAACTATGCTGCTCCCGCTCGGGCAAAATTCCTTTTTTCGGAAAACTGTTCCGGAAAAGGGCCAGTGTAGACAGCACCGTAGTCTTTTCCGCAAAAAAACCCCGATCGCGAAAAAAGGGCTTTTCTGGAAAAGCATCCTGCCAATGTAGATGCTCTTTTTCCGGAAATACTTATAACGGAAAACTGTTCCTTTTTAAGCATTTCCGGAAATTCATGCCAGTGTAGACGTAGCCAGTTTGTACTTGACAAATCCATGCTGACAGTTACTTATCACTTTATTATCTTCTAGATGTTGTTGTGGGTGGAAAACCAGAAGACCATTGTATTTTGAGAAGTTAGTGAATATTCCCAGTTCTCATGTCTGCAAACTAGAAAGCAGGCTTTGGCCTGCCGTTAGCAAGGAAAATTCCCCACTAGCTAACTTGTTAGAGAGATAGTTTAGATAAGCTTTGGGGTAAACAAGCCTGTCTGTGGGACTCTTCTCACAGAGGTAGGTATTTGGTTTTTTTGTTTTTTCCTCTGCACATAGTTAGTTGCTGCTTCTAGAATTTTGTGTACAGGCTATATATCGGTTATTGTTGCCAATGCCCTTTGGCCTTCCCGAAGAACCTGGAACTGTACAGAGGTGCCTTTTTGACTTGGCCCAGGAAACCATCCTTTGCTGAGTCAGAGTCCCCAGGAAGCCAAAGGGATGTTGTAAGCCTCCTCTTGCCTTTTCTTTTTATATCATCTGTAATATCTAATAAACCTTGCATTTATTCGAATTAAGCAATTTGTGTCTTCTTGGTTACCCTCCAAACCTGAGAGCAGAGTCTGGCTAGCCCAACCTCTGAAGTAAGACAGATGTCTGCAAACTGATTGCTTAATTATTTGCTCTTTTATCTTTCTGGGTACTGAAATTAAGTTGACTGGTATGTATTTCCCCAGGTTGTCCTTATTCCCCTTTTTATAGATTGGCACTAGATTTGCTCTTTTCCTGTCCTCTGGAATCTCACCTGTCTTCCATGACTTTTTGAAGACAATTGCTAATGACTCAGATATCACCTCAGTCAACTTCTAGACTATTCTCAGATGTATTTCATCAGACCCTGGTGACTTGAAAATATCTAAATTGTCTATGCAAATTTTAACTTGTTTTTCTCCCATTTAATCTCTGATAATACCTCTTTTTCACTGGCATTCATTAAGTTAAGTAGCAGTTGGATAGCTAACTGTTGGTGAAAACTGAAAAAAGAGTCATTGAGCACTTGTTATTTTCACATTTTCTGCTATTTCTGTACCCTCACTAAGTAACAGAGCTTATACAGAAGATTAGGCAAGTTGTTCACTATGGTTTTTTCTGGTCTTGGAATCTGAGAATCTACATAATGTATATAGCATCTTCTGTGTCCATTCTTTTCTTGGTTCTGTTGGGTATCTTCCGTGAATATTTGTTCCATTATTGATGCTGTCACTTCACATGTTCCAGTGCCAGTGCCTAGTGCTTCTTTTATGTTATCCTTTTGATGTTTTACTATTTTCCATGTGCAGATGTTAACATAACATTCATCACTCACTATGTCTAGACTGCAAGCCTCTTTCGAAAAAGTGTGTCTAGAGTACAATCAGTACTTTCAAAAAAGAAAGCCGCTTTTTTGAAAGAGAGCACCTAGGCAGTCTGGATGCTCTCTTTCAAAAACGCACAGTTTGCATTATATAGCACTTTTTTTGAAAGAGCACTTTCGAAAAAAGGCATTCTTCCTCGTAAAACGAGGTTTTCCACGGTCGAAAGAACGCAGCAGCAGTCTAGACGCAAGTAAAGATATTTCAAAAAAAGGCCACTTTTTTCGAAAAATCTCTGTAGTCTAGACACACCCTCAATGTTCATTTCCTCTGTGTTACAGCAACTTTCCATTCCATTTTTCAAATGTCTTTTCATAAATGCCTCTGGCTTTTAATGAACAAAATTTTACTAGCAATACATTGCTGTTCAGTAATGGTAATATACTGACAGGGTTTTAGGCCATTTTTCCTTGTCTAAAACTTAGCTGCAGTGATGGTTCCAGAATATACTTTAACTGCTGAAATCTCACTTTACTCAGTGGGCTTTGTTGGTACCCACAATTTTGCTGCTAAAATAGTAACCACACACAGACACTGCTGAGACCAGGTAGAGTATAAAAGCATTCCTTTTATCCCTCTGAAAAGTAATTATCTAAATATAGCATAGATATTTATTATTTCTTTGTACTTTTTTAATGTGTTCACTTTACAAATCAAAAGATATTTTTTCTAACTTTCAGGCCTGAAATCTCCTCCTGGAGTCTTAAAGTGAAGTTGTGTATGTGACTGGTCACATGCATAAGTGATTGATTTGGTGGCTTTGTACCTAGATCTGTGAAAAGGTCAAAGTTTCTGTTGCACAGAATTTTATAATTTTAAGTTACATTTTTAACTTATGGGAATTTTATATTTTAAAAATAAAACCATAATCAACAAAAAAATTCTCCCTCTTTTAGTCAGAAGCCGTCCTTCTTAGAAAATTTGTAATTGAAATATTCACAGTAAAGTTTTTCTTTACAATGGGCCCATTTTCAAATGTATAATGCAACAAAGTACTTAAAACCCTTACTTTTCACAGTTTAAGTATTGCCTACATTTCTGTTGACATATTAAGAGCTGATATACTGAGTGCTCTGATGACGTTTTTGAATAAATACTTCTCAGACCATAACTGCATTTTAACTTTTTAATTTTATCATTATTAACATAAATGGATGTTAACAAGTGTTAACAAATCTTATTCATGACTTAAATTGGTTAACTTTGAAAGACTCATTTGTGTTTGGACAACCTCATATTATATATTTATATTAGTTCTGAAAATGATAACCCTACATTATGAAATATATTTGATAGTGATATTAGGCTGTCATTTGTTTCTGTTGAAAGAATTTCTGATATTTTACTTTTCCATAGCACTAGTGTTTGGGGATCCATCCTTTTCCAAAAAAAAAAAAAAAAAAAAAAAAAAGGAATTTTTGCTCCATCCCTGCTCTATTAAAAAGCAGGCAGGTTATATAAATCTATTAAAATTGTAGTCTTCCTTGTAAAGGAAATGAAAAATATTTTTTAACTTAACAAAATTCTTGAAGGGATTTCTTCAGGAAAAGTGAATTGTTTCTATTGGAATTTGTACACATCTACACTAGGGATAAATTCTACCTTGAACTGTACATGTGCAGGTCCCCTTGACTTTATTCAGAACCTCTGAACATGCATCTAAGGGCAGAATTTGACTCAGTGACATTTTTAAAGAAGACAGAGATGGAGAAAATGTACATGAAATAGTTTGTTTTTTAGGGGGAAAAGCCATATTTTTTTCCGTTTTTAAAATGGAATAGATGGAAGAAATGTGAGGAATAGTTTGGCAAAACACTGCTCTAAACTGCAGTCAAAACAATGGATTTTTAAAATAAAGCTAACATTGCTTTCTGATAAGAGTAGAGTTCAAAGGGCCAGGAATTCAACCTTGCATCGTCAAAGCATCACAAATACCACATTCAATAAACTTCCCTCCACATGGGAAAACAAACAATGAGGTGAAAATCAGTTATCACCATGATGTCCTCTATGGACAGCTGTGAAGGAGTAAGATATCTGAGGGATGGTGAAGATAAAAATATAGTATGATTTGTTTTAGTTAGTGATGAGATCCTTCAATTTCTTGTTAGTAAAAGATGAGCTAGATAGTAAACATACCTAAGTTAGCAATCATACAAAACCCTCTACCAACTGTAAGAGAGGCCCCATCTTTACTGACCTGAGTAGTCCAGATGAAATCAGTAGGATTGGTCAGGAGAATAAAGGCTGCAGGCTGCCATAGGATGTCATAAAAGTGAAATAATGCAAAGATAATTCCTTTTATTTATCTCCTTTAGTGTTACTTATCTCAATAAGCTATATCTCCACAAACTGCCTTATTAAGCTGACTCTTTAATCTAGGGTATGTCTAGACTACATGGCTCCGTCGAGCCATGTAGATGAGTTTACTAGACATAGGAAAATGAAGCAGCGATTTAAGTAATCGCTGCTTCATTTACATCAAAATGGCCACCACGCTGTGCCGATCAGATGTTTGGCGGCACAGCAGGGCAGTCTGGACACACCACGATCAAGAAGAAAGCCTTTGTCGACTGCTCCGGTACGCCTCATGAAATGATCCAGAAATGTATTTCTTCATGTGAAAGTTCCAGACACACTGATAATCATCCCAGGTCTGTGTGACTCTGTCATTCCTCCAAGTCTGTGCTCCAGGCAAGGGTAGAGTTGGGGGGGGGGGGGAGGGTCAGCAGCTGTGCGCTCCAGGATGTGGCTTGCTTTTCATCCCATTCCCCAGACTCTCAGAGAGTGAAGGGAAAGTACTTGCATTCCTGGCATGCCTCCCACCCCATGCATGCCAGCCAGGTGTGAGAGGAATACACAGAAGGCAAGTATTTTCTCCTCACTCCCTAAGGGTATTGTTAGGGTATAGTTCGAACTAGGGAGGCAAATGAAGCATACCGAAGTTGCTAATGAAGCACAGGATTTAAATATCCTACGCTTCATTAGCATATTCGCGGCCGGTTGCCATTTTAAAATGCCGGTCGCCCAATTTATCTTGCCGCGTGTAGACACAGTACTTCAATCGGAACCCCTTCCCTCGAATTAACTGTTACTCCTCATTGCACGAGAAGTAACAGTTAATTCGAGGGAAGGGTTTCCGATCGAACTACTGCGTCTACAATCGGGTGACCGACATTTTAAAATGGCGACCGGCTGAGAATATGACATTTAAATCCCAAGCTTCATTAGCAACTTCAGTATGCTTCATTTGCCTCCCTAGTTCAAACTAGGGGGCAAGTGTAGACATACGCTAATAGTCCAGGGAATGAGATGAAAAGCAAGCTGTTTCCCGCCCCCCCCCCCCCCCCCAACCTTCCCACATGCCCGAAACTCCATCCTTTGCTCCAGGTCGGTTCTTGTGGCCCTGGTCAGCAGGGATATGATTACTCTCTATGAATATATCTGGGCAGTAAATATTGAGGGGAGGTTTTTAACCACCAGATTTCTGGAATAAACTTCCAAAAGGAGTGGAAAGGGGGAGAAAGAAAACATCCTAACTAGTTTCAAGATGGAGCTTGATACGTTTATTAATGGAATAATAAACAGGTGACTGGACTTGATGACCCAGGAGGTTTCTTCCACTCCTATGATCCTATTTAACACACTGATTTCAAATAAACCAATTATTTTTACAGCAAGTAGTTTCAAGGACATTGTTTGATTTTTAGAATGCGAGTATTAAATCTCACTAATATCTATTAGTCTGTTTTCTTTGCTCTACATCATGGGGAAAATGATTAAAAGTCACAGTAATATGGGTATTTATTATTTTGCCCATCTGTTTATTACATTGATTATTTGATTTTATCTTCTCAAGTTGTAAAATATTTGTGTTAATTAATTCTAATCTATTTATTCTGTTATCTTATCCAGACACAACATCTAATATTTGCAACTTGATCCGGTTTCAGTTCTCAAAATAGCAGGAAAAAATCAAATAAATTTGAATTACTAAGAGAAAACTTGGAGACAGATGCTGTAGGGATGATATTTTTTCATTTCCTTATGAAATTTTCTCCCCATCAACAAACCTTGACAAATGATCATTCAGTTTCCTTACTGTTTTTACTGAGTGCACTTAGCAAAATGTTCACTCAGGGCACATCTTCACTCGCTACGCCGGAGATCGACATTCTGGTGTTCGGCTTAGTAAGGCTAGTATAGACCCTTAAATCGAACACTGAGGACAGCTCCAGCTGGCCCCTGTACTCCTTACAGTCACAAGGAGTAAGGGAAGCAATAGGAATGTTTGTTCCTGTCAGGCTCCCACTATGGGGACACTGCCAAACTCAGCTTAAGGTAGGCCGACCATCTAGGTTTAGCGTAGACCTGGCCTAAGACTATTTTGCCTGCAACCTACAAGATAGCCTTGTGTATCTGGTATCTGATTTACTATATGTAACTTTGTGACTCTGAAAAATATATTTGGAAACAGATTTACAAAAGAAAATTCACTCATCTCAATTTTGAAAAAATAGGAATATGTTTGAAAATAGCCAGAATTTAAGAGGTTTGGGGTTCTAGAGAATGATTTAAAACTCATTTTACTCCAAAGCTTCTAGTTTCAGTAAATGTCCCAGTTTTGAAATAATTTCCCCTCTAACTGGGAGCTATTTCCCCAACCACTTTATCTGACTCATGTTTTTTACTTATACCAACTCATTTCAGTGCTGTGACCAGCAGCCAGGAACATAGAGCATGTCCTGTCACTGCAGCTACTTACATGCCTGAAGCACTCTTTAGGTTGCAAAAAAGGCTGAAAGTTAAAAGACTGGGAGCCTGTAGAGTCCTAGGTTCTATTATGAGCTAAGCTACTGATTTGGTGTGTAACCTAGGGCAAGTCCCAAGCTGTTCTGGTGCTTCAGTCAACAGAAATTCAGTGAGAAACAAAATACTCCATCTAACTTGAATTTTCTTCAGATAAATATGTTTTAAAGTAACTTGCTTGAGGTTCACTATTTATTTGGTACAGATTTCTCAAGTCTTTTCTGTTTCTGGGTTCATCTTATGAATTCCAAGCAAAAACAAACAAAACAAACAAACAAACATACAACTACATTTCCTAGTAAAACTTCCATCCAAATACAGATGCCTCACAGGCACAGCTTCATGTCAAAGTGTTGTAGGTAGACTGTAAACATTATTAGCTTCAGCTAACTACTTTCTGGGCAGTGCAGGACAAAGTGAGCACCAAGGAATGCATAGTTCTTGATTTTTAAAACAGCTTATTTCACAATTTGTGTTTTTAATATCAATTTCCTCTTTGTATGATTAATACGAAAGTGCATGCTGTGTCTGTATCTCATAGGTATGTATTACAGGCATTTAAAACTCTTTTGTGATTAAGAGGAGATAAAGTTTGGTCTACTTTAAAGAGAAGCTTGAGTTTTTTGATGTAGGGCTTTATAATGGCTCTATTTGGAAAGCTAGCCTCTACATCTGATATGTTGTTGAATTGCGTTCATATTTTCAGCTCTGCTCACAGCATCACTATGATTACCACATGACAGCATCCTCACTGCACTGTAAATCTGGATCTAAATTTCCAGATGTAAAGGAGGGTGAGCCCATGTGTTAATTAATCGGCAATATCAGCTTTCCAAAGAGGTAACTTCCTCATTATGGCAGCAGAGTTTGAGGGTGTGATGGAGAAGCAGAACTGACTTTGTGCTATCCAGTCACTGAATAAGTGTTTTTTAATATCATCACTCTTAATATTGAATACTATATATGCTATAATTTTAATAATGTTATATATGATCAGTCATTACATATTAAATATATCTTGACTATGCAAAGATTTCATGGATACACTTTCATAGCATGAGCCAACTTGATTTTTACACACAAACTCACTGTACAGCATATTTTCTAAAGTTTTCTAGAACATCAGATACAGCTTTCTCAGAGGTCTGTCTGAAACTATGGAATGAATTCCCACAGGAACTGAGGAACACCACAAACTTCCCCACCTGCCACTGAAAGTGCAAGATTCACTTATCTGACCTCACATTCTCTGATATAAATACTCTACTTCACATACAATTCTCCCCATTGGGAAAGGGGGAGGGAGAGAACCAACCAGATCAGATACCTGTTAAATGCACTGGTTACTGCACAATGAAATACAGTCATATACTCCTATAAAAGCTTGTGTGCAATAGAACCAAATATATTTGAATTACCCTTTATAGTGTAGTGATGCTATTATTAGACATCAAATGTCACGTGTAGTAAACTAAAAGGGCATATAAAGTCAGAAGGACTTCAGGCCAAACAAAGTAATAGAAAATCTACTATAGGTAAGAATTTTGCACTGGTCAGAGAATCAGCTTAGCTGGCTTAAAAATCTGATTTCCTGTTGTGATGGGTTGCATACTGACTTCCATTTTGCAGAAGCTAGTTATTCTACAGTACCTGCAATACATTGTTTCTGAAAATGCACTCATCTTTGCAGTGTTCATTGTGCATTCATCCTTATGTTGCTTTATTGGTGTTTTTATTGGGCTTTTTTAAACAAAAAAGAATCTTTAACCATTTTATATAAATATATTGGAGCTTGTCAGTTTCTATGCTCTGGAAATCTGAATTACAGAGAAGTTGCATGAAGAAAATGATACTGCATAGCTCAGTAGAAAAGTCATATCTATGGATAGGCCAAATTCTGACCTCGGATAAGGACCCACAACTTTCATAGATTTAAGTAGAAACCATTGTCAATATGCATCAAAGACCGTAGGTTGGCCTTTATCAGATCCACCATATTATAGCTAACTGATTATATAAGAACATAAGAACGGCCGTACTGGGTCAGACCAAAGGTCCATCCAGCCCAGCATCCCGTCTACCGACAGTGGCCAGCACCAAGTACCCCAGAGAGGGTTGACCAAAGACAATGATCAAGCGATTTGTCTCCTGCCATCCCTCTCCAGCCTCTGACAAACAGAGGCCAAGGACACCATTTTATCCCCTGGCTAATAGCCTTTTATGGACCTAACCTCCATGAATTTATCCAGCTTCTCTTTAAACTCTATTATAGTCCTAGCCTTCACCGCCTCCTCTGGCAAGGAGTTCCACAGGTTGACAACACGCTGTGTGAAGAAGAACTTCCTTTTATTAGTTTTAAACCTGCTACCCATTAATTATTTTAGTTATTGTATTAAAAGCTTACATGATGTGTGGAATTAAAAGATAATACATTTGAAACAGGTTTTTAAAATATTTTTGTGTAGTAAACTGTTAACTTGCTATGGTATTTCCTGGAATGTACATTTTCTTGCAGCACAAAATGTTGCAAGTTTAAAAATAATACTCAAATACAGCATTTGGTTGTTTTTTTTTTTTTTAAAAAAAAAAAGCTTGTTTTCATTTAAGTATCAGGAAAAGTACCACATTTCTATACCACTTTCCTTCTTGTAATTCTTGCTAACATGCAATTCAAGACATTTTATAAATGTGAAATCCACAGAAAATGTAGCTAGAAAAGGGTACAGCACTGAATTCCACTTATAATTAACAAATTCCCTGATTAAAAGAAAACTATTGGATCAAAATTTATCTTTGTTATAAATCCCTTTACTTCATTATGATTACAACAGGGTTGAATTTGGCCTATTGCATCTTATCTTCTTTTAATTCTGCAACAAGGAAAACCTGAAGAAAACATTAATTTTGTTCTAATCATATTTTCTCTGGTATGTAATGATATACCTGGAGAGTCATAAGGGCTATAAATGAATGGTTGTCAGTAAAAATGTTTTTTTTTAAAGAGGCAGTTGTATTATAGGAGTCAATTTTCAGCTTCAATTGGCAAATAAAAATTAAATAAAATATTCAAGGGCCTACTCTCAAATCATCTGAGCCTCTTTCCAACACAAAAGATGAGCTTAGATCCATTTTTGTGCTGTGAATGATGTCCCAGGAGCAATTTCACTCTCGTATTACAATTTTTTAAAAAAATCTGCAGGCTCTGTGCAATAGATTTTAGAACATGGATTTGCAGCTTTCTTAAAAGGCAAAGGATTAGGTCTTATAGTAGTGACTGTGTGTGCATATGTGTACTGTGCACACAGTGTGTACTGTGATTATTAAAGTAAAAAATGGAGGCAGTGATGACAGAAAAAAGCAGGGGGAATGATCGATATTCTTTATAATGCTTACTGCCTCTTGATAAAAATAATAGGATCCTTTTTTATCATTCAGAAATTTAGCCTTCAGGGGGCAGGAAGAGTCATGGGGTTTATAAAATTGTTTTCATTTCCAGTCCAGGTCAGTGGGGGCCAAAAGTGATTACCATGGGATGGCTGTTCAGTGGCCTCTGTGAAATAAATTGATGATCTCTGTGACAGAGGGGGCTATGTTTGTATCAAATTGTGAATTGTTTTGTTTTCTTTTTAGCATGTGCTGAATACATGTCTACACTTGCCCAAGGCTGCTTATTTATTGTATTGCAAAGCATGTCAGGAGTAGGACATGGGTATGCTGATTCTGTAGCTAGAGCCAGAGCTTGGCTAGAGTTGGGGACAGGAGGCAGGAGCCATCATGGGCCAC
Source organism: Pelodiscus sinensis (assembly GCF_049634645.1). Classification (NCBI taxonomy): domain Eukaryota; kingdom Metazoa; phylum Chordata; order Testudines; family Trionychidae; genus Pelodiscus; species Pelodiscus sinensis. The sequence continues at coordinate 82,841,491 of NC_134711.1, forward strand.
ATCTGGAATCAAGAGACAGAAATTAAGCCCAGTGGTAGGGTTACCATATTTGAACGTTCAAAAAAGAGGACACTCCTGAGAGCGAGTGTATCTGTATCAGTATCTACCAACTCATGTTGTATTATTGTGCTATATAATGTATTATATAACACATGAATACAACGGGAGTTGGTAGATACTGATACAGATACACTCCCTCTCAGGACTGTCCTCTTTTTTGAACGTTCAAATATAGTAACCCTGCCAGAATCAGAGCTGGAACAAGGAGCTAGTGACCACAGCCAGGGATGAGAACCAGCTTCAGAAGACAGGCAACAACGCAAGACTGGGCTGAAATGGAACAGAACCAGAAAGAAGGCAGAAGCAAGGCTGGTACAAAACAGGTAGAGAAGCAATAGTAGCATGGGTATAAGTGTTGAGCAGCCAACAACTAGTGAGTGGGCTTGATTGGAGACCTGTTGGCTTCTTTCAGCCCATGTGGTGTATCAGCTAATTGCATGATTCTGCTGCAGCCCAGTCGAGCTCATTACTTTTTGTGAAGGTTAAACTAGCTGGGAAGCAGTGCTGTGGCCCGGGTAGTGCTAAGGACTGACTGCCCTCAGCCCCGCCTCTTCTGGGAGTGTGGAACTGTCCTCCATCCATCTCATCCCATTCAACCTTGCTCTGGGGCCCATGGTGGCTGGAGGCCCTGCTGGGTGCAGAGCCAGTCTGGGGCTGGTTGCTTTGGGGCTGCACCGTGGCCTGGCTCCAGCTACGGCACACAGCTGCAAGGAAGCAACGCTGTGGCCTGGACAGTGTTAAAGACAGACTGCCCTTGGCCCAGCCTCTTCTGAGGGTGTGGAACTGCACTCCCCCCCACTTGTCCTGGGGCCCATGGTGGCTGGCAGTCCTGTGAGAATGAGGCAGGCTGAGGGGTAAGGGGTTTGGCCAGGAGGGAAGGTGCTGGTGCTGGCTGGGGTTTTGTCAGGGGTATGCTCAGATGAAAAAACTCAACCCCATGGTTCCTTGATAAGTGGTGTCTTACCTAGAAAAGATGCCTGACACCTTGCTGAAGGATGATCACTGAGAAACTATCAATATTGCATTGTAGTGCCATTGACCCTGTCTCAGCAGTTGGCACATCTCAATGAAATGATGAAGTTTCTTCAAAAATGAGCAGTGGGGGTGGTGATCAGGACCACCAAATGGGGCTGGTGTATGCCAGGAGAGAACATGTCAAAGAGAGAAAGCCTCCGTTAAGAGGGATGCCACTCTGAGCTGGCTGCTGACCATTACTATGTAAAAAATGCATGCAGAAGAGAGAGAGAAGGCAGGAGGGACTCTGCCCTGCCTGATATGCTGACAAACCTCAGCATAAGGGGAGAGCTCAGATTTAGGGAGGTCAAAAATCTGTGACTTTCTGGGGCTTTTTAAGTGTAAAGTGACTAATCACGAACTTCCTTTGATAAGCCTGTGTTCCTTGCTTTCCTGCCATATTGTCCCTGAAAAGGGTAAACTGGAAAACCCAGGGAAGGGTTAGCTTAGGTGGAACTCTGATGGAAAATGTGAGAGTGAGTGGGAATTCGAGAGTTCTCAGACACTGTTTTGTGTGGTGTTTTGAAACTCTTAAAATTAGAGGCTATCATTTGAAGAAGTTTCTTGAACCTGCTTGTAAGCAGGGGCTGTGTAGGGAAGTGGGCAAGCTAGGCATCAAACAGTAAGTCTGCAAAGAACCAGCCTATAGCAAGTTGGCGTGTTTTTGTGCTTTTCTTATCAGTCTTTTTTGTCTCACAGTTTTTGGTTCTTATGTGTTGAGATTCTGGATTTTAAGAAATAAAAGTAGTATTATACAGCTAGAGTAGTGTATGTTTTAAGCCAGGAACATAAAATTTTCTGGATTGAAGGTGGCTGAGGAGTGATGCTTTGTCTCTCAAAAAGCAGATCTAGTCCTAGAAGAGAACACTACAGGCTCTGATCCAAACTCTGATAGTTTAGCAGCTTGTGAACTCAGCAAGTGGGTCCAATTCCAACCAGCTGATGACTGCACAGAGGGGTGCTAGGCCAGGTTGTAATGTTCTCCATTCATTTTTTAATGAAGCACATGATCTTTTTTGAAGAGCTCCACCGAGTAGAGTATAATGCATAATACTGTGTCTGTAGTATGCTTCTAATACTCCTTATCAACCCTTTATAAACTATTTATAAATGGAACTCTAATATCAAGTGACTACATTGAATAGAAATAAAACCAATAGGAATCTATAGAAATTTTAATAAAAATCTATGGAATTAAACAGGGAATGAAATCCTTTCTGTGTTTCTAGAGAGTTCTGCAGAAGAAATATAAATCTATATTTAATGTGAGAAAATAGTATTTTTATTCTATTGTATGGGGCATTTCAATATGAGGCTATCAGGGTATATTTCATTCTCTCATATATAAATATCAAAGTCAGTGTCCAGTCTCTATAATCAGAGGTGGGTAGCCCCTATGCCTTCAGAGGGGTTATAGAGGGTACACTTAACTAGATGGAGTGTTCTATATCTTCTGGTGCTACTACTTAGAATTATGATTGTTACTATCTTCCTGAGCTGGTAACACCAGTCCAATGTTTAGGATGGTAGCCTAGGATTTCAGAGTGTAATTCTATGCTCTGCACTTCCTGTGTGACCTTGGGCAAGTCATTCAGCTTCTCTGTGCCTTAATTCCCTATCTGTAAAATAAGAAAATAGCACGTTCACACTTCCGAGTTATTGTAAGGATAAATACATTAAGGAGAGCAAGCAGTTCAGATACTATGGTGACAGGGCCCTATAAGTGCCTCAGCTGAATGTCTGGATAGACAAATAGATAGAATTCACTAAATTATTCTCATGTGGGAAGGAATCTTCCAGTAATGCTGATTTATTTTAATGCTTCCTTGCTCAGAGTTACAAACAAGATTTTAATAGAGTTGGAACTTGGGAGAACATGGTTCCCTTTGTTAAAGAAAGCAATTAATGTTACTTAAACAAATATTAAAGTAATTACCTAAATATTAAATGAAGGAAAAGGAATTTACTACTTAAACTCTGACTATGAATTAACCAGTTTCATGTTGACCAACAGAAACCAAACAAACAGCCACATTTCTCTGATTTCTTTAAGAATGTGAGTTTGAACTTGGTTTATGTCTCTGCAATCACTGTTTTGAACTTGTAGAGATTAAAAATTGACTGCTATCACTAAATTTTAATAATACACATACAATGATCTATTAATTTAGAAAGTTCCCCAACCAAAGATATTTCCACTTAGAGTAGGACCAATCAGACTGATAATGCATAATGCATTGCAACGTTCAAGGAAAGCTACAGTTTTAGTGTATCATGATGAAAATTAAATGAAAAACATAACACTTACCATTTCAATGCATACAAATTGATTTAATTTTTTGGATATTATTACCATTTCTTATATTCCTGCAGCCTAACCATTGGCAGTCAAATTGCATGAGGAAACAATTTCTAAGTTGTATCCCTTTTTTTCTTTTGGGTGTTCATAATAAGAAGTTAAAATTACCTGCCTCAAAGATTAAAATTATTTCATAACAACAGATTTCAATTCACAAAGGAGTATCATCTTGGTATGAAGAAACTCAAAAATGTATTTGAATTTATAGGAAGGTAATTATCTATTCAGTTTTAGTCCTTGGCAATTCTGGAAATAAAATTGACACAAACAGATGAAAAGTTAAATGACTTAAATTTAATTATCATGTTTCTAAAGTTTTAGCTGTCAGAAATGTGATTTGGAGTAGATTGTATTTGCCCAGGTCCATCAACCAAAATAATCAACAAAAGCATATTTACTTCTAGGCTTCTCTGCCTGTAGCAAATTGAATGTCTGTTTCTCTCTTGCAATGCACAGTTCCTTCTTCTAGAAGATTTGTAAAAAGAGACACTTTCCTTGGTGACAACTGTTAAGAAAGAAAATCACTTCTGCTGTTTTCCCACTTGAAGAACTGTCTGAATCAGTGATCTTGCACTGATGTAAATAGCAACAGCCCAGAGCTTCTATACTAGCTGTCGTGGTTTTGTGTTCTATGTCCACATTTATCATTCCAGTCCACTGCTGGGTACATGTACACATTTCAGATTGCTGCCTGGGGAGCCAAGCGGTTTATGGGAAAAGGGGTCCCACAACTCTCTGGGAAGGTGTAGAGGGGTGACAGGTCCACAGAGGCCCCTTGAATTTACTCTCTTGGTTGAGTGACCTAACAGCCACCGAGTCTATTCACAGAACAGCTCAATGGCCTCAGTCAATTAGGCTCCCCCTGTATTCAGGGTATTACAGCCTACTGGCCTCAGTCACTATGTCTACCCCCTATATTCAGGGTAATACAGTCCAGCAGCCTCCATACATATATATATATATATATATATATATATATATATATATATATATAGGAAAAGCTCCTTCACACAGGAGTATGTAAGGTGGGGGAAGGGGATCCAGGTCCTCCCTCTCCACTGTGTCCCAGCCCAGGGCCCTGTTGGAAGTGGCACGATCCATTACTCACTCAATCCTGCCACAGCACACTGAGTGCTCAATTCCCCACCCTGGGCTATGTCCTACCAGATCTTGTCAGAAGTCCTCTCCGTCCTCATGCTCAGGTCCTTTGATTTCTACTTTAGCCCCTCTTAGCCTGGCTGCCGCCATCTGGTCCAGCTGCACTTCCTCCCCTGGAGCTCCTACAGTGCCTCCCTTCAGCAGTCAGCCCTGACTAAGCAGCTCCAGAGGCTTTTATAGCCCATCTCCAGTTGGTGCATGCCCAGCAGGGTTATGGAGGTGGGGCCATCTCAGCCAGCTGGACCAAAGTAACTCCATCAGCTCCAGTGCAGGGTTGATACGCCCCTTCACAGAAGGGCAGTCATTTCTGAAAATGAAGGCCAGGATGAACAGACAATTATCTCTTTCTATAGAGAAAGAATTATCTGCTTAAGATCCTGTCCTTTAATTGTGGAGATCTCAGGCATCCCCAGAGAGCTAGTGGAAGGGGCGTTTGGCTGAGTGCTGCCTGCTCAGCCGGGCTGCTGTAAGGGAGGGGGGCGGGACGATGACGTACACGGCCAGGGGGCAGGGCTGTCTACGTCACTGCCCCCCTTCCCCTCTCCCACAGTAGCCTGGCTGAGGGGAGCACCACTCAGCGCCACGGTGGGAGGAGGAAGGGGGGGCAGTGACGTACACAAGAACTCCGACTGCGGCCAGTGGCTGCACCCCCCCCCCCGCCAGGTCTGCTTCCCACCCCCCTCCTCCCGTCCAGCCCCACAGCCTCCAATCCCCCCCCCCCAGATCTGCTTCCCACTCCCTCTTCCTGCCAGCCAGCCCCACGGCCCCTCTACACCCTCCCCCCCGCCAGCGCTGCTTCCCTCCCCCCTTCCTCCGGGCCCCCCATCCTCCCCTCTAGCCCCACAGCCCCTAATCCCCCCCAAGCTCTGCTTCCCACCCCCTCTTCCGGCCAGCCCCACCCCCTTCCCCTCCTTGCATGGCGCCCACCCCCCTTCTTCTCCCTCCGTGGCACGCTGCGCCGCTCAGCTGGGCCCCAGCGGGGGAGCAAGCAGCGGCAAGCGGCCCTTTGGGGTCTGTGCTCCCCACGGATCCCAAACGGCTGCTTGCCACCGCTTGCTCCCCCGCTGGGGCCCATATGAGCGGCGCAGCACTCAGCTGAACCACCAGGGAGGGAGGGAGAGGGGGGCGGGGCGCTGACGTACACAGCCAGGGGGCATGGCCGTGTACGTCAGCGTTACAGACTCACAGACAATTGGCCAATATATATATGATAAGTTATTCCAAAATAATTTCCTAGTATAGACATGCAAGGGCACGTCTACACTACAGCGTTATTTCGAAATAACAAGTGAGTGTGCACACAGCAAACCCGTTATTTCAAAAGTATTTCAAAAGAACAGGCTTCTTATTCCAGAATAATAAACTCTCATTTCACAAGGAATAACACCTATTTCAAAATAGCTTTAGTGTGGACATTCCACTGCTGCTCTTTTGTAATAGCTCCTCCTCAGGGCCGTTCAAAGTAATTACTCCTCAGCATTTCCTTGGGCTCTAAATCAAAGTAGTGCATCCACATTAGGGATCCTGCCTCAGACTAATTTCAAGGCTTCTCTGTAGTGTGGAATTGCTTTCGTTATTTCAGGAGTTATTATTCCAAAATAACTTATTTCAAAATATCCTTGTAATGTAGACACACCCTATGAGAGAGGGGGTGAGGGAAGGAGTCTGAATACCTTCCCCTGCCTGCATCTGTTTGACATGTTCCCTCCCACTGTTCAAAGAACAGAGCTAAATAGGCATCATCAAGAGCCTTTCTTATGTTAATTGTATTGGAGCTGTGTTTCTTCTGTTCTGCTTGTTAAAAGTTCAAATCACTATAAGGTGAAATCATTTGAGACTGATGGGCAGAAGCCACAGCCAAAAAGTGGGTGGCAGCTGATGGTGATGGACAGCCAGCAGGGCAGCAATGGTGACTGCATATCCACTGCTCTTTTGGGTCATAAGGCTCTTCCCTGTTTGGTAGAGAGACCACAGTACTTATGCAGAATTATATCAATAAATGCATTAACTCATTTTTTCTGATGTTAGCTCATTACAAACTTGTTTGCATGCTTATTTGCATGCACTGAATATTAAAAAATTCCTTCAGGTAGGTTATTGCCAGGACACTTGAAAATATAACCATACCTTTGTGTGTTTGTGTTAGTTATGTTATAAAATATTCAAGATAATCAAAGAAATTGAGGAAGGCCTCTATTTTTTGGCATCCAGAAACTAGCTAAGTGTCAGGAAGATGACACTTCCCTGGCCATAAAAACTGTTTTTCACTCCCCCAAAAATGTTCATACAAACTTTAAATGGCAGGTTTTCCTGAAGTTACATTTGCATTTCCAGAAGCCTATGGAATACACATATGGCACACCCAGGACCACCATCAGGACCAGGGCGGGTGGGCAGGCACCAACTGTACCAGGGCCTAATGATTCAAAGGGACCTGGGGCTGACAGCCATCACTGCTGTAACTGGGGCAACAGTGGGAGCCCTGGGCCCTTTAAATCACCACTGGAACACTGCACAGTTGACTTTGGGGGTGACTCTGAAGGCTGGAGGGAAGGTGACAAATGATCTGGGTGTGTCGAAGGCTGTCTGTCCTGGCCCCACCCCTTCTGCCTGAGGCCCTGCTAATTCCACAGATCCCAGGTTTGGTTCTGACTGTTGATGTTACACTATGTTACATGTATAAAATATTTAATGCAAGTTTAATCATAGAATGTAGAATTACAACAAAATGTAATTCTGCAGCATCTCCGTCAAGAGAAAACAAAACACGAGTGTCTTATCTTCACTTGGATATGTCTCTCTTGTATATGTTATCAGCTGGATATAAATATACTTTATATTAACAAAAAAAAACCTTTGTAAAGAAAAATGTTAGGGAAGACCTGGTCCGCTGAATGAGTAGGAATATGTATTTTGTCAGGCTATCTTAGGAAGAATGTAGGAATGTTATATCAGGACAATAAATCTAGATTAAAAAAAGTGGGCCTTGCCCAGTCCTCCACTTGGGAAGAAAAACCTCAGCTTGTGTCCCTAAATCTTTAGAGAAACATGCATTGTTCAAATTATTTTAAAGCGTTTTTATTTCTTAAAAGCTGATATGACAAACTCTTTAGTGAAATTCAAACATGCAAATATGCTTGCTAAATGCAAAGCTTCCTAGGTAAATGCTTAAGATCTTTGCTATGCATATGGCAAAATATTTTATGAAACTCTAAAGACCTCGTTAAACTGATTATTAATATAAAAAGCCACTCAGGTATAAGATTGAGAAATTTTAAAAAAATTCTAGAAAGAACAAAAGTGTTAAGATTCTATGAAAACATGGTTTTGTTTCCTGCTCTACCTTCTAAAAGCTGAAAAAATATCTTAGAAAAATAGACCGAACAAAAAGAAAACAGTTAAACCCTAACTTCAAAAAGTTATCAGGGATTTGCCTGCCACAGAAGAGCAAAAACGGACGTGTGCTGCATAGTGATGAAACAGATTGCATATTCAGCAGCGGCAGGTGTCACCAACACCAACCCCCAAAGGCAGGAACCAATTAAAGGATGACAGCAGCCAACTTTGAATCTAAACAAGTCTGAAAGAGGTTCTCTCATAACATAATGAAAATAGGAAGAAGAGTATAAAAATTCTCAAGTGGGCACTAAGCCACCCACCCATGGCTATCCTGCTCAGGCACACATCTCTTAACACAACTCCTCTTTTCCAGCTCTTCAGGCAAGCTGCCACAGACAGCTAAGAAGAACAGTGATGACTCAAGAGGAAACCCAACTAAGGACAACTGCCCCAAGCAGGGGCACTGGAACAATTTGTAGTGGGGGTGCCAAGAGCCATTGAACCAAACTGTACACCCTGCATATGATGGCAACCACTTTGAACCAGAGGATGTGGCAGCTCTAGTTCCAGCATCTATGTCCCCAAGACCTTAATGTGGCGTGATGAGAGGAAGTTTAACTAAAACACTGACAAGCGATTAGATTTTAAAACTCATAATGATTTTATTGAGATTTGGAAATGCTGCTGTAACTTAACAGTTTCTTTCATTAATCACTGGATGGCTAAGCCATGCATTCCTGGAGAGGAGACAAGGGCTAAGCACTAAGATACAAATAATTTAATTAGATTTAAGTTTCTTAATATTAATTAGCTGGCCAGTTTTAAGACCATTCTTTAAATTGAATCTTCTAATTAACTGATTTAAATATTTTTTCTCTGATTTCAGTGGACTTATTTCTGATAGCTTCCCTTGCTCAACTATAAACAGTCTGGTTATTAATAATAACAAGACAGGGCTCACCTGTGTGACAGGCTGCTGGCTAGGAAGCCTGAGCTAGAGCTCTGCTGTGCCAGCTCTAGCAGGAAATAGTAATTGGAGCTGGCTGAGTAAGCCCAAACCTGAAGAGCAAATGAGGACCAGCTGCTAGTCTCATTAGCCACAGGGCTATATAAGGCGGGCAGGAAGGGCGTAAGGCGGGGGGAAGTGAGAGGCGACGCGACGCGACGCTCCCTTCCCTTCCCTTCCCTTCCCTTCCCTTCCCTTCCCTTCCCTTCCCTTCCCTTCCCTTCCCTTCCCCAGCTAGCTGCAGAAGCTAGCAGGCTTGAGAAGACAAGTCTCAAGCTCTGTACATAGACGATGGTGGGAACTGAAAATAAAGAGCATGGGTAATTGCACGAAAGAGAGCTTTCAGGCTGGTTTGTGGGAGCAAAGAGGCCAAAGGTTATAGGGCCTGTGTATGACTCCTGTTACACCTGTCTTTAAACAATTTTTGGCCTATTTATAAACAGTTTTCATTTTCTTTGGCTACGCTGAGACTGCACTCTCAGGCAATTGACAAGAGGTTGTCTCAACTTACTCTGTAAAATGCGCTCCCACCAAAGCCAGGGCTCCTCTTAATGAGGTCATGTCTTCTAAAAGCTCTATGCTGAGAGGCAGGCATCAGAGCTAGCACTGGCGTTAACCAGTTAATCATTTCTGTTCTCTCAATTGTTCTGTTTTGTGCAACATTTTTCCTTTTCATTTCTCTAATTAATAGAATGGCCACAGTTACTGTTTATGGTGCATTGTCTGCTAAGAGAGGTAAAAAAAAAAACAGCGATTAAATAGTGGGAGTAAGAAAGAGAGACAAGTCCATTTGAACTGAACTGCCATTTCTTGGTTCTCTAGACTAAATAAACATTTTTAGTAATTTGGTGGATACAATAACCTGTCCAACAATTTAAAATGGCCTCCTACTGTGCCATACTTGAGTACATAAACAACACTGTATGTAAATACAGATGATTCCCATTTCTACTGATTACTCCAGCAGGTGTAGGAGATGCCTGTTCACATACAAATAGAATTCAGTCAGAAATGCGGGTATCATCATGTTTGCCTGTTGTATTCATCACTATAATTTGTTAAACACCCTTCACTCGCTCTTTAACAGATAGTGGAGTAAGTAAGCTGAGAGCTTTCACAAACACTTATTGTCATCTCTGTAGCTCATGTGAGTACCACTTGCTTTAGGCATGTGAACTGAATGAGAGATCCTCTGTTTACATATTTAGCTAGGGCAACATTATGTGTGCAGATGGATGCTAACATGGCCTGAGGCAAGCAGAATTAAATGCTAGTCTTTTGTGCTATTGAATATAATTGTTTCTTTTAGTTATGGTGATGAGTCACCTTATGGATCAAATCTACAATTCTTGTTATAATGATTTTTTTACTTGAGTGACTTTGGATGACTGAGTTTATGAAGCACTGAAGTGGTGCTCTATTGATGGTAAATTAAAATGTGATTGATGTGTTGAACAGAAAGAAATGCTGCATGCCAATTTTCTTAAATACACAAACATTCATGACAAATGCAATAATGTTGCCGTCAGCCTAAATGAGTACCTATAAAATCTTACGCCATATCACATGGTCATTTAGTCTCATTGTATATAGTATGCGAAACTGTGGCGCATCTCTTGCTCTGATAAAATAAGAAACCCTCCAAATGTTCATCCAACACTGGAAATGAATCAAATCACTCAGAGGGTTTGAAAAAGTTTAGTAATGTGTATTGTCATTATTTGTATACCATGTTGTAGCTGTGTCAGTCATAGGTTATTAGACAGACAAGGTGGGTGAGGTGCTATCTTTTATTGGACTAACTTCAATTAGTGAGAGAGACAAGCTTTCAAGCCACAGAGAGCTGCTTTTAAGTCCAGGAAAGTATCTTTTCCAGAAGAAGAGCTTTCTGTAGCTTGAAAGCTTGTCTCTCTCACCAACAGAAATTAGTCTAATAAAAGATATGACCTCACCCGCTTTGTCATTATTTGTCAGTTTCAAATAGTTCTGTGCTACTTTGGGAACAGGCGACAGAAATACCTGGAATTACACAAATAGGCATGTTTTCACAAGATTTCAGGCCCAAATCAGTAGGTACAGGAGTCATGGATAATTATCTTAAGCATGAACCAGAGAGCCCTCCTAACCATTAGAGGCTGATTCATCACTCTCTATAGTAAAACTAATGGATGTGATCAATGTTCCCTCTAACTTTTTCCATCCATGTGCAGAATACATTTTATTATGTGCACCAAGGCATGTGCAGATGTGCATTACCAAGAGAAACACATGCAACCTGATGTGGGCAGCTGTGAGCACTGTCAATCAGCTAGGCTGAATCTCTTCTGGGCAGCTGCACAAGTGCTCATATTACTGGAAACACTGGATGGGTAAGTCTACACAGCAGCGTTATTTCGGAATAACCGATGTTATTCTGAAATATCATAATGCACATCTACACTACAAGCCTTTATTTCGAAATAATGTCGAGCTTGAAGACTTCTTACTCCGACAACTTTAACCCTCATTTTATGAGGACTAAGGAAATTTGACAGAAAAGTGTTCTTCCTTCGACTTCCTGCTGTGTAGACAGCACCAAAAGCCAAAGTAAGCTAAATGAACTTAAGCTACGCAATTGACTTAATTCGACTTTAGCCGTGTTGTGTAGACATACCCAATGTGATTATATCCTTGACTACAATTAAAAACAGCAACATTTGAACTCGGTGATGCATTTTATACAGTGCCAAGCACAATGGGAAGCCAATACTGCATTTTTAAACCCCTGCTAGGCCTTTTTTCCCCTCTTTTTTTTCAATTGGCTTGGAACCCCCCAATAATAGTTCTATGTGTTTTTCCTAACTTCAGCTTTTAACTCGCTGTTTGTTTATCTGGCTCATCTGGGGAAGCCCTACACGTACCAGGACCAGTTTGTCACATCAGTTACTGCAACAGCTAATGTAATGGACTTCCTATTATAATCTACAAATGCTTCATTACAAATAAATCTCCAAATTCTGTACAAACTTTCCTCCATGAAATAGTCATTCAAAGAACAAATCTTTCTAAAAAGAAAAAAAAAAGGAAATTTCCAGAGGAGAGAAATATTCTATCACACGAGAGAATAAAGAATAAACAGTGTGGTGAACCTCTCACGCCAGATTTAAACTGGCATGGCTCCATTAACTTTAATGGAATTATTTCTGGTCTACACATCTATCAGTGAAAGGAGAATCAGGTTCAATGCTATACTCAGGTGGTTGGACATGACCTCTTAAGATCCCTTCCAGAGCTACATTTCTATGATTCTATATTGGGCCATTCATAGTTGTTACAGTGTCTGCAGATATTGCATATTCTAAGAACAGGAGGAAAGGTTTGTATGTATGAACATAAGAACTTATGAACGACCATCCTGGGGCATGCCAAAGGTCCATCTAGCTCAGTATCCTTTCTGCGGATAGTGGCCAATACCAGATGCCCCAGAGCAGGGGCGGATATAGGGCAGAGCGAACGGGGCGGCTGCCCCGGGCCCCGCGCTTAAAAAAGCCCCGCGCATGCGCTGTAGCGCCACTGTGCATGTGCATGGCGTCACGGCGCATGCGCATGGCGTCACGGCGCATGCGCCAAGGCAAAGGGGGGGCCCCGTAGAGTTATGCTGCCCAGGGCCCCGCAAAACAGTCATCTGCCCCTGCCCCAGAGGGAGGGAACACAACACGCATCACGTGATCCCTCTCCTGTTATCCTCTCATAGCATGATTTGAACTAACTCAATTTGTGAGACCAGAGAGAATATAGAGATTCTTTCTGGGTCAAACACAATCCAGCCAGGATAATCTGTAACTAAAAACAATGCATCACTATTTCTGTCTAGCCAGACTGTGGTGCATTGTTTTGATTTGTTTGCTTTGTGTGATTATATCCTTGATTACAGTTAAAAACAGCAACATCTGAATTCAGTGATTTTCCTGGTTAGCTGTTTGCTGAAATGTAGTGTTAGTATTCTCCTTCAAGTCCAGTTTCAGAGACTGTCTCTGTGCCTCTGTTCTGCAGTGAACAGCACAAATGTGCACTAACTGCATGCAAAAGGAGCCATTTGGATCATATAAAATCTGGAATACAACAACTATTATTAATAATTATGTGTGTTACAGTAGCAGAGCCAACTAAGATTAGGGCCCCACTGTATTTGGCACTATGTTCAATACATAGCATAGGAGGTCAATGAGGAATAAAGTATAGATCTCTTGGGTCCCAGTCCAGTTCCCTGTCCAGTAGACCATGCTGCATCTCCCTTTGGGGTATGCTCTTCCTAGTGTGTACTGGAAAAATCTCCAGTATAACAATAATATGCATTTTAAGATATTCCTTTTTGTGGCAGTCAAGTGCCCTATGTGATATGCTCCAAAAGAGAGGGCTTATGCATATTTATGATTATTATTTCCATATTAACTCCCTTTCTTGGTAGGGGAAGAAGTGCTTAAATATAGTAGGGGCGCAAATGGCAGCATGATAACTAGCTATCTATTCTTTGAGGGGCTGGGTAGAAAGAATTTAGATCTGTCATTAAAACCAGATGGCACATTGAGGTCACATTTCCCATAGATCCTCCAACTTTACAGGGAGTAAAGCAGGGAGAGCTTTTTCCCTACACAAGTTCCAAGTTCTAAACACAATTTTTCATCTTCTATGCATTTTTGCGCAGAACACGACTTGGTCCTTGAAAATGTCTCGATGACTGTTGAGTTTCAGGTTTTTTGGTTATTTATTTTTATTTCTGTAGCATTTTGCATGAAATCTAATTGCCAACTAAACTGCCTCATTATTCCTGGATGTAATTCATTTGAAGGAACCAATGGGTTTTTGATGTGTGGTTCTTTTTAAAAGAGGGGACAGTACAGTAATCTTTTGGCAAAAATTCATCTCATTTGTTTGCATTTCACTCTCTTTTCATCTCATTTGGGTTTTTAAATTAACCAGACGTATACATCTCTTGTTCATCTTCAACAACAAAACTGAAATTTTCAAAAAATAGGAAAGACCTGAAATATTTCACTTTTTTAAATGGCATATTTAGGTGTTCTCTGTCTGAATTGTAATGTAGAGCCACATTATGTTTCGTAATGAAAACGCATTGTCTCCTATATAGCTCATTTATGATTTCATCTGTGAGACAACCTGCTTATGTGTTTTTACCTCCCTTTCCTGTGGATTTTAAATGCTTTTGTTTAGCTTTTAGTTCTTGTCTTGTGCTAATGAAGATGGGATCGGTAGTTAGGGAGACTATGTAACATTTCACTTTCATGTGTTAGCTCAACACTTTGAAATAGATCTTAGACGTTAGTGCTTCATATCCATCTCCATTCGGCTTTTGAACATGAATGGAAAAGTGGCATAGTAATTTAAGTTGTTCTGGCAGTAAGCTCGGTATAGCTCTCATCTCTTTGAAATGTATTTGAAAGTGTGTTGTTTATTGTTTGAAAGTCTGAAATGTCATTTTAGCCATGTGGGTTTTTTTAGTGCATGTTTTGAATTGTTATTTTTCCCCTAGTACACATTTGTGTATTTTTTGTGTGTTTTCTTTTTGAAACTGCCAGCTCTCATTGACCTGAATTGTATTTATTAGGTAATAAATTTCATGTTGTATGGTATGTGTATTTATATGGCCCTGCAGCAGCCTAAGTGTTTCAAATCTGTCCCCAAGAACACCTCCCTTGCCTCCATGGCTGTCACCTCCCTATTTGCCAACATCCCTCAGCATGACAACATCACTGCCTGCCTCAAATACCTAGGAGATAAAGTATAACTCTTGGAAAACCATCCTAAACAAATTGCCAAGATCATCCATTTCATCCTCACCCATAACAACTTCACATTTGACAGCAAACACTTTGTTCAAACTATGGGAACAGCATGAATATTAGGATGGCTCCCCAGTTAGCCAACCTCTGAATAGACTCGTAAAATTGTAGAACTCAAAGGGACCTAAGTTGGTCTTCTTATTCCCTCACCACGCTGAGGCCTGCCTAAGTATTATTTAGCCCAGTGGTGGACAATCTGTGGCCTATGGGCCTGTTGTACCAAATAAAAGCAAGCAGGATCTTATGAGGGGGATAAGGCAAAAAGCCACATTTATTGTAAAGATAATAATAAAAACAAAGAAAAGATAGAAGCAAATAACGTTGTTTAACTACTTATTCCTAACACTACTTAACCCTTATACACTTGTATGTATATTATATATATATATAACCATTCATTCATACATCCATTCATTCAAGTTCTGTGTATAGTTACCAGCCTGGAAGTTGCTTGTGACAGGATACTGGCCAGGTATTCTGTACACAAGTGATGGTAGTGGGGAGCGAAGTCCTGATCAGATGCGCATCTGAAGCTCCTGGTAGGCTGGCAGCAGAACCTTGGACTCTGATTCCATAGTTTTTTAGTCCAGTTCTTATAGGAATTTCTTCCTATGCCAGTCTATGGAAATTGCTGTATCATGCTGATGTCTCCAGGGTGGCTGCCAGGTGCTCATCAGTGATCTCATCGGGTGGACCTCCAGTTTCTCCACTTGACACCTTTTGGTTGCACTGGCACCTGACGCCTTCTTCAGCCCTTTGTTGCTGTATTCTCAGGCTGGCACCTCTCAGAGCCATTCATTCATCATCCAAGCACTCTCTCATACATTCATACAGTATTTTGTATAATAATAAAAGTTGTAGTTACAGAAAGTTTCTGGGTGGTATTGCTTAAAACATTCTCTGAGTGCTGAATAAAGTTACAATGTTTTAAAGAGAACAGGCCTCAATTAAGTAACAATGCCCTTAAGTCAATTACAGGGCTTGGCTCCCATAGCAGAGTTAGTGGCTTGACAATGCATTGTTACAATGTATCTCTGCAATGTCAATTTCAAGCAGCCCCTTGCACAAGCTTGAGTATGCCCTGGAGCGCAGAGAAGGGGGAGGGGGCTGTTTCTGGCTACATAGGATTATATTCTTAACAGTTAGGATTATATTTTTAACAGTTCTAAGTTACATGACCTAATATATTATATTCTAAAGGGACAATAATAATAATAAATCTAAACATTTAACAATCTTAACAAATAATAATAATAATAAGAAGAAGAATTAATAATAAATCTAAACACTAAGTTGTGGGGAACAAATTATGGGGAGTCACTTCCATTTGGAGGAATCATTTTCAATACATTAATATGTTATCCCTACATACTCACCTCCCTGTGCTTTAAGAAAATTGACTTATGAATATGCATAATTCAAAGATGCTTTAGATAAAATACCTCAGGTAACATATCAATTTTAATGTTATAAATATGCTGAATGTATATATCCTATTTTTGTGCATCTATCATTCTTGTGTGTGAAGTTAGAAATATAAAGTGCAGATCTGTTTATAGTTCTAAATGTGCTAATGAGGACTATTAGTGATACTTCAGTCAGTTAATGACTCAGTACTTAAACCAACAATCTGTGAATGGTCGTGTTTGTCCTAGAAGCCCAAACTGTGGTTGGTCCTAGAAAGACATGTGACCTTGTCAAATGGTACTGGAATCCGTCTTGAACCTAGTATTATTTCATAAGGATAGCGGACACCAAACAAAAGGTTCCTGCCCTGGAGGAAAGTCTATATAAACAATGGGAAACCATCAACCATTTCTCTTCAGCTGGCCTTTGAAACTGCCTGGCCCACCCTAAGAGGATACCTGACAACAAAGAACTCTGAAAAAAGCTGTAGACCCAAGCCAGAGTAAAGATCATCTCTGACTTGATAAGATCAACTGTTCAGGGCAGTGTTTCCCAAAGGGTGTTCCGCGAAGTGAAACTAAGAGTTCCGCAAGAAAACTGTACTCCCTCTGCCCGCTGCAGAGCCTGTAGGCAGCTCCCATTGGAGCTGTGCCAGCGGGGGTGGGCTTCTGGCAGTGCACGGCTCTGGCCGCTCCACCACCCACTGTGGCTGCCCCACCACCATGCACGGTGTGGCCTCCTCCTCACCTCGCAGGACTGCCCATGTCCCACAGGGTCTCCAGTGCGGCTGTGTGGCCTCCTCCTTCATGTGTGCAGGCGGCAGCTTGTTACAGTAACCACTGCTGCTGGGAAGTAGCTGCTCCCAGACCTTGGCATTTTTAAACTTCCACCTCGGGCTCTGCCACCCCCCTCAGGGCGTGCTCGGGCTCTGTCCCCTCCTTTGGGACGCGCTTGGGCTCGCTGACCCCCATGCACTGCTGCTCTCTCTCCCCCGTGTCCTTCCCCAGCCTGCTGGGAAAGCAGCCGAGCCTGGGCTGTTTCTAAACACACACATCCTGCCCTGCCAGCAGGAAGCCTGACCTGGTGCTACAGCTGCGCTGGGATCCCTGCTGCATGAGGGAATTCCCTCTCCCAGTCCCCTGCTGGGGGAACAAGAGTGCTATTTTGAAACTGAAACTGCAGTCTAGATCCTGTAAACCTCAAAAAATGAGAGAACCTCAAAAAATAGAAGCCTTTTTCGAAAGATCCTATAAACCTAATTTTTTGAAAGATCCTGTAAACCTCAAAAAATGAGGTTTATAGGATCTTTTGAAAAAGGCTTCTATTTTTGAAAGAACTACGTCTAGACTGCAGTTTCAATTTCAAAATATTGCTTTTTCGAAAGAGCGCCTTGACGCAATTATGCAAATGAAGCACGGGAAATTCAAATTCCAGCTTCATTTGTAATTTTGAAGTGCCTAATTTACATCCCTCTGTCGAAAGAGGGATGTAGTCTAGACAATCCCAAAGTGATCACCTCATATCTGACCTCTCAGGGTATGTCTACACTACAACGTTAATTCGAACTAACTTAGTTCGAATTAGTTAATTTGAACTAAGCTAATTCGAACTAACGGATCCAGACTAAAAAACTAGTTCGAATTAGAGTTTTACTAATTCGAACTAGCATGTCCACATTGAGTGGACCCTGAACCGGGCTTAAGGATGGCTGGAAGCAGTGCCGGCAGGGCATCAGAGGAGGACTTAGAGTGTGGAGATGCTGTCTCAGGCTAGCCGAGGGCTGCGCTCCACCCTGGAGAGACAGTTCTCAGGGGTGCCCCGCTTGCAAAGCAGTCCTGGCTTGGATTGCCCGGACTACCCACACTGGGCACATCACATCACTCCGCCATCAGCCCGGCTGCACTTGCCGCAGGCTGCCATCTGGGGAGAGGGGGCAATTGGGGGGCTGCAGGAGAGCTTCCACCCCCAGAAGCCCACAGAGCCAGCCCAGTCCTCCCCATCGGGGGCTCGTGCCCCATTCCTCCCTCACCTCCTTCCAATTACCCTTCCCTAGCCCTTCTTCTTGATGTACAAAATAAAGATAATGTGTCTTCCAAAATGGAATCTGTCTTTATTGAACAAAACTGGGGGAGACTGGGAAAAGGATGTGGAAGAGGGGAAGAGAGAGGCTGGGAGAGGGGAGGGCAACTAAAATGATCAGGGGTTGGGAACAGGTCCCATATGAAGAGAGGCTAAAGAGACTGGAACTTTTTAGCTTAGAAAAGAGGAGACGGAGGGGGGACAGGATAGAGGTCTCTAACAGCAGGAGTTGGTGCATACAGAAAAGTTCTTCATTAATTCCCATAAAGAAGGACTAGAGGACACCAAAGGAAAGGAATGGGTAGCAGGCTTCGAACTAGTAACAGAAAGTTGTTCTTCACAAAGCAAAGAGTCAACCTATGGAACTCCTTGCTGCAGGAGGCTGTGAAGGCTAGAATTAGAACAGAGTTTAAAGGGAAGTGAGATCAAGTCATGGAGGTTGAGTCCATGGAGTGGTATTAGCCAGGGGGTAGAAGTGGTGTCCCTGCCCAAGGTTTGTGGAAGGCTGGAGAGGGATGGCACGAGACAAATGGCTTGGTCACTGTCTTCGGTCCATCCCCTCCAGGGTCCCTAGGGTTGGCCGCTGTTGGCAGACAGGCTACTGGGCTAGATGGACCTTTGGTCTGACCAAGGACGGCCATTGTAAGCTCAGGGCTCAGGGGTCTCAGTGGACCCCCTTGATTGTCTTGCATACCTGCTCCTGGGTGGCCAGGCTGGCAGCTCTCCTGCCCTAGACGGCCACTTTCCTGTGCCTAGTGTGGAGATCGTGGACGAGGTCAACGATGTCTGCACTAGCCCAGGCGGGTGCCCGCCTCTTGCGGTCCCAGGCAAGCTCCCGGGAGCCGCCAGCCTGGTCCCGGGAAGAGGGGGAGGGCTGGGGGGCATCGGGTGGCTGGCTCGAGCCGTGCCAGGTGCAGGGTCTGCTGGCTGGGTGCTGGCAGGCTTGCACCTGGCACGGGCACCGTAGACAGCCCGTGCCCCTTTAAGGGGTCCGGGGCCGGGAGGGGGGCAGACGAGTTTCCCTGGTGTTGGCCAGAGTGGCCACCAGGGAAACCTGGGGAGGGCTAGCCTCCCACTAGTTCGAATTAAGGGGCTACACAGCCCTTAATTCGGACTAGCTAGTTCGAACTAGGCTTAATCCTTGTAAAATGAGGTTTACCTAGTTCGAACTAAGCGCTCCGCTAGTTCGATTTAAATTCGAACTAGCGGAGCGCTAGTGTAGCACCTATTAAAGTTAATTCGAACTAACGTTTGTTAGTTCGAATTAACTTTGTAGTGTAGACATACCCTCTGATTCCTATGTTAGGAAGGATACTATCTATTGACTTTGATTCTTATCTGCTTCATTTTAACTACCCAGTCTTCAGATACTTACTGACTCCCAGCTCTACCTTCCTGTTTTTCCCTTTGATTTTCCATACCCTCTGCTCCCTGTCTCCTTCCACCCCCCACCCCCCGCTTTCTCCCCCTCCCCTTCTCTCCTATTTATTTTGGGTCTGCACATCCTAAACTCAAAACTCTGGTCATGTGAAGAAGTGGGCTGTGCCCACAAAAGCTCATGATACCATCTACATGTTTTGTTAGTCTATAAAGTGCTACCAAACTTTTGTTGTTTTTTCATTATAGTGATTTTTTTAATGTTTCTCTTGATGTGATTTCAACCTACTCTATGATAGCAGTGAAGGGTGAGCTGTTTGTGACATTGGGGTCTGAATGTTGGAGATTTTTACAAGTTGAAATAATGTCTGTGATCCTACAAATGTGTGAATAATGTTATTTTTACACAACTTGTCTAAAATAATAGCACTCTTTCAAGGTACATCATTGTTAAACATAATTCTGGTTCTGCTATTTCAGAATAACCATCTTGATATGCTTCAATTGTACTGTATGACTGAGATTTTTAAAAGTGACTAGTCATATTGGGTACCTCAGTTTTGGGGGACCCGACTTAAGACACCTTAAAGCAGCTTGGTTTTTCAGACTATAATGCTCAACATTGTCTGAAAATGAAGCCCGCTTATAATATATCAAACTGAATATAGAAAAACTGAGGCTGACAAGAACATGAGCCACTTTTTAAAAGCTTGGCCATATATGAATCTATTTATATGGGTACTGTACATCTCTAAGTTTCCATCTCTGTTTCAACCTTCTGGCTCTGTCATAATTCACCTTCACCCCACCACCAGTGCAAGAAGCTCATGCAAAGTAGACTCTGTGCCATGAAGGGATTGACTATCTCCTGAATGCCTCCTACTCCCTCCATTATCTTCCCTGCCACAGCGGACTTTCACTGGTTCCACTGCCAAGAGGCCCTGGATAGCTATGAATTGGAGGTAGATTTATCTCTTAATAAAAGGCAAATTATGATTTTGTGGGGCCCTGGGCCAAAGCAAATTGAGTCCACTATCCACCCCTTCTGCCTGCAGTTCCCCCAGTTCTTCTCCTAGCACATATGCCAGGGAGCAGGGTTAGAGTACAGGGGCTCCCATTTTTCCGGGCTCTCCCAATTGGCTGAGGCCTATGGGCACAGGCCCAGTTGGCCCAGTAGCTAATCTGCCCCGGATCCTAGTGTATAATAAGCAAATGGCCTGGTCTGCCAAATGATTGCTCTGAGAACGTTGGGGTATGATCACAACTTTCAAAGAGTTAGGTTAGAGGGGATAACCTACCAGATATAACCTTTGGTTTTGCACTGGCACAACTGAGTGACATGATCATATTAATTGTTCTCTTTACTGTGATGTCAGATTGAAAGGGAGGAAAAAAATGAAACCATGGTTGTCTGTACAGGGTCTGTCTGCATTCCACTCTGTGTTACAATAGTATATTATACGACCAATTAGCACAAGCATTTACCTTGACTGCATGTACAAATCAGGCCTGACACGGGATGCCTTACTCTGTGTCTCTTCCCCCACCAGGGATCCCCACCAGCCTAGTCACCATTTGGCAGGCCCAGGGGCCTAGGCCCGGTCCCACAGTCCCTGCGGCCTGATCACTGTCCCGCAGGCCCAGAGGCCTATTCACGGTTCCGCAGCCCCAGAGGTCTAGTTACTTTTCATCAGCTCCGAATCCGGGTGCTAGCAGGAAGGAGGATGAGGAGGGGTCCCAGGCCCTCCCTCTCCTCCGGGCCCCAGCCCAGGGCCCTCTCAGCATTGGGCGGTTCCCAGCATTGGCTCAGCGGGGAGTTCTCCTCAAAATGCGCCGAGCCTGCTGGGACATCTCTGGTTCCGCACCCTGGGCTGCTTCCTACCCCATCCCCCTGGATGACGTAGGCCCCACCTGCGTGTGCAGATCCAGCAGCAGTAGCTGGGTTGGTTGGCATGGCAGCAGCAGTGAGTCCGGTGTTGGGTGTGGCAGGGGCATAGGGCGTGGTGTTTGGCAGCTGGCATGGGAGTGGTAGATGTGGCGTTGGTGGCTAGGTTGGCTGCGAGTTGTGGCTGGCGGGGCGGCAGAGATCGACCTGGGGGCTGTATCGGCAGTGTCGGCTGGTCTGGTGGCTCTGGCTCTCGGCAGCAGCGGCGGCGGCAGCGGCGGCGGCGGCTCCGGTGCTTGGGCACGAGATCCTTCCCCTCCGTAAGTCCACCCAACTGAGCTGTTCTGTGGGCTTTTATACTTGGGCTGCACTGGGAGCATGCCCAGGAGGGTTGTAGGGGAGGGGTATATTCCGCCCAATAGGCGCGCTCTACTCCTCCTTGTTCAGTGCGGGGTTGGCATGCCCCATTACAAGGCCTTTCTGTGTATATTTAGCAAGATTTCATAAATAAGTCTGGTATTTATGTGTAAACTTTGCCCTTTATGTGTCAAACTTTCCATTTCCGTACATAAATACCTAAGGGTATGTCTACACTACAGAGTTAATTCGAAATAACAGACGTTATTTTGAATTAACTGTAATAGCTGTCTATACATGCAAACTGCTTATTTCGAGCCCTTATTTCGAATGAGGTAAACCTCATTCTAAGAGGAATAACACCTAATAGTTAATAATAGTTGATTCAAAATAGTTAATTCAAAATAAATGCTGTGTAGACACTTATTTCGAATTAGGGGGCCTCCAGCCCTTCCCAGTTCCCCCTGGTGGCCACTCTGGACCAAACCAGGAAAACATGTCTGCTCCCCCCTAGCTCCGGAGCCCTTAAAGGGGCAGACTCTGACCACAGCGCCTGTGCCAGTTGCCAGCCTGCCAGCACACAACCAGCAGACTGTGCACCTGGCACACCATGAGCCAGCCACCCGCTGCCACCCAGCCCTCCACCACTCCCCAGGACCAGGCTGGCAGATCCCAGGAGCCTGTCAGGGGCTGTAAAAGGTGGATGCCTTCCTGGTCAAGTGCGGAGATCGTGGGCCTCATTGAGATTTGGGGGGAGGCCTCCAATGCCCATAATCTTTGCACTAGGCACAGGAATGTGGCCATCTACAGCCGCATGGCTGCCAGCCTGGCCACCAGAGGCCACATGCGCAGCCAGGAGCAGGTGTGGACAAAAAATAAAGAACTGTGGCAGGCCTATATGCCAGGGCCTCCCAATCAGGGGCTGACCCGGAGGCCTGTCCCTACTATGAGGCCCTGGACCACATCCTGGGCGATCAGATGGTCCGTGCCCCCCTGGTCATCATTGACCTTGGGGCAGAGGGCCCTGCCCCTGACACAGGGGAAGAGGAGGAGGAGGACGACGGCACCCAGCAGCCTGCAGGGAGCCTGCCCTGCACCCAGGAACCCCAAGCCGACATGGAGAGCACATCAGCAGCCTCATCCGAGGCCGGGGAGGCCTCCACATGTGAGTGACATCACGGTCCCCTTATGCAGGGCAGGGAAGAAGGGGGAGCCCAGGGACCTTACCCCGGGGAGAGACACTGCACACTGCCCTCCCTCCAGATGCAGGGCACATCTCCCCTCTCCCTAACCCCACCACACTTTAGGCAGCAAAGGTGCTGGGGTGCTGTCCTGGGCCAGCTCACACTCCTGTCGATAGCAGGACATGGTGGTGCAGAGACCTGCCGTCCTCACCTTGAAGAGGGGGGCTAGGCTTCACCCACTGTGTCCCCAGGGAGAACTGACCACTTCTCCTGTTTCACCACAGCCACAGCACCTGCGAGTGCAGGGCGCACCACCCCGCCTGGACCCTCCACTCGAACCCGGGCCAGCAGGCGCCCCCGCAACCTGGAGGAGTTCCAGAGGCAGCAGCGTAGTTACAGGGATGGCAGGTCCACAGCCAGGAGCAGTGGGTGCAAGAGGACCTGCAGCTGCGGTGGGAGAGCTTGAGGGAGCTCCGGGAGCAAGGCCGTGCCCTCCGCAAGCACCTGCAGGCCCTGGCAGACCAATTGCTGCCTCCTGCTGCTCCAGCCCCCGTGGCCACCCCAGCTACCGCTCCTCCTCCCACCCCTGCTCCCCCTCCCATTTCTTCCGCACCCCCCATCCCTCCTGCCCCACCCTGCACACCCACTCCCTCCGACACCCCGCACCCGCAGTGCTGTGAGATGAGAGAGCCAGCAAGACCCCCAACTCTGAGCTTCCGCTCCCCCTCCTCCCGTTGCCTCTCCCTTCCAGTTCCCTCCTCCCAGGTTTCCCCCCTCCCCTCTCCCGCCCTCATTTCCCTCTGCCTCCCACCCCAGTTATGTGAAATAAAGACTTTTTTGTGGCAACACAGTTGTTTTTATTGTACATCGGGGAGGGAAAAGAGGGAAGAGGTGGGGAAGGAATGTAAGGCCCCTCCTATGGAGAGCACTTACACCACCTCCCCCCGTTTTCCCTGGGGCAGCCCACATCCTCCTTGCAACCCTCTGTCCTGGCCAAGTGGCCGGTGAGTGCCGTACCTGCATGAGTGCCACTCCGACGGTGGATCTCCCCACACCGAACTGGTTCCCCATGGATCAGTAGCTGTCCGGCATGGAGAGCTTCTAGAGGGCGATGGCCACCCGCTTGTGGAGGGAAATTTCGGACCCCATGTGTGTGTCCCGTCACCGCAGAGCAGGGGCGAGCCACTCGCAGAGGTCAAGGAAGGTGTCCTCCTTCATCCTGAAGTTCTTGGTCCATTGTTGGTCTCCCCAGCGCTCCAGGATGATGTGGTCCCACCAGTCTCTGCTAGTGTCCAGACGCCAGATGCACGGGGCACGCTGGCGTGTGGGCGCCACTCCTCCATGGCCCCCAGGGGGGGGCAGGTGGAAGGCCATGGGGCTGGTTTGCAGCAGAAGGTGCCAGGAAGCCTCCAGCAATTGCTGCCAAGCTTGCAGCAAGACGTTTACCATGAGCACCAGAGTGGCCAGGGGTGAATCTGGCTTCATGGTGTCGAGTGCTGCGGTGTCCCAAACAAGAGCAACCAAAGCAAACGGAGAGGAAAATGCTTTGCTGTCCTTCGGCAAGGTAGGCAAGCAAGCGTGAAAGCTGAGAATCGGCTGTCCAGGGGGGTCCCTTTAAGCATGAGCATCAGATAGCCTCAGACAGCAGCCACACAAAGCAACTACTGACCTGATGCCCTGCTGGAACCGGATTCAGCTGCCCTTAAATGTGACCCAGCGTACAATCAGTGTGGACGCGCTATTTTGAAATAGCAAAACACTATTTCTAATTAGTTTTTGGGTCTAGATGCGTTATTTCAAATTAGCTTATTTCAAATTAACAAATTCGAAATACGTTAATTCGAAATAGGGCTGTAGTGTAGACAATCCCTAATTGTGTGTAACAGCCACTCACAGGTCTCCATTTTTGAAAAATAAATTGATATTATGGGGATTGAGAGTCAACACCCTTTTGGGAGGTATCAGGGCAGGGTTATTTTAGAGCTATTGTTCCTGACTGTCCTATGCACATGGAGAGCTCTAAACAGGTAGGTCTGAGGAAGATTTCCATGATAGCCTTAGTGGTTGCAAATGTTTACATTGCATTTTGCTAAAACTGACAAAACTCTCAGCAGTGATGGTTCTTTGCATGGTTGAGAGCCAGCTCATCTTGCCTTTTTTCTTTACTGCTGTATATTAGGATTTACACAATAAGCTGCGAGGAGTTGGTACTTTTTAACTTGTTGCCCTCAGAGACCTGTAGCAGAGACTTTGATCCCTATGGTTTTATATATTTTTATATATATATATATATGTTTTAGATGATGAAAGGCCACAATTTTACTTTTATGTTTCAGAAATAAATGAGGGTCCCTCTGAACTTTTTAAAATAGCAATTTTTATTAATTGCAGATGAAGGATTAAAGGGAGTTTAAATAAGGGAAGCTAAACTGATTATTTTAGTGGTGGTTCTAACGGCATATTCCTTTTTTTCTTTCTTTTTCTTTTTTCCATTTTCCATTTCTTGTCTCATGACACTTCTCTCTTTGATAGTATCATTTCTGACCTCTTCCCAGGGGTTGTCCTACCAACGCTTGACTATAGTATCCTGGATGTATCCATCCGGGAAATCATGCAGAAAATGAATCTGCAGATTGTTCTCTGGTACCTCGAGAAGATAATACAAGTTAGGGCATTTCTCTTCTAATTCTTTTCAGCCTGAAGTATGTAAACTGAATTATTTTGTTTAAAAGTAATATAAAAGAACTTAAAGCCATCCTAATAAATTAATATTTGAATTGCATGTGTAGTTTTTCTTACAGTGATAGAAAGGGTATTTTGTACCATTTAAACAACATGATGAATGCTTCTAGTGTAAGATCTTTACAAATGAAAATAATTTCCCCCTGGAGGAAAAGAAAACTCCCTGTTTAGGTTTTCTTTATTTAGGGAAACTGTGATCTTTTAGAAGAACTGCTTCCACTTTTTATAATTTATTGCATTTCATAACTTTTTGATTCATACCATAACTCAGAATAATTTTTACAAACCCCTCTTTTTGGGGAGGAAATTCAAATCTTGTCCTTTTAGGGAGAAAAAGGTTAGAATATGCACAGCTACCACTTTTATGGGGAAATGAGCAATCCCTCTGGGTTAAATATTTCATCATTATATATAAATGCATTTTTTTACAAGAGCTACAAAATGATAATGGTACAGCAGGGGGATTTATGTTGGTAGGAAGCCCTCTGGGGGGCAAAACCTTTGCTTTGAAGATGCTTGCTGGTATTCCTGAACAGCTGGAAGCAAAAGGTCTAATGGATGAACATAGAGTGGAGTATGTTTTCACCAGGCCAAAAGCTATCGCTATGGGACAGCTGCATGGCAGATTTGATCCAATTTCACATGAATAGAGTGATGGTGGGTGTTTCAAAAAAAGCAGCACGGAGCTCTTGTATTGAACACTCTAACCATTTTAATTATATTTTTGTGTGTAGACTATTTTGTAGTGCAATTTTCCAGATGGGCTTGCCATCTGATTTCTAAGACTTGGGAGATTTGTTTGGGAGTTGTTTTGTTTAAGTAATAGCTGGTGGAATTTTCACTGTAAAATTAACTCAACTTGTTTAGACCCACTTTTGAATTTGGTACCTGTATGGTAAAAGGACAAATGTAGCAAAGACTTTTTTAATGGGGTTAAGTGGACTATAAATAGTGACTGGTACAGAGAAGACCTCTAGCTACTCCTTTGGGTTAGGAGAGTAGTTATGAAAGTAGCTTTGCAGTGCAGGGAGAAAAATAATAAAAGTAAGAGAGACAATTATGGACAATCCTGTTCTGATTTACAGACCTGTTAGCCTCATGGCTACACTGAAAATTGGGGCAGAATTTGGCCACTGGATTATGATTGAAATTTAAGCCCAGCTTTTTTACAGTTTTTAAATATTGATAGGGAGAAAACTTATGAACTCAGTCCATCTAAAGAATGTACATGCTGCTTTCCTGTAATATGTCCTCTTTGTAACACTGCAATGAGTTAGGTACCATACGAAGATTTTTCTGCGCTCTAGTTTAATCGGTTTCTAAACGGAATAGTCACAAGGGAGCAAGAGGAGGAAGCAGTCCAGAGAGGATGGCAAATGAATGTCAGGAAGCAAAGACTAACAAACAAGAATTTCCAAAATGAAAACTAGCATGTGGCCTGAATCAGTAGTGCCCAGTCATGAGAGTGCTCATTTTCATAATGTCCTACAAGCAAGTATGCCATTTGAGAGTAGGGCTGTTAAAATTCATTTAATACGGTAACCATGTATAGTGGTTTCATGTTTACACAAGCTACAGGCTCTGCAGTTTAAAGCTTATCTTGTGGAGCCCTAAGCAAAGCCTCCATGGGAGCAGGGCCATAAGCCCCTGCCGGTCTGTCATCTGGTTGGAGGCTTCGCTGTGAAACCGCCTTCCTGGGAGCCAGCTGAGTGTAACTGATACCATTAACCAATAAGCCTCAGCTTATCGGTTAAACAGTTATTTGGCTACACTCTAACATCCCTGTATGAGAGAGAAGCATAGTACATGACTCAATTACAGAGGCAAGACAAAAAGCTCCCTTCATACAAACTGGACCCAACCGTGCAAGGCAGCATTCAGGAATTATGCTACAACATTATAACACAGGGTGATGGCACAGGAAGAGAGGCAAATTAAGAAGCAAGGGACAGGGTGAGTGACTGTATTGCTAGCAGTGATTTGCAATGATGTGGTAAGTCCGTCAGACAGAGCGATTCAGGAAGGCTGTTGCAGGTGATTAGAGTTTGGTAGGGGAGCGTCTTCTAATAAGAATAGCAGGATTTTACAAAGGAACAGAGAGGAGGAGACAGGACTAGGTTAGTGGAAGGAGGAGAGCAGAGATAATAACTGAAAACTTTTGCAGTCATGCCGGCAGAAAGGCAAAGCTTGGAAGAGTGAGGTTTAAGGAGCTTGTGACTATATATAATAACATTACTAACTAATCTGAGAACTATCTGGGAATAACCCATTCAGTTCAGGCCATCTCTCCGTCCCTAATCTGCTCACTTGGCGGAGGCTGACTGTCAGCCTGACCTGCCTGGGGGCTAGCCCATGCTGGAACCCCATTGCCCTTCTCTAGGATGAGGGTTAAGGGACTAGGGCAAGTATCAAAGTGCCATATGTGAGGAGCCCGCATCATGTGCCATAGTTTTTTTTGTCCACACCCAGCTGCAGTTTCTCAGGGAATTAAACCCTTGTGGGACAAGTATCTGCACTGGACACCTACCAAATTGTGACAACTTGAATTGTAGCTCCTGGCCCACCCACTGCTTCCTTAGGCTGTATGAGGAATGCAAGAAAACCCAACTTATCTGTCAGTGAGGAAAAAATTCCTTCCACAGCAGACAAAAATCGCAGCCAAAATCCCAGGGGTGGGAACAGCTGGCACACAATGGCATCTCACTGCAGGCAGAAGGTTTATATGACCTCTACTTGGGCGCACAGGAGCCAAAGGGCTTCTGATGAGTCTTCCTCCAACCAGCCAATCTGCTCAGCCAATGCTAGCCCCACTCCCTGCTGCTCCTCCTTCAGCCCACAAGGGAGCTGATTTTTAGAAGCCAGGGGGAGGAGGAAGAGATCCCTTAAATGAGCCATAACCTTCCCCTTCTTGTTGTTACTCCATACAAACTCCCCACCCTTGAGGCTGTATAGATGCATTTGTACTCCCTTTGGACAGTTGGTTCAACTCTTTGCCCTTCCACACAGACTACATCCATGTTCAAAATAATGCTCTGATACATTGGCAGGTCAATATGATCATTAATGTAACAGATGTGGCTATCAATAGAGATGTATTCCCTGTTCTGAGCACTTCTCACCAAGCATAATGCAAACTACAGTGATACAGACTGGGCTACAAGTAAAGTGAGTGGGGAAAGTAACAAATCAGAAAAAAGAAGAGATAAAGATAAAAAAAAGGAGACTGATCATTTTTTGGACTGTTTAGCTTTAATGGGACTACTTGGATTGCATAAAGTTAAGTAAGTATTTAAGTCTTATTGGGGCATTTTTGTTTATGCAGGAGCACATCTTGCCATCCATACTTTTTAATGTATTTAATGAATTTGACACAGATGGATTTCACAGGAGAAGGCAGAACCTAGGGTTTGTTGCCAGTTGAGTCAGGTTTTAGCTTTCCTCAGTATTTTAGGAGAGAATAAATGTAAAGACTATCCTTTTTAAAATATTTTACATATTTAAAAAAAACCAAGAACATACCAGGATGCAAAAATCTACAGAGACACTCACGGAGAGATGAACTGTTATTGTGCTAACTTGACTTTTTCCTATGTGTGAAAATGTTTTAGATCAGATATCAGTTTTTGCTTTAGGAAAGTGGTAAAATTAAATTACACATACTATGTTGATGGTAAAAGTTAATAGAAATTTTAATGAAAGTGCAAACTACATAGGGTTTGAACTCAATATGCTTGAAATATAAGGACTTTATCCCCCAGGCTATACAGTTTTTAGTAACAGCCCAAAACATGAAATGTGTTTTCAAGGGATCAGGAAGAGCAGAGTTAATACTCCGTATAAGATGTTCCTTCTTATTAAAAATAACATTAATTAAATGCAATTTAAATTAAGAGTTGAAAATGTAGTGATCCATTTATTATTGTTTTTTATAGTGTGGGCTACATTTTAATAGAATAATCACCTTCTCTCTGAATCTCTCAGTTTTGATTGCACAACATCCTTAAAGCAATGGCAATAAATGTGTACATAGAAAAGTAATTTCAGGAAAGTATTTACATATTTTAATACACTAAGATTTTTATGTTTTCTGTCACTGTCACACTTTTAAGCTTTATAAAGTAATAAATGGTGCAACTATAATAACAGATCAAATGGTGTCTGCAGTATGTTCTGTATTCAGTATATTTGCAACCACCATGTATTGAAGGTTTCGCTTCCATGAGCGACTGACAGCAAAGAGTAGGGGAACTGGGCCAGTGTGTAGGCACAAATCTTGTCCCTTCCCCAGCAGAATCATCATGGGGTAAATCTGTGGAGCAGAACCTCACCTGGTGAAATTGTGTAACTCCAATTATGTAGCTGATGGCTCTTTCCCTGAATCCAAATCTGTGTTTCCCACATGCTAGATAGAAATAATCCCTGCTGCAGGCAATTTGGACCTATAGGCCTGCATAACCTGAAATACAGCTTGGACATATGGCTCAGATGCCTGCAGCTAAATATCAAAATAGAATTGTATTATGTCTTGTTTAGATGACAGGGATCCTGTTAACATGTTGCAAGAATAATAATAGCTTAGTACTGTGTTCTGAAGCGACAGGAGACATTTCTTCTCATGTTCAATTCATAGCCTTTTTATTTAAATTTAAAAGTACCACATTTCAAATTCAGTTCTTCCAATCTGTGCAGGATGGCTACCTTTCAAGGACTAATTACTTGTTTAGATTTATTAAAGCCCTGATTCATAAAATAGTTAAGCATAGATGTAAGTCCTATAGGCTCCAATGGTATGTAAGCATATGCTTAACATTGAGCACACTGAAATGCTTTGATGAATAGGGATGCATTTATGTAAGTGCTTAATGTGAAGCATGCACCTAAATGTTTTTCAGTCCCAAATGCTCTATCTAATATTCTAGATACAAATATGGTTTCTTAAAGCTCATGAAAAGCTTTCAATTGGAGCAGTATCCACAAAAAAATCCCTCTTCTCCCCACCAAGAATTGTGCATAGACGTTGCATAAAGAAGATGCAGATGATGATTAAAAATTGGAAACTAAATGTCATCCATTCCCAACCTGTTTTTTGAATAGCCTACCTTGGAAGTTCAATTCTTACACACAAATTTGTCAATGAGCATTGCAACAAATTCTTTAGTGTGGTTTTAAAAGCATTGGTTTTTTGTGGGGAGAAGGGAAATAATTGTTTCAATGCAGCAATGTAATTCAGCAGGATGCAGAGGGCCAACACAAGAGAGTTCGTAGAGTTTAAAATCTACAGTAGGAGGATAGACTGTGGAGCAGCAATGGAGGGGAAGTCTCTGCATCCCTGTACATTGTGAAAGTAATCTCCTACCTATCCTTGTACAAGTCAGTGTGGTCACTGACACTGGGGATAGGCTCGAGGTTGGCCATGAGATCCAGAATTGTGAATTTGTGCAGAGGGGCTGAAACCAATATTCCACCCAGATTGGTCCCAGAGTTACTTCTAGTGCCCCACCTGTTTGTATGCACCCTTCACATGTCTCAAGACTGATTGTGCAAGCTCTGCACAAGTGAAAGGAACGTCCTCGTAGCTGCACAGTTGCCAATTTCTTTCACAGGAAACAGAGACGGATTAAACTAATTCATAAGAGTCCCAGTCCCTCTGAATGTGATGAGAGAGCAGGGTGCTCTCACCACCTACAGGATGATTTTGAGAGATGTTGAGTACCAACAACTCCCAGCAAAATCACTGGGGATTGTGGATGCCCATTACCTTTCAGGATTTGGACTTCCCATCTGCAGGCGAAAGCTATAATGTGTTGCTCTTTGCACTGCCTGTTCACATTAACTGTAAGTGAGGTAATTGTAAAGGCTTTCCCTCATGCCCAAACCCCCTTGTTCTGTCCTGTTATCACTGTGACTTTCCAGAATTGCCAGCAGCAATTTCAGTTTATCACACACTGTGAGTAAACCAACATTGCATGTTGGGCATCAGTTGAAATAAACAACATGAAAATCTTTCATTGACACTGCTATTCAACAACGGTTCTCATTTTTTAAAAAATCAGTTGAGAGATAGCTGGAGTAGGAATAGTGGAGTGTCTCTCCCGACATCTGTCCCACCATCCCCCGAAAGCACTGAAAGTAAAGTCAAAATTAGAGCTGTGCAAAGAACAGATTTTTTTGGTTCACTGGAAATTCTGAAAAATGGGGGGCGGGAATTTTAACTCAATAATTTTTCAAAGAAAGTTAAAGGCAATAGCAAAATGTAAAGTTGTTTTGATTAGAAAAACTGAGATTTCATTCTGAAAATGTTAAGGATTTTTTTTAATCTTATCTTTGACTGAAACAATTTAATGAAATCAACACAAGTTCACAAACATTTCAGTTGAAACAAATCTTTGTTTTTCTCTGAAAGGATCAGGGGACTTGTGGCCATGGCTGTCCCTAAGGAGACATGGGCCCTGGGACAATCCCTCTCCAGTGGCCCAGGCTCAAGGCCCAAGGCAACAGCCCCCTGCCACAGGTTCTATCCCTACCCTGCTCCTTCGTGCCCAGGCTCCACTCCTTTCTGCCCCCTTGTCCAAAGCTCCCTCTCCCAAGCAGAGTATTACCAGGAGGGGAGGCAGTAGCAGAGGTATCCCAGACTTAACACGGTGGCAGGAGCTGGAGACACCTGGCAGCCTGCTCCACTCTCTCCAGCTGCCCATCTCCCAGTCCACTGTGTTTGCTGTGATTAAAGCATGAGGGATGGCTCTGCTTGTAGCTAGACACTGAATGACATAAAGGCCTGATGCAGGGATGCTTTCTCAGTTTGCTCTGGGTACTATTGCCTCAGAATGGAGAGGTGTGTAACCTCAGAATTTGACCAAGTTTAATTGCAACCATATTCTGTGCACTAAGTCACAGAGAATTAATAAAATATGTTGCCACATAGCTAAGGGTTAATTTGAACAAGCAGGGCTTCTGGTGGCAAAGTCAAATGCAGAAACTGCACGCCTGCAGTTTCTGCTAATTAGAAAGGAAGGAGGAGAGCAAAGAGTCAAAAAAATAAGACTGAAAGAAAGTAAGTGGAAGGATACCTTGAGTTTGGGCTCCTTTGATCTTGAAACTTACTATGACTAAGACTATTAGGAATGTTTTGTTGCTAAGAAGTTTATTGAAGTTAGGAAAGGGGATGACCCAGTAGGGATCACTATGAGCAGTGTGTTTTATAAAAATTAGTTATAAATAGACTATATAAGAGAGTGTACTTTGGAGCAATTCTCTGAAGCTATTCTGAGAGACTTTTCCCTGACACCAGACTTCCAGGTAGAGAAGCAACCAGACATTGCTGAACTGCTTATTATTACTCAATACAATCTCAGATTCTCGGTCATTATCTGGGATGTGCTAAACCTATTGCTTATGTCTGATTGTGCTGAAATCTAATAACTAGCTGTTTTAGGTAAGAATGCACTTACTTGCATTAATCTTTCATCAGCCAGAAATGCTGTATGCCCTTTAATTTATTCCTGACACTGCACAGAGTGAAACAATTAAGTTACCACTGTCTAGGGTTCTGAAAACCGTGGGTAAAAATGTGCTGATCCAGTTGCTTAGCATAGAGAAGAGGATGACTGATACAAATAGTTTATTTGCAGTAGGGGAGGGGACAGTGGAACAGGGTATCAACCTGAAACTTTTCGTGTTGTAGACCAGTGAGGGGCAACCTAGGCTAGTGAGTGGGTTGCAGTGGCACCCTCCTCCCCGCCCCCCCCCCCCCCCGCACCTGTAGTTTGCATGTCTATGGATATCAGACATTAAAATTTTAATAGTACGTGCATAAAAGCTATTTGGGTAGCTTCCCAAGAGTTCTAAAATGTGCGAGGTAAAATGTTTCCCACTCTTCACGGTCTATACAGTGGCATTTGTGCTGCTAAAATCATGACCTGGTTTTGTAGCCAAAGGGATAAGAAGAATGGTACCTTTAAAATAAAATGAACCACAATACTTCTAAACTAGATTTTCTGCAAAATTGTGATAGATACAGAATCAATTATTCAGGAATATGTGGCTATTCAGAAACTTGAACTGGCTGCCTGGATTGGAGACTAGAACTGGCTGGCTGGTCAAGGAGACTGGGACTTGGAATGGGAGGGCAGGGAATACAGGAGTAGGGACTGGGAACCAGTCTTGAGGATTCAGATGTGTGTGAGACTGAAACTTATTCAACAAGGAAGTTGGTGGCAGGGAGGGACTGAAAAGAGGAATCTAGGAAAGTGGGGCAAGGGACAGGTACTTAGAGGGTGAGGGCTGGGACTGGAATGAGAAGCCAGAGGAATGGAAGGGACAGGACTGAGAGAGAATATGCTCAAGGGAAAGATAGGTAGCCTAAAGCAGAAAATAACCACAAAGGGGTAAAATTGCTTGATTAGAAGAAAAAGGGGAGGACTTAGAGAAAAAAATGTTTAAAATTGTAAAAAAAAAACCAAACAAACAAAAAAAAACCCTTTCTCTGTGAAAATGCAAACACCAAAAAGCATTTGAGAACAGAAGAAAGCCAGCGGCAAGTAAAAAGAAAGAGTGGAATAAATAAAGGGGGGTTGGAAAAAAAACAAAGTGTACATAGTTTATTCAATAGATGATTTACTGTCAAAATGTTGTGATGAAACATACACATAATTAAGCAATAAGGCATGAGAGGGTGTACATTAAAATCTCATACAACTTGGTGTTTGTTAGATACGAAGACAAAGTCTGCAACAGTTTTTATTTGGTTTACAGATTTCTGCAGTTGCTCTGCTCTTTTTCCAGCATTATTCTCTTCCCCGTTTCTGCACCCTCTATGCAGCTCTCTGCATGTACACCTGCTTCCCTATTAAATCATATGTGTGCAGTGACTTTAGCTTCAGCCCATTGCACTGCAGCCATTATCCCTTGTATATGACACACTCATATAGGTCTTTGTCACCATATAGATATTGCACAGATAAAAACTATCTTAAGAGAAAATTATTAAAGTTGCGAAGTTGAGCACTCTAAAGTTAGGAAATGTCCAATGTTTCAGAATAGGGGTGTGTCTAAACTACATGCCTCCGTCGACGGAGGCATGTAGATTAGACAGATCGGCAAAGGGAAATGAAGCCGCGATTTAAATAATCGCGGCTTCATTTAAATTTACATGGCTGCCGCGCTGAGCCGACAAACAGCTGATCAGCTGATCAGCTGTTTGTCGGCTCAGCGCGGCAGCCATGTAAATTTAAATGAAGCCGCGATTATTTAAATCGCGGCTTCATTTCCCTTTTTCGAATAAACTAATCTACATGCATCCGTCGACGGAGGCATGTAGTTTAAACGTACCCTAGGTGACTTTCTGTTTGGGAATCACTAATGGTACATCTACCCAGCAGTGTTATTTCAGAATAACTGATGTCATTCCGAAAAGACATCATCCCCATCTACACTGCAAGTAGTTATTTCAACATAATATTGAAATAACGTTGAGCTGGAAGACTTCTTACTCCAACTCCTGTAACCCTCATTTTACGAGGAGTAAGGAAAGTCAGAGGAAGAGTGCTCTTCCTCGGACTTCCTGCTATGTAGATAGTTTGTTTTGGCTTTTGGTGCTATTTCAACTTAAGCTACGCAATTGATGTAGATGAAGTTGCATGGCTTATTTTGGCTTTAGCCCTGCTGTGTAGACATGCTTTAACTGGACATGGTGAAAATGATGGAAGAAAAAAATCAAGATGTGTGAAGATGGAAGAATAGAATATTTGAAAATAAGGCTTAATTAGTAACTTATTCTGACTCTGTAGCTGAATCTGTTTGCACAAGTTCAGCTGTCATCCAGTGGAAAAACAGACAAGTTTGGGATAAAAAAGAGAATTAGTAATGTGAAAAATGCTGGAGCACCCTAAACAAGGAACAGCTATTTATTTATTCTCAATTGGAGCTATCAGTTTCAAGAGTAAATTGAACCTTTATTGTCTGAACCCAATGGCTTCCCTCAAAAAATCCTCACTTTGGAGGCACGGTACAGGGTAAACCTCTCTGGTCTGGGCCTCTCTGGTCCAAAACATCTGTGGTTTGGCAAGACCGTGGATGTTGCTGAAGAGTCCTGGGGCTCCAGGGCAGCCTCAGAGCAGCAGAGCCGCAGCGGCCTGAAACAGCAGAGCTCCCTCAGCCCAGAGCAGCGGAGTCCTGGAGACCCAGCACACCTTGGGGCAATGGAGACCCAGCAGCCCTGGGGCTGGCTGAGGAGCTGGGAGTCTGATGGCTCATGGACAGGAGAGGCTGGCAATTTCCTGACAGATCCTGGGAGAGCCTGGAGTCTTTCAGCAGAGGGGCCAGCCTCCCTTGGTCTGGCAAATTCCCTCATTCGGGACCAGTCAGGTCCCAAAGGTGCCATACCAGGGAGGTCCAACCTGTACTAGTATTATAACAATGGCGGGGACATAGAAGTATCAAACATAGATTGAACAATAGATTTGATTCCTTCAAAATTGAGACACTCAGTTTAGAATCTATGAACTTGGGAAATACGATTCTGAAGTGCATACTGACGGTTTTCTGACCTTAAATTTTCCATATATTGACATTTTAGCCTTATTATAAATTGAATGTACTGAAAGGAAAAGATAGACCGGAGCTGGAAAGAGGAAGGTATATGTTAAAGGGGGAAGTGGGACCATTACCCCTTGATGGAAGGTGCTTTACCAGCCACACTCCACAGCAGTGTTTCTTAAACTGTGTTCCACAGCCGCGAGGCAGTTGGAGGTGTGCCGGGGAGAACAACAGAATTCAAAATAGCCACCCCTAAAGGGGCAGGCGACCTTTTTTTTTTCTTTTTTGCTCAATAACTTTTCCCAGCCCTTTTTTTCCCCTCAATAACTTTCCCCCGACCCTCCCCCCCCCCACCTTTTTTTTTTCTCAACAAAAAATTCTTGGTGTTCCTCAAAAAAATATATATTGTTTGGCGTTCCTCAGTCTTAAAAAGTTTAATAAACACTGCTCCACAGTGAGTTAGCTACCCTACTTACACCAGATGCATTACATGCAACGTACTTGCCAGTTTTGGGATACTGTAAGGGAGTGTCTGCAGGGAGACTTAGGATACATCTACACTGCAATCAGATGCCTGTGGCTGACCCATGTCTGTTGACTTGGGCTCATGGATCTCAGGGTCTTGGGGTTATTTAATTGCAGCATACACGTTCAAGCGTGTCTTTGAAACGCACCCGTTATTTCGAAATATTTTTCAAAATAACAGACACACTTTTCCAGCATCCCTGTAACCCTCATTCCATCAGGGTTAAGGGATGTCTTGAAATAGCATGCTATTTCGAAATACAATCGAAATAAGATACAACATTTGCATACCAATTTGCCCCTCAGAGGGTGCGATGGGTCTGTCTGAGTCTGATGGTACTAGAAGATATTCCTAGAAGACTCCTTTTCTACTCACAAGTGAGGGGTGGTCTCTGCACTCATTTTACTTCACAGTGGGTAGTTCTGATAACAGATCCCTCAGTATTTTACTAAATGAGTGACAAGGAGAACACACTAGTTTAAATGGAAGGAGGAAAGAACCCGGTCTGTGTACATCACCTTTCCCTGGGGTATGCTCAAAGTTACCTGAAAAATCCAACAAGTTCAACCTCAATTATTTTCCTATGGTGCCTCTCTCCCTGCCCAGTTATTGGTGCCACATGGCAGAGTGCCAAAAAATCCATCAGTTTGGCAGCTATGGGCTTTTTTACACTGATCCAGTAAATATTTGCTGGGCCATTTGCACCATCTGCCACACAAATGTCAGTCAAGGGGAAATTAGCCAACAGAAGGGAATATTCATGTTGAAGCACCATTTAAAATGGAAATACAAGTTCTGATAACAAGAGGTTGTAAGAACAAAGATGCTGAGTCAAGAAGTGGGGAGGAGTTGAAATCAGAACTGATATAATTCCTGACTCCTGGAGGATCTTCTGAATTCATTTTTCCATCATTCTTGCCCTCCTTCCTGTTTTATAACTCCTCTGAAGATGAACAAGAGGGTGTAAAATAGCTCCAAACTTACACAGACATCCAAGAATACAGACAATCAAGAACAAAGGATCATGGCTCTGCACTGAGGATGGACAAAGTAGTTTGGATAATGAGGGGGAAAGAATCTTTGTCCAAAACTACCAACAAAAAGACATTCTTCTGTGGTTTGAGAAGGTTCTTTGGTTATCACTTTTATTATCTTTTTGTTTTCTCTTTCAAATATGTTCAGATTCAGCTACATTTCCTGTCACAACCAGGAGGAGCTGATAAACTACACAATGAGCTATTACTGTGATGTGAGTGGTACGGCCAAAAATAAGAATCTGTAAAGGGGATGTCAGAGAGACTCCTATTTTGCTTTTCAGACCAAAGAGAGTCTGATAAATTGAAACATGCTGAAGGTAAATCTCTGCGATCTGATGTTCCTCTGATTTATGCTGATTTTTAACCCCTGTGCATCTCCTTGGATTTTATTCATGCTTGTATAAAATGCAGACAGATCAAATCTCAGAACTTTAGAATGCTTACCTTCCTAATGAAACCAGCCTATTTTGGAATTTGTTAAATACATAGCAGATTAATTTTAACAAGAGTTTACAGATTATATATGCCCTAGGGAATAGTGGTGAACGGAAATCCCATAGAGGTTGGAGGAATACAATGTGGTAGGGTGCAAGGAAACAAGAAGCTATTATATCTTTAAAGGAGCCTTTATCTCAGAGTGGTGGGTGCAGTATAAAAACCTAGTCAGAGTAATTTTGTGATGGATTATGTTTTCTGTTTCTGTAAAACACAAGGCAAACCAGTGAAGTGAAGGATAAACTTAAAAAACAACAAATGGTCTGGTAGCACTTTATAGACTAACAAAACATGTAGATGGTATCATGAGCTTTCGTGGGCACAGCCCACTGCAGTATCTTAGGCACTGTTATTGCTACTTCTATGCCATCCCGTGCTATGCATGTATGTGCATGCTGCTTGGCTTAGAATTGTTGAAGTGATTGAGAAATTGCTGAATTTCACTTTGCCCCACTGAAGCATTCTTATGAAATTTGCTACATTAGCAAAACATGTTACAAAAAATAAGGCATTTATGTCAAGACAGTGGAACAAAGACCTATAGATGCTGGCAGCAACTCAAAATCAAATATTCACTATTGGGAGCAGTGTTTGTTAGTGGAAGACTGGCTCTTCCCATAGAAAAACTCTGAGAAAAGTTGGCTTTCCCTTGATGAAATGATAAAGTAAGCTGCTACCAATAACTATCTTGAACAAGAAGTATTAAATCAAGAAGTATCATTCTTCATATTAAGAAAATCCTTTTTATATATTTCATATTAATATTTAGTAAAGGAATTTAATGATTATAGATTACAGCTCAAACCTTTATATAATAAAAAGTTAAAAACAATAAAAGGCTTTAAGGTGAACTCAATTGATAGGTGCTACTTTGCTGACAAAGAGAAACATCTCAGCTATATTTTTTGCTAGCATGATGGGGAAGTTAAAAAAAACGTACTATTGGAGGAAAATTATAAATAAGTCAGGCATTTGGTAAGAGATAATTGAATATAATTCAGGAAACCTACTTTACTTGTTCATGTTTTTCAGGGATGGTGGTGGTAGGTAACACAATTAACATTTATTCTGCTTACTGTTCCAGATAGATCTTTTTCATTTTGTTAGGGAAGAGAAGTAAGAGAAGTGTTGTTTTTTTCTTTCCTGTTTGTAGTGGAATAATGAATTAATTCACTTCCCTAAGACATGTAAAAGCCCAAAAAATAAGCTAACTACAATTGAACGAATGTTGAGAGGCAAATCAATGGCCCACTTTTTTCCTTCCATGCTTCCTTTGCTGCTGTTTAGGCTATCATGTGTGTGAAAAGCAATTGCTGTACCAGAGGTGAAGTCATGCTCATGGATTAGGAAGAGGATATGAAGGTGAGTGAATCTGAGACTGTCATCTTTCTATTGTTGACAAGACAAAAGGTAATTTTTAACTCAAGCCCGTCTGTCATTCATATGTATTCTGCATCCTCTGCAGCCCAGACCATCTGTCACCCTCAGTCAACCTGAGAATTCTGATGCCCATCTCTAGAAAATGGAAAGCATATATTAAAAATAATGAGCATTGCTTTTTTGCAGAATGCTTTTGCAAAAGCTTCCATTGACGGGTGGTGTCTTATTTATTTGTTCAGGTTGCTTCTTCTCTCTATTATGTAACAATACTAAAAGGCTTTCCCGCTATCAGCCATTAATTGATTAATCATAAGTGAGAGGGAGAAGGTCAGTGTCTGATTCTTTCAAATATTGTTTTCAGACAATTCATTTATCTTCTTTATGAAATAGGCTCACTCTCCATTCATTCCTTTACTCTTTGCTTTTACAAGGAGGCAATTTTCCTTCCTTCAGGATGATCAACACCCAGATCTAGCAAGAAGTTGAAAGTCACAGTTCCCCTATATGCTTATCTGCCCTGACTACCCACAGTGGTACCAGACTAACTAATAGGCTCATATCCTTCAGGATTGCTAACACTGGGACATGAGAGAGTGTTCTGATGTGCTCCTTTACCATTACCACAGTGGACTAGCCATATGAAAAATGCAGAGAACAAGAAATGTACAGTGCAGTCTATGAAAGACAAATGAAATTTGCTAATTTGTGTCTACCTAATGACCAACTCGGGGAGATGGTTCACCAGATACGTGTTATTTCTTAGGCTCCTCTCTGTTAATGCTGCACAGTCAGAGCAAACAGACACAGTGCCTCAGTAATTTTGCTTTAGAAGGGGTATCATACACTTTGGCATTGATCAGTCTGTTTACACTGTTAGAGCCTGCATGGACACAAAATTTGTATCCACACCCATATACACAAAAATGAGCTGCAGATATTCTCATCCACATCTGTGAATGTGGATATCTGCGGATATAACGCAGATATCTGCACATTTGCAGGCCTCTGTATAGTGTACTTCTTTTGGTGATTGACTACAGTTTGGGGACAAGGGCATAATTACTGGATTAATCTTAATTTGCTTCTTTGTGGTTCATTTTGTCCACCATGTCGTTGTCCATAGGAGGACACCCTAAAGACGGTGATTTCCTTAAAATTGCAGTCAGATCCCACTTGTCGTGTCCATGAAGTTCCAATACAGTCACTGATTTATAAACTTGGCCACCTGAAATGCCTATAAATGCCATGTTTTCCTTATCTCCCTCAGTCTGGTAGCCTAGCCTTGGCACAATTTTAACAACAGGTGCAATCAAGTGTAAAGAGGTCATTGGTGCCAGGACTTTAGTTCTTGTTCATCAGGAGGATCTAAGGCAGAAAAGATGGCACTTGCACGGTTAGGCAGAGAGCCACATAAAGTCTTCATTGCTTGGCACAAATCTTCCATGCAAAGGTTCTGGGCAACTTTTGAACGGGCACTGTGCCTTCCAAACAGATGGCTATGAACATAGGCAGGCAAGAGACCATTTATTTGTATCAGCTTTGTTTGCTGAGGAAATTATTCCAAATTGGGGACATCAAAATTTCATTCTGTCCAAAGCTTCTGCAGCTATGACTGAGAGCTGGTACCTTTGTGAATCCAGCTAGATTAATTTTGAAAAATAAGAACAATATATCTGCAGCACTCAGGGACGTCTTGTTGGCCCTGTATAATTACTTGTGCACAGGAGGGTAAAAGTTAATGAGCTCCACCTCCTGTCCCCTCTTTGGCTCTTCATAGGAATGAGCCAAATGAGCTTTCATGGCCAGTTAAAATTTAGCCAGAAATAGGCCAGCCAGGTGTAGATACCTACTCTGTGGTTATGCATTTTTCAATGGAAATAGAGGTCTTAGTAAATGGCTTATTTTTCCATACGAAAATTAACTTCTGAAAGGAACCCACCACCCCTTTAGTACTTAGTTAATTTCTACCTAGACAAATGGTTCGTCAAGTTCACATCCAGAACAATAATTCCCAGACTGCTTCTTGCTCTCTATAGTTTAAATCTCTTGGCCTGAAAAACATCTCTCAGTGCCACACACTGCCATGTTCATCCAAAAGCAGTCTCAGACTCTGTCCCCTTTTCCAAGTGGACTTGGAAACTAGAAATCATCATCAGGAGGCTGAAGCAGAAATTCTTGGTCTTCTGCATATGAATGATGGGATTCTCAGTCTCTTGACAACATCTGGATTGTTCAGTATTATTCCTGGAATCTTCAGCCATTATTACTGCCACCTCTTTAGTCAATGAAAGAGGACCTGAAGTCTAGAGACTCCCGTTCTATCAAGATAAAAACTCCTTGACCTGTGGCAGTAGGACACATCCTGAGAGTGTGGTTTTAGGCACTATATCAATAAATAGTTGAGCATAAGAGAGAAGCACATGGGAAACAAGGTAACTGAGGCTATGTCTATGCAGGCTATACAGGCTTCTTTCAGAAGAGCTTTTCAGAGATCTTCTGAAAAAACTTCTTCTGAAAGAGAGCGTCCACACTGCCAAAGCGCATTGAAAAAGCATCTATTTTTTCGAAAGATAGCGTCCAGACTGAATGGCTGCTATCTTGCATATAAGTTGTGATTACTATGGGCGGAATGGCCACCAGGGCACCTGTGTTTTTTCCTCTTTCCTCTTCTTGTGAAAGAACTCCCTCATCCCAGTCCATACACGCCTTTTTCCAAAAGAGCTCTTTCGGAAAAAGGCTTCTTCCTCATAGAAAGAGATTTACCAATGTCGGAAAAACCACTCTGTTCTTTCAATTTTCTTTCAAAAGAACGCGATTTCAGTGTGGACATAACTGAAGTTTTTTCGGAAAACAGCTGTTTTTCCGAAAAAACTTTGCAGTGTAGACATACCCTGAGTCAAGCTAAATTACATCAAATTGTTTTCTTTTTACTACTCAGTATAATTATGTTCTAGGTAGGTGGCATAGTTATGTAACTACATAAGTAAAAATCATTTTCCATTTTACTAAGTCAACATCAAATATGCTTGGTTTTTTGTCCAAATTCATTTTTAAT
This sequence comes from Pelodiscus sinensis, assembly GCF_049634645.1. Classification (NCBI taxonomy): domain Eukaryota; kingdom Metazoa; phylum Chordata; order Testudines; family Trionychidae; genus Pelodiscus; species Pelodiscus sinensis. The sequence continues at coordinate 82,884,324 of NC_134711.1, forward strand.
GAAAAAGGCCTTTTGATTTAATGAACATTTCAGCAAGAGAATACATTTTCTTCAAATTTTGGAGTGGGGAGGGGTTGGTCAATGTTATTTTTTTATTTATTGACCAACTCTAGCAACTATGGATTATTTAAATGTTTATTGTGTGAAAAATTAGGACCTGATTCCTCTAAGTCAATTACAATCCTCTGAGCACACTTACTTATGGACAAAGAATCCATTCAAAGAGAGAGAATCCTCATGTGTGTACACTTACATGCAAAAAATCTTCACAGAACTGGGCCTTCAGTAAGTCAAATGTTACAAGTGTTAGGGTGGATCAGTTAATTAATAACTCAATTAGTTAAATTGGAGCAACTCATTTTATTATATAAATATTGGCAGCTTTGTGACATCAAATATCTTGGTTTTATGCTAAGCATGATCAAATCAAATAGGGACTGGTTATAAACTTGAAACAATATTTTCCTGGCAAAAATAAAGTATTCTGTGAGAAAAGTGTGTCCATTTTTGGAGGAACTCATTGTAATGAATTATTAATGCACAGAGGATAGCTAAAAACTGAACTTGGCTAACTATCAAATAAAAAATGCAGAGAGATTAAAAAATTTATAAAACACTACTGAGTTACTACAATTCAGTTATAGATACCAGTAATCATTTTTGCTGAAACATACTCCCTAGATTATTTTATTGCGGAGTCATTAGGTTCCTCTTTTCCTTTTACCCTTTCTTTTTGAATAACATAAAATTAAAAATGTTAATTTTTACACAGTGGATGATTTAGCCTCAGTTCAAACTTGGTTTGAATAAAAACAATAGAGTTAAAAATAATGGCAGTATTTTCCTTTATGGACTGTATTTTGCTGACTTACATGAAAAATGACTGCTATTATATTCAAGCTGAATGAATTGCTTACAGAATCTGTAAACTTAATTTGTTCACACACTCAAGAGCTAGCAGAACACATGTGTGCACCATTACGGTCTCCTTATGCAGGGCGCGGAGGGGGGGGTGAAGGGGGAGCCCAGGGACTATGAGCGTGGGCCTTGCCGATCACAGAGCAGGCGGCAACCTGTGCATCTGCTGTGCCAGCCAGGACATTTGGCCCCAGCTGGGTGTTATGCAGGGGTCTTGGCCTGTTCCCCACACACGTCTACACGTGAAGGCATGTGACAGGCTCCTGACCCTGGGGAGAGACACTGCACACTGCCCTCCCTCCAGATGCCCCCTCTACACAGAGGCAGGGCACATCTTCCCCCCCACACACACAACACTATAGGCAGCACAGGGGCTGGGGTGCAGTCCTGGGCCATCTCACACTCCTGGGGATAGGAGGACGTGATGGTGCAGAGACCTGCCATCCTCGCCTTGCAGAGTGGAGCTGGGTTTCACCCACTGTGTCCCCAGGGAGAACTGACCATGTCTCTTGTTTCACCACAGCCACAGAACCTGCGAGTGCAGGGCGCACCACCCCGCCTGGAACATCACCCGCACCCAGGCCAGCAGGTGCACCCACAACCAGGAGGCAGCAACTGCAGTTACAGGGAAGGCAGGTCCACAGCCAAGAGCAGTGGGTGCAGGAAGACCTGCAGCTGTGGCGGGAGAACTTGCGGGAGCTGTGGGAGCAGGGCCGTGGCCTCCCCTAGCACCTGCAGGCCATGGTGGACCGATTGCTGCCTCCTGTTGCTCCAACCCCTGCAGCCACCCCAGCTATCACTCCTCCTCCCACTCCTGCTTCCTTCACACACACCCATCCCTCCTGCCCCATCCTCCATACCCACTCCCCCCGGGAACACCGAGGCCCCCGCATCCGCAGTGCTGTGAGACGGGAGGGCCGGCAAGAACCCCAACCCTAAGCTTCCCCTCCCCCTTCCTCCCCTCACCTCCCCCTTCCAGCTCCCTCCTCCCAGGCTTCTCCCCTCCCCTCCCCTCTCCCACCCTCATTTCCCCCCACCCCAGTTATGTGAAATAAAGACATTTTTTGTGGCAACACAGGTATTTTTATTGTACATCAGGAAGGGGGGTTAGGGAAGGGAAAGAGGAAGGAGGTGGGTGTGGAATGTAAGGCCCAAAGCCCCAGTGGGGCATGCCAGGGGGACTTTAGTCCTCGTCCACCTGGAAGCTCTCCCTCAGGGCTTCCTGGATGCGGACAGCCCCCCAAAGGGCCTCCCGGCTGGCAGCCATGTAGGGCTGTATATACTGGCCAGCCAAGCGGTGAGCCTCTGCCATCCAGGCTGGCAGGAAAGCCTTCCCCTTCCTCTCACATAAATTGTGGAGCACACGGCATGCTGCCACCACGTGCAGAATATTGTACTGGGAGAGGTACATGTGGCATGTGAGGAGGTATCTAAATTGGGCTTTCAGTCGGCCGAAGGCCCCCTCGACCACAAAGTGGCCCCTGCTGAGCCTGGCATTGAAGGCCTGCCAGGAGGAGTTGAGGTGTCCCGTGTAGGGCTTCATCAGCCAGGGCTGCACGGGGTAGGCCGCATCCCCCAGCAGACACACTGGCATGTCCACGTCCCCGATCCTGATGTGGCAGTCGGAGAAGAAAGTCCCAGCGTGCAGCCTCTGTCACACGGAGGAGTTGCGGTACACCCATGCGTCATATGCCTTGCTGGACCAGCCCACATTGATGTCCGTGAACTGGCCCCGGTGGTCAGACACGGCCTGCAGGATCACAAAGAAGTACCCCTTCTTGTTGATGTAGAGGGAGGCCTGGAGGTCCAGGGCATGAATGGGGATGTGCATCCCGTCGATTGCTCCCCCCCCCCCCGCAGTTGGGGAAGCCCAGGGCACCGAACCCCTGGATGTCCGCGTCCAGGTCGGTGAAGCGGACAACTCTGCAGAGCAGCACCCTGTTGATGGCCTTGACCACCTGCATAGAGACACACAAAACCGAGGGTCACTGGAGTGCCTGGGTGGTTGGGAGTGTTCGTTCCCCGCCACTGCCTCGCGCCCCACTCCCAGGAGCAACCCCCGCTGCAATCCTGGCCACCGCAGGCGGTCTGTAGCGCGGCTGGGACAGACCAAACCCTCCTGGGGAGGGCACTTACACCACCTCTCCCCCGTTTTCCTTGGGGCAGCCCATGTCCTCCTTACAACCCTTCCTTCTGGCCCAGTGTCCGGTGAGTGCTGTACCTGCATGAGCACCATTCCGAGGGTGGCTCTCCCCATGCCAAACTGGTTCTCCACGGATTGGTAGCTATCTGGAGTAGAGAGCTTCCAGAGGGCAATGGCCACCCGTTTGTGGAGGGGAATGGTGGGCCTCATGCGTGTGTCCCGTTGCCGCAGAGCAGGGGCAAGCCACTCGCAGAGCTTGAGGAAGGTGTCCTTCTTCATCCTGAAGTTCTGGGTCAACTGTTGGTCTCACCAGCACTCCAGGACGATGTGGTCCCACCAATCACTGCTGGTGTCCAAACGCCAGATGCGGCAGGGCACGCTGGCGTCTGGGCACTGCTCCTCCATGGCCTCGAGGGGGAAAAGAGGGAGGGCCAGGGAGCTGGCCTACAGCAGAAGGTGCCAGGCAGCCTCCAGCAATTGCTGCTAGGCTTGCAGAAAGACATTCAACATGAGCACCAGAGTGGCCAGGGGCAGCTCTGGCTGCATGGTGCCGAATGCTGTGGTGTCCCAAATGAGAGTGACCAAAGCGCGCAGAGAGGAAAACTCTTTGCTGTCCCTCAACGAGATAGGCAAGCAAGCAGGTAAGCTGAGAACTGGCTGTCTAGGGGGGACCCTTTAAGCACGAGCCTCAGCTGCCACACAAAGCAACTACTGACCTGATGCCTTGCTGGAACCGGTTTCAGCTGCCCTTAAATGCGATCTAGCATCCAATCAGTGTGGATGCGCTATTTCGAAATAGCAAAACGCTATTTCGAATTGGATTTTGTGTCTAGATGCGGTATTTCAATTTAGCTTAATTTGAAATAACCATTTTGAATAAAGTTAATAGCGCTGTAGTGTAGACATACCCTTATGCTTCAGGCTCCCACATATTGGACAGTGATATGTGTCTTTTTGGAGGCTGACCAGAATATTTCCAGGCTGCACTGCTCCCTTAGCCCTCCTCAACAATCTTGCTTCACCTCTCTTCCTCAGACTCTATAAATAATGTAGTGGCTACTGTTAAGCTATTACACAGCTCTTTCTAAGCAAGCACATTTATTTTTAAAGCACAGTATCAGTAGTGACAGTACAGAAAAAAAAATAAAACAATAAAAGAGCCTACATAGATACTAATAAGCTTACCACAACTTACCCCAAAAGGGCTCTGGCTAGTGAACTGCCCTTCAGATCCCACTGAGGCTGTCTACACTACCATGTCCAGGAACACATCTGCTCTTCCAAACAAATTTTCAGAACAGCAGATGCGCTTTTTCGGCATCCTTGTAAACCTCATTTTACAAGGAAGAAGGGATGTTCCGAAAAAGGTTTTTTTTCCCAACATTTGGCCCAGCGTAGACGGGACAAATGTTGGAAAAACCTCTTCCAAAAAAGAAGCAGAGAAAGCTTTTTCCGGAAGAACAGTGCAGTGTAGATATAGCCTAAGAGTTTTCCTGTAGTTACAAGATCATAACCACTTGACTCACCTCCAAGAATCAGTGAACCACATCTTTAAAAGGTTCCTACCTTAGAGTGTAGCTTCAAAAGGCTGAATCTAGAGATGGGAAATTTGCATTCCCTTGCCCTCTAGAAAATGCACTGAACTTTAAAGGTGCACTTTGTTTCAAATAGTGCTTTGAGGATCATAATTCTTCCCTGGAGTTATATGAGTCAGTCAGATCTATTACATACAATCACACAGTACTACATAAAACATTTGCATTTTTAATACAATGAACTCCTAAAATATTTAATCTTAATTCAATAATGTTTAATTAAATTCCATAAGGTTTGCCCAGGAAATTGAAGGAAATTGCCATATCTGCCATAATAATTGTGACAGTATGCCCCCATGTTTTTTGGAAATGTGCTTTCGAATATGAATATGCATAGCGTGTATATGCTTTATGCAAAACTGGGCAAGTAACTTATCATTCAAGAGCTTGTAATCCCTTGAATGTGTATATTCTGTTTGTATATAAATATCTTTCTTGTATGTGAAGTTAGAAATATAAAGTATAAACCTATTTATTAATCTAGGTCTTCTAGTAAAAGCCATTAGTGGTACTTAAGGAACTTAATGGCTTGTTGTCCTTAACGGTCCAACAAAGACATGGGACCATGCCATCTGATGCTAGAAGCCATCTTGAATTTGGTATTTTACCACAGAGATCTGGGGAATGGGACAAAGACTTCCTTCCCTGGGGGAAATCTATTTAAGGAATAGGGAGAAAACAATGGTTGTCTTCAGCTGGCTTCACAGACTGCTCCCCACATTGAAAGAATACATTAAAGCATCTGAATGAAGATGAACTGTTGGACCCAGGTCAGAAAGAACAACTCTGGCCAAAAAGGTTTCACCTGAAATGAGATCTAGGATGAGAAACAATAATTTGTAACAACTTCTCTTAGTGTTATAAATCAATAATGGCTTAGCTGCCATGTTTTGTTTTATTTTAGCTTAGTAACTTACTTTGATTTGTCTGTCATCACTGGCAACCACTTAAATTCTACTTTTTATCTTCTTATAAATATTTCTGAAATATTTCTGTTTGTTTGTTTGTTTGATTGATTGATTGATTGATTGATTGATTGATTGTCCCTAAAGATCTCTGAAACGGAAGATCTCCAAAACGGTAAGAGCTAGAAACACCAAATTTTGCATGGATACTACTGATTTCCTAACTTAAATAACTGGAGTGGTTATATCTCAAAATCAGTTCCCCAGTTCCCCCAGAACTCCAATTGGGCCACTGATAATTCCGAAAGATCTCCAAAACGGAAGATCTCCAAAATGGTAAGAGCTAGAAATATCAAATTTTTCACAGATACTCCTGATTTCCTAACTTAAACCACTAGAAAGCCCATGGGGGAGAGGCTGCAGTGGGGAAGAGAATCAGCAACCTCCCCTATACCCGGGCAACAGCAGGTCTCCAGGACAGACCCAAAAGTGGCTGATGCTGGCTGGGGTCTAGCCTTGCTAACTGTGACTGGGAGAAGCCTCCAGCTATCACAGATTCTCAGCATCTTCATGCAGCTGGGCTCTGACTGAACCCCTTCTGGAAATTAAAGTTGCTGCCCTCCCCCCACACCCTCCTTTGGGCTGTGCGCATTCTCCTGACAGGGCTGTGTGCGTTATCAACAAGCGCCATGGGTATTAGGCACTTTGCAGGATTCAGCTCACAGTACAAAGAGGAGGTGGGTAGGAGGACAAGGTTTTGAGCACCGTGGAGCCTGAGGGGACACGGTACACTCAGAACAGCCTATTCTCATTAGGACAGGTACGTTCAGGTGCTGCATGTTCTGATCATCTAGATATCACAAATTGTACCTGGTCTGAAGGTGTTTCGCTTTTTCTAATCAATGCAACTGGTTCAGCTGCCACTAGGACATCCATTCAGGTTGCCCGATGGACCATGCACTGAAGGCACTCAGGGAGTGGCTACTTGGAGAGCAGTGATTTGTTGCTGCTGTAGAGCCCAGGAGACATCCCTTCCATTTCTGAGGGCTTCTGGCAAAGAGGCTGCAGGCATTGGTTTGCATAGAGTCTTTAAGGGAAGATGGGTCTTCCTGATTTGTGGGGATTGAGAAAAGAGACCCTATGGGATTTCTCGTTTTGTAAGCACATCACTAGCTATGTTAATTTCTTAAAGTTATACATAAGAGAAAAGTATTTCCAATAAAATATGCTATGTTAATGTAATTGACGTAGTTCATTCATCACACCTTTTACTATATTTTTCCCAGGTGATGCTGGGTATTTCTGCTAGTACTTAATAAAATCACTTTTGTGTATTACCTCTGATAAGACAAGAAGCAATGGGCTTAAATTGCAGCAAAGGAGGTTTAAGTTGGACATTAGGAAAAACTTCCTTACTGGCAGGGTGGTTAAACACTGGAATAAGTTGCCTAGGGAGGTTCTGGAATCTCCATCACTGCAGATATTTAAGAGCAGGTTAGATAAACATCTATCAGGGATTATCTAGACAGTGCTTGGTCCTTCTGTGAGGGCCGGGGACTAGACTCAGTGACCTCTCGAGGTCCATTCCAGTTTTAGTATTCTGTGATTCTGTGACTATCAAATCCAGTGTAACTAGTTGTCACCTGGTGAGGAGCAACAATTGTGCATATTTCACTTTCATTGATAAAGGGAGTGAAAGTTATGAGCTTCCTCTGCATAAAACTTTTATACTGAATAAGATGGATTTATTTGGGGCTTCAGTCCCTTTGGGGTTGTGCTACTGTGTGCTGTCAAGTCCCTGTAACTGAGTCCTCCTGGTCTGCAGGGAGATGGGGAACAAAGCCGCGGAGCACGCCCGCAGGGGGACAGCTCAAGCGCACCCGGTCTGTCCCGCTGCGGGCATGCTCCAAGGCTTTGCTCCCCATCTCCCTGCAGACCATGGAGACGGGGAGCAGCTTTTCTTGCCCCGGAAGACGGGGGCGGCGGACCGCGGCGCATCTGGGTGTCCCACCGCTCCCGTCCTCCGGGGCGAGAAAAGCCCCGTTCGTAACTGCGGATCCGACATAAGTCGGATTCGCGTAACTCGGGGACTGCCTGTATCTCAAAATACCCATTCTTCTCCTAGGGTATGTCTAGACTGCATCCCTCTGTCGGCAGAGGGATTCGGATTAGGCAGGTCGACATTGCAAATGAGGCAGGGATTTAACTATCCCACACCTAATTTGCATCAAAATGGCTGCCGTATTTTGCCGACTCAGCACTTTGTGGGCAAATAGCGGCATTCTAGAGGGGGATCTGTCGAGAAAGAAAGCCTTTTTCAACAGATCCTGTAAACCTCCTTGCAGGAGGCATAAGGGATCTGTTGAAAAAGGCTTTTTAACTTAGGTTAGCTAACCCAAGTTAGAAAATGCAGATTGAAATAGCAGTGAAGGTGCAGTGAATCTCTTTGCAATTTAGATTAGGAGTTTTAGTTGATTTGAGTAGTTAATTTGAGTCAAGGTGTTAATCTGAGTTAAAAGCTGCATTGCAGTGTAGACCGAACCACTCTAAGACTGGAGGCCTTAATTTTTCAGTTTCCTTGTTTTGTAATTGTCAGCCTCTGCCTTTATTTTCATGTTGATTTTCTAATTAATTTTAATTAAATAATAGTCATCTGCCTTTTAATTATTTTTCATTTATGAGACAAATGGAAAAAAATATGCTATCTAGAAAAGGGATCTTAAAACCACCTACTCCTGCCATGATGAATTTAAATTATATATTTGGGAAGGATTTATGGAGAATCTTTTTGTGTGTATTGACAGATGAAAACCTTAAGATAATGTACAAACTTATTTTCAGAATTCATCTTTTTATATATCTTCTAATTCACCTAAAGTATGAATGCAAGAAAACCAGGAGCATTCATCCATTCACAAGCATAAAATATCACAATGAACCCACACTTGCTATCATGACCCATGAATTGTTATCTTTATCTTGACATTTCTTTCACGTCACCAAAGATTTTTTTCAGAAATGGGAAAGAAATAAAATTACTAGGTACTTTTGAGAAAACAGTCTGCTGTCAAGTTCATAATTTTACAACGGTATCAGCAGTTGCCTTAAGTGACTTTTAATAGATAACAATACACATCAAGTTGTGATCTTGTCAGATCTCAAAACTAAGCAGGGTCCAGATTATTTAATAGTTGACTGGAGCACTGAAGAAAAATTAGGGGAGCTGCAAGAAACTCTGAGAACAATAGGTTATATATATATTTAATAATAGCATATTTAATTAAAATTAACAGACTGTCCTAAGTGTTCTCACAAATCTCTTCGATTGCAGCTACTTAAGCAAAAAATAGACCCAAGATTACTTTTTAATTTAAAAAGAAAACAAAGTTGATGATGCAATCAAAATTATTGTTCGTGTGTGAGGAACTTTGTATTCATCCTTCTGGTATCTGGTATGTGAAGATGCTAAGACTTTAATTCTAGGACTGCAGTGGCTATTAAGGGCCAGATTTCCTACTATGTAGGAAAAAGCTCCCCAAATATGATTGTTAGTGCTAGCAGAATATAGGTATATTATGATAGTAGTACCCAAATTCCCCAACTGCAGTTGGGGGTCCCACAGTGTAGGGCACTGTAGGGGATAGAGACATACCATACAAGCAAGTGAATATAGTGGTGAATTAACACAGCTTTCTTAGATTTCCTGTTTTACTGTTCTTTCTTTTAATTGAGGTCAAAAGAAAGATGAAAGGGAGCAGGAACAGCTGAAAAGGAGAAGAGAAACATTCAGAGATTGTCAGTGCTTAGCCATGACCAGCAGGTTTGGTTCACAGGGACTATGGAAGAGGTGAGTCTAAGGCTGTGTCTAGACTACATCTCTCTTTTGACAGAGAGATGTAAATTAGACACTTCAAAATTGCATCATTTGCATAATTGCGTAATGGCGCTATTTCAAAAGTAAAACCGCAATCTAAACGCGGTTCTGTCAAAAATGACAGGTTCTTTCGAAAGGAGTACAGGATCTTTATCAGGGCTTTTTCCCCCACGCATAAGGGGCAGTGTAGATGAAAGCATGGAGGTATCTAATAGAGAAAATGACAGTTAGGTAATAAAGGCAGGGAATGCTGAAGAGTGAATGTGGAGGTCTCCATCACAATCATCATTGTGACATGATCAGCTTGGGAGGGTGGGGCTAAATTTTGAAGGCTTTAGCATTAAGGACAAAATACATGTGTTTGATACAGAAATGAAGGATGCCTATTAGAGAGAGCCTCAGAAAAAACTGATGTCATCAGAGTGACAAGCAAAAAGGATGATCTTAGCAGGAGCATTTTTGGGGAAGTGAGGTTGCAGCAGTCAAGGCCAGAGGAGGATGCTCTGATGTCATCAGGACTGGTCATAGGGTAAGGTGCTATTCAAAATGGATGCTGGTAGTGGAGTCTGTCTCTGTATTATTATATAATACAGTGCTGAATACAGTGAGAGTTGAGACTGTGTGTTGCAGTGTGATTTCTGCTATTGGGTGTATGCCTGGAACAGGAGAAAGTATTGTTGAACTGAAAATTAGAGCATAGAAAATAGTTTGCTGTGCACTAATACTAGAAGATTGGTAAGACTGGTATTGTGCTGGGTATGGATGTTACATTCATGTTTTATTTTCTTGATTTTTAATATTTGCTGTAGTAATAAGAACTACATTTGATTAACTTTAACTCCTATCCAAGAAAATATTTTTGAATTGGGATAATGATAATCCTGCTCTGGTTTCATTCTAGAAATGGAAAGGGATACAATTAATAGATACTGCTGTGTGATAGATCCTTCAGTATTACCAGCAGGATGAAATGCATATGCCAAATTTTTAATTTCTGTTTGAATGCAACTTTTCGTTATTCTTTATCTCATATTCTTTGTGTGTGTTTTGGAGTATTCAATGTGTGTATTTTTAACCATAAATTTGGTATTAACTAGCTCTGTGGTTACCATTTTTTTGTAAAACTCCCATTTTACTTTGGTTGGACCTGAAATTTAGTATATTGCATGGCCTTTTCTAACTTATTAGTTAAATGGCATAAATCAACATTTTCCAACGTATGAACTTAAATATTTCATCTGATCTCTAATATATACATGCATAAAAGCACTGATATATCTATTACCTGTTACTATTGTAACAAATAAATCACAGTTAACTCATTCATTAATTTATTGTAGCAAATATTACTATTTGACCTTGTGGCGATGTTTCCCTAGATAGAAGATTAGTATTAAACTAACACTTGCCATTTCAGGGACTCTTTGTTCTAAGCTTTCAAAACAGTTTTAACTCTAGAGAGAATTAACTTAATCAGTTTTCCCTTATGTTAATTATATTAATTATTGTAAATGAGGTAGTTATTCTTCTCTGTAGGTAGCAGCTTAACCATTGATTCAGATTTATGTAACGATTTGGTTGTCTGCATTTCCACTGATAAAGTATTTCTCTAAAGAGTAGCACCTTGGTCCTTCAAATTCCCTTTCTTTTATATTTTTCAGTTTATTAATAAAGCTTGCTTATTTAAAGTCTCTTTTTAATCTGCTGAACAATCATATCATAATTAACTTTCAATTATTTTATCCTCTTTTTAAAAACTCACTGTATGTGATTAGCTAGTTTTAGTTTGAACAAGCTTAAAGTCCTATATGTCATTCTTGGGCAACAACTACACCAGCATTTCTGAATTTTAGGCTAAATCCCTATAATTCAATAACTAATTAAGTAAACTTTTGAATGTCTTATATGTGCACTTAATATAATATTTCTTAAGCACTATGATATGCAGGGCTTTACAAACCCTGGCGAGAGCTACTCACCAGCCCCGCACTGCACATGCGCCAGACCGGCACTGCGCATGCGCAAAGCACTGGTAAATGGGGCGCACGGAGCAACCAGCTGAAATCTACTTGTCATGGGCGAGTAGATTCAGCAGTTTGTCGAGCCCTGATGATATGTAATATTTAGGTGGTTCAGATAACATGATTTATATTTATAGAATATCATTATTTTATAATAGCACCTTTGAAATATATTATTTAATTTCTGATTAATATTTTGAGATCTACTTCTTATGTCTTTATTCTCTGAGTCATTACTGAGCTAGTGTCATAGCACAGTATTGGGGGATTGTTGTTACATTATATTATCCAAAGGCCCTGTGCCACATTCTGCCAGTGCTATGTAAACACATTGTAAGTGTCACAGTCTCTGCCTTGAAGATCTTACAGTCTAACTTGCCAAGACAAAGAATGGGAGAAACTAAGCATTATCATCACCATGGATACATGGAGATTAATCAACTTCCCCAAATCATAGCGGAGGTCTGAGCCAGCAATTGAACTTTGATCTCCCGATTCCTATCAATTTCTTAGCCCCAGGACCAGAGGTGGGTAATAAGTGTCCCATGGGCCAGACAAGATTCATCAGGGTGCACCGCTGGTGGACTGCCAGATACTTTGTACCACCCATCCAGAGGTACAGCTGCTCATAACTTTTGTTGTTCGGAGTTTGCTGTTCTCAGCCAATGGGAACTGTAGGAAGTGGCATGGGCTAAGTCCTGCAGCACTTCAGAGTCTAACAAAACATGTAGATGATCTTATGAGCTTTCATGGGCACAACCCACTTCTTCAGCTGATAATGTGAAACCATCTATATTTTTTGTAAGTCTTTAAGGTGCTGCAGGACCATTCATTGTTTTTAAAGTGTTTTTCAGTTACCGACTAACACGACTATCCCTCTGGATCAGTCAGAGTACTGGAGCTTTTGCAAATTCTGTTAAATAGTCAAAGAACAACAAAATGCAAGATACACCCCTTTGTTTGTTCTTAAGTTACCAGCAAATGCCCCAGGCTGGGTACATCTCTGTTTTTTTCAATCTAGGAAAGAGATAAACCTTATCATGGATCAGGGCATTTAAGAGTATCTTGCAGCCCTGATAAACTTCCAGGCTGCAGGCCAGGTTAATGGAACATAAGAGATTGTAGGGGGGGAGATCTTTAGAAGCTTGTAGCTATTTCTGTTATACTGTTATATTCAAAAATTGGATTGTTTGATTGTGTGTTTTAATCTTAGAGTCTTTTCCTCCTGTGTGCTGTTGAGCCTAACTAGGTATTATACATCCTTCAAGTTGCTGTCAGTTGTAACAATGGAGGCTGTGTTTGCTATTTTTCGTCTCTGTGGAATGTGCTTTGTTTAAAATGCTAGGGATGATTTTGACCCTCTGTGCTGAATAATGGTAGCAGTTCAATTTCAGCATAACACTTCATCTACACAGATACTGTTTATAGCATGTCCTCCTAGATTTACCAAAGAATAATTATTTACCTTTCTCAATCCATCTGAAATAATTTGTGTTGACAACAGAAACACCTATTGGAGGGAAATCAACTTGAATCATTGCAGCACTCCATGTTATCCACTAGCTACAAACTTGTTTCTAAGATACTTGAATGCCTCCTGGTACGGATCCTTTTTCTCTCTGGAAGAACAATGCTAACATAGTTCAAATTTGACTCCAGAATCTTAGTAACAGGAGCTGACCTCACCAGAGATGTCAGGATTGCAAAGTCTCAAGAGTTTAGTTACTAACATAATGAATCATTACTCTAGTGAACCAACCCTTTTGCTTGCTGTTTGCAGCCACATTAAATATAAATAACTGAACTAAATACAAACCATTGAATAATGGTCTAATTAAATTCCGCAATGAGATAGTCACTTGGCTTTTAATGGTTTTAATTCCCTGTGAAACAAAATATTGCACAATCTCTTTCCATCTTGCTCATGACTGGTATTGTGATAATTGTTCACATATAGAAAGACTAAAAGCATCTGGCATTGTGTGGTAACTAATTAAAATACCTGATCCTGGGAACACACACATATGAGTAAGCTTACTCACAAGTAAAGTTACTCATGTGCCTAAGTATTTGCAAGGTCAGGCTCCAGAAGAACCATATATTTGTTTAAACACAATTATGTAGTCCTTAATCTCATTTGCAGAGCCCTGTGCACTGGAATGGCACCTTGCAGTCCAGCCCAAGAAAAGGGCAGAACATATTTGCACTACACAAGAGTAAGGTAGGTACTAAATTGTGACTCTGAGTCTCTGTTTCCCCCTGGCTTTGTGGGGGAGGTTGTTCCAGTCCTTCCCAGCTAGTGTGGGAGAGAGGGATGAAAGTAAGGCTTTGCCCACTTCCTGCTGCTGTCTCCTCACTTCTCATTCACTTATACGTGAGTGGGAATAGCAACCTGACACCAATTTCACTCCTCGCCTCCCATGCAGGATCTGATGATGTGGGCAGCCTAGTGTGACATAATATTCTATGTGCTCAATAAAAATATGCCTATGATATGAATATGTCATAACTGAGATGTGCTTTATGCAAGATAGCTGACATAAGGAATCATTGGAAAGGCTATGTATAACTCAATACGATTATCCTATTTGTATGCATGCATCATTTTTGTAGAGGAAGTTAAGAATATTGACCTGTGTATCAGTACTGCATATTTGCTGCTTTAGGTCACTCCTATTGCTTACACTTGATGGACAATTAAAAAAGCCAGTGCTGATGGCTCATTAGCAACAGAGAATGGACTGTAAAAGAGGAGTCTTCCTGCAAGCCCCAGCCCCAGCAGGCCATTCTCTTGGTGGTGCAGCTGCCTCCAGTGGTCACTCTTCAGTATACTCTCCCCTGCACTCACTGCCCTTAGTGGTGACTGGGAGTATTGCATCTCTTCTCTCTGTCCCCTCCCTTTCCGTGTTATGGAAAACAGTCCCACTCTCAGGACTTCCCATTTTCATGGCACAACCAACCCCTGACCTTGGTTTAAGTTAAGATAAAAGGAAGCTTCATATCAAATTTGGTGGCCCTAGCTCTTAACATATAGGAGGAGTTCTTGAACAAATGTACTCGCAAACAGACAGATGGACTCCAGACAGATGCACACATAGATAGATAGATAGATAGATAGATAGATAGATAGATAGATAGATAGATAGATAGATTAGATTAGATTAGATTAGATTAGATAGATTTCTTCTCACATTATATTCGATTATAGCTGTACAAAGGAAATCAGAGGTCTATACTGTGTGTCTGAATTTCTCTACTCTGACCATTACCTCCTGGAATTTTCTGTTACTATTGCCTGTTAAATGGTTTACCTCTTAAAGTTTATGTAATTTCTAAGAGTCTTGACATCGCTGAAGTATGGTGATTTCACAATGCAAGAGGTGTACCATTAGCCTACTTACTAAGCATACTGTGTTGTAGATGATTGATAAGAGCAGAAATAAGAGAAACCAGAAGGTATCTCTATTCTTTTCAGCATTCATTGCTTATTGATTTATTTATCTAACTTTTCTATTTATTTAAGATTTTATTTGAACCCTCTTCCTCTCCCCCAGAAACCCGCCTGTCTTATCAGCTGCAGTATATGGTCCAACTGCATCTTTCAGCTCGTGTTCTATCTTACTAAGACTCTAATCCTGCAGACAGACCCTTGAACCTGTGCAGAAGCCTGTAAAAATCAGTGGGGTTCCATACTGCTTTAAAGGCATCCCCACATAAATCAGATTGCAGGAATGGGTGTAAGGCCTATGTGACAGGGTCTGTCAGGCCTTCTTTTCCCTCTGCTGCATGCATCAGAACCCTGACCCTTTGCTCAAGTCAAAATCCGCTCAGACAGAATTATCAGTAAGACTTACAGAGCCTTACAGAGATTTAGAATGGTCTGGAGGAATACTGACCATTCAACACCTAGCAGGTGTTAAAAAACTTGCCTGCTTCTTCTTAGTGACACAGCTGATTGAGACTGGGACAACACTAGATGAGAACCCCAGGCCAGGTCATGCCTTTCTTTTAAATGCTTGCATTGGGGATTCTGCTTCTTTTTTTTTTAAAAAAAAAAAGGTGCAGACAGTCAAACACTGAGTTTATTTTGTTATTTAATTTGTAACCCTTCTGCCAGGTAGTGGCGGCAGCAGGTAGGGCCGGGTTCAATATCTAGGAGTCCCTATTCATCCACCTCACACAGAACTGGCTTGAGCCCCCGTCCAGTAGGATGGGAAATTCATACACCCCTGGGCTCCTGTGATGGACCGGACTGGGTCTGGGCACAGCTGAGGGCATCTGCTCAGGGTGAATTGCTCACACTTGGGGCTCTTCCCAAAGAAGCCACAAACCAGTCACACTGAGCACTTCAGCTGCCGATCTATCCAGTCAGAAGCTTCATGAGCACAACCCCTCTGACACCCCAGCTCTTCCTGTGCCCCAATCTGCCCTGGGCCTAACACACAGGCAAGGGGTTATAGAACTCAATCTCACCTATCTCAAATGGGTTTTTCTGGTCCCAAGAAACCAGCCACAGTTCCCAGGTCAATTAACACTCTGGATCTTACCCGCAAAATCATGCTGAGCCAGTCCTTTAGAATCTAAAATCTAAAGGTTTATTATTAAAGGAAAGAAAAGCATGAGAGTAAGGTTGTTAAAGGATAATACATTACATGCATCGAATCACTCAGTTCTCAATACAGGCTCTTAGCAGAGATGTTATAAGCTGCTATCTTAAAAGTCTCTGGTGTACATCCTATGTCAGGATGGGTTCACAGTTCTTTCTGGCTCGTTGTTCCCTGCAAGGCTGCATCAGGAATCAGGAGCAAAACTGAAAGCAAGATGGAGGGGGCCACATGGCACTTATATCTCTCCCCTGGCATCTCCCTGGCTAGAGAAGGTCACATGGTCCAACGACCTATCCCTGTGTCCCATGCTGGCAGCCCTTCAGCCCTGGCTGGTTTGCAGGTATCAGTCACATTCCTGAGGTGTGTATTTGCACCTAGAGATTCATTGTCCCTGAAGCCGTGCTAATTAGCCCAGTCACTGGCTGAACATTCTTTGACAGAGAATTTTCCAGCATCCCTACAGAGTATGTTTATAACTCCACATACAGATATCATACAAGTACATGAATAGCATATACAGAATCAGTAGAACACAAGCTTTCATGTGACACCTCACATGGCCCCCTTTGTATACACTTTGGGGCAAATACCTCCCCCCTTCAAGGGTGCAGCTCCCCTTAAAATCCAGTAACATGACAGCGCCTCTGAAAGGCAATGCTTCCCCACTCACAAGCACAGAGTCTGAGTGTGGAAAATAAACTTTTAATGAAAGATGAAGAGAAGTTACATGGCATTAGCTCGGAAAAATACTACTAACATTGTTCCTAACCCCCCAGGAGTAACCGTCCCAGCTCAAATGGATTTAGCAATGTCCTTTGTCCCTCAGGCTCACTAGTCCAACAATGTAAGGACTCCATTCATTTACCCAAACTTTCTCTGTACCTCACTTTAACTCCCCACTTACAGTTCTATCCAGTTAATTCGGACCCTGACACATCACCCTGATGACTCCAGTCATTGAGCCTGAAGCCATGCCACCTTTGTGCTGCCCCTGTGGTCTGCTTGTGCCGCCTGCCGCTGCTCCTACCGCCCGCCTACCGGTCATTCCCACCAGCCGCCACCAATCTTGCTAGCGGCAATGGATCTGGCTCCAGGCCAAACCAGTGACTTCAGCTCTTAATGATTTCAACTCTTTAGCCACTACCCAGGCTGGCAAAAGATTCCAGCTTCTACTGGACTAGCAAAAAGACTCCTGCTTTAGGTCTATCCTTAAAACAATGGGGAAAAAGGCAGGTTGAACCAGTTTTACAGCTCATACCTAGCAGGCATGAAGCAGGCTGGCTCAAGCCCCTTCCTCCCTCCCCCACAACTCGGTTCACTCAACTCTGGAAGGGGGGAGGCTTGTTCATCTGAGACCTCTTACAATGATGGTGTCTCTCCTGCAAGCACTGGTGTCATAATTTACAGTTCCCACATTTAGAGGTAGTATGATTTGTGACCCCACAACAGCCCAAATTAGTTACAGTACATCACATTCCATTCTAACAACCGATCCTCCATCAGCCTTGGCTGAATTGGATTTACATAACCACACCCCGGATTCCTTCCCCATGCCAGCATGAGCTGTATTTACATATCAACGGTTACTTATCTTGCAAGACTAAACCATCTGAGTGAGCATACCCACCCCCCGGGCTGCTGGCTGATTGCAAGCAGTAGTTCAGCCCCTGCTTACAAATTGTTGAGAGACTGATGCTGGGCCAACTGAAACTTCTGCAGTACCATGCCCAATCCTTTAGAGGGATGTTACAGATTAGCGCCATCATCCACACTCCAATCCTACAAATGAATTATGCACATGCTTAACTTTAAGCATTTTTTAATGAAACCTGTGGAACTACTCACATGCTTAAAGTTAAGCACGTTTTTAATTCTTTGAAGAGTCACGACCTAAGTTTGCATTTCATATGTCAGTTCTAAAGGTGAATTAGAAGTGGTTGGATTCAGGTCATGAGCTGTAAGACTGGTTCAACCTGCCTCTTTCCCCAGTGGTTGAACATGATGCTTGTTCTCTTCCCTCAGCAGTCCCTTTTCTTTAAAGTGTTCATTTTTTACCTGCATGTAATTCTCCCTAAAAAAGAAGCATCTGTTAAACTTCTTATGGCCACTAGCCAAGTAAAGTTCTGGGAAAATGTCCACTACCCACAAATGTCTGCAAAGTTCTCCCCACACCCAACCACCCAAAAAATAGGATACATTAACATTCCTACTTCTAGTATCAGAGGGGTAGCCGTGTTAGTCTGAATCTGCAAAAGCGACGAGGAGTCCTGTGGCACCTTATAGACTAACTGAAGTGTAGGAGCATAAGCTTTCGTGGGCAAAGACCCACTTCATCAGATTCCTACTTCTAGAATCCCAGTTCTGTGTCTGTGTGTGTGTGCTGAGGGTTTTTTTGACATTTCCCTAAAGTTGCAAGTTGATAAATATGAAAGAATGAAAACCCTTTTGATTTGTGCAGAGGAAAAACAAGGTAACACTCCAATCTCCAGAGCCATGTTGGATAGTTTATTTTATTTAGCGAAGTGATTGATGAAAATTGCACTAAAGATGTCAACACTTTGGTAGCCTGAAAGCATTTTGGCATTCTCAAATTGTATACATTGAATTGAGAGAAACAGTTCTATTCCTAAGTTATCAGCTTGTTTTAACAGGTGTGTTAGTAAATATGTGTCAAAAGCATGCCACCATACAAAAGGCAGAAAAGGGTATGTTTTTCATGTGCCAGTGGATGCCATTTGGGTACAGATTTTGAACACGTCCTAATGATAAGAATATGCAAAAACACAAGCGAAGTATGATCTTACTTACATCTCGCAGTAAAGTGTTATTCATCCAGCTTGTAGCTCCTCTAGGATTAAACAATATACTTTAAATCAAAATCAGGAAATGTTTTCAGAGAATAACATGTTATGTGGGCTTTAAAACTCAACAATCATGAAAGCTTCTCCTGGCCGATATCCAAAATGTACAGACTATTACAATATTCTAATAACAGGGCTTCTAAATATATATATGATTATGCTACTAGGGTAGAATATTCTTTAATCTTTTTAAACATTTGCAAATGACAAAATTGTTCTTATTGTAATTAATGGTGATGACATCTATTGGGATATTGGGGAGACATGCCTAAAGGCTCTGGCAATAATTCTATTACTAATATATTCCCTTGGTTTGCCTTTTGAACTCTGTCATTCCTTGCCTTGCAGCTGTGTTTAATGAGTGGTGAGATTATTCAAATGAGCCCACAGGAAAACATTTTTTTTTTGAGGTCCTAGATTTTGAGCAAGCATTTCCTGCCAGTCAGTAGGTAAGACCTTAGCATTGGATTCAGCTTTATGCTTAAGGGTTTGTAAGTACCTTTGCACCCTATAAATGTAATTGTGTTTAGCCACCATATAGCTGATCTCTACTTAGAGCAGCTGCCAATGAGTGGCAATAAAACAAAGGGGAAAACAGATCAGCCTGTCACTGATGAATGCGAAGCCAAGCATTAGTGAGCTCAAGTTATAGCATTCAAGCTTTTTCACATAGGCAGTGATGTAGCTTATAGGATATCCAAATGCAAGCACAGTTATATATGGGAATTTCTGGCCATAAATTAACTCCTATTCAAAACTGGTGAGTTTAGTCTCAGGGAGATAAAAGAGAGACAAACATTCTGTACAAAAATATACCATATCACATATATTTCCATTAAGGAAAAATTAATAAGATCTAATTTAAAACTAATAAACAGTTCAATATGGTAGGCGTAAGGCTTTTTCTTAAGGACTTTACAAAGAGATAAGCATCTCATGAATAAATAAATTCAGAGTGAGCAGACGAAGGTGTTTATTGATTCACAAGCCATTTTTTGAGTTTGCCCTGGGGGGAGTACCCTATTATTACTGATGATATAAAAGTTATAGTTATAGTCACAGACAACAAAACACATTTAAACGATGTCTCAAGGTTGCAACACAAACCAAGCAAATCCAGGAAATTCAAAGTTAAATCTGACACTATGTCACACTGCTTAGTGTCAGTAAAAATGACAGCTATGTCTATGCATATCCTGGCTCCTGGTGGTTTATATCTCTATTTTAATGGCCTGTAAGTGGCATTATTTTTCTCCGAATTCATTTTTGTTTTACTTTATCATTTAAAAAATACCATGGGTGGATGTGGTGAATAATGCAACAGGCCACAATGGATCTTTTATGGGCAATCCTGTCTGCAGCATAAATACTACTTCCCCAATTGCCAGAATGTGCTTTTGCTGAATTAATGGTTATTATATATTAATTATGGATTTGCATAGCAAAGCAATAGGTAAGGTGCTTTTGCAGGCAGCTAAGAAGATAAGATCCCTGATCCAAAGAGCTCACAACCTAAGCAGAGGACCTGAATACAAAGAAAGGCAAGAAGTAAAGCAACAAAAGCAGTGTTACTGAGTATAGTGCATCTCTTAATCATTCCGTGAGTTATGTTAGGATTTTTTCTAAGGCATAAAGATTTTCAGTCATCTGGTTTATTAACACTTCTCAGGGGGAAGTAGAGAAATGGGTTTTAAATGGGAGTCTGAGAGGAAAAGAATCATTTTTACATAATTTCTTCTCTTCAGTGAACAATGGCAATTGTGGAGCTGCTGGTGAAGGCCAATCTAAATTTGAAGCCCTGACGGTATGCCTACGCAGCAAAGTTATTTCGAAATAACAGCCCTTATTTTAAAATAACTTTCCTAGTGTCTACACAGCCGAACCACTGTTTCGAAATAAATTCAAAATAGCGGAGCACTTATTTCGAATTTGGTAAACCTCATTCTATGAGGAATAACGCCAAATTCGAAGTAGCTATTTTGAAATAAGTGCTGTGTAGACACTTCTATGGAAGTGTCTCCAGCCTTCCCAGGGTGCCCTGGTGGCCACTCCAACCTCAACCAAGAACACTTCTCTTCCTCCCCCCATCCCTGGAGCCCTTAAAGGAGTTGACTCTGGCCACAGTGCCTGAGCCAGCTCCAAGACTGCCAGTCCAGAGCCAGCAGTCACTGCCCCTGACCCAGTGGCCCCAAAACATGAACCAGCAAGCCACTGGCAGCCAGCCCTACACCGATCCCCAGGAGCAGTCTGCCAGCTCCCAGGAGCCTGCCAGGGCCCGGTGAAGGTGGGTGCCTTCCTGGTCCAGGGTGGAGATCATGGACCTTATTCAGGTTTGGGGGGGATGCCCCCAACACCCATGATCTCCGCACTAGACAGAGGAATGTGGCTGTCTATGGCAGGATAGCTGCCAGCCTGGCCACCAAAGGCCACATGCGAACCCAGGAGCAGGTTTGCATGAAAATCAGGTTGGTCCGGTGAGACCCCCAACCCTGAGCCCTGAGCTTCCCTTCCCACTTCTTCCCCTTGCTTCCCCCTTCCAGCTCCCTCCTCCCAGGTTTCTCCCTCCCCTCTACCACTGTCTCTTCTCCCCTCTCCCACTTCCTTTCCCCAGTCTCACCAGAGTTTCATTCCCTCCTCCCCCCAGTTTTGTTAAATAAAGAGAGTTTGTGTTAATGAAAATATGTATATTTTATTTGACATCAGGAAGGAGGGCTGGGAGGGTAAGTGGAAAGATGTGAGGGAGGAATGAGGCACAAGCCCCCAGTGGGGCAGACCAGGGAGGCTCTTAGTGCTCCTCAGGGTGGAAGCTCTCCCACAGGGCCTCCTGGATACTGACAGCCCCCCTAGAGAAGCACCAGTGTGCCCAGGGGGAGCTCTGGCTCTTTGTTGCAGTGTGTTGCAGTGTCCCGAGTGAGGGCAATCAGAGCACGCAGAGACAAAATGCTCTGCTGTCCCTCATTGAGGTAGGCAAGCAAGCAGGGAAACCTGAGAACTGGCTGTCCGGGGGGAGCAGGATGTCCCTTTAAGCACAAACCTCAGATAGCCTCAGTCAGCATCCCTACACAGTAAGACGTGACCTGGTGCCCTGCCGGAACTGGTTCCAGCCAGCCTTAAATGCGATTCATCGTCCACTCAGTGTGGACGCGCTATTTTGAAATAGCAAAATGCTATTTCGAAATGCATTTTGTGTGTAGATGCGTTATTTCAAAATAAGCTATTTTGAAATAACTATTTTGAAATAAGATATTTCAAAATAATACTGTAGTGTAGACATACCCTGATTTACACTGGCTGAGGATCTTGCCCTGTATACGTATAATAAAGGGCAAATGTTCCTCGCGGAGCCACTCTGTGGGTATCAAAAGTGCAAAAATATTTTGCAGTGAAAGATTGCTCAGAAGCTATGACTCAGATCTACATCCCAATATGTGTTATGTTAGTGGATCTCCTAGAGCCGTGGTTCTCAAACTGTGGTCGTCCACAGCTACCTACCAGGTGGTCTGTGGCTCAAGCTCTTCCTCTCTTGTCCCCCCCACTACAGTAGAGAGTGCACGCGTGCGCGCGCACACACACACACACACACACACACACACACACACACACACACACACACACACACCAGCACTTCCCATTGAGGGGGGTGGGGAAAGAAATGGCTCTGCACGCTGCTGCTCCCCTTTCCCTGGCTGGAGGAACAGCAGCATGCGGACATGCTTCCTGGAGCCTTTCCCTGCTGCTCTCATTGGCCAGAATCCAGCCAATGGGAGCAATGGGAGGCCATGCTTGAAACATAGTGCCTGGCAGTGCAAAGGCAAGTAAATACCCCCACAACCCTCATGCCCAGACTATGCACCCGCAGCCCTCTTACACACACACCCTGCATCAACACCCTGCACCTCTAGCCTGCTCCTGCACCCTCCCTCCTACCCAGACACTCTACCCCCACCCTACTCCTGTATCCTCCCTCCTGGCCACACACTGCACCTTCCTTTGCTCTTGTTCCTTCGCCTTAGCCAGGCACCCTACCCTCACCCCCTCCTGTACCCCACATTCTGCCCAGACCTCGCACCATAACCCTCTCCTCCATCCCACCTGCTGCACCCCCATCCCTATCCCACTGACTGGTAGCCCTGTACCATACACTGAAGCCCTCATTTTTGTCCCCACCCCACAGCCTAAGGGGGGTCCACAAAATTCACTAACCCTGGAACCTCAGAAGAGTAAATCTGACTTATGGGAGGTCCTGAACCTCAATCCTCCCTGACCCTCCTCCTCCCCTGTGGGGCTGGAGTGCCTGAGGCATGAGGTGTCTCAGTTGGGGGCTACATCAATGACTGTGGAGGGTTTGGGGTTTTTTTGCTTCTCACTTCTGTGGTCCCCAACTGATTTTTCTATGAGTCAGTGGTTCCCCCAGTCCAAAAAAGGTTCCCTACCCCTGCCATAAATAAAGAAAACATTGAAACTGTTCGTGTTGGACATGAATTAATATTTTACTTTATTTAAAATGAAGTTTTATAAACTAACATGAGAAAGTAAAAGTGCTGAATCTGTTTAATAATTTAAAATAACATTTCCTTTCTTACTAGTTAAATTAAACTGTTTTCCGTAGCTGCAGCACTAGCAAAATGGCTTGGGCATAAGTATGTAATTAACAGCAAGTTTCCATTAGCAACTGGTGGTCTGTGGAAAGGTTTGCATTGAGCCCAGTGGGCAAATAACTACATTTTTTGCTACATTCTGTTCTTTGGGAGACAGAAGTCCAGAGGCAAATCAGTGAACTTAAATCATAAGTGATGGTAATATTGTCTGCCCCTGAGTCTTCTTATTTGTGAAGCTAATAGGGAGCTTTCCAGCTATATAGGCTTTTACCTTTCTATTTTTCAACTTCAGGGTGTGGCTAGACTACAGAGTTTTGTCAACAAAAGTGGACTTTTGTCGACAAAACTATACTGCGTCTACACTACTGCTGAGTTCTGTCGACATAACGTCGACAGAACTCAGCAGTTTTGTCGACGCTGGTAAACCTCATTTTACGAGGCATAACGTCTTTGTCGACAGAGTTCTGTCGACAGAAAGGGCAGTCTGGACGCGGGGGTTTCTTTTGTCGACAGAAAAAGTCCTCCAGGCAAGCCCCCTGCTGGACAGTCCTTCTTCAGGAAAAACCTCTTCTTGGTCCTGTCTGTAGCCATGTTTTAAAGGCACAGACATCCCTGGCAGGCATTGTGACAGGAAGCTGGCCACAGACAGAGCCTGTTAGCCCAGAGCTCTCCCAGCGTCACCTGCACGTGGCCATGTGTGCAGCTCCAGCACCACAAGGCCCCCAAGAACCTTTGAGGGAGCCAGCCTTGGTGCCCACAGGCGACTAAAGAAGAGCCCCAGCCTGGTCAGGGACAGAGGTCCTGACCCTGCTTGAACTGTGGGGGGAGGAGGAAGCAGTCCAGGCCCTGCACACCCGGTGCAGGAACGCCAGCATCTATGGCCGCATGGCTCAGGGGCTGGCCAATAAAGGGCACCACCCCAGGACACTCCAACAGGTCCGGGCCAAAGTGAAGGAACTTCGCCAGGGATACATGAAGGCCCGAGAGCAGAGCTCGGCTTCAGGTGCAGCCCCAGTGCACTGCACCTACTATCAGGAACTGGACCGCATCCTGGGAGGCCAGGAACCTATGTCTGCACCACTGCTCATGCAGACAGGGTTGCACACACCAGTGCAGCAGAGCTGGCAGGAGGTCCCCAGGGAAGATGTGGAGGAGGAGGAGGAGGCAGAGGAGCAGACGGAGGACACCCTGACCCTGACTCTGCAGCCTGTCCCAGAGACGCAGGAAGCCTCACAGGCACCCTCCGACGCTGGAGAAGGAATATCAGGTGAGTGCAGGCAGGGTCACAGACACAGCACAGGGGAGGTGGGAGAAGAGAGGATACAGAGCAGTGTTCACATTTTGGTCCTCCCTCCTGGACAGCTTGCATCTCTCTGTGCATGTACAAGCAGGCGGGCAGGTGGTGGGTATGTGGGTGGGGGGCATGGGAGACCCAAGGTGCAGCAGGCCCCTGTCCTACTGTGGCTGCACACTGATCTGGCCTGGGCGGCCACAGTGGAGGGCGGGAGGATCTAGGGGGTGGAGGTGGACATTGTCCTAGCCACAACGGGTCCCCTGTGCAGCCGAGGCGGCTGGCAAGACCAGACGTGGCCTACCAGTAACAACATTCCCATCCCTTGTTGTATGGACTTGTGTGTGAATTGCTAACACTGATCGGTTCTCCCTCTTCTTCTCCACAGCTGGACCTGCTGCTGCTGTCCGCCGAGCAACTCCTGTGCCACCACCCACCCGGTCCCACAGCACCCACAGGCATTGGAGGACCTACAATGACAACCTGAGGAGGCATGTAGAGCCATGGAAAAAATGGAGGGGACCATGGCCAAAATGCAAGAAACCATGGCTGAAAGAGTGAGGGAGCAGGCTCGGTGGCATACTCGCCTGCTGCAAGACTTCCTCCCAGAGTGGAGCAGAATGTGTGCCACCGTCCGGGAGTCCCTGGCTGTGTCAGGCCCTCTCCCCCTGGGGACTCCTCCTGCCCATCGAGCTCCAGCCCCCTCTGATCCCCCGTCCTCCCCCTCAGCCCCCTCTGACCCTCCTTCTTCTCCCTCAGCCCCTGCCACCCCTCCAGCCCTGCCCCTCCCCCCCTCTGCTAGAGCAGAGTCATTGTCAGCCCCCACTCGAGCCCGAGGACAGCTGGGTCCACGGACCAGGGGTGGCAAAGCCTTGCGGCCCAGGCGAGGCCACCATTACCCTTAAGTTGTCTGCCCTCCCTCCCTCCCTCCCTCACTCCATGTTGGAAATCCCTCCTCCCTCCCTCACTCCCTCCCTCACTCCATGTTGGAAATCCCTCCTCCCTCCCTCCCTCCCTCCCTCCCTCACTCCATGTTGGAAATCCCTCCTCCCTCCCTCACTCCATGTTGGAAATCCCTCCCTTCCTCCAGGTTGAAATCCCCCTCCTACCACAGTTATAAACACAGGTTATTAGTTAAAAAAAGAACTTTATTTTTCACAGTTGTTGAACAATTATATTTTGTATAACAGATCTAATTTCTTATGTTACTCCTTGATAAACATATTTTTACTGTTTAACATGGTGTGTGCGCCTTAACTGTTCAGAGGCTGATGCAGGGATGGATTGTGGGAGGGAAGGTTTTGGGATGGGGGGGAAAGGCCCACAGACCCCATTGGGGATACCTTGGGGAGTCATAGGCCTCCAGCTGAGAAGTGCTCATGCAGAGCCTCCCGGATGCGAACCCCCGCCTGATGGGCTTGGTGCACAGCAGCTGTCCGAGGCTGCGCAAACCGCCTACCCTCCACTTCAGCCATTGGCCCCCAACCTGGGAGGAAGGCCTCCCCTTTGCTCTCCACCAGGTTGTGGAGGATGCAACATGCTGCCACCACCTCTGGGATATTGTGTTCCCCCATGTCAAGGCGAGTTAGCAGGCACCTAAACCTTCCCTTCAACCGGCCAAATGCGCATTCTACCTGTAAACGGGCGTGTGTCAGGTGCGCATTAAACACTTCCTTGCTCGGGGTCAGATGCCCTGTGTATAGCTTCATAAACCAGGGCATGAGGGGGTACGCCGCATCGGCCACAATGCAGACCGGCATCTCTACGTCCCCGATAGCAGAGGTTCACTGGGGGAATAAGGTTCCTGTCTGCAGCCTTTCGTACAGGTGTGAATTGCGGAAGATCCGAGTATCATGTGCCCGGCCCGACCACCCCATACACAGGTCCATAAATAGTCCATGGTGATCCACCAGGGCCTGCAGCACAATGGAAAAGTACCCTTTTCTGTTGATATACCGGGCAGCTTGATGGGGTGGTGCACGGATGGAAATGTGCGTGCCATCGAGCGCTCCTCTGCAGTTTGGGAATCCCAGCCCTGCAAAACCAGCCATGATCATGTCTAGGTCTCCGAGGCAGACAATCCGATTCAGCAGCTGTGAGTTGATGGCCCTCACCACCTGCAAAAATAGACACATACAAACAAACACAGATTATGAAGTTAGAGGGGTTGCCCAAGTCCTTTGGCGACCATCCGCCCCCCCAAGAACCCAGGAGCCCCCCCCCCCCAGTGATTGCTCCCAGTAGTATCATGGTGTAAGACACAGGAGCCCTCCACCACCTCCTCTCCATTAACCCCCACCCACCCTTTTTCGGTTACAGTCCCCTTACAGACTGCCCTCCCCCCATCCCCAAGGGACTTACCTCCATCAACACAGCACCTACAGTAGATCTCCCCACACCAAACTGCTGTCCCACTGACAGTAGCTATCAGGAGTGGCCAGCTTCCAGAGGGCAATAGCTACCCTCTTCTCCAGCGGGATGGCAGGGTGCAAGTGGGTGTCCTGTCGTTGCAGGGTGGGGGCAAGCCAGTTGCAAAGCTCCAGGAAGGTGGACTTCCACATCCTGAAGTTTTGGAGCCAAGCCTGATCATCCCACTGCTCCATTACGAGCCGGTCCTACTTGTTTCCATCCTCCAACATCGCCTGTCCAGGAGCAAGTTCGGAGGCAGGAACAGTGCTGCTGCATCCTGAAGGAGGGGCTCCAGTCTGGGCTCAGGTTCCGGACCAGGCATTAACAGCATGATAGTCTCATGCAGTTGCAGCGGCATTTGAAGCACCGTGGAGTGGGGCCAGCGCCTGGCCAGGGGAAGCTCTTGCTCCATGGCAAACAAAGGTTTGGAAAAACCTTCAAAAAAAAAAACCCCCACACTGCTGTGCTGTGCCAGGAAGCAGGGCACTCCAAACAGGCACTGCCGAACCTTTGCTATCCCTCTAGGCAGCTGCAGCAGCAGAGCAATAGCTAGTCGGGGGGTTGGCCCTTTTAGCATTCATCTCTGCAAAATGCAGGCAGCAGCACCAGGAAGTACATGCTGCCCCTGTGACCTGGCAAAGCAGTTCCGGGTACTTTCTTCTGTCGACAGAGCGCCCTGCAGTCTGGACGCTCTCTGTCGACAAAGCAAATAGTTTTGTCTATGGCTTGATGTAGTCTAGACGCGCTTTGTCAACAGAAGTTTTGTCGACATAATCTGTCGACAAAACTTCTGTCGACAAAACCCTGTAGTCTAGACGTACCCTCAGTGAGGGTACATCTACACAGCAGCACTATTTTGAAATAAGCTATTTCAGAGTCTCTCTTCTGGAATAGCTTATTCCAAAATAATCGTGCAGTGTAGACATAGCCAAAGTCAGAGCCAAATGCAAATCTTAGTACTTGGTGGCACATGTAGATGTGCTGGACTCATATTCAACTATACTCATAGGCAGGGCTTGACAAGTGGCGACAAGCCCTGCTCGCCAGCCACGCGGTTTGGCACACTGCGCATGTGCAGATCGTGTTGCGCATGTGCTGATCACACTGCAGTGCCATTCCGGGCTAAAATCTACTCGCCGTAGGTGAGTAGATTGCCCTAATTGTCAAGCCCTGCTCATAGGAATGAGTGAGATGCTTCTGTATTAGAATCCAGAAGGCATGCAACAAATCAGAAGGTGGGAAGGTTCCGAAAACCTGCACTAAAAGGGGTAACAATGTGTTTCAAGTTTCAAAGGAGTGTTTAATAAAACAGCTCAGCTGGAGAATTCAATCAGCAATGCAGACTCCTCTTTTGCACATCTAAGTGTTAGTTTTCGTGTGAAAAGGCTGGAGATAGGTGCCATATTGTGGAGGCCACGTTTGAACATCAAGACCAGTGTTTATTGTTTGCTTGCCCATATCCCAACAGAGACTTACTGTAAAATGAATCTAATGTTCCCATCCTGTGCTTTTTGGGACACAGCAAATGTGGAAATATATTTGCAGTTAGCGATTTTTAGTTTTCTTATTTTTCCAGGTGCAAGGAGGATCACTTTGATTGTTTGATGCAGGTGGGGAATGATGGCTATAGAAGCTGTGGTTTTTGCATGGTCCTGATTAGTTCAGATTTGGCCAAGAACAAAATATCCAGAAAAGCTCGTATAAGAACAGAGGCAGACAGGGCAGAGCAGCTCTGCATGACCCATATATCATTTGGAACAAGGAAAATAATTTTTTAAGACAATTTTACAAATAATTTGTATTGGGCGAGACATGATCAGCATTTCAGAATGTGGTAAATAGTAAGGTTCATAGACAAGATTTTTGTTATTTTGATGCCCATACAGCAGTAATCATGTTCCTTGTCAGTATTATAATGATAAAAGCTTACCAGAGCAATACTGCCAATGTATTTAAATATGAACACACACAAAAAGCACACCTATTACATAGGTGGACTACACTATTTATCTTGTCGTTGCTACAGAATGAGTAGTATCCTGAACTAAAAGTCTCTGCAGTCCAGGAAATATTGAAATCTTTATATTTTGCTGTTTTCAGTTCTGCTGTGGCTTTTTTGCATCTTCAGGAAGAATGCCAATGGATCAATTGATGTGTCCTGGTATTCCTACCACCCTTTTTCTACTTGCGTGACATTGATAACATCCTCATTATATGGACCTATGGGAAGGAGACCCTTGAAGAATACCCACGTGGAATTCAACTATTTCCACCCCACCATCAATCTCAGTCTGGATGAGTCCACACAAATGCTCCACTCCCTGGATACTACTGTGCAAATAGGTGATGGACACCACCCTATACCAGAAACCTACTGACTGTTACTCTTACCTGAATGCCTCTAGCTTCCAGCCAGAACACATTACATGTTCTATTGTCTACAGCCAAGCCCTAAAATAAGAGCATATCTGCTCCAATCCCATAGACAGAGACAAACACCTACAAGATCTTTATCAGGCATTCTTGAACTTTAAATACCCACGTGGCAAGTGAAGAAACAAATTGACAGAGCCAGATGAGTACCCAGATGTCATCTACTACAGGACAGTCACCACAAGGAAAATGTCAAACTGGTTATCATCTACTGTCCCCAGCTAAAACCCCTTAGCACAACATTGACCATCAACAACCTACCCTGAAAAATGATCTCCCACTGGCTTTGGGAGACAGGCAAGTCCCCACCTACAGACAGTCCCCCCAACCTGAAGCAAATACTTAGCAGCAGCCACCCACCACATCACAGAAACACTAACCCAGGAACATATCTCTGTAACAAACCCTGTTGCTAAATCTGTCTACATCTCTCTCTATATAAAAAAAAATATCCTGCAAGATAACAGTGACATCATCATGTCACTCTGCATCCCACCTGACTCCTACTTCCCTCCTCCCTTCTCTGTCCCCAGTGCTCAACTGCCACACTAAGACCTCCCTTCTCCCCCTTCTCTGGTGGCCAGGGAGAGAGCGTGGGGCCTGTTGAGGCCTGGAAGCAGTACCTCCCCCCCCCCCCACACCCAGCACAGGGGAAGAGCATGAGGCCTGGTGAGGCCCAGAAGTGACCCTCCTCCCCCTGGAAGCTGGAAGGAGAGCATGGATCCTGGCAAGGCCTCAAAGCATCCCCACCCAGCAGCTGGGGAACAGCTGGGAGTGACCTCACCCCAGCCCCCCTCCCCAGCAGCTAGGGTGGAAAGAGCCAGGGCTAGGTGGAGGGAGAAGAGGCAGAGCAGGGGAAGTGCCAGGGAGGCAAGAGCTGGGATGGCCTCAGGGCTGGGGGCAAGGGGGAAGAGCCAGGGCCAGGGTGGCCTCGGACCCTTCCTGGTGGGGGGAAGGGAAAGAACCTCAGCCCGGCCAATCCCAGCAGCTGAGGAGAGAGCCAGCCAACACCCTGCTCCCCCAATGGAGAGACAGCCAGGCCAGCTGTGGCCTCAGTCCAGCTCAACTTCCCAGCAGATGGAGGGGGAGAGCCAGACCAGCTGCAGCCTCAGCCCAGGTACCCTTCCTCCCTCCCCAGCAGCCAAAAGGAGAGAGCCGGGCCAGCTGCAGCCCAGCCCAGCCCAGACCCCTCCCCCCAGTGGCTGGAGGGAGAGAGCTAGGGCAGCTGTGGTTTCAGCCTGGCCCAACTCCCCAGCTCCCAGAGGGAGAAAGCCAGGCCTGCCATGGCCTTGGCCCAGCCCAACCCTCCAGCAGCCAGGGATGGGGAGAGCTGGAGCTGGTCTGGCCTCTGGGGTGCCCAACGGCTGTGGGGAGAGAACAGGGCAGTCCAGGGCTACCACACCTCGGCCTGGCCCTCCCCAGCAGCCAGGAGAAGAGGCAGGGCTGCCTACTCCCAGAGAGGGGGATTAGTGATCATAGCAAGCAGGAGGCACAGCCCCGTAGTATCTATATAAGGGTACATCTATACTGCATCCCTAGTTCGGACTAGGGATGCAAATGGAGACGATCGAAGTAGTTAATGAAGCGGGGTTTTAAATATCCCGCGCTTCATTAACATGATCTCGCCGGCGCGCTAGTTCGAATCACAGCTGATTCTAACCAGGAAGTGCACGCCGGGACACGTTAGTTTGGACTAAAGCCCTTAGTCCGACCTAACGTTACTCCTCAAAAATGTTACTCCTCCTACATTTTTTGAGGAGTAACGTTAGGTCGGACTAAGGGCTTTAGTCCAAACTAACACATCCCAGCACACACTTCCTGGTTCGAATCAGCTGTGATTCGAACTAGCGCGCCGGCGAGATCATGTTAATGAAGCACGGGATATTTAAAACCCCGCTTCATTAACTACTTCGGTCGTCTGTATTTGCATCCGTAGTCCAAACTAGGGATGCAGTGTAGACGTACCCGAAGTGACACCATCACAAGACCTAACCACAGAAGCCAAAACATTAGAGGCTCATACAACTGCACATCTGCTAATATGGTATGTACCAGCAGTGACCCTTTGCCATGTATATTGGCCAAACTGGACCATCTTTGTGCCAAAGGATAAATAGACACAAACCAGATATCAAGAAAGGTAATCTACAAAAAACACTTTAATCTCTCTGCACTCTCAGCAATGGAGTTAAAAGTAATCATCCTTCTACAAAAAACAAAAAACCCCACAACAACAAACCTTCAAAACCAGACGACAAAGAGAAACTTTCATTTGCAAATTTAACGTGATCAAATTCGGACTGAGTAAGGATTTAGAATGGTTATCTCACTACAAAGGCAATTTTCTCTCCCTTGGTATTCACCCCCATTGGCTACTGGGAGTCAGCCACATCACTCTGAGTGAATTGGCCTTGTTAACACTGGTCCTACAGTTGAAAAGTAACTGCCTTCTTTTGATATAGTAGTGTACACAGACTCAGATGCGCGCACACATAGCCCTGCCTCCGTAATTTGCACTCAAATGCATCTGATGAAGTGGGTTTTTTTACCCACAAAAGCTGATGCTCAAATAAATCTGTGCTGCAAGACTCCTTGTTCTTTTTGCAGATACAGACAAACGTGGCTACCTATCTGCGACTTTATAGTTTGAGTTATCCACAAACTCTTAAGATCCTTTAGTGAGATAGAAATTAGGTTCTTCTCTCAACATCAATTTTAGCACTAGAAAAAAAATGTTTTTTTTAATCCAAAAGACTTTGTATAGATGGCCACTGGTACATTCAATAGTGAATCTGATCAATTCCATATGTGCTGATTCCAAATACTGAAAACATTAATCATTGTCAGATGTCTGGCATTCAAAACATGCTCACAGAAACTCAGTTATACTGGTCTGGACGTCTTGTTCATCCAGTCAAATTGAGAATACCCAAGACCATATTTAATGGTCAGCTAAAGCAAGGGACCTTATTTCATGCTGGCCAGTAAAGATAATATGAAGACACACTAACGTCAAACTTGAAAGAAAGTCAGGTTGACTCTAGCAACTGGAAAGCAACAACCTAAAACATAGCATGTGACAGCAAATTTTTTCATTTCATGTTAACTACTTTAAAACAAGGCACATTAACACCTTAGGTGAAAATGTTAAGAGTGCAAAACAAGGATACAACAATATGTAAGGGCCCTGGACAGTGTTTTCTGTCCCACTTGTAACTGTATTTGCAGTTCTCAGATTGATTTGGCCTGGCATATACATGTTCTCCTATAGTGTTTTATTGAATTGATTCCATCAATACTGAACATGTATAATGTGATTTCCGGAGATAATGGTTCATGCCCATGAACTTTGTTTTATTATGTTTTCCTTCTGAAGAAACAGATGGGATTCAACTTAATTGTTAAAATAATCTATCATATGGAAGAAAACACAGCTGATTATTATATTAACACTAATTGCAATGTTTCATCATATTATTTCAGTTACATTTACCATGATGCTCTGTTGAGTATATTTATTCAAGAAGTTTAATGCTATATCTTACAAACTGAGATCCTAGTACTAACATATGGTGTGTAAATAGATTTTACCACCTGGTGCCCGTTAATAATCTGTAAGGAAGAGATTGCCACAATGTTAACTCCTCACCACGAGAAATCAATTTGCCAATACTAGACATTTTAAAGCAACTCTTAGCAGTGGAAACTCCTGATCTGCTGCTGTGACAAATGGGTTAATGATGGTAATTGCATTGGAATACCTGT
The DNA here is from genome assembly GCF_049634645.1 of Pelodiscus sinensis. Classification (NCBI taxonomy): domain Eukaryota; kingdom Metazoa; phylum Chordata; order Testudines; family Trionychidae; genus Pelodiscus; species Pelodiscus sinensis. The sequence continues at coordinate 82,917,744 of NC_134711.1, forward strand.
TCAACTAAATCTTTCCATTTTCTGATTGTCTTGTGAGTCAAATTGTTTTTAAATGGGTTTGTCACTTGAATGCTGTTGTAACTTGGTGGTTCTAGTAGTGGAAAGCAAGATAATGTCTAAGTTATATAGCAGTTCTTTCCCCCACTCAATCTCTGCCTTGTCTTAGACCTACCTAGGAAATGTTCACTATTGCATGGGAATAAACAGATTTAGAATAGAACATACATCAGAGAAAACTCTCTGCTTGTAATACAGTAGTCCCCAACGCGGTGCCTGCCGGGCCATTTATGTGCACCCGCAGAACAATTTGGGCTGGCCCTGTCCCCGGGCACGTGGCACATGCCGGTGCCAGCCCCGGGCATATGAGCGGCCCTTGCCCTGGGGTCACGGCACATGCCAGTGCCAGCCTGGGCAGCCCCTGCCTGGGGTCGCAGCACATGCCGGTGCCGGCCCCAGGCGCACAGTGCATGGGCAGCCCCTGCCCGGGGTCGCAGCACATGCCAATGCTGCCCCCGGGTGCACGGCGCATGCGTGGCCCTGCCCCCAGGCACGTGGCCCGTGAGCGGCACCGCCCCCGGGCGCCCAGCAGTCCCAAAAGGTTGGGGACCACTGTTGCAGTAGATGTGTGTATTTCTTTCTAGAGACTGATAGCATCTATTAACTTTGTGTTTGTTAGGGACAGTCTCACAATCACAGTGAATCTTCATGCACCAGCTGAGTACCGCACTCAAAATGCATACACTAGACCAGTGGCTCTACTGATACTTAAATGGGTGATATGAGGTGCTGATTTTGTTTCATGCTGTCCTTTCCTGTAAGTTTCCTGTTTTTTGTTGATCTGTGTAGAATTCTCATTTGTTTCTTGGTGTCATACTAACAACATGAATTTATCTCTACAGTAGACAGAGAAAGAAGTATGTATAGCAGTAAGAATCTCACAGTCATTGATAATTTTAAGGAAGAGTCTCCTGGTAAGTAGTGATTTAGAGGGAGGTAGCAGTACCTACATTCTGTAAAGACTGGAGCATTATAAATGCTTAAGATAGATGGCTAAATCTGACAGGAACTCAGTTACTCCAACAGGGGACAAGAAAAGGGCAAGTAATTTCCTAGGGAAGAAAGTGATAAAAAGCAAGGTGGGTGGCTGGAATTTATTGTGGGATGGGGAAAAGCTTACTATGGGTGGAGTGAGAATAAAATGAGGTTTGAGTGGTAGTAACAGTCAAATAGAAATATTGGACAGGGATAAAGAAGCGATAAAGGGACTGAAGATGTGATAGGAAAAAAAGAGAGAGCAGAAGGTTTAGAAATAGGAACTGGATTAAATGGATGAAGGAGTGGACATGGAATATTAGAGGTTAGGAAAAATATAGTAAGGTATATACAGAGAGTAGGAAGGTGGAGAGAAAATGATGCAAATACAGAAATGGAAGAGATGGCATAGAAAGTAGCAAAGAAAGGAACAATGAAAATTAGTCCTGCAAACAGGATGAGAATGGAGAAGAGATTGTGATAGAGAATGAGAACGTAAGCTGAAACCATACCACAATCTATATGATAAGATTTCAAGATTGTCACTCTATGTGATCTAGAACATCTGTTGAGTAAATGTGAAGTGATGGAAATAGCTGAAAGCATGGTTGACAGTTCTTTCTATTTGGACAATCTCTAGATCTAGAGTTGGTATACAGATACAAAAAAAACCAAAAGTATCTATGCTATGCAAGAGTTTTAGATCATTGTTGTAATGGGGAATCTGTGCTCAATTTGATTGACATCTGTAGATATATATCTTCTTTTAACTGTTGTACAATTGCACACTTTCACTTGAATTGGACCATATCCATATTCAACCTTTATGTATTTATGAATGTTTATAGAATGATATCAGATTTTAAGTAAGAAAATAATATATAAAACTGCAATACATCACATACGACATAACATGAATTATTTGGGAACTGGTAAGATAGTGGAAAAATCTTTTCTAATATACATTATTTGTGAGATATATGATTTTCTGTGCCTCATAGAATACAAATGGTTAGAGAAATCAAAATGTAATATTGTATTTAATCTCTCTTTTTGTTGTTTCTAAATGGATTTTAATCACATCATGTTCAATAATTACTAATGATCCATTAAGGATTCGAAATGCAATTTATTAGGAACTCCCCAAAGTCATCTTTAAGCTGTCAAATCTGTGTTTTGTGAAAACTTTACATAAAATCAATACAGAATTATAACAGCACAAATACATAAACAGTTTTCAGTTAGCATTACATTTAAATCTGTGTTGCTATCAATACTTTTTAAAATGTACAGTGCAGAGGAGAAGTAATCAAGGTATCAGATGCACCAGTTTTCATACTCTTAGTAATCAAATGCAACAAGACATCACCCATCTATTGTAGATCTAGAGCATCATTGTATTGTGGGTGGGAATCCACTGAAATTGTAGAGAAATACTAGATGTATTTTTGAAACTGGGGCAAGTGACATTTTTCATTGTATTAAAGGTAACTAGCAAAATGCTTAGACCTTAATGCTTTCTGTGAAAAGAAATTTTGATTCTTGTGTTAACTAAGGTCCAAACCATCTCTTTTACCTGGAGACTGACAGGGCTGGCCTTACCATGAGGTGAACTGAGGAGGCCGCCTCAGGTGCCAAACTGTGGTGGGGGCTCCACTAGGATCCAGAGTGTAGAAAATTGTGTCTGCTTCTGGTGCAGCGAGGGGGTGTGGGGCCATCATTTGAGCTCGCTGCCTCAAGTGCCAAAATGTTGTGGGTTGGCCCTAGAGACTGAGGAAAAGTGGACAGAAGCAATTGCTGAATTTGCATAATAAAAACACACAAATTAAAATAAATCCGAGTATATGTTGTATTCAAGAAAATTACTCTCACCTCCAGTTCCACCCACAACATTGATTTATTTACTGAGACAGCCTCTATATAAAGCATTATAAATCTAAACAGAAATATTTTATCAGGCTTATATGTACGTTCAGCTGTTTTATTATGAATCCAATATTTGTTCTATTTATTGAACTAAAGTAATGGATTAGTCAGAGCTGGTATTAAAAAATCATTTTTCTTTACAGGTTGGCTGTAGCCTGTATATCTAAAGATAGATCCCAAATGTCATGTTGGTACCATAAACAAATAGTTCATCCTAAGCTGGAAACATACATATTAATTTCTTTCGTTGACAAGTAATATAAAAAAACTCATCTCAAAAGTCAGCTCAGAGCACATTTGCAGTTAACAGCCATACAAAGACAAAAATGGACAAAGGGCAGGTTTTTATCATGTTGATTTCCATTTTATTATTTAGGCATAGCAGCATTTTCTATGTTTAGCTTGTTTAGGGACACACGGTAACCTATCTACAAAGGATTTTAACAGCCCTGTTTCTCACATGTTCCATTTGTAGATTTGGTGAGTTTTTTAATACACCTCTGCTGTCAGGTTTTTGAGATCTCAAGACCAAAAGAATTTCAATTCCTGAGAGCTTTGCATACTCCTGAAAAGAGAAACAATCTTTGATTTTTGTCTGTCTCAAAAATAAGTTTTTCTCGTTGTCTTTATGCATGATCTCCTCTCACACATCAAAATAGAAGAGAATAGGAAAGACATGCAATATTATGCCAAAGAAAGATAGACAATATGGGTCACAGCACTGTTACTTTGATAAAGCAGATTGAAACACATTAATGCAACCAACCTGTTTTGCTTCCCACAGGTCCACATAAAGAAGAATCTATGTTTTGGATTTATGAAAACATTGACAGTCCTTTGCCACCCAAACATCCTACTTTCTTTGGAGGTATAAAATCTGATTTTTAATGAGGTAATGCATAGGTCTTATCAAACTGCAGTTCATGATAAAAGCAAATCTTATAAACAGGCAGACTTTAAATAACATATTAAGCTTATCACTGATGATATCTTTAATTATACGAAAGCAAAATGTAAGACAGTCTAATGGGAAATACAAATTACTTGTTAAAATTATTAACAGAGTTAATGTGTTTACATTTGTTTATGTGTACAGGAATCATCTCAAATATTTGACTGCAATGACAATATGTGTAAAGATCAATTAAAAGTCATGGAGATGAGATATTGGATTTTCAGACCTTAATAAGATTTCATCTGCACTTGTTATATTATGTTATTCACTTATAATTGAGCTTCCATCATATCATAGAATCTGTCACCTCACCAATTTATTTTTCCAACCTATAATGAAACTTTTATTCACTATGGAGAATGCTTTTAAAGGCATTATTGTAGAGGAGTTGTATGGTGCGAGGATTAATGCACACCAGATTTTCACTTCTAGAAACTCAGATTTGAATTTATAAAAAGCAAAATGAGTTTGGTAGTTTCAGCTCTGTCCTCAGCAACCAATTGTTTATATCAAACACTGGAATAAATTGCCCAGGGAGGTTGTGGAATCCCCATCTCTGGAGATATTTAAGAGTAGGTTAGATAAATGTCTAACAGGGATGGTCTAGACAGTATTTCGTCCTGCCATGAGGGCAGGGGACTGGACTCGATGACCTCTTGAGGTCCCTTCCAGTCCTAGTATTCTATGATTCTATGATCACCACTAGGTGAGCAAGATATGGTCTAAAAGGAATCCCCAAAGAGATTTTAAACTGGAAGAACACCAAATTCCATATGACACCTGCTATGATGAGCTAGATGGTGCTTGATCCTGCCATGAGGGCAAAGGACTGGACTTCATGACCTCTCGAGGTCCCTTCCAGTTCTAATATTCTATGATTCTATGAATTGGTATGGCACAGAGCTTGTCTATACTGTGCCTGGCTCTGCAATTAGTTCACTATTTTTGGTGAATTAAAAAAACAACTAGAAACTCACCTAAAATGCTTGTGCTGACTAGTGGGCTTGATTCAGCCCTTCTTGTGGAAGGATTACAAGCTGCATTTGACCCTGTGAGAGGGAAGTAATTATTCCATAACCTCATTCCCTGGGCTTCCAATCAGACATACTCACTTTTATTTGTGACTTGAGCTCCACAGGAGCCCTGCTAAGGAAGGATGCTGCCCCTTAGATGTCTTGGCCATGCTGGCTCTCCATACAGCTCTGTTTTATTCTTTAGCCTGAGCTAACTAGATACAATCTTCCTGGGGATTTGAGTGCCTCGTGCAGGTAAACTCACCACTGTGAAAGGCTCTTTTGTTATAGTCTACTCAGCAGAAACCAGCATATGTCCTAGAACAGGGGTGGGCAATAATTTTTGAAGGGGGGCCACTTCATGAATTTTGGAAGTGGTCACAGGCTGCCCCAGAAGGGGAGGGGCCTTAGGCAAAAGGGGCAGGGCCAGGAGACTTTGCATGCTCCCCCACCCTGATTGGCCTGGGGTTTGGGGAGTGATTGAAGTCTTCCTTCACTCCCATCCCCCTCTCTAGGTGTGCAACACCTAGAGAGAACTGCCAGCTATCTTGATTGGCCTGGGAGCAGGGGAGTGGCAGGGCGGCTGTGGGCCAGATCCAGTGGTTTGGCAGGCTGGATCTGGCCTGCAGACCCTATCTTGCCCACCCCTGAATTAAAGACACACCGAAAGACTTGCAGCTTCTGGCTTAGCTGCTAACCTGTTGCCTGGAAGCCAAGAGCCCTTTCAATTCCTGCTGTTTAAATGGCTCCCAGCTCCCACCTCCCTAGCAGTTCCTAGGCAACGCATTAGTGGTGAGGCTAGGAGTTGTGAGCCCTTTAAATAACAACAATTTAAAGGGTCATTCCTCCCTAGGGCAGTGCATTTGCGGTGGGGCCAGTGTGCTGCAAACCCTTTCAAATGCTTCTATTTAAAGGGCTTGCACCTTTCGGGTGGCTGCTACCACGTTGCCTGGTAGCCACGGTTTAAATAGCAGGAGTTGAAAGGGCTCACACCTCCCCAGCGGCTCCCAGCCCACAGACAGCATCTTGCCCAGCCTTGCCCTAGTTAAACCTGCTTTCTTTTATGTCAAAAAGTTGGGGCCATTATAATAAGCCCAATTACACACACACACACAAACTTTTGACATTTAATTCATGTTGTTTTCAGATTTCCAATAACCTTTCCAAAAATAATAAATTGTACATAAAGTATATTTTAACCAATGAATTTATATGTAGAGCTAACTTTTAACAGCACTTTATAACACTGATGCTAACCCTGAAACTAACAGATATTGCTTTAAATTGATATAAATTGATCTATTTTGTTAATTCTTAAAAACACTGTTTTAGCTCTGATGAAATGAAAGAGAAAAACGTTAAACATGGAGGATGACCACTTATTCAGTTCAGTCATCTAGCCAGACAATACAATCTTTATTATTAGAGGGTAAAATAATTTAAGTTTTTGTTGCCCCCAAACTGACCTTATTTAAGTGTTTTAAATTCTCCAGTGCTAAAGATCATTTCAATTCTTCTCTCTTTGAATATTAAGTAATGTGCTTCAAAAGCAGTCACATTATACTCTGTCTCCTTTTTTATTTTAGTTCAGGTGTTTAAAATAATGAGTTTTACTACAAGTTAGGAGAAAGGGAAGAAGAGATGTTTAAAAAAAATGGACCCAAACTTCAGCTGTACAACTGGTCCGATACTTATTTACAAAGGCAAATAATATTATTGGGCTATTTATTAGGGACATGAAAAGAGAAAAAAGCAAATGAAAACAAGTTTGCAAAATTTAAAAAATTTAAAATCAAAACTATAAGAACCTTTATGGCAACACATTTCAGACTGTTCACAAAACTGACCACTGAGTATTCATTGTTCATGCTATACAAATAGCTCCCTAAGTCACATGGCGCTGCTTCTGTCCCTGATTGGATTACAAACATGTTTTGAACACTTGACTAAGGAATTGCTTCTGTCCCTGATTGGATTACAAGCATGTTTTGAACACCTAACTAAGGAATAGCAAAAAAATGTTGTCTAGGCATTCATATAAGTATCTGTGAATGACAAAAATAAGGCAGTCAGGGAAGAAGAGGAAAGGGCATTTTTTCCTGCCTTCCTGTTTAAGAAGGGTCCCAAATCAAGGGATATTATGTCCTGTGCATGGATCACAGCATCACTCAGTTTTGGTCTGAGCCCTCCCCTCCATCATGACTAGCAGAGTGGCACCCGGAGCAGAGAGCAAGGATGAGCCTTAAGGGACATGAACAGTACAGAAATTACTCACTCAGGAGTGAGAGTGAGAGAGGCTCATTCTTCACCCCACCTATTTCCCCATCCCACCACCAGGGGCTCATCCACTCTCATTTTTTTTTAAAGTTCAGGGTTCTAGGTTTCAGATTTTGCCTAAGGCTCCCAAAATCTCTGTGTGACCCTGACAATGAATAAGGCATATGAGGACATCTGAACTAAACGGTAATTAGAATGTCAATGAACATTTACAAATACCGTTTGGAAAGTATTCAAATGGATCTATTCCTGTTAAATACGATTATTGATTGTTGTTACTGGAAAAGATAAAGTAAATGTGTGGGTCCATATTCTCTCTTAGACCACAGAAGTGAGAAATCTATCTGGAAGAGGCCCAAAAATGGGCCAGCGTTTTGGACTGGCAGTGGGAGATTGTCAGAATCTACAGGGAGTTGAAGGAATGTATGCCAGCCACCACTACAGTCTACCCTAGCAGGCTCTCTAGGCCAGGAAACTGAGCATCCTCCACTGATTCTCTTCCTTTGTCTAGACTCAAAGCTACAGGTAAAAGTACTCTCAATGTATGGTAGCATATCTGGAGGAGGGGTGAAGAGAGAGAAGTGGGGTGGGAAAGACAAAACAGACGTAATATGCAGTAAATGAACTCATATCAGATGGTAAATGGCATAAGTTAAATGTGGAGCTATCTTAGCTACACAATATTTTATATAATACACATACTGCCTAAGTGCATCTCTCTCTCTCTTTTTTTTTTTTTTTTTTTTTTTTTTTTTTGTGATGATGTGAAGTCAGATTTTGTCCCTTGGTGTTTATTAGGCTTTCCTATGTTTTCTATTAAGCTATAAACCAACATGTTTATGGTGAGTGCATGCGTACACACATACCACCTTCATATATATATATTAATCCCAGTCATATTTTAAGAGTCAGTCTCCCAAAGCCCATTAATTTTCCCATTGATTTGGGTGCATAACTGCCTTATGTTCCTTTGGAAATACCAGCCTTTCTGGATCTATGTATGTTACCATAAAACTGGTTATTCTTAGGTCCTTTAGTTTGCCATTTCCTGACGTTGAGTCCTTTGCTTTGCAACCTTAGTATTCTTTTAATAAATATTTTTACAATTAATATATTAACTTATTGAAAAAAGAACAATAAAAAATTCTATAATGTGGGACTAGATGCTAGACAACATTGGAATGCTTTTTCCCACACAAGATGAGTTTCAGGGAGGCACTGGTTTCTGTCAAGTCCTTCTTTATTCAACATGAACAATAAATGACCATATACAGTGAGTCAGATCTATGCAGTTATGATACTGTTTGCCTGTGTGACCAGATAAGAAAATTGCCTGACAATTGCCTTAACAGCGTGCTTAACTTTCAGAGCCAATGAGCTAAAACGTATGCTTTCCTTAAAAACAAGAGGCAGCTTTTATTATTTTATTTGCTGCAGTGTTTCTAAGGCAACATTTATATAAATAATTCATTCCTTTGACTTTATCTTAATAAAGTCAAAGACTGCATTCTAAATTTCAAAGAGGACCAAAGTATTTTTTTATACTTTCCAGATGCCTTTTATTATCCTTGACAGTGTGACTGTGCCTTAAGACAAGAATCAATCTTAACTAGCTATCAGTGGTCATGTATTGAAATTAGAAAATGTTCATTCCATTCCAGGATATTTGCACAGTGACAATTATTTTCATTCCACTCTTTTGGTTAGTGTTTCTGACATCATTTGAGCTCCCTAAGAAACAATTTTTTAAATAATATTGTGCACAGCATTAGACACTAAAACCCCCTGTTCTTTTTCCTTTGTGATTTTTCTGTGGCCATATTCTCTTGACTAAGAGAGTTTGAGGAGAAAGGATTCCCAACTCTGATTTGTAAAATATTATAATTTCATTTTGATGACGAAACTTGTTATTCTGATTCTAGTGACTTGTGTTTATCGCTGTTTCTAGATTTGCCAGCTTGGCCAAGAAAGACGCAATAAAACCTCACTGCCATCCAAGAGAAGAGCAGCAATGTTCTTATCTGACCACTGAAAGTGGAAATAGACCTGTGCAGAATGTCACATTAAGAGGGGGTCAAAGGTAGTGCAGGAGTAAGGGCTGGAGCATAGCTCTATGTTTATATGGGTCTAATGTCTATACAACTAACTATGGATGGGCTACAGCTGCTGTTAGGCTGAAAGGGTATCTGACAATGTAAGGTGGGCGAGAGCTGCACAGCAGCTTCACACACTGTCCCTTAGTTAGGAGGCAAGATATCACTTTAACAACCACTCCACATTCCACAGTCAATCCCAGATACTCCCATATCCCTTCACTATTAAAAGTGCTTTTTACAGAAACCTAGCAGTAGTACTCGAAATGAACTAATCTCTGTTGAATACTCTTAGGTGCATTTCAGCTGCCAAAATATCAATAAGCCACTCTCATGCCTGTAGACTATGGGGCTTCATTTGACCACAAAACCGAATCCTCCAGTGTTTGTTTGTGGACCGGTTTATTATTGTTGCACATATGTGGAACAATTTCACAGATTCCCAACGGCTTGTGAAGCCTCTGCCCAGTTAGAATCTTGTTTTTAATTTACCAAATCTTTTGAAATGTGCAATCATATGATGGCACTTCAGAAGTTCTGCTTTTCATCCCTTTTCCTCAAAATGCACCCTGTTTTTTATTGACTTCAGTTCATATGAAAAACTGTGATTGATAGAACTTTACTTAAGTTACTCCCATGCAAATGAAGGACTGTCAATACTTTTCATAATGTAAAGAATCCACCCGGGAATAGCTGACATTTTTATAACATTGAAGCAATCGCTCAGTTCAATTTTTAATATGTTGGAGCACTACCAACAAGAAAAATGGAAAAAATTGTGTTGACTTGATTTTGAATTGATACAGATTTTTTTATGAAGTTTTCTGATAATTTCATATACAAGAAGTATGGCCAGAGACAGGGCTTGTGTTTTTTTGCCTTACTAACTCTGCAAAACATTAGATTGATAAGGTTCAGTATACAGTAGGATAAGGTGCATATTAAATTGATAAGGTACAGAATATAACTTGTCATGGATTTTCAAATCTTACCTCTTCTGCAGTGATCCTGTTAGACCTCACAAGTTAAGCAAGGATAAATCATAATTTAGATAGGAATTCTAAGGAATACATAGGGTCTGCAGAAAGTAAAAGTGGAGTTTCAGTAGACTGTACTTTTCCCTCTGAGTCAGTACTAAACCCATGTCCCTAAGGGTATGACTACACTACCACCCTAGTTCGAACTAGGGTGGTAATGTAGGCAACCGGAGTTGCAAATGAAGCCCGGGATTTGAATTTCCGAGGCTTCATTTGCATCTCGCCGGGCGCTGCCATTTTTAAATGTCCAGTAGTGCGGACTCCGTGCCATGCGGCTACACGCGGCATGGACTAGATAGTTTGGACTAGGCTTTCTATTCCAAACTACTGTTACTCCTCGGAGTACGCACTAGCGGACATTTAAAAATGGCAGCGCCCAGCGAGATGCAAATGAAGCCCAGGAAATTCAAATCCCAGGCTTCATTTGCAACTCCGGTTGCCTACATTACCACCTTAGTTCGAACGAGGGTGGTAGTGTAGACATACCCTAATGGTGTTAGAGGGTGCCATAGTGCTGGAGATGCCATCTTGTAGATGAGACATATAGCTGGGGTCCTGGCAACCTCTGTTTATTAAAGATACTTGGCAGTGAATCCAAGGATGCATCTACAGTGCACTGTTATTCCGGAATAATGACCATTATTCCGGAAAAACAATACTAGCGTCCACACAGCAAAAATCGAAATAATGGAGGGCTTTTTCCAACATTGGTAAACCTTATTCCACAAGGAATAATGCCTCTTCCAAAACAAACCTCTTTCAGAAGAGGGGGTATGTGGTCGGTCCACTGCTGCTATGTCGAAATAGCTCCTCACCAGGGCCATTCTAAGTTATTCCTCCCTTATGCCTCCTGGGGCTCTAAAGTGAGATAGCACATCCACATTAGGGGTACGTCTAGACTACAGGCTTTTGTCGACAGAAGCTTTGTCGACAGATACTGTCGACAAAGCTTCTGTCGACAAAGAGTGTCTAGACTGCATCCAGTTCTGTCAACAAAGCAAGTCGCTTTGTCGACATGACAGTACAGATGCAAAGGACAGTATAGATGCAATAACGTCTTCTGTCGACAGAATTCCGTCAACAAAAGGCATTATTCCTTGTAGAATGAGGTTTACAGCCGTCAGCAAAACGGCAGTGTAGATGCAGGTATAGTATTGTCGACAAAAGTCCACTTTTGTGGACAAAACCCTGTAGTCTAGACACACCCTAGGGGAGCCTAATGCAGTGTAGACATACTGAGAGTCTGTTAACTTTGATGTCTTGAGCTAATGCTAGTCTTGGCAAGTCTGTTCTGCTTCCTTACATGTTCCATGTAGTTTGAATTGGAAACGTTATTTTTCTTTCCTAACTGGATGTGTAATTTTGTTCTGCACTGGTGAATGAATGCTGAATTTCATCCCCACTGTGGTTAAGTTTCAGAGATGATAGGGGATAACTAGTTAGTGGAACAGCTTTCAGAAAGGAGGGAAGTAAATTGTGGTATCCCCAACATGGCTGTATTGGGACCAGTCCTATTCAACGTATTCATATATGATCAGGAAAAGGAGATAAACAGTGAGGTGACAAAGTTTGCAGATGTTACAAAACCATTCAACATAGTTAAGTCCCAAGCAGACTAGGTGACTGGGCAACAAACTGGCACATTAAATTTAATGTTGACAAATACAAAGTAGTGCAGTTTGGAAAACATAGTCCCAACTATATGTACAAAATGATGGGAATCTCAATTAGCTGTTAGCACTCAAGAGAGAGATCTTGGAGTCATAGAATCATAGAATCATAGGACTGGAAGGGACCTCGAGAGGTCTTCGAGTCCATCCCCCTGCCCTCAAGGCAGGACCAAGCTCCGTCTACACAAGCTGTACACAAGCTCCGTCTACACAAGCTCCGTCATTGTGGATAGTTCTCTGAAAACGTTCACTCAGTGTACAATGCAGCGGCAGTCAAAAAAGTGAACTGAATGTGGAGAATTATTAAGAAAAAGATAGACAAAACATATAATATTGGCACTTTATAAATGCATAGTGCACCATATCTTCAGTGCTCTGTGAAGAAGTGACCCCATCTCAAAAAGATCATTGGAATTGGAAAAGGTTCAGAAAAGTGCAATAAAAATTATTATGGGTATGGAAGAATATGAGGAAAGATTAATAAGTCTGGGATTTTTCAGCTTGGAAAATAAATGACTAAAGAGGGTAAGGAAATCTTTGAGATCTATAAAATCATTACTGGTGTAGGGAAGTAGATAAAGAAATGCTGTTTACTTCTCATAACAGAAACTAGCGGTCACTAAATAAAATTAATAGGCTGCAGATTTAAAAGAAACAAAAATAAGTGTTCTTTCACACAAAGCACAGTCAACTTGTGGAACTCCTTGCCAAAGGATGTTGTGATGACCAAGACTATAACAGGGTTCAGAAAAAGAACTAGATACATTTATGGAGGATAGGTCCATCAATGGCTACTAGCCTAGATGGGCAGGGATGGTTTGCCTCTGTTTGCCAGAAACTAGGCATGGGCGATGGGGAATTGTTCACTTGGGCTACATCTACACTGGCCCCTTTTCCGAAAGGGGCATGCTAATTTTCCAGGTCTTAATAGGGAAATCCGCCGGGGATTTAAATATCCCCCGCGGCATTTAAATAAAAATGTCCGCCGCTTTTTTCCGGCTTGTAGAAAAGCCGGAAAAGAGCGTCTACACTGGCCCCGATCCTCCGGAAAAAAAGCCCTTTTCCGGAGGATCTCTTATTCCTACTTCGAAGTAGGAATAAGAGATCCTCCGGAAAAGGGCTTTTTTTCCGGAGGATCGGGGCCAGTGTAGACGCTCTTTTCCGGCTTTTCTACAAGCCGGAAAAAAGCGGCGGACATTTTTATTTAAATGCCGCGGGGGATATTTAAATCCCCGGCGGATTTCCCTATTAAGACCTGGAAAATTAGCATGCCCCTTTCGGAAAAGGGGCCAGTGTAGTCGTAGCCTTGATGTTTACCTGTTCTATTCATTCCCTCTGTGGCACCTGGCATTGGCCAGTCCTGGAAGACAGAATCCTGGGCTAGATGTATGTTTGGTTACCTAATATGTCCATTCTTATGCACTTATGTACTTACTAGTAGGCTGTGCCCTTTGCTCGTTGCACTCACCAACCCCCCTCTATCTGGCCGATTTTGCTTTTGCGGCCAGAGAGAATGAGAGCAAGATGAATGATGCCCAGCAGGAAAAACTTTGTTATATCTAGAGAGAGAAAGATCCTATAATTTATATTTTTTCTTCTTTAATGCTTTGTGAAAAATAAGCCTTTTCCATTTCCTTTCATCAGAAGAAAACAAAAATACACTGCTTCCTACCAGAAAAGACCAATGTGTTTATCTCCCTTTATTTTACTTGTGCTACATTTTAAATATGTTGTCAGTCCCTTAATTCAGAGACCCAGAGTGTAGCTGATTAGATCACATTCTGGGTGTCCAAGCCCTTGATTTATTTCTGTGCTCTGTCTGGTGTTCATAGTGAGCACCATCTTATTTTTAAGAGACATTTGTGTAATACTTTAGGCCAGAGATGGGGACCTGTGGCCCTCAGGCTGGATCTGGCCTGTAGCTTGCCTTGATCCAGCCCAGAAGGCTTGGGGCTTCCCCCTGCCCACAGCAAGGTGAGACAGCGAGGTTCAGTGCCTCCCCACTCCCACATGGCAGAAGCACCAGTGCTGTCTTCCCAATGTTGGGGAGGAGCCACAAGCCTCATGGGCTGGATCAAGGCAAGCCACTGGCTGCATCCAGCTTGCAGACTCTGCCTGGAGAAGGGGAAGAAATGGCTTCTGGCCGTACCACATACCCCCACCCTCAATCTGCTCCTGCATCTTACCTCCTGCCCAGATCCCACACTCCCACCCCACGCCTGCACCGTACCTCCTCCCTAGAACCTGTGCCCTCACTCCCAGCACCTTCCCTGGCAGCCCCCTCCCACACACTGAGGGGGACCTCACTTCAAAGCCTCACTGGGCACTACAAAATCTACTAGCCCTGAGCCCCCAGAAGAGTTAATCCAACTCTGGGGGGAAGCCCTGAACCTTGGTGTCCTTTCCCTGCTGTGGGGCTGGAGTGTGAGAGGAACTTCAGTGCTTCAAGTTGCATGGGGGAGGTGTCTCTTTTTTTTTTCCTGCTTATCAGTTGAGGGCCACACCCATGAAGTTTTTGTTTGTTGCTTCTCACTTGCGTGTGGCCCCCCACCTGTTTTTTTCTGGGTCAGTGGCCCCCCAAAAAGTTCTCCACCCTCCTTTAGGCCCCTGTTCAAGGAAATTGCCTATGTCAGAAAAGACATTTAAAAACATACATTGTAAGCATGTGCTTAAATTCCATTGGAATCAACGGGATTTAATAATGTGCTTAGAGTAAAGCACATTCTTGGATAGGGATGAATTTAAGCATATGTGTTAGGCTATGTCTACATTATGGCAAGAAGTATGATACCCAGCCCATGTACACATTCTCAATGAGAGCTAGGGAAAGTGTCAATAGCATCATACCCACAGTTGCATCACAACTTCAGCACAACTTAGCCCTGCTGGGTCTTACAAACAGATTTATAATGTCTCAGAAGGTCTATATAACTCTGCTACATCCTTTTGGGCACCTGAAAGGCAGGCTTGAGTGGGAAATTAATACTGCATGACCTTTTGGTATGTTCACACACATTAAGGGAAACGGAGACTCTATCCAGATAGTTTTCTCATCATTTCCCATCTCACAGTGACCATGCTGATCCTATCACTTATTCTTCAGTTTCATAAACAAGTTGTAATATATTAGTGAAAATGGTTGCAAAGGATTCATATAGCTGGCAGGATTCTGGAGAAATATTTTATACAGCACTGAATCCCAGGAGGCCCAAAATAACAGCCTAAAATGTATGGGACAATAATCACTGGGTTTATTACCTCAGTTTCAGCCTGGTATTTTGCAATTTATAGTTTCCGGATAAATTGGAATCCATTCAGCTGATGAATATTATGTAGGACTATGGTACTGTCTGTGCTACCCTGGAGGATTAGAATGTGTTGCAAATGACTTGGAGGTGTTAACTTAGCAAATTAACATCAATAGAGAGTATCTTTACCCCTCATACGCCATTATTGAGGATAGGACCCAGTAAAACAACATGTATAAAATCATTTAGCTAAAAGTGCATTTCACTGAAGCCTCTGTTGTCTGGAATTTCACATTTGACTATTTGAAAATATGGCTTCAAGCTAAAACTTGTGCTTGTAATACAAAGTTTCATTACAGTGACATATTACTTTCCAGGAATATTTTTAACATTTGAAAAAAAAAGTTCATCTGCCACCTTATATTTTATAAGTGTGTGAAAAGAGCAAACACTGATATCAAGTATATTTTTACTCTCCTAATTAGTTTGGCATTAATAATTTGATTTTCCATCTCAAATGTTCAGGGGTAGGAGCAGACATGCTGTTAAACTCCGGTAAGATTTTTTTTTTTAAAGCTTTGCTCTTTAATGTCTTTAGTATTATCAATCTTGAGCATGGACTGGTGCTTTAAAGCATGTTGGTTACAAAAATATTAACACTGATTAAATTACTAATGTTTTTCAACAAAAACCTGATATGGGTTTTATGTATTCAGATTTTGGAGTTTTTACAGAATCTAGTTAAGCACTATCCATTCTTGGCTGTGACAGGGCATCTGACCTGTACTGGCTCTACAAGGGCAAAAACCAACCTAAGGAAGTGATAGAAATGTAGCCGTGTTAGTCTGGTGTAGCTGAAACAAACTATAGGACTGTGTAGCACTTTAAGACTAACAAGATGGTTTATTAGATGATGAGCTTTCGTGGGCCAGACCCACTTCCTCAGATCAAATAGTGGAAGAAAATAGTCACAACCATATATATCAAAGGATACAATTTTAAAAAAAGAACACATTTGGTTGGCACCTTCCCTTGCAACAAACCCCGTTGCCAGCTTTGTCCACATATTCACTCTGCTGATACCATTATTGGACCTAACCAAGTGAGTTATAAGATCAAGAATACATATTCCTGCGCATCCAGAAATATAATTTATGCTATCATGTGCCGAAAGTGTCCGTCTGCTTTGTACGTTGGACAAACGTCTCAGACACTTCGCCAAAGGATCAATGCCCACAAAACAGATATTAGACAGGATCACAAAGAAAAAACAGTTTCTTGCCATTTCAACCAGAAAGGATACTGTCTCAATGACTTAATTACCTGCATCCTGCTGCAGAAGCCTTTTAAATCTGCACTTGAAAGGGAATCCTCTGAACTGTCATTCATGCTAAAATTCGACACTCTA
Source organism: Pelodiscus sinensis (assembly GCF_049634645.1). Taxonomy (NCBI): domain Eukaryota; kingdom Metazoa; phylum Chordata; order Testudines; family Trionychidae; genus Pelodiscus; species Pelodiscus sinensis. The sequence continues at coordinate 82,934,403 of NC_134711.1, forward strand.
CGCGTCAGTCTCAACAAAGAGGCTAACTATCTTACCCACTACAAAGATAGCTTCCCCAATTATCACCTCTAATACCATTAGCTCACAGACATTTACCTTCCCCCCCCCCCCCCCCCCCCGCATGCCCCTTCTGTTCTCTAATGTGATTTGTCCTTTTCATATGTGTTCATTTTTTTAATTGTATCCTTTGGTATATATGGTTGTGACTATTTTCTTCCACTATTTGATCTGAGGAAGTGGGTCTGGCTCACGAAAGCTCATCACCTAATAAACCATCTTGTTAGTCTTTAAAGTGCTACATTTTGTTTCAACCTAAGGAAGCTGAGTTCTAAGGTATGACTGTGGATAATTAGGGCACAGGTGACCCTGATTAAAGGGATGCTGAAGACCAGAGAAAGGGAGTCTGCTGCAAGGAGGCTGAGGGGGAAGGCTGGTTTCCTAGACAGCTGCATAACTAGCACTGGGAATGACCTTCCTAGGTCTGGCAGGCTTGAGGCCCTAGAAGGAGAGAGCTGGTGGTGGGAGGCTAAGGTGCAGGATTGTGGGGATGTGGTGCACAAAAGCAAGAGGTGGTAGAGCTGAAGGAGGGGCAGTGAGAGAATGCTGATGTTGAGGAGTCTTCGGGGCAGGACCCAAAGTAGTGTGTGGGCTTGCCCCTCCTTCCCTACCTATGATTTCCATTGATGCAAGTGGCCAGGATAGACTGCAGTTTGCTTCTAGAGCGAGAGGACCAGACTGAGGACTGCAGTGACCCTTATGGCAAGGGTTGCTGCTTTCCCAGGAAAGGGAGGGGCAATCGCAATGGGACTCAGCCAGAGGGCTCTCCCAAGCTGGGTTGGGAGGGTGGAACAGAAGTGATAGTGGCAAGGCACTGCTAGTAGACAGCAGAAGGGGCCATGCTGATGAAGTGAACCCATGGCACTAAACTAAGGTGTCACAGACTGTTGTGAAGAGCTCATAATACAACTGTCTCTCTCCTTTCTTACATGCTTTGATCTGCAGAGAAATACTTAACAAAGCCTCCACTTAAAATACCAACAAGGCATCTCCGTGAAGTCCTCAATGAGATGACTTGGGCAGTTCATGTCTCTTAGGGTATGTCTACACTACAAAGTTAATTCGAACTAACAGATGTTAGTTCGAATTAACTTTGATAGGTGCTACACAGGCAAACCTCTAGTTAGAACTTCATTCGAACTAGGTAAACCTCATTTTACGAGGACTAATGCCTAGTTCGAATTAAGTAGTTCGAATTAAGGGCTGTGTAGCCACTTAATTCGAACTAGTGGGAGGCTACCCCTCCCCAACTTTCCCTGGTGGCCACTCTGGGCACCACCAAGAAAACTCATCTGCCCCCCTCCCGGCCCCGGAGCCCTTAAAGGGGCACGGTCTGGCTACGGTGCCCGTGCCAGGTGCAAGCCTGCCAGCACCCAGGCAGCAGACCCTGCACCTGGCACGGCTCGAACCAGCCACCCGCTGCCACCCAGCCCTCCGCCTTTTCTGGGGACCAGCCTGGCGTCTCCTGGGAGCCTGCCCAGGTCTGCAAGAAGCGGGCACTCACCTGGTCTAGTGCGGAGATGGTGGACCTCATCCACGACCTCCACAATAGGCACAGGAAAGCGGCCGTCTAGGGTAGGATAGCTGCCAGCCTGGCCACCCAGGAGCAGGTTTGCATGAAAATCAGGGTGGTCCAGTGAGACCCCCGACCCTGAGCCCTGAGCTTAGAATGGCCGTACTGGGTCAGACCAAAGGTCCATCTAGCCCAGTAGCCTGTCTGCCAACAATGGCCAACACCAGCTACCCCAGAGGGGATGAACCGAAGACAATGACCAAGCCATTTGTCTCGTGCCATCCACCTCCAGCCTTCTACAAACAGAGGCCACGGACACCATTTCTACCCCCTGGCCAATACCACTCCTTGGACCCAACCTTCATGAATTTATCTAACTTTTCTTTAAACTCTGTTATAGTTCTAGCCTTCACAGCCTCCTGCAGCAAGGAGTTCCACAGGTTGACTATTTGCTTTGTGAAGAACAACTTTCTGTTATTAGTTTGAAGCCTGCTACCCATTCATTTCATTTGGTGTCCTCTAGTCCTTCTATTATGGGAACTAATGAAGAACTTTTCTTTATACACCCTCTCCACACCACTCATGCTTTTATAGACCTCTATCATATCCCCCCTCAGTCTCCTTTTTGCTAAGCTGAAAAGTCCCAGTCTCTTTAGCCTCTCTTCATATGGGAACTGTTCCCAACCCCTGATCATTTTAGTTGCCCTCCCCTGTCCCACCCTCTCTCTTCTCCTCTCCCACCTCCTTTTCCCAGTCTCCCCGAGTTCTGTTCAATAAAGAGAGTTTCTATTTTTGAACACACGTGTCCTTTATTTTGTACATCAGAAAGGGGGGGGCTAAGAAGGGGTAAGTGGAAGGAGGTGAGGGAGGAATGGGGTTTGAGCCCCCAATGAGGTGGACTGGGGTGGCTCTGTGGGCTCCTCGGGGTGGAAGCTCTCCTGCAGCCCCCCGATTGACCCACCCCCGGATGGCAGCCTGCGGCAAGTGCAGCCGGGCTGATGGCCAAGTGCTATGATGTGCCGAGTGTGGGCACTCAGGGCACTCCAAGTCCGGACTGCTTTGCAAACGGGGAACCCCTGAGAACTGTCTGTCCGGGGTGGGGGTTGGGTCCCTTTAAGCACAGCCCTCGGCTAGCCTGCGACAGCAGCTCCACGCTCTAAGTCCTAACCAGATGCCCTGCCGGCACTGCTTCCGGCCAGCCTTAACCTTGGTTCAGGGTCCACTCAATGTGGACATGCTAGTTCGAATTAGCAAAATGCTAATTCACACTAATTTTTAGGTCTAGATGCACTAATTCGAATTAGCTTAGTTCGAATTAACTAATTCGAATTAAGTTAGTTCGTATTAGTGCTGTAGTGTAGACATACCCTTAGACCTTTTGTTTCAGAGTCTTTGCCTGTGCTGGGGTAGACATTTCTGCACTGGTTATACCATTTATATTTTTATGGCTTTCCTTACAACAGACTTAGGCCTTGTCTCTATATGACAATTGCCTCAGTATAATTTTCCTCTCATCAGTGGGACTGACCATCTGTCTACACTCAAATTCTTTCCCATCAATAGCTCTCCGGACTCGGGATGTTAGGGTATGTCTACACTACCCCGCTAGTTCGAACTAATGTAGGCATACCGCACTTGCAAATGAAGCCCGGGATTTGAATTTCCCGGGCTTCATTTGCATAAGCGGGGAGCCGCCATTTTTTAAACCCCGCTGGTTTGAACCCCGTGCAGCGCGGCTACACGGGGCACAAACTAGGTAGTTCGAACTAGGCTTCCTAGTTCGAACTACTGTTACTCCTCGTGAAATGTAGAGCGGAAGAATGACTTCTCGTGTCTTGCTCACAACACACCTGTTAATGCATCCCAGAATCATGTTTGCTTTCTTTGCAACAGCATCACACTGCTGACTCATATTCAGCTTCATATTCAGTCCACTCTAACCCCTAGATCCCTTTCTGCCGTACTCCTTCCTAGACAGTCGCTTCCCATTCTGTATGTGTGAAACTGATTGTTCCTTCCTAAGTGGAGCACTTTACATTTGTCTTTATTAAACTTCATCCTGTTTACCTCAGACCATTTCTCCAATTTGTCCAGATCATTTTGAATTATGACCGTATCCTTCAGAGCAGTCGCAACCCCTCCCAGCTTGGTATCATCTGCAAACTTAATAAGAGTACTTTCTATGCCAATATCTAAATTGTTGATGAAGATATTGAACAGAGCCGGTCCCAAAACAGACCCCTGCAGAACTCCACTTGTTATGTCTTTCCAGCATGTGAACCATTAATAACTACTCTCTGAATATGGTTATCCAGCCAGTTATGCACACACCTTATAGTGGCCTCATCTAAGTTGTATTTGTCTAGCTTATTGATAAGAATATCATGCAAGACTATATCAAATGCCTTACTAAAGTCTAGGTATACCACATCCACGGCTTCTCCCTTATCCACAAGACTCGTTATACTGTCAAAGAAAGCTATCAGATTGGTTTGACATGATTTGTTCTTTACAAATCCATGCTGGCTGTTCCCTATCACCTTGCCACCTTCCAATCATTTACAGATGATTTCCTTAATTACTTGCTCCATTATCTTCCCTGGCTCAGAAGTTAAACTAACTGGTCTGTAGTTTCCTGGGTTGTTCTTCTTTCTCTTTTTATAAATGGGCACTATATTTGCCCTTTTCCAGTCTTCTGGAATTTCTCCTGTCTCCCATGATTTTCCAAAGATGATAGATAGAGGCTCAGATACCTCCTCTATCAGCTCCTTGAGTATTCTAGGATGCATTTCATCAGGCGCTGGTGACTTGCAGGCATCTAACTTTCCTAGGAGATTTTTAACTTGTTCTTTTTTTATTTTATCTTCTAAACCTACCCCCTTCCCACTAGCATTCACTATGTTAGGCATTCCTTCAGACTTCTTGGTGAAGACCAAAACAAAAAAGTCATTAAGCATCTCTGCCAATTACAAGTTTTCTGTTACCGTTACGTCAGCTGTGTGGTGCTGCATGCCTGGAGCCTGGGGTAAACTGGGGACTCCCCAGCTGATCCTGTGTTCTGCAGAAATGCCACACTGGTGCCCAGGAACAGCTGGGGGATCCCCAGCTGATCCTGGCTCCACATGGCATTTCAGAGCGGCAGCGCAGCATGGAGTCCAGGGTCAGTGGGGGATTGCATTCCTCCTTTGAAATGCCTGACTCGGGCTCTTGTACATTTCAAACGAGGAATGCAGAAGTGCCTATCGAGCAGTTGATGGAAATTCCATCGACTACTCGACTAGTCAATTAACCACTAGTTAACATCTTTACTCCAGACCTCAGCAGAAGTTGCTTATATCTGAGGTAACTCCATACTGGTGAGAAGTAAGTGCTTTGTGGTAGTAGGTTCACAGCCCACTGCTGATTTCAGTAACCTGGTGCAAATACTCCTTCCCCATTAACCTAAACTGCTCTAATCACGACTGAAGTGACCAGTTTGGTTGGTATTCTGCCCTCCACTACTTTAGGGTCTTTTACATTAGAGCTCACCCAGCTGCTAGCAATGCCCAGGACCCATTTGCAAGTGAATTGTTTTCAGAATGAGTGAAGAGCACTTGTCATTTTCTCAGTATATGTCACTGCTTCTGGCTGGAGCGTATCCAGGCGCTGTTCTGTGGAATGAGTAGCATGCCCACTTCTGTGGAATGAGTGGCTCAAAAAGACATGCCAGAATCACTGGAGGTTTTCAACAGGAAGCTGGCTAGCCATCTGTCTCTCATGGTTTAGACATAACAAAATCTGCATCTCAGTAGGGGGCTAGACTAGATGATCCTCAAGGTCCTTTCTAAGCCTGTGATTCTAGGAAATATTTGCAAGCTGTTGTCTGGTCAGATGACCAAACCAATGTAGCCCACCTAAGATGAAACCTCTGACAGATCTAAAGAAATGCATAAGATCAAAACAGCTCCTATAGGAATTACCACAAGAGTCTCTTTATGAGAAAATTGATAGGATCATATGCAAGGAACCTGCCACTCAGTATAATCTGGTTGTGACTAGTGCTGATTCTTCTGGGAGAGATCCTTGTGTAGGCATGTACACTATTGTGGTCACTATTTTTTGTAATGAAAGCTGAAATTCTGAACAATTTGATTAAATCTTCAGAACAAGTACCAAGTTGCTTAACTGGTGCAAGCCAGTCCAAGTCAGGTCTTGAACCCAGAACTGGATAACTGCAAGTATACTTGGTGGGCAGAATATTTGCTGTACTCGCAACTGAATGCTTCTCATAAAGTTTTCAGTCAAGTGAAACAAATGCCATTCAATTACATCTTTTGTTGGTAGGAAATGCTATTCTCAGATTTCCTAATGATTGTGTTTTCTTGCAGTTTCTTATGCAGTGATGCAAAGCACTGGAAGCTGAGCAGTGTCATGTGGTTTCTACACCATCCAGAAACATACAGAATTCCAAGCAAACAAAAGATACCATCTGGGTGCACAACTACCAATACTCATACCTAAAGTGGGAGTCTCTTGCATGACTCTTCCCCCCCACACCCACTCTTCCACCTGTTTGATCCTCTCTCCGAGGTTGAAATATGTTACACAAGAACATAAGAACGGCAGTACTGGGTCAGACCAAAGTTCCATCTAGCCCAGTATCCTGTCTACCGACAGTGGCCAGCACCAGGTGCCCCAGAGAGGGTGGACCGAAGACAATGATCAAGCAATTTGTCTCCTGCCATCCCTCTCCAGCCTCTGACAAACAGAGGCCAAGGACACCATTTTATCCCCTGGCTAATAGCCTTTTATGGGCCTAACCTCCATGAATTTATCCAGCTTCTCTTTAAACTCTATTATAATTGCCTGTTCTGCTTTTTTTGCTTCCCATCCTGACAGAGCCACTGTTTTGGCTGCTGCAGGGTGTGTTTGTTTTCCCATGAGCTAGTGAATAGACAGCAATCTCTGCTCCCTCCCATGAGTTCCTTGCCTCTGGTGTCTGAGTGTGTTAGCTTACCCATGCCAGTTCCAAAGTCTGAATCTTTTGAGGTTCCCTGTCATGATTTACTATCTGCATTTTGCAACAGGGCTGCTCATTTAAAATGTGCTCTTACATGTAGTTTTGTAGTGCTCATGCGGGTCGTAAGTGGTTTTCAACTGTTTCATTTCAATGTTTTCAAAACATTTTGACTTTTCATTTCAAAACTATACTTCATTTTCAAATTTAGCTAATTTTTTAAAAAATACAAAGAAGATGCCACCTAAACCCAAAACAAAACAAAAAATGCGGGGGAGGAGAAGAGGAATATTCAGCATAGAATGAGTTCAACCCCAAATGAGATTTGTGTTGTTTAGTTTCAGCAAGAATAAAAATTCCATTTCAGGTGGTGCCAAAAAGATTTTAAATTCTGCAACCAACGAGAATATCAAGTATCAGCTCAATTCTAGCAAACACTTGGGGACAGAGGATTAAGATATATCGTAAATCCTCCTTTGGTTTTGTATTCTTTCTTCCTCTTTCTTTCTTCAGTCTCTATTGCAAAGTTGGTGTACATAGTATACAGCTTGAACCTCGCTGGTCTGGCACCGTTGGAACCTGACTGGTCCCAAATGAGGGGATTTGCCGGACCAGGAAAGGTCCATCCCCTCATGGCCCGTGCTGCCACCTGGTTAGGGCTCCAGCCTACCCCCATAGATGCCACCGGTCCCACTGCTGCTGGGACAGAGCTCCAGAGCTCCCTGGCTGCCACTGGGGCTGGAGCTTCCAGGCCACTGGAGCCAGAATGGAGGCAGGGCTGCAACTCCCTGGTATCTGCCAGGCTAGAACTCCCCAGCTACTAGGGCCAGGGAGTTCTGGTGGGGCCAGAACTCCAGGCTATGCTACCCATCCACATACCCCCACACACACTGACCTCCCATCTGAGTCACTGGTGTCTTCTACAGTGCTCCTGCCCTGCCTCCAGACTTCCCTGTTTCTGGGCTCTGTGGTCCAGGAACATCCATCATCTATGCCGGACCATGGATGTTGCTGGACCATGGAGTCCTGATTAAGGAAGGTACAACCTGTGCTATGCAAAAAATCCACACAGTGATGGATGCGAGCCTACAGTAATAGTGAGAAACTAATTTTGTAAACTTTCTAAAATATTTCTACATCTTCAGCTAATATTGAACTAACTTTGAGAGTGTAAGCCAGAGCTGTTTCCATGGTTATCCTGAAGACATTCTAAATATAGTGCATGATGTAATCAGCTAATGTGTCTAAGTACAAAACTGATATTTCAGTATCAAGTTTATACAGTGGAGAAACCTTGAGATGTGTCTGTATCACTTGAAAAAACTATTTTTGAAATTATTACTATTGGCCCATCGTTTCCGATGTCTCAGAGCTCTTCCATTTAGAAGTTTATATGCTGTAGCATCTTTCTTATAAAAATATATACATTAGGCCATGTTAGTGCCTTTACAGAATTCTTAACATTACTTATCAGAGTCCACATAACAGCTCCCTCCACTGCTGGCAAGAAAAATGTTATCATTTTTGTAATCTTAAGCCCTCTTAATAGCTATCAATTCATCCATCCCTCTTCCCCCAATACTGTTGTCTGAGGTGTATTGACCTTGTCCCTTGATTCATCCATGTGATGAAGGGTAGATAATGCCTCCTATTTGATTAGCTTCCACTAGCCATTCCTCTCAGCCACATGGGAGGGGCTGATTAAAGCTAGAAGAAAAAACAGGACTATGTAGCACTTTAAAGACTAACAAGATGGTTTATTAGGTGATGAGCTTTCGTGGGCCAGACCCACTTCCTCAGATCAAAGTGGGTCTGGCCCACGAAAGCTCATCACCTAATAAACCATCTTGTTAGTCTTTAAAGTGCTACATAGTCCTGTTTTTTGTTTTAGCTACACCAGACTAACCCAGCTACATTTCTATCACTAAAGCTAGAAGGAGTGTGCTACACTTAAAAAATCAGAGCACGCTAGCTGCTTTGTTCACCTCCATCCCACAAGCACTGGAGTTAGGTGAATTCAACCTCCAGTGTAGACACAACAAGATTGGAAAAATTCTTCTGTCAAGCTAGCTACTGCCACTAAGGGTATGTCTACACGGCAAAGTTATTTCGAAATAACAGCCCTTATTTCGAAATAACTTTCCTAGCGTCTACACAGCCAAACCACTGTTTCAAAATAAATTCAAAATAGCGGAGCACTTATTTTGAGTTTGGTAAACCTCATTCTACAAGGAATAACGCCAAATTCAAAACAGCTAATTCGAAATAAGTTCTGTGTAGACACTTATTTCAAAATAGGAGGCCTCCAGTTTTCCCATGGTGCCCTAGTGGCCACTTCAGCTTCAAGGAGGAACACTTCTCTCCCTCCCCACTCCCCGGAGCCCTTAAAGGGGTTGACTCTGACTACAGTTCCTGTGCCAGCTCCAAGCCTACCAGCCCAGAGACAGCAGTCACTGCCCTTGACCCAGAGGCCCCAAAACATGAGCCAGCAAACCACTGGCAGCCAGCCCTCCACCGCTCCCCAGGAGCAGTCTGACAGCTCCCAGGAACCTGCCAGGGCCCAGAAAAGGCAAGAACCTTCCTGGTCTAGGCTGGAGATCATGTACCTTATTCAGGTTTGGGGGGGATGCCCCAACATCCATGATCTCCACACTAGATGGAGGAGTGCCACCGTCTATGGCAGGATAGCTGCCAGCCTGGCCACCAAAGGCCACATGCGAACTCAGGAGCAGGTTTGCATGACAATCAAGTTGGTCTGGTGAGACCCCCCAACCCTGAGCCCTGAGCTTCACCTCCCACTTCCTGACCTGGCTTCCCCCTTCCAGCTCCCTCCTTCCAGGTTTCCCCCACCCCTCTCCCACCCTCTCTTCTCCCCTCTCCCACCTCCTTTCCCCAGTCTCACCAGAGTTTCATTCCCTCCCCCCCAGTTTTGTTAAATAAAGAGAGTTTGTGTTCATGAAAATATGTGTATTTTATTTGACATCAGGAAGGGGGGTTAAGGAGGGAGCCTCTCAGTGTTCCTCAGGGTGGAAGCTCTCCCGCAGGGCCTCCTGGATACTGACAGCCCCTGGATGGACCACCCGGATGGCAGCCTGCAGAAAGTGCAGCCAGGCTCACAGCAATGCATCCAAGAGAAGCACCAGAGTGCCCAGGGGCAGCTCTGGCTCCATGTGCAGACTGCTGTGTTGTCCCAAGTGAGGGCAATCAGAGCACGCAGAGACAAAATGCTTTGCTGTCCCTCATCAAGGTAGACAAGCAAGCAGGGAAACCTGAGAACTGGCTGTCTGGGGGGGAGGGTGGGTCCCTTTAAGCACAGACCTCAGATAGCCTCAGGCAGCAGCCCCACACAGTAAGCCTTAAATGCCATTCAGAGTCCACTAAGTGTGGACGCGCTATTTCAAAATAGCAAAATGCTATTTGGAAATTCATTTTGTGTGTAGACGCGTTATTTCAAATTAAGCTATTTCGAAATAACTATTTCAAAATAAGATATTTTGAAATAACACTGTAATGTAGACATATCCTAAGAGAGTTAGGATTAACAACATATATAGTAAAAAAAACCCTTCTGTTGATGTAAGAAGTGTCACTAAAGCAATGTAGCTACAACATTGCAGCTGTACTGCTATAGTGCTTGTAGTATAAGCACAGCTTTGGCTTCCTTTCCAACACAGCTTATCCTATCCAGGGCAAAAGGATGGTCTTGTGATATGAGCACGTCTCCTTTTACAAAATGGGGCTAATAATACTTCCCTACATCATTCCAAAGTGACCATCATTTCACAAACAACCCATTGGGTGAAATTTGTTTGGATGAACTATTCAGCAAATGTTTAAAATTAGTGATAATACATAAAAATCAAAACTAGTTTGTGAAGAGAAAAATAAAATTACTTTTAACTAGTAATTTATTATCAATGAATAATTTTTCCAACTCTAAATATTTACTTTCCCTTGAGAAATATCTCCTTTCCTGTTGTCCTGTTCACATTCTAGTTCATTTGCCACTCAACAGAAACAAATGCTACCGTATATATTGAGTGGTAAATGGGACAGATCACTATGTCTCGTCCTCTAATTAGCTTCCTTGGAATATTTAGTTATACTCATTTCTCTTTGAAATAGATTTCTTTCTTGCTTGCTTGCTTTCTTGCTTTCTTGCTTTTTTTCTATAATTTAAGTGAAATATTTTGTTCAACATGTATTTAAAAATCCTGAAGCTTTCCAGTAAAGTATCTAAAAATGCCCTTTCAGGAAATAACACTACATTCTTTGTTCAGTAATAGCATTTTGACAACAATTAATTTGTCTTCTCAAAACAGTGCACAGAAGATCATGCATTGTCTGTAATATTGGCACAATCAGTATTCCTGGCTTCCATAGAAAGAGGATGCCTAAGGAAGATAAAATTATACATAACAGGGAGAAGTCAGAATCACGCCTCCTATTGTGTTTTCTCTACACCCAATAAACCTGTTATTAAACTTAAGCACCTAAACAAATCTTTTTGGTGCAAATAGCCTGAAGACTATGATGTGACACTGACTAAAGATTGCAATAAAAGTCAGCTGAAACTTTTTTCTGGTGAAGTTTTCCCTTCTTTTCAGACTAGTGGCAGCAGTGGATGAACAAAAATAAATTTGGTTTTCAAAGTGCAGAAATTATAGAAGAAAAAGAAATATTGGGTTCCCTCCTCCATGTGGCAGATTTGTCCCCATGTTATAAGGCACTTGTTGAATTTGGCTTTAAATGTCCCACAAGGCAAGGCTTTGTGCTTAGCTGTGCAAAACTATTCTACTATATAGTAAGTGTTACTGTCAAAATTTTGTTATATACTCAGGCCCATGTGTATATTTCTAAAATTTATCCTATCACTCCTACTTATACCTCCTGATACTATTTTCAATAAGTCCTTTCCATCCTTGATGTTCATTATGCTTCAGATATTTTATTTGCTCCCTCCGTAGCCAAAGTTGTTGCTCAGGCTTTTAATCTTTCCTCATAAATCAATCCCTCCAGTTCCCTCATGACATTTGTTGATACACAGCCTCTTTTCCATTTGATTATTAATGATGTTGAATAATACTGGGCCACTATTAACACCATGGTTACCCAGTAGTTTCCTCAGTGGTTGTTACCAGCCCATATTATAAGGCTGCTTAATTTCCCTGCCACAGAAATTAACAATAGAGGTGTTCAAAGCCAATAAGATGTAATAAAGCCTCTGTAATTTGTAATTTCAAGTTACTTTAAACAGACTTTGGGTAAAATCCTGGTCCCATTAAAGTAAATGGCAAAACTCCAATTGACTTCACTGGGGCCAGCATTTCACCTATCATTTTTAATCGAAATGGGGCTCTTTGTTTTTCATCATGTCTGGAACTAACATACTTTCTTATTCACTTATAGAACATGTGCTTGATTCAAGACCAGTGGGATTCCCTTAGTGGTTCATGACCTGCCTGTGATTTTCTAGTTTCCTGAGTGCAGCTGTCATCCAGGGAGTTTTGCCAGTGACTTTAATCAGGTTATTTCATCCACTGTCTATAAATCTGAACAGTGCTTCTCTCATAATGAAGTACCTACAGAATGAGCTGGGTGTGTGTCACAGGTGTCTTTCTCATACTTCCTGAATTAGGTAAGATAGTGCACGAGAACTTTACAAAGGCTATGTCTACACTACAGGCTCCTTGCGCAAGAACCTTTTTTGGAAGAGATCTTCCAAAAAAAGTCTTGCGCAAGAACACATCCACACACAAAAGCGCATTGAAAAAGTGCTGCGCGTTTGTTAAAGAAAATGTCCAGACTGATTAGACGCTCTCTCGCATAAAAGGCCACTCCAAACCAATTCAGGCAGGGCTTTAGGTCACCAGTTGCTTCTGAGTGCTGGTGCCAGCCTAGCAGAGACATGTGCTTAAGGGGACACCCCCGGATAGCAGTTTCTCTGCTTCTGCTGTGTGCTGCTATCTCGTCGAGGGACAGCAAAGCTTCATCAGTTTTAAAAGACCTGGATGAAGTGCACCCTGGACTATTAATTTTGATTTTCAATAAGTCTTAGCATATTGGAGACATTCCAAAAGAATGGAAAAAAGCTAATGTGCCAATTTATAAAAACAGTAAATGGGATGACCCAGATAATTATGGACCAGTCAGCCTGACATCGATCTTGGGAAAGATAATAGAATGGCTGATATAGGACTCACTTAACAACAAATTAAAGGAGAGTAATACAAATCAACATGAATTTATGGAAAATTGAGCCTGTCAAGCTAACTTAATATCTTCGTTGATGAGATTATAAAGATGCTAGTATTGACATCATATATTTAGACTTGGTACCACATGACATTTTGATTAAGAAACTAGAAAATATAAAATGAACATGGCACAAATTACATTGATTAAAAACTGGCTAACTGATAGGTTTCAAAATATAACTGTAAACAGAGCATCATAATTGAACAGGTAAGTTTCCAGTCATGTCCTGCAGGTTTCTGTTCTTGGCCCATTAGTTAACCTCTTTATCAATTACCTGGAAGAAAAATTAAAATCATAATTGATAAAGTTTGTATATGACATACAAATTTGTGGAGTGATCAGCAATGAAAAGCACAGGTCACTGATTCAGAGTGATCTGGATCACTTGGCAAAATGGGCACAAGCAAACAATATTCATTTTCTATGGCTAAATGTAAACATACACATCTAGGAACAATAAATGCAGGCCACACTTACAGGATGGGGGCCTCTATCCCTAGGAAGCAACAACTCTGAAAAAGACCGGGGGGGGGCGGGAGGTCATGGTGGATAATCTACTGAATCTGAGCTTCTATTGTGATGACATGGCCAAAAGAGCTAATGCAATGGTGGAGTGTATAAACAGGGGAAGGAATAGACAGGTTATTTTACCCTTATTTTGGCAGTGGTGTAACCACTGCTCCCATAGGGTATGTCTACACTACCCCCCTAGTTCGAACTAGGGGGGGTAATGTAGTCATACGGAGTTGCAAATGAAGCCCGGGATTTGAATTTCCCGGGCTTCATTTGCATAAAGCCGGCCGGCGTCATTTTTAAATGCCGGCTAGTTCGGACTGCATGCCACACGGCTACACATGGCACGAACTAGCTTCCTAATCCGAACTAGCTATTTCGTGCAGTGTGTAGCCGCGCGGCACGCAGTCCGAACTAGCCGGCATTTAAAAATGGCGCCGGCCGGCTTTATGCAAATGAAGCCCGGGAAATTCAAATCCCGGGCTTCATTTGCAACTCCGTATGACTACATTACCCCCCCTAGTTCGAACTAGGGGGGTAGTGTAAACATACCCATACTCTGTCCAGTTCTGCTGACCACAATTCAGCAAGGTTGCTGATAAATTAGAAAAAATTCAGAGAGGAACTATGAGAGTGATTAAAGGATTAGAAAACATGCCCTATTGTGCTAGACTCATGGAGTTGACTCTATTAGCTAAACAACGACTGAAGATTAAGGAATGAGTTGATTGTGTTCCATAAGTATCTACATAGGGAAAAAATATTTAATAATGAGCTCTTCAGACTAGCAGAGAAAGGCATAACACGATCCATGGCTGGAAGTTGAAGCTAGACAAATTCAGATTGGAAATAAGGTATAAAATTTGAACAGTAAGGGTAATTAATCATTCAACAATTTATCAAAAGTCACAGTAGATTCTCCATTACTGAGAATTTTTAAATAAAGTATAATGTTTATTCTAAAAGATGTGCTCTGGAAATTATCTAGTCCAATTTCCTATATAACACAGAATATAGAATTTCTCCAAAATAATCACAATTTGGAATCTGTGACTCTATAAACTCCTACACATCCAGTAGCCCCCTGGAGAATCCAGGGAGATCCTTCATCTATAGGAGAACTGGGAATGGGAAGGAGAAAAGAGACATATCTTGAGCGTCAGTCTAAACAAACAAGAGAAAAGAGACTCATCTTTCTCTTCGCTCCTTAACACAACTTTCCATTCTCCCTCACTGTTCTGAATGTGTAAGAATATTTACATTTGCATCTTTACTACTTTTACACTTCAGCTCTCTTATTTTATTTCATCTTTGTCTATTTTTTCAATTTCTGTATGAAAATTGCTGTTCCTAACTCCTTAAAGCCTTCTCTGTCTCTTTGTTCTATTGTGCAAAGCAGCACAGATGCATGGAAAGTTGATTATCCTCATGAAACAGCTACCATAACATTTAGATTCAGGCATTTTATTTGTCATTAGCCTAACAAAGCATATAGAGTTCTAGCTAACTGGAAAGATACAGTACATTATTATTGTTGTTGTTGTTTCTATTTTTAAAATTTGAAAAGTGCTAGAATACCATGGTGATGGGGGTCATATAAGCATCTAAATAGATAGCTAGAAAGACAGTCATTTAAACTAAAATGGAGAGCAAAATGTAATTGGTAGCATAGGTTCATTAGTATGCTGCAGCCTGAGTCTATGATTCTTATTAAAAAAATATTTAAGGGACACTGTTCAGGGAATTGGCACAAATAATTTAGTGGAGTTTTCCCTCAGTACTCTACAGAGGGGTTGTAGCTTTTTGACTTTTAAGAGTAGAATATTATATTTAAGGAGATTGTCCCCCGGCATTTGTTCTTGCACCACAACACACTATCCTTTGAAATACAAATTGTTTGATAAGGGAATAATTTTTCTGTTCAGCTTCAGTTTGTATCCTTGGGCTGGAACAGTCATTCAGGCTTTTGGGTCTGTGTGGCTTTATGCACCAAAGCAATACACAAACAAAATATCAAAAGGAAAATGCCATCCATGTACTTGTAATTATGTAAAAATTCTTTAGAAAAATCAGGATGGATACTTCTCTTTCAAATATTTTGACTCACATATTAAAAAAGGATAATACTATTTCACTAAATTAAGGATGCATGGAAACTGGCATTTTTCAATGAATACTTACATTAAGGCCTTGAACAAACATACTAAGAATATACAGTAGAATTTTGCTTTTTATTTTGAGTAATCAATGGTCCACCTTTAAACTATGACACTATTAATTTTAGCTCCAGAATTTATTATTAATTTCACAGAACAAGGCCAGGTTATTAGAACTGGAAAGATGATCATTAAAGATCAGATTAAGAAAGGCAATTAAACATGTGCCTATCCTTTAAGCCTGTAATTTCAATGAGGCTACTTATATGCTTAAAGTTACGTGCATACTTAGGCCTAGTCTACACTGACAGAACAGAATTACATTGATGCAAGGCAGCTTACATCGACCTAGGTCTGTAAGCACCTACCTGTACAATTTAACTCCAGATACTGTAACTCACCTGCTATGCTGACTTAATAACTCCAACCCTGGACTG
The DNA here is from genome assembly GCF_049634645.1 of Pelodiscus sinensis. Lineage (NCBI taxonomy): Eukaryota > Metazoa > Chordata > Testudines > Trionychidae > Pelodiscus > Pelodiscus sinensis. Next base: position 82,950,333 of record NC_134711.1, read on the forward strand.
ACATAATTAGGGTGATGGTGTGAGTGTAGACACTGCATTACTTACATTGACTTTAGTGGCCTCTGAGAGGTATCTCACAATACCCCACTGAGATGGTTCTGGTCACCGTATTGAACTCTGCTTTTCAATGGCCAGGTACATAGGTACATGTCCCTTCCCTTTTAAAATGCTATGAGCTTTTGAAATGCCATTTCCTGTTTGCTCAGCATGGAGATCCCATCTAGTGACTGCCCAGGTAACCATGCTGGCTCCATGCTGCAGATGCACGCCTTCTTGAAGCACATAGGAAGTGGTGGACCTTCTGGGTCTGTGCAGGCACATCTCCAACACAGCCCTAGAGGGTGGGGGAGTAGGGCTAGAAGAAGGACCACAGCAGTGCCATGTGAAAACCAAGGAGCTGCGGCAGCATAGCAGAAGGCAGAGGAGGCAAGCTGTCACTCTGGTGCAGAGCCACAGATAATGCTGCTTTTATATTATCCTCGGCAGAGACTCTACCACTGCTCCCAGAAGCCTTATGGATACTTTGGTGGGGTAGCGACCACAGGCCCCCAGAGAGACCAGTGAGGAGCAGATGCTGAACGAGGAAGTGGAGGAGAAGGAGTATGGGAGACAGCAACCAGGGGATCCAGTCACACAGCAAACCAGGACCTGTTTTTTACTCCAGAACAATTGAGCCAGTTCCTACAATCCAGCACAGGGGAGCCTGATGCAGGAGAAGGAAGATATGTATGCAGGTTGCTTTGATATGGCAGGGACACATCTGTTCAGTTACTCTTTTTATAACTGTGATAGAAGAGGTAGTGAAATAACCAAAAGAAATAGAGTTATCTGCTTCTCATTCCCCTGTACAGCTAGGTAGAGGAGACCCTGCAGAACTGTTGGTTTATGTGCACTGGGACGTCCAGTGTATCGTCCACGGAGACCAAAGTCTGCAAGCCTTTGCTGAAGGTTTCTGGGGAGAGCTGCCTTAATTCTTCTGCTGCAGTAGGACACTTTTCCACCCCACTTGGCCATGGCTCCAGCAGGCACACTGCAGCACACAGGTTAGCCACATAGGAACTCAGTCTGCCACCAGATGCACGCCGGAGCTGTTCCCGTTCAGTCTCTGTTCTCCTCTGTTCTCTTTCAGTCTCTGTTATCAGCCAAAATCACCACTGCCTGTGGAAAATGGTGCCAGTGTTCAGTTCAGTTGCCCTATCTGCATCATGCCCAGGAGCTACCCACCCTTCATTGTCCCAACTTGCTTTGTCCCCCACAGGCCATACACACAATGCCATTGTGCTCTATGACTCCCTTAGGAGAAGTGAGCGTGTCACATTTGTAAATTGTGTGGGCCAAGGAGAATAGCTCAGTATTCCAAGTTTCCATTTACCTTATGGATACACTCCCGAAAGTACCTCTGTGCACTGTATCTTTTGCGGCTGGACATGCGGCCTTGAAGGTCTTTCCACCCACACCAGTTAGGTCATCTAGTCCAGACCAGTGCACTAAGGCAGCACTAAGCATCGTGTCTAAGGGGGCAGTGAAATGTGAATATAAAAATAGTTTCAGATCCCGGAAAAGGTGTTCCGTTTTTCTGATCAATCAAAGGTATGTGAATACCCCGATCTACAGGTCAAAATCCCAGAAGAGTTGTTGTTGTCATGGAAGCTCACAGTTTAGTGTCCTTTCTCACACTAAGGGTATGTCTACACTGCCAGATAGGGCTGGACTTTGGGAAAATGGTGCTCTGGGCAAACAGGTATTTTAGCATCCCGGGCCCTTGTGGGCTCCACAGGATCTCCTTCCCCTTCTTCCTCACCCTCGATTCTCCTGGATCCTGCAGTATTTAGTTTGTAATGGAACAGGTGTCGGGGCTCAGCGCTGGCAAGCCCCAGCACAAACGGAGCATTGTACAAGGCACCTGCAGTAGAAAGTCTAGTGAGGAGGTTTGTGTCAGCAGGGATTCACAACCAGCCAGCACATCCCTGGGGCAGTCTTTGTCATCGGGACTCCTGTGGAGTCTCTGGTAAAAAAAAAAAAAAAAAAAAAAAAAAAAAAAAAAAAAAAAAAAAGCTGCGGTCCTAAATAGAATCCATGGGGGTGAGGAGCAGTGAATCCCCTCTGGCGTGCTGCAGCCTTCCCTAGAAAATGAGGTGCAATTTTTATGTCCCTATACCAGCAGGAGTTGAGTCTGGCACATTGCTTAATTAAGATGAAAGAGGTGACCTCATCCATGTGAACTTTGCATCTGAAAAATAGAGACAATTAATCCAATACCCAGGATTTTCCATCAAAGAAGGCTAAATGCATGGGTGGGCCTCCAAGCTGTCACTGAACCCTCTTGAAATAAGTTAATGGTGATTTTGAGGGTGCAAGGAATGCACGATTGAGCCCCACACGTGCTACTTCCCAAATGCCCCCTTTTGCCAATCCATTTACAATAGCCCAAAAGTGAGAACAGCTTCTGTAAATCATTATCTGGCATTTGAATCACCTACCAGATAAAATTCCCTTCTGTGTTCAGTTCTTAGTTGAATTCCACATTAAGAATCTGACAGGAGGTATTAGTTCTAACTATCCAAAATATTTTCCATTCTTTTAATTTGTAATTAAATGTTTGTTGAATACTTGGATAACGGACAGTCTGGAGTGGCTCACAACTGTGAATATGTTCCTCAGGGCAGACTGTCAGAAAACAGGACAGGAAGCCCAAACTTATGCTGTGTGCTGTAATTAGACTTCACCAAGCCAGTGACAAATGTGCACCCCTGGATCACTACACCAGATTTACCATGGAGACACAGACAGTCCCTTTACACCCTGCACTCTCGCTCGCTACCCAGACAAACTGGAGTTTGTAATAAAATGTCACAAACCAAAACTTACACCACATTAGGTTGCTCCCAGTCCCGGGAGACAAGTCACTTACCCCAGACCAACTGATACTCTAAATCTTACACAATAGACAACACAGCTAAAATGTAAGCATGGGTGAGTCATAGTTTATATCCAAATAGTGGTAGTGATGTGCTAAATTTGCATAAAATTAGCTTATAAATGTATAACCACTTAGCAATGTTTATGTTAGCTAAAAAAGCAATAATAAAAACAGAAACAAGTGCAAAAATCATGGCATAAGGGGTATAAATTTTGTACTTGGACATACATTACCTATGATTAAAAAGTCTTTAAAACTAATCAGTTTGTTGATTAGACTAATCACTATTGCAGCAATTGATTCTAGTGTTTATTTTGAAGAAATTATCTTTATTAGAAAATAATTTGTAGGGAATTTCCTCTTGTGAAAATCCATACATTCTAGTTTTCACAGCATTACACATCTACAATGTATGTCTACAGCCAATGGGAGCCTGCTATTTGCTTTTAAGACATCAATTAAGGGCTAGATTGTCCTAGGATAGCTCGTATCTGAATGGACTGTGTGTCCCAGGGGATATGCAGTCCCTTCCTGAACTCTTCAGCAACTTTTAGGATTGTCCAGGTCTATGTTTCTTCTATGGCTATGCTGCTGCCTATTAAGTCCCATGCAGTGCTGCTGTGGAGAGATATGCTTCTCCTCAAGCCCCAGATCTGCTACGGTTGGGGAAGAGATGGCATTTTCCCAGCTCCCTCCCAGCCTAGCCCAGACATGCCAGGGCCATGGAGTGATGCCCGTCCCTGGCCAGGTCCCACTGGAACTGCCATAGCCATGGAGAGGTGCTTCTCTCCTAGCCCCTGGTCCATGGACACCAGGGGGATAAACAGAGAAGTTGCCCCAGGGCCTGTCTATTCAAAAGGGCCCAGGGCTCCCTGCTACTGCAGCAGTGGTAGAAACTGGAGTGCCAGACCCTTTAAATTGCTGTTGGAGCATTATGCAGCGTGCTCTGGATGGCCCGGAGGGCTGGCTCAGGCAGGGGGGCATGACACATTGCAAGTAGATCTATGGGCTGGCTGGGGGAAGAGAGGACACAGCACATTCTGGGGGGTGCTGAGAGCTGACTGCCTCCATCCCACCCCTTCTGTCTGAGGCCCTTCCCCATCTGGGAGCACAGATCCAGGACCCCCTCCCACCTTGCCCAGGGGCCTGGCAATTCTGTCGGCCTCCCTACCCAGCCCTTAGCCTCTGCAGTGAGTGAGAACTGGGAGCAATCCTCTCTCCCCAGGAAAGCCTACACTGTTCCAAACTCCTCATTCCCATCCCCACCTTAGACTCGCACCTTCCCCCTGGAGCACTCATTCCCATTCCCAGTGCTAAGCTCCCTGCTGTACCCCCAACCCTGAATATCTTGTCCCCCAGAGCCTGCCCCCCAGTCAGAGCCCTCAGCTCTCCACATCCCAGCCCTGTGCTCCAACCCTGAGCCGCCTTTCACACTCTGAACGCCTCAGCCTACCCTACAGCACACCATCCTCACATGGACATTATGTGTCACACATCACCTCCATATTGGTAGACATAACAAAATTCATTCAACTCATGACAATAAGAAATTAGAGGGAACAGTAGGCCAGACTGTTCCCGTGGCCCCACAGCTCACAACCCCTTTCAGACACATGAAAGAAGTAGCTCATTTCTATGGTCCCCTGACTGCTGGGCCTGCTATTGTCTCTGTCCCTTGCAAAGGGAACTGTCATGTACACGTCCTTGTTGAGCACCTCCTTTAAGAGCTATACAGGGAATGAATGATGGTAGATTAAGCATTTACCCTAACCCACTAGTGCAACATGATGCACAGAAGGAAGAAGGAATGGCATCAAATTGTGAAACAAAACAGAGCTGGTGTTCCCTATGCCCCCAGACTCCTTTCTGTGCTACTCCTTCCTAGACAGGCACTTCCCATTCTGTACGTGTGCAACTGACTTTTCCTTCCCAAGTGTAGTTTTTTGTATTTCTCTTTATTAAACTTCATCCTATTTACATTAGACCACGTCTCCAGTCTTTCAAGATCATTTTGAATTCTAATCCTGTCCTTCAAAGACCTTACAGCTCCTCCCAGTTTGGTCTCATCCACACATCTTATAAATGTAATCTCTATGCTAGTATCCAAATCACTTAGGGTACATCTGCACTAGCCCCCTAGTTCGAACTAGGGAAGCTAATGAGGGCGACCAAAATTGCAAATGAAGCACGGGATTTAAATATCCCACGCTTCATTAGCATGTTCCCGGGCGGTCGCCATTTTGGAAACTGACTAGCCCAGAAAAACGGCATGCAACTACATGCAGCAGAGAAACGCGATTCCGAGATTAAACCCCTTAGTTCGAATTAACAGTTAAACCTCATGGAATGCGGGCAGTTATTCCGAGCTAGTCAGTTTCCAAAATGGTAACCACCCGGGAACATGCTAATGAAGTGCGAGATATTTAAATCCCACACTTCATTTGCAATTTCGGTCACCCTCATTAGCCTCCCTAGTTCGAACTAGGGGGCTAGTCTAGACATACCCTCATAAAGGATAGGTATTTTCAGAACCTCTCTCCATACGTCCTTCCAGTTCAATTGTGAGCTATTGCTGACTGCCCTCTGAGTAAGGTTTTTCCAACCAGTTGTGGAAGGCCATCTAAGTATTGTTTCTCTAATTTGTTTATGATAAGGTCATGTGAGGCACTGTCAAAAGCCTTACTATATAGCATCTATTGCTTCCCCTTAACCACAAGGCATGTTAGCATGTCAAAGAAAGGTGTTAGGATAATTTAACATGATTTGTTCCTGACAAATTCATGTTGATGGTCACTTATCACTTTCTTCTTGGTGCTTTCTAATTGATTGTTTGATCATTTGTTCCATTCATTTTCCAGGTATTTAGCTTATGAAGAATGGTCTATAATTATGTGGGATATCCTGATGGGCGGTGGGTGAACCCTTGCTTTGGGGTAGCAAGCTTGTGGCGCCGTCCCTTCTGCCCAAAGCCCTCCCCACACTTGCCAGAGTCCCAAAGCCTCCCCGCATAAAACGTAAAGCTCCAAGGGGGCCCCCCAGACCAAAGGAGCACTGGCCTGCTCACCCAGCCACAGCAGGCCAAGCCACCAACCCCAGCACGAGAATGAACTGCTCCTCTGGCCCCTGAGCACCAGAAAGGCTCCTGTGCTTGACTGAACCAGCAACCTTCCTGAGCACAGGACTGGCCTAATGCCACCAATCGGGCTGGGCCAATCTTCCCCAGAATTGGGCTGGACCCAGTGCTGGTCTGAGCCAGCAGCCTCCCCACGTGCTGGATTGACCCCAGCCCCAGGCCCACCCAGCACCTCCTCAAGCACCAGCTCCTCCTTCCCTGAAGGCCTGTCAGCCGACGGTCAGGGCAGAGTGAGTGTGTGTGTGTGTGTGTGTGTGTGTGTGTGTTACCGAGAAAAGGTTTAACGTCCGTGCCTTTACCGCTAGGACCAGGGTCCCGTCGCGGAGGGCAGCCAACAGGCTGACAGACGCCCCAGAGTTTATAGGAAGAGCTTATTACATCTCAGATTTCAGCTGCTGGGATACAGGATCCCTTCGCAGCAGGCAGTCTAGGGAAGACTGAGAGATGCCCCAATGGAGCTGTCACCTGGGAGTGACACGATCCAAAACGCCCAAGCTCTTCCTATACCTGTCCCTTATGACCGGCTGAAGTTCTTTTACATTGTGCTTGGTTCTGTTACAGCAACTGCAGGAATCAGGTTAAAAACTTAAACAGTTACAGGTTTATTAAAAAGACTTATAAAAGCATATGGTTACAATGGCTATTGCTCTCTTTCTTAACTGCTAGCAAATATAGATCTTAAAAATGGTTACAAAGAAAATAAAGATAGAAAATAGAAATAATGGTACCAAGTGACAGCTTAATCTTTAAAGAGCTCTAAGTCTATGTGTACACTTAAGACAAGGGACCACATCCAGGTACAAGTTTTATCCCCTTCTGTGCTTCTCGGTCCCAGCGTGTCAGGCCAGGGCCGGTCCCTCAATTCCTAGGAAAGACGAATACAAGGTGGGCGTCCCCGTGGAACCTCGGGAGGTCAAACACCTAACCCGACCAGCAGATAGATGGTAGATTGACACTCAAAGTAAATGTGCTGCTAGACCCATCTTTATACCCATAGGGGCCTGTATCCTCTTTCTTATCTAAGATGCCAAATTGTACAGGTCCATTTCTGTGGCGCCAGTTCTTACAAGCAAGTTTCAACTTAATTTACACTTGCAAGAGAGATAACTAAATTGTGAGTACTAGACATTTTTTTACTGGGCGAGAGATTCCTCCCCCCGTGGACGGCTGTGTGTTCGTATCAATATGGGTTTTAGTCAAGGGCACTCCTTGGCAGCCTCTTGGTCAGCAATTGGCATATCTCTGTTTACAGCCATTCACGGTCACACAGCCTGGGCCTTCTGTTCAAGGCTTTTACTGCTCTGTGTGCCCTGTATGCTCCAGGAAAGCAAAAATGGATGTTACAGGGGGGTTCCTGTCTGGCTACAAGGCCCCACTCCTTCCCCCCTCCACTGAGTTGCCAGCAGCAGTCCGACAGCTCACCGCATCACTCCTTTCTCCTCTGTCCCCGGGAGGTTGGCTACAGTACACAGCAGTGACCTTCTAGGGTGGAAGAGGCTCTGGGATTCCCATGGAAGGTGGGGTACCGCAGCAGCACCAGAGAAAGCAACACCTTCACTGGCCTATTATAGCTGCCACCTAAGGTTGCCCTTATTTTCTTTTATAGATAGATACTATATTTGCCCTTTTCCAGTACTCAAGTATCTCTCCTGTCTTCCACAATTTCTGAAAGGTCATTGCTAATGGCTACAGCCAGTTCCTTAAATATTCTAGGATGTATTTCATCAGAATCTGATGACTTGAAGGCATCTAACTTAACTAATCAATTCTTAATTCATTCTTTTCCTATGTTTAGATACAGATTCTAACACGTTTACACTGATGTACACTGTGCTTGCTTCTAATCAGTGCTGACTTTTCTTGGTGCAAACTGAAACAAACGCGGCATTTAACTTTTTAGCCATTACTACCTTTCCTGTGGTTGTCTTTCCTTCCTTCTTGAGTAATGGGCCTACTGTGGCCCTGGCCTTTCCTTTTGCATCTCATCTATTTGTAAAATGTGTTCCAGTTACCCTTTATAATGAGGTGTACAAACTGATTATCAACCTGCTGGTGTTTTAATGATAGCTTTGAGTCAAAAAATAAAGCTCACCCCAAAGCAGCGTTACCAAAATATCTGTGGGCTAAAATGCAATTTGTATAAGACCTGGTACAAGTGAAGTATTCACTGCCTATTATTCCTTTCCAATACAGAAATGCCAGTGGAGACATTATAATGGATTACTTTTAATCATAATATCATACTTCATTCATTTAGGAATTCATTAATTACAATCAGAATTGATGCCGCAAGAAAGCATATTCAAACATAGTGACAGTGAGATTTGGGTTCACAGCAACATCATCTGAATAACTGTATACATTTGGGCTGCGTCTAGACTGGCATGATTTTGTGGAAATACTTTTAACGGAAAAGTTTTTCTGTTAAAAGTATTTCCACAAAAGAGCATCTAGATTGGCACGGATGCTTTTGCGCAAAAAGTGCTTTTGTGCAAAAGCATCTGTGCCCAGTATAGACACGCTTTTGCGCAAGAAAGCTCCAATGGCCATTTTAGCCATCAGGCTTTCTTGCGCAAAAAATTAAGGTGCCTGTCTACACTGGCCCACTTGTGCAAGTATTCTTGCGCAAGAGGGCTTATCCCTGAGAGAGAGTGTCAAAGTATTTGTGCAAGAAGCACTGAATTCTTACATTAGAACGTCAGTGTTCTTGTGCAAATTCAAGCAGCTAGTGTAGACAGCTGGCAAGTTTTTGTGCAAAAGCGCCTGCTTTTGCGCAAAATCTTGCCAATCTAGATGCACCGTTGTAGTAATGCAATTAACCTGAAAAAACAATCTTTGTTAATAGTATTACATATACCTCATCTAGAAGATGGCCCAACCCAAGGCTATGTCTAGACTGCAGGCTTCTTTCGAAAGAGGCTCTTTTGAAAGCATCTTTCGAAAGAGCCTCTTTCAAACGATCGTGTCTAGACTGCAGGCGGATCTTTCGAAAGAGAAATCCGCTTTTTCGAAAGAGAGCACCCAGCGAGTCTGGATGCTCTCTTTCGAAGACGGCCTCTTTACATTGAAGAACGCCTTCTTTCGAAAAAGGAACTTTCGAAAGAAGGCGTTCTTCCTCGTGAAACGAGGTTTACCGCCATCGAAAGAAAAGCCGCGTTCTTTCGAAATAATTTCGAAAGAACGCGGCTTGAGTCTGGACGCAGGGGAAGTTTTTTCGGGAAAAGGCTGCTTTTCCCGAAAAAACCCCTGAGTCTGGACACGGCCCAACAGTCTAAACATCATTGAATTAATGGCTTTATCTTTGCCAGCACCGTATTTTCTCCTCTTTAACTTGCAGAGGCAGCTCTTGACCACCCAAAGACTCTCTAATATGGTTAGATAGAGTTTCTAGCAGACTCATTTGTCTACGTATCCTATGGCACCAAACCTGCAGCTGGACCTGCACCAATCTGAGTGTGGGTTCATTACTCAAATTGGGTCATTTTTAAACTCTCTTTTTAATGTTATATTGTTCCCGATTTGTAGGTAATGTGTCTTATCATGGATTGCAATACAGAATGGGCATTCATTTCTCTATTTTCCTGTTATAAAAATGGCTGTCTTAATAATTATGACTAATGTTATTTGTTCATTTTTGTTTGTTTGTTTTTTTATTGTATTTACATAGCACCTATCACTGTCCTAGGCATTTTACACATATATAATCAGACTCCCAAACTTACAATCTAAGTAGCTAGTTTCCTACACAATTACAAGTGCCCACTAATTTGGTGGTGGTAGGCACCAGATACTAGAGGCTGGAGTGTGTATGTAAAGCATATCCCATCAGCTCCCTGCCAATTGCATTCACATCATTTCTGCTTTGGGGGTGAAAATGAAGGTGTTGGCATTGATCTGTGAAGTCCCACATGATGTGGCTCTTGCCTATTTGAGAGACAACTTGCCTTCCCCTGAATTGCTCTAAGCCACTCACTTTATAAGCTCTCGATTTGAAGAGCTGGGAGCTGGAGGCAGGTGTTTGCGACGGGGGTACCCTCAGTTCTGGCACTTATTTCTCCTGCTGGTCTGACAGATTCTAAGTCTGTTGACCTGCAGGGCATAGACGACAGCTTGCCTCTTTCCCAGAGAAGGCCTGAGAGGTGTGAGATGAGAGTAAAGTTGGCATTTAGTTTATTTTGACAGGAAATCTTTTTGCTAACACTGGTCAGTAAGACCTATGTTTTTAAATGTTATACACACACCTGGCATGACTCTGGACTAGGTGGATTTTATAAAATGCAATCAATCTCATTCCCTGACAGCTGCAGAAATGCATGTGTTTAATGGACTAGTAGTTCCACAATACTTTGCTTAACAAGCAACTCCTTTGGGATTATTTGTTGACATGCCAAGAAATCATCATCCCACATCTAGTGGAATATGTTATAGAGAATGTGTGGTATTGGTGCAAAGAGAGGAGAGTCTGACATTTTAGGATAATTGTAATGGTGGGACCTAAATGTAAATCATCCTGATGAGTTTGACGGCAAGACAAATGTGAGATGCCAAGAAGCCTGGATGGGTTTTAGAGTCAATCCACTACAAAATACCAACCACAAATGTAAATAAAATGGAAATCTTCCAAAAACCTTTCAGAATACATGTAGTCCAAGGTTGACAACACAGGGGTTCAGATGTACACATCATTCCAGCAAACATCTGACTAGTCCAAAAATCCACTGGTGAAAATTTGCAGAAAATTAAGAACTTCAGTGATAAGGAGTCTGTACCTATAATGTAGACATTGGAAGGATTTCATGATTCACATATTTTTAGAAGGATATATATTATATACTCTCCCCTCCCCTGCACACACTAACCTTGAGTATGTATCACACAGACATATAAAACAAAGACCATGATTTAAGGAACTGTAAAGTCTAATTGATATGAATAATACAAGAAGAGGCATTGAATGCTATGAAAAGAAGAACAGATCATAGTAATAACACGATAGGAGCTGGGCAAAAAGCTCTTGGAGAGTATTTTTGAGTGTGTAGGCTATGGGTTGCAGTTATTTGAGTTGACATGGTGTGTTAATCTCCAGGTTTTTTTTTAAAGTTTTGTTTAATAACCTTATCATAGTCAGTCATGGGAGTGTCAAGAGAGATTGCCCCTAGAGATAACTAGCAAAATGTTGGCTGAAATAAGTGAGTTTCAAGGGAAAGGGAAGTTGAAGGATAAGCATGAGGGAGCTACATGCAATGGAAAAGAGAGGCTTTTCCAGCCATAGGGGGTGGTTTGATAGAATGTGTGGCATCTCAAGTAAGAGGAGACGGGGAAAATAGGGTATTAACGAGCAGAACTGGTAAAATACAGTCTGTTAGAAGAAGGTGAGATTTGAGAGGCAGGCAGGACAAGAAGTCACAAAAAGGCTTGAAGACAACATCAGAAATTTTGAAAGTGAGTCAGGACTAGAGAGGGGGAGTCCGCATAAAGAATTAAGGAATAGTGTGTCAGTCATAGTGATAAGAGAGAAAACGATTTTCACAATGGCGTGTTGGATAGAGTGGAAGGAAAAGAAGGCTGAGGGGAGACATGATTGCTCTCTTTAAATATATTAGAGGGATAAATACCAGGGAGGGAGAGGAATTATTTAAGCTCAATATCAATGTGGACACAAGAACAAATGGATATAAACTGGCTATCAGGAAGTTGAGACTCAAAATTAGACAAAGGTTTCTAACCATTAGAGGAGAAAAGTTCTGGAACAGCCTTCCAAGGGAAGTAGTGGGGGGCAAAAGACCTCTCTGGCTTCAAGATTAAGCTAGATGGGTTTATGAAGGGAATGGTTTGAAGGGATAACATGATCATGGCAACTAATTGACCTTTCACTATCGGTGGTAAATAGGCCAATGGTGGAATGATAGGAGTTACTATAGAGAACTTTTTCCTGTGTGTCTGGCTGGTGAGTCTCGCCACATTTGGGGTCTGGAAGGAATTTTCCTCCAGGGTAGATTGGCTGAGGCCCTGGAGGTTTTTCGCCTTCCTCTGTAGCATGGGGCATGGATCACTTACTGGAGGATTCTCTGCATCTTGGGGTCTTTAAACCATCGTTTGAGGACTTCAATATCTGAGATATAGGTGAAAGGATTATTCCAGGAGTGGGTGGGTGAGATTCTGTGGCCTGCATTGTGCAGGGGGTCAGACTAGATGATCATAATGGTCTCATCTGACCTTAAAGTCTATGAGTTTATGAGTCTCTAAATAAACTGAGTCTCTAAGGAAAAGGAAAATGCAGGAATCAAGTAAAGAGATAATGAAGGTGAAGATAGACAAGAATTTAAACAGTGGGGTGATTTGGAGTGAGGCAGGTTTCAGAAAATGTAAAACAAGAACAGAGTTTGGCAGCAGCGTGGATATAGGGTTCAAAGAAGAGTATCAGGTATTAACACAGGTTTTGGTCCTTGCTTTTAGGAAAAATAGTGGAGACACCAACTCTTTTTGAGAAAGAAAGCAGGTTTCAATGGGAAAGATAAAGATTTTAGTATGTGTGGTATTGAAATTGATTTGGTAGCCATGTGTGAGCGCTCAGATGTGAAAAAAACAAATACAAATATGAAACTGAACAGAGATATATATGTGCATGAGTAAACACGGGGTGTGTCTTTACAAGAAAAATAAAAACTATTTGATAAAGCCCAAAGAGTCAGGTTTGGCCATTAATGTACTATAACAGTATTTTACAAAAACTGCTTTAACAGTGGTTTTGACAGTTGATTTAACTGATCTGTTTTAATTATATTTTGTCATTTGAAACTAAATGTATTCCCATGAAATGTTTTATCCACATAGCAGTTACCCTTTCTTCAAATTACAACGAACCTAGTCCTTTTAAAGATCAGCAAGCTTTACTGGACTACGCCACTGCTAATTCATCTCCCCATTACATTGACAGTGGGATTTTTGTCACAATTAGGGCAGCTAACACTGACTGTGTGGGGTCAAGCTGGTTGTAGGAAAGCTTCTGAAGTTCAGAAGAAAAAAAAGGGCTTACTCTTTAAAATATTTGTTATATTTTTTCTTTAACAAGAAAAGTCACTTAATCTTGATCCCTCTTCTTTTTTTAAGTCAGGGCTGGATTTGGATTGTTTTGAACTCCAAACTCTGACAATAGTAGATGAGAGAATATGTGTTCAAATAACAAACCTAACTGGGTCAACTTGGAGGCTTAAAAAATGGATTCTGCTTTAGATTGCCTTTCCATTTTAGCATCTGTTGAATGCATTCGTACTCCATTTTTTAAACATATAGGCTACGTCTAGACTGGCATGATTTTCCACAAATGCTTTTAACGGAAAAGTTTTCAGTTAAAAGCATTTGCGGAAAAGAGCATCTAGATTGGCACGGACATTTTTCCGCAAAAGCCATTTTCACGATCGGGGCTTTTTTGTGCAAAACAAATCTGAGCTGTCTACACTGGCCCTTTTGCGCAAAAGCTTTGAGCAAAAGGACTTTTGCCCAAATGGGAGCAGCATAGTATTTCCGCAAGAAGCACTGATTTCAGAAAGTAGGAAGTCAGTGTTCTTGCGGAAATTCAAGCGGCCAGTGTAGACAGCAGGCAAGTTTTTCTGCAAAAGCAGCTGCTTTTGCGGAAAAACTTGCCAGTCTAGACACAGCCATGGTGTGTACCCATTGGAATTTTTGCCTGTAAAAATAACCAAAAGGCCACAATTTCCCTTTGATTGCTTTTGTGTTCTTTGCTGTTTTCCTTTTGGAAAGGAGAATTATCATGTAGTGAGAAGTCCTCACTCAGGGCACCTCTAGACTATATGGCTCCGTCGACGGAGCCATGTAGATTAGGGTTGTAGGCAAAGGGAAATGAAGCGGCAATTTAAATAATCGCAGCTTCATTTAAATTAAAATGGCTGCCGCGCTGTGCCGATCAGCTGTTTGGCGGCACAGCGTTGTACTCTGGATGCTCTGCAGTCAACAACAAAGGCATTTGTCGACCTCCCTGTTATGCCTCATCCTGACACATAATAAAGCACTTTAAAATGGAGGCACATGCAGTCTGTAGGGCTCTCTTCATGATCATCACTTCAGAGCTGCCGCCTCAGAAGTGACATACTAGAACAATTTAACAGTTTGCAGCAGCCCTGCACAGAAGTGAAGGGCAAACAGAGCCAGATCCTGCCAGGTACAGTTCCTACTGAAGTCAATGTAGTAAAACTGCAATGGGGCAACAGCAATGTTCCCTCAAATCTTTTCTATCCATGTGCAGGGTTTTTTCCATCCATGTGCAGAATAATTTTATGTGCACTGAGGCACGTGTGAATGCACACCACCAGTAGAAACACAGAACCTAGCTGGGGGCGTTCTGCTAATCAGCTGGACAGCATTTGAATCTCTCCTGAAAGACTGCACAAGCGTGCAGCTTACATGGAATACTGGGCAACAGGCAGACAGAATAAAACCACCAGTGCTGCAAGTGGGCCAGGTCATTAGGGCTAATATTTACAAAAATTATCACAGGATAAATAATGCTAATAGGGCTTTGGGGATCTTTTTACATCTCCTCTGAATGATAGAAGGAGGATGATCAAATGTTACGTTTTTCCCTTTTTTATACTAAACCATCTCTGGTATCAGGATTCCCTCAAGCCCAAGAATTAATGCATGTGTATGAAATGGAATGATGAATAGCATGAATACAGTGGTGTTCACAAACTCTGTTTGTGTCTATAGACAGATAAGTCTGTCTTTATCCTCCTTTTATTTACAGTTCATGAAATCCAAACATGAATCCAGCATCAGCTACCAATAAATATGAATATCAGACCCTTGAACCCAAACTGGGATCTGAACTTGAATGTTTCTGACATTGACACATAGAATTTCTTATTTTAATTTCATCCAGAAAAAGAGATGAGCAAGTCTCATTCAAAGTGCAATTTTGAACTGCTTGCTCATTTACCAGCAGGGTGCACTGCTCAGATGTCAACACAGTAAATAAATTACGTCTGTAACACAGAAAGGTTTTCAAAGGGGAGAAAGGGAGTTTGGTGTCCAGATCACATTGAAATTGCATGGAAATTGAGCACCTAACTGCATTAAACTCCAGCTATCATCCATAAACAATGTACCAGACCTATTAGGAGAAGTCATTATCACTGAGATTTCTTTAGTACTTGAACAACTGATACCTAAATACTGCAGCCCTAATAAGGTAGGTTGAGCCATTTCCCAACCTATGACAACAAAACAGATTAAGAGTATCTAATTCTCCATTTTCAGTATGTTTATCGTACGGATAGGGGAATAGGATGGTAATACTATTTGGTGAAATTTCGGTTTAGTGCTTAGACATTTTAAAGAGATGTATTTTAACTAGCTGCAGCTTCACCTTTCTTGCACTGCTTGAAGTTGGGGGAGGGGGGATTACTGACAGTACATGGTTTTATATACTTAACCTTTTAGGCTGGGAGTTTGGGGCACGGTAACGGATTTCTTTTCATAAAATGTAGTGAGAGTTGAAGTGTGACCTTTAGCTTCCCTCCCACTCTCCCACATGCCTGTTCCAGAAATGGAGCCTGTGTCCTTTTGCTTGGATTGTATGTGTTGCCAACATTTCAAAAGCTTCATGAAGGACGGTTGTCCAAATAAAGTGGAGGCTGCTCATCCCCACTCGTTGCAGGGCTTTGCATATGTTTGGGTGTATTTTAGCATTTGTATTAGCTCTGTAAAAACATTAACTACTTACTCAGCTGACACAGCTATGAGGAGGGGCGGTAATGATCCTGGATCTCCACCCTGAGAAGGTAGTATGGTTTTGTGAAGAGGCCATTGAACTGAGAGCCAGGAGGCCTGGGTTTTATTTGCATCTCTGCCACTGAACTGCTATTATGACCTTGGGCATCTCATTCCATCTTTCTGCCTCTCCTTCACCTCTCAGCCCGTGTCTCTCTTGTCCATTTAGATTGTAAATTATTCAGTTCAGGGATTCTCTTTGACCAAATATTTATGCATTCCCAAGCACAGTGGAGATGGGTGCTACTGCAAGACAATTAGATCCAAATGTACAGATGGGACATGCAAAGCAGAAAGTGTAAATGATTTGACAATGGCCAGAAATGTAGTCCATGTGAAAATGAAGATCAGAATACAACAGTCCCTTTTTCTTAGCCTCTGGAATAATCTGCAGATCAACTTATACCTTTGTGGCCAGAGACCACACAGATTGCTCAATAGAATCAGTATTTTAGCTCCAGTCAGCCATCTGTGAGGGTGATGGAGACAGGACTAGTTCTGTAGTTAGGAGCAGTTGTGCAAATAAACACAAGTTCTTACTGGTACAGGAGGGGGAGGGCACACACGATCCCCAAGTGACTCTGCCCTGCCCTCAGCCTGGGACCCTCACACTCTTCCCCTCCCCCCCTTCCAATTCCACATTACCTGTGGCAGAGAAGCTAGGCCCACTACGGCAGCCAGAGGTGCTGCTAGCAGTTCTGCTCCTTTCCCCACTACCCCTCCAAGCAGGAAAAGAAGCAGAACCCCCAGCCCTGCCCTTCCACAGAGCTGCTGGGTCTGTACACATGGCTGGGGGTGGGACTGGCATTTCTTCTCCTTTCCCTGGTGGGAAGAGCATTGGGGAAAGGAGCAGAACTGCCAGCCCTGCCCCTGCTCCTGCCCCTATCCCTGTATACAGAGACAGAGCCTTTGGAGAGGCTGGGGGCTGCATTTGGGAATTCTGCTCCTTTCCCTATTGTCCCTCCCAGTCAAGAAAGGTGCAGAATGTCCAGCCCCTCGACAGAGCTGTCACACCTGTGTACAGGGCTCTGGGGTTTGGGGCTGCAAGTTTTGCTCCTTTCCCCCGTATGAATAGGCAGTGGGGAAAGGAGCAAAAGTCAGCTCCTCTGGTAGCTTTAGTGCTCCCAGGCCCACTGCACTCCTCACCCCCGGCCTCAGCCCAATGCACAGAGACATGGCAGCCAGTGGAGGATCTGGGGATGGCTGTTCAGGAGTCTTTCCCATATGCTGAACAAGCTGAAAATACCTTGCCAATATGGCATACCAGACCACACCCAGCCCATTTGCACCACTGGCTAGTAATATGGGGAATACAGCCTCCCTCAACTGCAGACTGATAGGAGGTTCTCGCAAACACTGAGATATCTGTGGCAATGCTTTTTGTGGCTGCATCTGTAGAGGGGAATGTGAATAACTTGTAAATTTTCAGGAAACATAAGTGCAGGGGAGCCAACAGACTTGCTGGGTCTCTAGGAAAATTGGGGGGGGGGGGCAGCACCACACTCAGAGAATTGGCAGGGCCTCGGATAGAAGGTACAAGTCTGGGGGCAGCCAGTCTTCAGTGTGGCCCGAAGGACACCATGCCACTCCTCTCCCCTCAGAGCCATCCCCAGGCAACTGCATGGTGTTCTGGTGGTGATTTAAAGGGCCAGGAGCTCCGGCTGCCACCGCTGCTACACTAGTGGCAGTGGTGACTGGGAACCACAGGCTCTTTTGAATCACTGGGCCCCAGGGCAGTCGCCCCCTTTGCCCTCCCCTGTCAGCAGTCCTGCATAAGTAACAAGCTTTCCATCCCTCGTATTCAGTCTCCAACCACATACATTGCTTATATTTTCAAATGGGAAAGAGTTAAACACTTAATTTTTATATGGAAGCTGATATTTTCATTCACCAAGTGCCTTTTAATAAGCCAGCTCTGGATATATGAAATTGTTTTGTGATCCTGCAGTATGCACTACACATTCTAGCCACTTTCTTGTTAAATAATAGTTGTAGAAAGTTTACTGTATGCCCCCACAGATTTGCAAAACAATTCTATTGCTGGAACCCTAAATTAGATTAAATCTTTTGGATGGTGGGCAGGGGAGATTGTAGCGTAAAGCCACTGGCCAGATCTATGAACCATATGAGAGTCTAGGGTAGGGGAAAGGGGAAAAAGGAGTGCCAGCCAGTTTGCTATACGAGTACATACCAGGCTTCAAGCTTTGCTCCTGCCCTTTCCTTTGTGAAATAAATGAAATGACCTTCTAGTTAAAGTATAAAAGATTGGAAAAGACAAAGTAGAACAGTGAGACCCTGTTTCCCAGGGTATGTTCAGCATTAGAATTCCGCTCTCACACTCTAGTGAAGAAAAACTGTAGCCTGAACAGAAAACAGCTTAGCATTAAGCCATTCTTGTGTCAAATACTGTAAAAGAAAACAGTTAACAACACAAACTCTCTGCATTCTCATTACAAGCTGCGTGTATAATAGCCTGTCCCTCCTCAAATACCAAACAGGAATTCTTAGTGCTTTTTTGTGTTTAGCCCTTCGAGTTGGCAATTCCACTAGGTCTGCTGCTAATAACCTGTAACTCCACCATCATTCACAGGTATTTTCTGTAGTTTTTGCTTTTACTGTGACTCGAAACTATTTTATGATTGAATTCTATTATTGTTCTGCATACAGTGGGTAATGAAGCATTTTATCTACATCTTTTGTTTCTTTCTTTTATTCTCACAGCTTAATGGCATTATTGTGAGCACCTCTGGGACTGTTATGCAGAAGTACTTTCTGGAGAAGTTGCTGCTTCAGAATAAGCCATTACTTTTTGTTGGCCCCACAGGCCCTAGAAAGACAGCTATTACAAACAACTTCCTGATACAGTTACCTCATGAAAAATAAGTTGTATGTCAAATTTACTTATCAATACAGACCTCAGCTAATCAGACCCAGGATATCTTCCTAACGAAATTCGAAAGGTACCCAGAATTTTAATTAAAATCAAGTATGTAATTGTGCTTAGTTTACTCCACAGAGATTACCCACAAAATAATATAAAGCACTCTCCTTCAGTTTCTGACAGAATAAATGAAAGTTGATTTGTTTCCCTCTGTGATGTTTATTACTGAGGAAACTACATTTTAATTGTTGTTGATAAATATTCTGATTCATGGGGTACATAAAATGAAATACAGTCTAAAAATTGTGTCTACTTAACTTTTTCTTTTCAAGTTTTTTCCTTTAAGAGAATGAATCGGATGCCTGTTACTGGGTATTTTTCAATCTAAAGCATAATAAAGGGAATCACCAGACTGGGTCTTGACTAGTAAAGAGAGCCATCTGTTAGGGAAAAATCTGAGCAGTAGTCTATATATGGTACTTGCCAACACAGAGAGGGCAAAAAGATCAACTGGAAGAATGGCAGCATCCAGGGGATTCTGTCTAGTAAATGGTTAGCTTTCCAGAATCTAAATCATGCATTTTTAATTAATCACATGACAGAGAAACGAGTCATAAATTAATTGGTGCCATAAAAGAAAGCTTAATCTGTATTCTGTACTATTCAGTATGGAGAATTTTGCCAGCCAGTCAGTGCAAAATCTTGCAACTTTTTATTTGTAAGCACAATCTGTTAGACTTATGGGCTCCATCATAAGAACAGACATTAACAACAACAACAACAACAACAGAAGCAGCTAAGTAGTATTGAAAGTTCTCAAAATACAGGGGTGAGTTGTTAGGAATTACATAAATAGTTCTTTGGGTGTTAAAACTTATTGTAATGTAAGTTAGACATTCAAGCAAAACAAAATAAAAAACTATAAACATAGACATGACAAAAAAAGTTAAACTATTTAAAGAACAAACATTGCATGCACACTGCAAATATACATATAATAATACATATTAATAACATTTTGATTAATTTTGTTCTGTTTTGGGGGGAGGGAGAAACAGTGCCAGCTCTTCTGAATTTTATGATTTTGAAAAACACCTGAAGTTTGAAAAACCAGTAAAATGGTTGGGGGAAAAAACTGACTTTTTCATCAATTGAGGAATGTCTAATGTGATATTCCTAATCTTCTGAAACAAAATGGGTACAATACATCCCCCTTTGATTACAAAACTTCTACATCTGCAGAGATCAGAAAGTTGTATGGCTTAGGAGATGAAGTGGCTCCTTTTTATTCAGCTAGGATCATTAAAGGACATGGTATATAGTGCAGATAAAATAGTAAAAACAATCTGCATTGTAATTGTGTATAATATTAGAAACCACTTTTCAAAAATCTTTATCTGCAATGAATGAATCTTTTATGTTTGTCTCTCTAAATGCGTCCTGAAAATTAAATCAAAATGTAGTACAGATGTTATGTAGTTTCACTTTAAGATTTTCAGTTGATCATAGAGGCTTGTGAAATTAAAGAACAGAGGTATTATTCCTGTAAGAAAGGTCATCATTTGATATTTTATTAACTTTTTTGCAGTTTAGCATCTGGTATGAAAGCATAAGCCTCTGTACACGTCCCTTTGCATTTTATGTACAAGTCAGCTAAAACTAGTATTGTAAAAGTCTAGGCTGGCATGAAACGACAGCTTAATACAGCTCAGCAAAGTAGGAAGTTATAGTTTTTATAAATTACAGAAATTAGGTGCTCGTTTGTGATCCAAAGCAACTTCTTGCAGAGATGAGGGTTGTAATATGTATTCAACATTCCAAACTTAGCCGAGGCGTTAACAGAAGGCTGCAATCAGGAGAGTTCTAGGGGTGCTTTCACTTTAATATATTTCAAAAATTAGGAGAGACACCCTGAAGTGAAAAGCAACAACCGCACAAAGAAAAGCTTTCGAAGGACCTAAGCTGGTTTGATGTGAAACATCTGCAGTGCTCCTATTTAGGAGTGAGGAATACAGGACCTGTGTGTGAGGTGCTCAGCTCTCTAAAGGATGAATAAGTCTTGGAATAAAATTAAAGAAGCCAAATGCTTGTAAAGTCCAAAGGAAAAAATCAGCAGTAGAATCAAGGCAGATTGTGACCCTAGAGAGGGAAGAAATGCAGGGAAATGATAGCACGTGGCATTAAAAGCAGACTGGAAGCTCTAGGAGGCTATGACAGGTGGTACACATCTTTTGTATAACAGATACAGCCAAACATGCCTCATCAAAGGGGTTCCTAAATTACATACAGTGCAAGACATCTTTCTGATCCATAAATAATCCAACTAAAGGAGAGGCTATCCTGGATCTGTTCCAGGGATTCACTCAAGTGATTTCACTTGAATCTTTGACCAAATGACTAAAACTTCCAGGCATTTTGTCAATTGTGTGACAACGAACCAGACATTTGACTACATGCCTGAAGTCACACATTGAATTAAACAGCCAAGCAGATCAAGGTATTAAATGCTACTCTCTATAGTATAAACAGGAGAGAGTCTGTGTGGCCTGGAATTCAAAGATTATCCCTTTCTCAGCCTCCTCAGTCACAGAGTGGGGCAAAGATGCCACCTGACAGAAGTTCCTTTTGAACTGAGGCATGAGACTAGAGAGGCTGATATTCCAGCAAGTGAAAAGGTATCAGTGGGCAACAGCTCCGTCACCACAACTATCAATTGCTGAACATCTGAGACAGGCCAGAAATGAAATCTCCAATTTAACCAGTTTGAGTTTTGGGTGGGGTCAGTTTTATGCTCCTGCTCCTGTGATTTTGATTTGGGCTCATGTCTGATTTTGGATCCCTCCAAACTGGAATGAAGCTGTTTTCCATTTCTTGGGCTGGATGTGACAAAAATGTCATGAAATCTTAGCCCAAGATGGTGGAAATCAAAGATAGTTAATCTTATTTCCGCCAGTGAACTGAAAAGTGGTCTAGATTAAATTACTATAAGGTGGGGGGCATAAATTGACAAACTGTATTCAAAGAGTAATTATCAATTCACTAAAGATAGGTGCAAAGTACTTCACTTAGAATATGGCTAGATTGCTGAGGTTTTTCGGAATATCCCCAAAACACTCTGCCATGTCTAGGGAATGCGTTTTCTCTTCCGCTTTTTTATGTGGAAGAGCAAACGCGCTCTTTTGGAAGCCCCTGTATTATTCATTCTATGAGGAAGAAGGGGGTTTTTGAAAGAGGCGTTTTTTTCCTACATTTGGCAAAGTCTAGATGGGCCAAATGTCGGAAAAGCCTCTTCCAACAAAAGAATTGGAAAAAGGTACGCAAAAAGGAGTGCATTTTGTGTACCTTTTTCCGACAAAAACTTGTAATCTAGCCATACTCTTAGAAGGAAAAATCAAATGAACAGCTACTTAACAAGTACTGCTGTAAAGGCTTTGTGAAATAGGGAAGTGTAAAAGTCCCCGTTTGCAGGTGCGGTCATCCTTGCCACCCCCCCCCCAAACCCGTGCTCCCGTCACCCCACAGATCGCCTCTCAGCCTCTTAGCCAACTGTACGTCCAGCTCGCCGGCCTCTTTCAAGTCGGAGATCGGTTCACCTCCCGCGATGCGGAGAGGAGGGTCCGGGCCCGCCCCCTCTCATGGACCCCAGCCCAGGGCCCTAAGGACTCGGACAGCAAGGTTGTCCGGTCCGGCTCGTGGGGCGACTGCCTTAACTCGCCAGCCCACAGGCTCCCTTTGGCCGCCCTGGGCTGCTTCCTCTCCCCACCTGGGTTTGACCCGCCGAGTCGGGCTTACCTCCTCGGCTTGGGCACCATCCGTTGTCCTCTCTCGGAGGAGGACACTCTCGGCGCTTCCCCCTTGCAAAAACGCCAGCCGGGGTTTAAATCCCTGCACCGCTGTTCGCCGGCGGGGCCCCGCCCGGCCCGGCGTTTGTCCGCTTCCAGCCCGGCGTTGCGGCTACGGGGTGACGCCACACGCACCATGATATCACTGGGCTTCCCCGGCTTGCCCAGGCATCTTACGGCCACGGCTGCCCAGGAACACCCGGCGCACCGCCGCGCGGTTTGCGTCGGGGCCACTCGGGCGGCTCGCTGCAGGCTGCCCGACTCAGTGGCTCCCATCTCCATCCGGAGAGCTGCCAGGCATACGGCCCCTGGGAAGGTCGGAGTGCAGGGCACTTCTGCCCCATCACAGGAAGTTTTTTTAAAAAAACTTCGCTTATGTCCACACTGCAATTGAGTTCCTTCGAAAAAATAAATGAAAAATCAGAGGGGGGTTTCCAGTACTGGTAAACCTCTTTCTATGATGAAAAAGCCTTTTTCAAAAAGAGCTCTTTTGGAAAAAGGTGTGTGTGGATGTGGAAGAGGGAGTTCTTTTGAAAGAAGAGGAAAGAGGAAAAAGCACAGGTGCCCTGCTGGCCATTCCTCCCACAGTAATCACACCTTAAATGTGAGACAGCGTCCATACAGCACTTTGGCAGTGTGGATGCTCCCTTTTGGAAGAAGTTTTTTTGGAAGATCTCTTCCAGAAAAGCTTCTTCCAAAAGAAGCTTGCAGTTTAGACGTAGCCAGAAATAAGTGAATTGCTTATTGTCACGCTGGAACTCCAAAACAGAATAGGCATAGCCTCCCTCTCCTGACTCTCAGTCCCAGGCATTAGCTATATTCTTATACAGTAATGATGAAATAATCTAGATGGCTGTTGGGGTTACCTCTAGTCCTCACAGAGGATGAATTTTTTGGCTTGTCTGCAACCTATCCTAGTGAGATAAATAGAAAGGAACATAAACACTGTCAAATCAAGTGTAAAAATGTAATAAGAAAAGCAAAAAAAGATTTTGAGGAACAGCTAGCCAAAAACTCAAAAAGAAATAACAAAATGTTTTTTAAGTACATTAGAAGCAGGAAGCCTGCTAAAAAACCTGTGGGACCCCCTAGATGATCGAGCTATAAAAGGAGCAATCAAGGACGATAAAGCCATTGCGGAGAAACTAAATTATTTCGTTGCTTCAGTCTTCATGGCTGAGGACGTTGGGGAGATTCCCAAATCTGCACCGTCCTTTGTGCGTGATGAATCTGAGGAACTGTCCCGGATTGAAGTGTCATTAGAGGAGGTTTTGGAACAAATAGAAAAACTTAATGTTAACAAATCTCCGGGATTGGATGACATTCATCCAAGGATTCTAAAAGAACTCAAATGGGAAATTGCTGAGCTATTATCTGTGGTTTGTAACCTATCCCTTAAATCGGCTTCCATACCTAATGACTGGAAGGTAGCCAACGTGACACCAATATTTAAAAAGGGCTCTAGAGGCGATCCTGGCAATTACAGACCGGTAAGTCTAACGTCAGTACCGGGCAAATTAGTCGAAACAATAGTAAAGAATGAAATTGTGAAGCATGAAGAAGAACATAATTTGTTGGACAAAAGTCAACATGGTTTCTGTAAAGGGAAATCCTGTGTTACTAATCCATTAGGGTATGTCTACACTACCACCCTAGTTCGAACTAGGGTGGTAGTGTAGACATACCCTTGGAGCTCTTTGAAGGGGTTAACAAACACGCGGACAAGGGGGATCCAGTAGATATAGTATACTTAGATTTTCAGAAAGCCTTTGACAAGGTCCCTCACCAAAGGCTCTTGTGTAAATTACATGACCATGGGATAAGAGGGAAGGTCCTTTCTTGGATTGAGAACTGGTTAAAAGACAGGAAACAAAGGGTAGGAATAAATGGTACATTTTCAGAATGGAGAGGGGTAACTAGTGGTGTCCCCCCAAGGGTCAGTCCTGGGACCAATGCTTTTCAACTTATTCATAAATGATCTGGAGAAAGGGGTAAGCAGTGAGGTGGTAAAGTTTGCAGATGATACCAAACTGTTTAGGATAGTCAAGACAGAAGCAGACTGTGAGGGACTCCAAGAAGATCTCACCAAACTGAGTGATTGGGCAACAAAATGGCAAATGAAATTTAATGTGGACAAGTGTAAAGTAATGCACATTGGGAAAAATAACCCCAACTATACGTACAGTATGATGGGGGCTAATTTGGCTATGACAAATCAGGAAAGAGATCTTGGAGTTATCGTGGACAGTTCTCTGAAAACTTCCACATAGTGTGCAGCGGCGGTCAAAAAAGCAAATAGGATGCTAGGAATTATTAAGAAAGGGATAGAAAATAAGACCCAGAATATCTTACTGCCCCTGTATAAAACTATGGTACGCCCACATCTTGAATACTGGGTACAGATGTGGTCTCCTCACCTCAAAAAGATATTTTGGCCTTGGAAAGGGTTCAGAAAAGGGCAACTAAAATTATTAGGGGTTTGGAACCGGTCCCATATGAGGAGAGGTTAAAGCAACTGGGACTTTTCAGTTTAGAAAAGAGGAGACCAAGGGGGGATATGATAGAGGTATATAAAATCATGAGTGGTGTGGAGAGGGCCGATAAAGAAAAGTTATTTATTAGTTCCCTAAATAGAAGAACTAGAGGACACCAAATGAAATTAATGGGTAGCAGGTTTAAAACTAATACAAGAAAGTTCTTCTTTACACAGCGTGTAGTCAACCTGTGGAACTCCTTGCCAGAGGAGGCTGTGAAGGCTAGGACTATAAAAGAGTTTAAAGAGAAGCTAGATAATTTCATGGAGGTTAGGTCCATAAAAGGTTATTAGCTGAGGGATAAAATGGTGTCTTTGGCCTCTGTTTGTCAGAGGCTGGAGAGGGATGGCAGGAGACAAATCGCTTGATCATTGTCTTCGGTCCACCCTCTCTGGGGCACCTGGTGCTGGCCACTGTCGGCAGACAGGATACTGGGCTAGATGGACCTTTGCTCTGACCCAGTATGGCCGTTCTTATGTTCTTACGTTCTTATGGAAGACATATTACACTGTGAAAGAGAGAAAACTATAATAAGTAATACCCCCTCTTGATATTTCTGCAGTGCTACATTATCCAACTTTTTTAGATCAGATCCTGATCATTCAGTTAGTTAACAGGTCCACAAAATGGGAAACAACAGCCTCAGGTAGAAGTTAAATTAATCTGTTTACTAGATTCCCTCTCATTTTGATAAGTACATGAGCATATACATTATAATTAATTAAAAAATAATAACAGCAAATCATAGCCAGACAGGGATTTGTAATAGATTTACTTTTTATCTCTTATGCTTACATGTAATTTCTACCACACCGTGTTTTATGAGCTTGTTAGCACTCTAGCAGGGCTTGCGGAATATGGAAGGCAGAACAGCAGTAGCTACAAGGTCCCTTAAGACCAATGTGTGTCAGTTACTGTTCCCACATCAAGCAGCACATGCCCTGTGTCTAGAATGATGTCTGAAGTAGTGTAGAATGACTCAGAGTATGATCTCTCCTCTTCTGCCCCCTCCCCACACACACATACTTCTTTTAGGGAGAAAGGCTGAGCTTTTAATTGCCAAGCAGAAATGACTTCCATCATGTAATGAAGGGGGAGATGTTTTCAAGTGTAGCCCTTGAACTGTTATTGTTATGACTCAGCTGACAGACCCTTCCAGTTTTTCCTGAAATGAACAGAAGAAAAACTCTGTATACATAAGACCACTAGCACTTGAGCATTGCCTGCAGGTGATTCCCGGTGATGCATGCACCATCTGAAGGTAAGCTCACAACAGGCTGGAGTTGAATACTCACCCTGCCTGTGTCCTCCCACTGTCTACCAGTTAGATTAGAGGATACCTCTAAGTTCCTCACAATAAATCAAAGATGAATTATAAGGCTCTGAAATAGTAGGTCCATTCAACCAATCATTTTAAAGAATCACAGTTACTATGATGACCATTCTTGTTTCAATTTGTCTGTAAAAAATATTATTTTTATTTCATCATGACTATATCTTTGAAAAGTCCTTTGGAGCCTCTCACCTCAGAATCACTAGTTCACACTCATCCTAGGTTGACAGATACCAAACTTATTGCTGTCTCGATGGTTTTTTGATGGCCCGTGTGAATTTCGTTGGTCTCAGTCCAATATGTAGTGACATGTGTCCACAGTCTGAAAAAGACTAGGATAGTGACTGGCACCCTTATTGGCAAAAGAAACTGGCCAAACAGTTAATGGATCTGAGGAATGTCCACTGCTCCCTCACAACCTGAGGTAACTCCTTCTTGTCAAGAGATAATGTTGAAGCATCAATGTTTTCTACCTATGTTATTCCTGTCTTGTGAGTGAAGAGATGCTCTCAGTATATAGGGCTTTTAATTTTGCACTTCTCAAGGGAGATTTTCATTTCAACCCTCATTTTTGCAGACACATTTTTGTAGCTACAAATAATTGTGCCATACCTGGGCCCGTGCTATTATTTCTGGGTTCAAAATTTCACCCAGAAAAATGGAGACTGGGTCAGTCCTTAATGGAAATCAGGCCATTTGTGAGCAGAGCAATAATAAACTGTTTTTGAAGAAGTTTAGTACAAACAAATCTATATGAGTATAATACCGGTAACTGGTGAGCATTAGAAACAGAGGATGAGAACTGTCATTTCTGTGTATTGCATTTTAAAGGTTTTGTACAGGGCTTTTATTTTTCCATTTGTTACTTTTCTTCTTATGCCTGACAAATAGCTATAACCATGTTAAATCATTCATTTGTGATAAAGAAAAAGGTTTTATTTATGCCTCTGAAGTTAGTTGAAAGTCTTAGAAACATGAAATTTATAACAAGTTCAAAACAGGTGAATTACACTCCAAGTAAATGTTGGCAGCTCTTTATCTTTTCCTTGTTTTCCATATTTAATTCCACCCTTGAAGTGTGGAATATGAATCATTTCCCCTTCATCTCTCTCTGGTTCACATCAAGTGAAGTGTTTTGAATTAATTATGTTAAATTATTAATAGCCCATGATTTGAAAACATTACAGGATTTGAGTAATGTTGTATCGGGCACCGTATGATAATTCTG
Source organism: Pelodiscus sinensis (assembly GCF_049634645.1). Lineage (NCBI taxonomy): Eukaryota > Metazoa > Chordata > Testudines > Trionychidae > Pelodiscus > Pelodiscus sinensis. The sequence continues at coordinate 82,977,993 of NC_134711.1, forward strand.
TGGTTTTCATGCAGTGGAGTACACTTCCAGTTGATAGGTAAAAATGATGGCTGTATTCCAGCAGCACTGAACTCAGTTCATTGTGAAACTGTGATGACTAGAAGTCATTAGAGCCTATTTTACATTTGAAGAAAAATCTCATCTTCAAACCAGAGAAGATAAACCTTTTGTGATTCCCAGGGACTAAGAGACCAGAAACCTTTGCAGTTCTGGGCATTCTCTATTTCTTCTCCTGTTTATTTTCCCCATTCTGACTTCTGTCCTTGTGTTATAATGATTCTCTTTCCAGTATGGGCAGTATGGACGTGCTTCTCTTTGGAGCACCAAATCACTTTGCCAAGTATTATCCTGAGACGGTTGCTTGAGGAAAACACTCTCTTGACCATCTTTTTCAGCACCCAGGAGCTCCCAACTTTGAGCATAGTATCGTTTTGCTGATGTCCATAACAGGTCTTCAAGAAATAACACAAGTTCCTACAGAGCATGTAATTAAAATTAGTTCTTATCGGGTGCGTCTAGACTGGCAAGATTTTGCACAAAAGTGGCCGCTTTTGCGCAAAAACTTACCAGCTGTCTATACTGGCCGCTTGAATTTGCGCAAGAGCACTGACTTTGTAATGTACAAAATCAGTGCTTCTTGTGCAAATACTTTCATGCTCCCACTTAGGGATAAGCCCTCTTGCGCAAGAATACTTGCACAAGTGGGCCAGTGTAGACAGGCACCTTAATTTTTTGCGCAAGAAAGCCCAATGGCTAAAATGGCCATTGGAGCTTTCTTGAGCAAAAGCGCGTCTATATTGGCACAGATGCTTTTGCGCAAAAGCACTTTTTGCACAAAAGCATCCTTGCCAATCTAGACGCTCTTTTGCGGAAATACTTTTAACGGAAAAACTTTTCTGTTAAAAGTATTTCTGCAAAATCATGCCAGTCTAGACGGAGCCATAGTGTGTACTGAAATGGAAGGTATAATATCACAACTTTTTCATTTTGTGCTGTTGTTTCACAGTGGCATGGATGTGCTTGTTGTTATCAGGACACAAACCGGCAGGACAGAAGCAATCTGCTCTGTAGTTTCCTCTGTTTCAAGTTCTCATAGTCTGGTAATTAGATTGAGCGAATGCAATTCCTCAGCAGTAACCCTGCACACTGTGATACACTTTGGAGTGAGTCATAGCACTGGAACAAAGGTCTTAGCTCAGGGTGCCCAAGAGCCTGCTGTCGATGCAATACTGCAGTACATTTATTATTATCCCTCTTGCTTAATTAATTCCATGTAATGGCAGCAGAATTTTGCTGATGCTCTTAACAAAGGTTTTAACAGGAATAGTTTTATTAGCTTGTTTACTTCAGAATAGCTTGCCATCTTGGATTAAACTCTGTGTGGATTTATAACTATATCCCTCCCCCTCCCCTACCCCGCCTCCCCATGTTTCTGTGACCTTTAAGGCACATCTGATAAAAATCAAAGGTCATGGATTCCAAAAGGATCGGTTCTAATAATAATGTCAAGCAGGTTCCCCTTAAAGTAGTTTTTTTTCCCCCTTTTACATTTTTTCCCCTGCAGTTTCACACCAGGATGAAAATTAACATGAATAAAATTAATGGTTTAATTTTGCAGGAGAAAGAAGAGGGTTTACAGTGCTCCACTAGGGAAAAGGGCTTTTGTCTTTGTTGATAACCTAAACATGCCTGCCAAGGAGAAATATGGTGCCCAGCCTCCCATTGAACTGCTGCAGCAATGGATTGACCATGGCTACTGGTTTGACAGGTGCAATAAATATTAATTAGTGTGCTTGGCTACAGAGGAGTAATGATATACACTGTTTCTCTGAAGCGTTAAATTGTAGTGTTAGTCTTTTATAATTCCTCATCTTCTCCGTCACAACAGGAAAACAGTTTGAGTTACACGATTCCCTGGATAGGAAAAGGAAAAAAAGGTGTATATGTTGCAGTGAATTACAGCAACCAAAAGGCAAGCCTATAGCTGAGAGTGACACAACATGTATTTTCATGTTTTTGAGAAAACACCATTAGTATTTAAACTGGCACTAAACTGTTTCCATTTTTTTTCTCGGTTGTTAAGGACTGCAACAAAAACACTTGCCTTCCAATGAGTGATTTTGTTTAAGGTTAAAATGCTGTGGAAAACCCTTTTCTGTTTTGTACCCAATGTTTAAAGGAACCATGTGTAATAGAGCTATGAATTTTTTTTACATGATTTAGTTGAATATTGTTGGCAGAAAGACTTCACCATCTTGCTGATTTATGTCTATTATATTTTGGTTGGGGAAAGTTACGTAATTTAAGAGCAAGCCTAGCAAATTTGTAAATATTTTTTTAAAATCTAGCAATGCTAAAGCACAAAACAATCATGGAAGCTACATTAACTGCTCTAATGTTAGTCAAAAGGAACAATTCTTTATATAGAGAGATTTGTAATGGGTTTTTTAATGGCTTACATGTATACACCTGGAATATAAACAAAACAACTGCTATTTACTTGGATAAAGAAACGTGAATTAAAAACTGGTATTTTCTGAAATGTTCTTTTTCACAGATAACACTTAAAAGCTTCTCTAGAAACTGTCAGAATATCTTTATACATATTCTTTTATTGAAGATTTTGTTTTCTAATGAAATGTGTGAAGTTGTATCGCAACTTTATTTGGCAGGCCTTGCCCATGTGGCTTTAGCACACCCTAAAACAGAAAGGTCTGAAACTTGGCCTGGTGTGGTGTCTGAACTTGAACTCTGTCCTTCCTCTCTGGCCCCAGCATAGATACTCAAATGGTTTAAATCGTCTATGCAGCTTTTCTATGATACAACTGTGAAAAGAAAAAAAAATAGAAATTCAGGTGATTTCAAATGTGCTTTCTCCAAGCTGTAGAATACATGCCCAAATTGAAAAGTGTACTGGTAGTGTACCAGTAATAGAATTGGTGCAGTATTGATCAGTTATTGAACTTAGAAAATAGTGACCCCGTATATACATTAATGACTTTTAAACATCTCTTCACCCTCCCCACTCCCCATTTGTGGAGGACATGACAGAAGTCCTGCCTACTTCAGTCAGAAAATGACACTTTTTTGTTGCCTGCTGTGTAAGCCATAATCAGGAATTTTGGGAGAGGCAGGTGGGAGGCATTAGGCACCTGGCATGCAGTAAGGCTGGTGGTTCTTCTTCTTCCTTATGACAGTCCATAACAAGCAAATATTTGCTGATACTGCTTGACAATATAGCCACAGAAGCAAGCAGCTGGTATCATTTCATGGCCCAAGAAAGCCATGGTTTTCTGTGGTGGTCAAAATATTGTTGGCAAAACCATTAAGGATTCCTGATGGGAGAGATATTCTGACACAAAGCTCTGATCTCAGTTTTAGCAGCGACAGTGGTCTGGTCCCTTACGGATCCTGGTGCCAGACTATGGCTACTGGAGCGCACAGTGCTTTGGTTCTGTTTCTTCCTGCTCCCATCCCAGTCTGTCCAATACCTGGGGCAAGAAAAGAAACAAGTGGTATTCTAATCAGCCTTACTCCCCCAGGGAAATCCCCAGCTGTCCTGTTAGAGTGGTGGCCTTGTCCATTTTGTGCTACCAGAGCAGTGCAAAAGGGCTAGAGCCAGTCTCTGGAAGCTGGCCCTAGAAATATATATATATCGACCTAGAAGCTGAAGGGGAGGGTAATTTGGTGATACTCTCCTGACTGAGGGCTGTGATCCATTTGCCTCCACAGCATGAGGAAGGCTGCACCCTCTAGAGAGGATTATGAATGATCTCTGTAAGTGAGAAAATATTAACAAACACAGCTAACTTTCCTAGACACCAGGCTGTTGTGATTTTTAATTCCCTTTTGGTCATCTGTTTAAAATCCACTGAGAACTCAAAGGTGTACTTCTACTTGTTTATGTGGGTTTATTTGTTTGTGTCTATATAAATCTGTTAAATACAGACACAAAGTCTTTGTGGAGGGACAAGTCTCCTAAATATGCTAATGAATGCTTTGAAGAGTACATAAAAGCTAGGCAAACACTGGGAGTGGGAGGGGGAACAAAAGGTACTCTAATGAGGGAACAAAGACCTCAGTTTTGAACCAGAAAGTCTCATGTGCTGTAACTAAACGCCCTGCCAACATAACACAGGTGAACACCACAGGAGCAGTTGAGTAAATTGGATTAAGAGAGGCATAACCAGTCTTCTGTGTTAGCAGTGCATTCATCCCAAAATTCATGTGTGCATCTGTTATATACTTGGGTCTTTGTATCCTAGCAAGTTTCAAGATATTTAAGCAGCTAAGCATTTACCTCTAATAGGTTACATGTAACAGCATAGCCATGAGATGGGAAGAAAAAGGTGTCAAGGTGTGCTCAATTGAGGTAAAGTGCAAAACATTCTGCGAAGTACAGAAATAGACTTGGGCTATGTTGATGATAAGGAAAAAACGCCGCCTAGATGCAGGCAGAAGGAGATGAGTAATTTTCCAGTATCCGTGAGAAATGAGGAACTCCCTATACATCTCTGTTTCTTTATACCAGAAATTAATCTGTTTTAATTAATATTGTTTCTCTCCACAGGGGCATGTGCATTGGTATGTTAAGGATTTATTACAGGCATCATTCTTGAGGAAAGGATCTACCAAAAAGCTGCATATTAAATGTCTTCCAGAACACAATCGAGCTCGTATTCAGTTTTATTGCTTTAAGTTACCAGCCCCATAGCAACAGGCTGCGCCACTGAGAGCAGTATGACTCCAACTCTGTTTAGACCTGGGTTTCTTCATTTCTATGGTCCCAGTGAAATACTACAGTCTTGGAAGGAGGTGGTAGACTCTGAGGCTGCATCTAAGCTACAAAGTTCTATTGGAAAAAGATATGCAAATTGCAAACCGCAATTTGCGTATCTTTTTCTGCTTTTCTTCCAGAAGAGGCTTTTCTGACAATTGGCCCATCTACACTGGGCTACATGTCAGGAAAAAAATCCTTTCAGAATATCTCTTCTTCCTTGTAGAATGAGGTTTACAGGGATGCCAAAAAAAGCATCTGCTTTTCCGAATTTTTTTCGGAAAAGCAGACATTTTCCTTGGACATGGCAGAGCTTTTCCAGGATCCCGGAAAAACTCTGCAGTCTAGACATACCCTGAGATACTCCAATTCCAATCTCTACAGGGCTTTTATTGAAAATTACTTGGATTTTGATTTCTGATCTTAAAGGAGTAGTCTGTGCAGAGAAAAGGTAAAGATGTATGCACCGTGGTCTTTGCTGCTTATGAGGCTGGATGTTGCTGCATGCTGCACCAATTGCATCCTTTTTGGAAACAGTCATATTCAAATCTAGGTAGAAAGGGTTGTGGCATTCTGGCCTGGAGAATACACAAAGATAGGTCATGATTCTCCCTGAAGAGGAGAAGTTTGTTGGCCAGTCAAAAACGGAAGCAAGCTTTCCTCACCATTCTGGCAATCTGCATTCCAGGAGTCCAGCATGGTCACACAATGCTGACAACCTCATCATAGACAGAGGACTGGGGTTTTGCAAGTTGTTTGAAGTATTTTCTCCTTCCTAGAAACATCACTTGTATCTTTTGAGCCAGCTGTTCTTCACCTATCAGCTGCTTTCTTCAAGGCATGGAACACTTTCATGATGGCTGTATCAGAGAAAAAGGAGAACTACAGTAAAGGGTAATCTCCATGTAGGTAGCAAATAAGAAATCTGAGGCTTCTCATGATTATTCATGGTACATGTTAAAGATAGGCAGGAGGGAGAATTGAGCCAAGTGGAAGGAACTCCACATCATAGGGTGTGTCTAGACTACATGCCTCCTTCGACGGAGGCATGTAGATTAGCCAGATCGGAAGAGGGAAATGAAGCCGCGATTAAAATAATCGCGGCTTCATTTAAATTTAAATGGCTGCCCCGATCTGCCGATCAGCTGTTTGTCGGCAGATCGGGGGAGTCTGGACGCGACGTGCCGACAAAGAAGCCTTTCTTCATCGACACAGGTAAGCCTCGTGAAACCAGGTTTACCTGTGTCGATGAAGAAAGGCTTCTTTGTCGGGGCATCGCGTCCAGACTCCCCCGATCTGCCGACAAACAGCTGATCGGCAGATCGGGGCAGCCATTTAAATTTAAATGAAGCCGCGATTATTTTAATCGCGGCTTCATTTCCCTCTTCCGATCTGGCTAATCTACATGCCTCCGTCGAAGGAGGCATGTAGTCTAGACACACCCATAGTGGCTATAGTGTCAATGAGCCAGTGCTGATCACAGCTTCCTGGGATCTGTATCATAGAAACAAGAAGGTATAGCTGAGTGCTACCACATTTACACTAATCATGTCAAAAATTAACACCTTTTTGGAAACTTGTTCTGTATCACATTGAAAAAAATGACAGGCTTCTCAGTACCCTCCTCTCCAGAAGCTTGTATCCTGGAGAAGCTGAACTTTGAAGAATCTGACAGATGCTAACCCCAAATTTTGCTGTTGGCTGCTCAGTTACTTATAAAAGAATGAAAAATCCTGACTTTCCCTCCGCATTTGGGAATCATTGCATCAAGCTTGGTACCTTATGACTCTGCACAGCTGTATTCTGAGAAGATACATAAGTATGCACACACCTGGTGTTATTTAGCTAATTATTTAAATAAACAAAGGACATTATGTAAATGGGAAAACCTAGGGGGAAATCATTGATTTTATCCTCTTCTACTTTACACCTATTCATGTCCTCATCATATCTCTCTTTCTTTTCCTTCCCTACCTATTTAAGTCATATGTTACCATTGTAATTTCTTTTTTTGAAAAATGAAACACCTCTTGTTGTATTTTGTCAGGTCTATGCAGAAAATTGAGTAAAATTCTACAGAGAGAGAGAGACAGACAGGCAGAGAGAGATGCCATTAGCACTGTATGACCGAAAAAGTCAGAGGCTGTTTTTGACATAGCAGCAAAGGAGACAGCTATGTTTAAATCAGTTCTCCCTGTGTCTGTCTACAATGGTGACTATTGTTCTGGCAACAAACAGAAACACATGGAAGTGAGCCGCTGCACTGAGTATAGAGTGACCAGCCATTTAAAGGGGCAGAACATCATACAGATCACTGTTGCATTTGACCTGGAGACTTCCCTACGTAAGAATTCTATCCAGTGCAGAGCAAGTATCCTGGAGCATTGCAGGGTTTCTGTCTTCCTTGTGGGGTTACTGGGAAATGAGGCAGACTGAAGAGAGAGACAAATAAATCTTCCTTACACACACACACACACACACACATACACGTATGCACACACATGTTGAAAATCAAAGCTGGTGAAGCCCTAAAATATTCTGGCAGCACATAAGACCGCATGCCACCGTACATCATTTGTTATTTCTTCACACAGTAAAACTAATCATGAAATTATAAAGTTAAATTTATGTATAGCATATTTTGAAAACTACCAGAGCCGGCTGCGTGGGCTGTTTATTCTTGATCCTTTAATAAAAGAGCCCACTCTCCAGGCACAAAATCAGAAAGAAAGACTATGTGGCAAGCCTTTCTTTATGCTGATTTTTGGGACAGTATTTAGCAGCTTTAATTTTTCTTTTTATCCTCCTTCATCCAGCATATTGGTTTAGAATGTTCCAGAAGGAAAAGGTTTGTCTAATTCCTGAGTGCTGTATAAAGGACAGTTTGGGTTTCACAAGGGAAGAAAAGAGGAAAATTAAGGTCCAGTCCTGTCCATCCCATAATTCTGAATGTGTTTGGTGCTATTGATGACTGCCTCACAATTGCACTAGTAATCACGGTGCATTAAATATATAATATATTTGATATAGGTCCTGCAAATTGCACTAATACTTTTCTCCTTAGATTCACAAATCAGGAGACTGACATAGCTCCAAGAGTTAAGATGCTTCAAGGATAAACCACCATCCCTCCACTGTCTATTGATACATTATTTATACACTACACACAGTATTTTTCTATATTAAAGGGGAAAACATTGTGTTTCTAGAGTCTTCCTTTTACTTACATAGTTTCCATTCTCAAAGGCCTTAAACCACATAATAGCCCTACTCTATCCACAGAAGGCTGGCTGCAACTCCAGCCCCTCTTGCTGGTGAGGCTTCAGTTGGGTAATGTGTATTTTTTAATTGTTATATGAATTGTTCCTCCCTTGCAGATGCTGCATCAATGGCAGGCCTGGGCAAAATATGGCCCGTGGGCCAAATCCAAGTCACCAAGCCACCAGATCTGCCCGCAGAGGCAGTAGGGAGCCCCAGGCAGGCTCCCCTGCTTGCCCCGCACGCCGCTCAGAAACGCAAGGGACGCATTCTTCCATGATACTAATGGTCTGGGATGGAGGTGGAGTGCAGAAAGGAGCTTGGGGTAAGGGATAAGGATGCAGGAGGGACAATGGAGTCTGGGAGGGTGTTTGAGTGAATGAGGTGGTTGTGACCTAGGGCAAGGGATTGGAGTGCAGGGGTTTAGGATGTGACCTAGAGTAGGAAGGAATAGTGATCTGGGGCAGAAGATTGGGGTGCCAGATCTGGGAGGCTGGCTGCAAAGAGTATGGGTGCAAGAGGGGGACAGAGGGTTTGGATATGTTAGTATGGGTGCAAGAGGGGGACAGAGGGTTTGGATATGTTAGTTGGGGGGCAGAGAATTGGGAAAGGGAGGGTCTGAGGTGCCAGGGGCAGGCTATGTCCAGGAGACTTACCTCCCAGCAGTCAAACCTGCCTGCCTGCCTGACCATGTGCTTGTGTGAATAAATGAGATAAGAAGAGGGGGCCTGGTTCTTTCTGGCTGCCTGTTATTCAAACAGGAAGCTCCCATTGGCCAGTTTCTGTCTAGAAACTGGCCAATGGGATTGATGTGGGGGCAGCTCCTGAAGTTTACCTCATTCCTCTCCAGTTTTGCAACAGAAACGGGACCCAGCAGCCTTGTTTGTGAGCCACAAGCGGGGCAAGCAGGGGAACCTGCCTGGGGCTCCCCACTGCTTCCGCGGGCCTGATCCAGTGACTTGGTAGGCCAGATCCAGTCCATGTGTTTTGCCCAGGCTTGAGCTAAAGGCTTCCCTGACCCAATCTGGTTGCAGGAGTACACACATGCGTGGAGGGGCTATGCTGGGGTGGAGAGCCCTTTTTGAGACAGGGGCCACTAACCCACAGAAAAATCAGTTGGGGGCCACACACAAGTGAGAAGCAAAAAAAAAAACCCCTTCACTGTGGTAGCCCCCAACTGAGAAGGAGAAAAACATTCTCCACAATCCCCTTGCACACCAGAGGCTGGGGAACCCAGGTTAGTAGATTCTGTGTCCTCCAGCCCTGTGGGGGGACAGTAGGAAGGCTGGAGCACCAGCCTGGGCTCCCCACTCCTAGTGGGAAGCCCCGAGTCTCAAGTGCCAGATTCAGGCAATCCAGGGGGCCACATTCGTCCCCCTAGGCATTAGGTTCCCCACCGCTGGGCTATGCAATGAAACTCAGTGGTGGCACCATTACACAGTGCTATGTCTCCCCTGCCTCTTCTGTGCTTGAATGGACCTCTGCATAATTTTCTAATGCTAACAGTAAGCAGTAAAGAAACTAAACCCGTAGAGAGACTTATTTGGTCCACTCAAACTTGCTGCATTTTTGAGATCTCAGACTGCTTCCGTGTCCCCCTCCTCTTTAAGAGAAGAGAAGAAATGTTGAGAAGTGGCAGAGCTGTCTTATATTATGATCCATTCTTTACCATTGTCCATAGCACATTTCAGGTGGAAATGGACCAAATTTGAGTAAAATGAATGTTGAGATCTGAGAGAGGCAACAGACTGCTGCTGTGAAGGATGGTGGGAATTAAAGAGGAATGTAGCAGTGCACGGAGGGAGAGGGAAATAGACAACAAGCCTGATTGGTAATGCTCTTGTGTCTTATTGAAATAGAATAAAACAGAACAACCACAATGAGAGAAGAGTATTCATTTTTCAGAGACAAAAGGAGAGTCACAGAAAGCCTCAATAAATAAAGTAGGACTGAACTGCTACTATGCTATGCCTGTGTAACCACAGAAATCAGTACAGCTGTAAGGGCACAAAAGTGAAGTTACTGAGTGGAGAATCTGGCCGCTGTGTGTGAACAAAGGGAAAGGGAATTGATCATTTGTGTGTAAATACGCAGTATCTATTGAATATATTGGCTGTGCCCTTCCCTCATCCATCCTTGCTCTTTCCCCACACTACCAAATTGAACATGATGGCCTCTGGAGGATAAAAGCTGCCTTGGAGGGTTCTTGTGCATATCATTGCATCTTGTTACAGCTGAGGGGAGGAAGGTTGTTTTTAAGGAGACTAGCAATATGGAAGCAGCAGCAATTTATTCTTTAAACATTTTTCACTGATTGACAGTTCAGGGATTTGCCTTTTGTGAGTAATTTCTTTGAGAATGTAAATCTTAATTTGCTGCTCTTCAAATGCTTAACCAAACTCCAAGGACAGTGATTTTAAACTTAAATATTTAGAATGACAATGTGATATCTATTTGCCTTAGAAAAGAGTTCTTTCTGGTAGCATCAGAGTCGGCTTCAGATGGAGACAGTTATCCCCTTCATTTGCAGTAAACACCATAGCCTGCCCTTATTTTGTGGATATGGCTTTATCATGCTTTCTGAGGTTCATTTAGTGCTACCGAGATGGCATGGTGTGTTTTATATTAGCCATTATACAGGGCACGTGGAGGGGAAAAGGAGGAATTTGTTCAGTTTTGGTAATTAGACAAAAAGCCCTTTTAAGTTGTTTTTGTTTTAGATGCAGGAAAGATGCTGGTGTGATACAAGTCAAGGACACATTCATGGTTGTAGCTATGGCCCCTCCTGGTGGTGGAAGACATGAAGTGACTCCACTTTCTCTTATTTCAAAGTAATCTCCGTAGACACTTTTATTAATGAAGCTGGAATATTCTCTTCACAACTAGTAGCTGATTGACATTTTAACCAGGACTTTGGGGGCAGTTCTGAAACGATATTCAAGAGCAATACCAAGCAACTTTTCTATTGTGTTCTGTTACAATATTTTCAATACTATGTGCCAAGCTGTTGAGTTACCCCTTCATATCCCATCGAAGTCAGTGACAGCGGCGCCTCTCCCCAGGAGAGGAGAAAATGGTGCTGTGGCGGTAAAGCGTATCACTAAAGTAAAGACTGCTATTTATACATTAAAATAAATGCTCTGGTGGTTTTCAGCTATATAAGTCATCGGTCATTTCCCTCAATCACATATAAAGGTAGGACCAAAGTCCATCTAGCTCCGTAGCCTATCTCTGACAGTGGCTAGCACCAGGTACTTCAGGGAAGAATGTCAGCACCCTCACAGCACGCTGCTACACAGAGACAACTGGCAATAGAGGAGGGGTAGAGTGAGGGCAGCAGTTTCAGCAGATGTTACTATGCGTGCTCAGTCCACGTGAGCATGCTCAGTATATGGCATGTAGCAAATCTGGAGGGAGGGTGACATGATCCCCTCCATGCCCTCCACATGCATTGCCTCTGCACCTAGGTAATCATCTGCGTGCACAACAGGGTTCATCATCTAGGGGCTGAATTCTCCTCTAGCTGGGGGGTGCTAGACCCCGCCCCACCCCACCCCAGGTCTCACCTCCTTTCCATTCCTTCCCCCAGGCCCCTGCCCCTGCTCTGCTTCTTCCCACCCCTACCCCACTTCTTCCCTGCCTCCTCCCCTGGGGCATGCCCAGTCCTGACCCTCCCTCCCGGAGCTTCCTGAATGCCATGAATCAGCTGTTCGTGGTGCTCCAGAAACACTGGGAAGGTTTGGGAGGGTGGAAGCTGGTCACGGGGGCCTTCAGTGAGTAAGAGGTTCAGGGGAAGAATGGGAGCTTAGCTGCCAGTGGGTCCTCAGCGCCCATTAATTTTCCCCATGGGTGGTCCAGTCCCAGAGCATCATCCTGATTTCTAATAGTGAGCAGCACAAAGTTTAATACAATCAGAATTTGTTATTGGCGTTGATGATGACAGTGTGGATTTCTGGTTATTTATATAAATCCATTTTGCACTGTTAATTTAAATAGTAAAAAGCAATATTTTATAAATGACCAAATAAATCTTACCTCCTACCATTAACTCATAAGAAGACAGCAATATACGAAACATGCCCTATATTCACAAAGAAACATTCCCTCCGGATCCTTACCTTATGATTTGTTGCAGAAATAAAACTAGCCTATCAGAATGGCTATACTTTTATAGATCTGTGTGCAACACGTTTTCCAGTTACTTTGTTAGTCAGAGTTCATTTTCTTTGTGTCAAGTAGCTATTCTCTTCTCCTCATGTAGGGAATGACTTAACAAGATGTGAGCTGGCACAGATGGGGAAAGGTTGTACTTAGGAGGTAGAACCTGACACTCAGGAAAAGTTTCAACAAGACAAGAGGTAACAGCAGATACTGAAATAATGTATGGCTGCAGTTAAAAAGGGAAGCTAGTTCTGGGCAAGGAATAACTTTATACAGGCGAAAGATAGAGTTGAGGAATGTCTTCTAATATGAGACACAGGGAGGCAGACACAGAGTAAGGAATAACTTTAATAAAGAAGAAAGGAAGTCAGAAGGAGGAGTTAAGTGGACCATTCAGATTGACAGAAGTGTCAAGAATGGACTCATGGGAATACAGCTGGTGTACCCTTTTCAGTAAGATCATGGAGGTGGGGGGAAACAGCTGCAAATAACTCAAGAAGAGGTATCCTTGGGTGTGTCTAGACTACAGGGTTTTGTCGACAAAAGTGGACTTTTTTGTCGACAAAACTATACCTGCGTCCACACTGCCTTTGAGTTATGTTGACATAACGTTGACAAAACTCAGCAGTTTTGTCGACGTATGTAAACCTCATTCTACAAGGAATAATGCCTTTTGTTGACAGAGTTCTGTCGATAGAAGGCATTATTGCATCTACACTGTCCTTTGCGTCCACACTGTTATGTCGATAAAGCGGCTTGCTTTGTCGACAGAACTGGATGTAGTCTAAGACGCTCTTTGTCGACAGAAGCTTTGTCGACAGTATCTGTCGACAAAACTTCTGTCGACAAAACCCTGTAGTCTAGAAATACCCCTTAGGTGAAAATGTGAAATGGCGCTAAATTGTCAAATACTAAGTAGTAAAGAATGCCTATGGTTAATTGGAGCAAACAGATCTTCTTTGTCTTTATTTTACACTATGGCTTTGTCTACACTACAAGGTTTTTGCACAAAAACTGGTGGAGTGTCCACACCTCAAGCGTGTTTTTCTGCAAGTTAATCAACAGAACAGAGGGCTTTTGCCAGTAAAGTTATTCCTCTTCCCACGAGGAATAGCTCCTTTATGCGCTACAGCTATTGCACAAAAAAGCAGGTGTGGACGCTCAGGAGGGTTTTTTGCGCAAGAAACCCCTATCAGAAAAAGCACAGGTGCTCTGATGGCCATTCTGTGAATGGTCATCAGAGCTTTCTTGTGCAAGAGTGTCCATGCTGTGTGGATGCTGTCTTGCACAAAAGTATATCATTTTTGCGATGCACTTTGAGGTCTGGACGTGCTTTTGCACAAGAAGTTTTTGCGCAAAAACTCTTCCACAAAAGGCTTCTTGTGCAAAAACCCTGCAGTATAGACAAAACCTATGTGTATTTAGTAGTGGATCCAATTTATCCTAAGCTTCATCAGTCCAAGAATGTAGAGACTCTCCTGTTTCTATTTTAAATTAGTATATTTGGTAACCTAGTGGACTGTTTTGTTGCTTTTGCTATCACTTGGCTAGCCTGGGTCATACTCTTTTCTGTATTTTACATGCAAGATAACACTGTTTTCTCATAATATGGCTCCCCATATATATATATGTCAACAGAACACCAGGTAAAGGAATTAATTTCCAAGAATTAATAAATAAGGCTTCTTGCAATGGAGAACTGCATTAGTTCTGAAATATCAGCTTTGTTATTTTCTGAGAATGTTCAATGTTCTGTGGAAAGTCTGTTCATCATGGGTTTTCAATAGTCAAGTCCCATCTTTGTAAAAGGCACAGTCTAATAATGAGGTCCTGTCACAAAACAAAGGGGCCACAGATGCCTTTCACTTCCTTGTTCCATCAATACAAATCAAATGGACAAGGTGACTCAAGAGGTGGCACCATTGCCTTCTGAACACCCTGTGTGGGCTGCTTCAGACATTCTTGCTCACACTGGATCCCAGGCATTGAGACCCACCCGCCTTGCTGGGTTTCTGAGCCTAAGCTACTGCCCAAGCAGGAATCATTACACTTCTATTTTTGACCCCATAGTGCAAATCCCACTGAGATTCACTGCTGGGGGCGGGTTTGATTTTCTGAGTTTTTTTCTTCAGTGAAGACACACCCTTAAACAGCCCACACAAGAGGAAGCCAAACACTTGACTCTACAGCCATCTATCTCACTTTAATAAATCCTGCTGCAAGGAGCACTTGTACAATGGTTTTACAACTCTTACCTCAGAGCCCACCTAAAACTTAATAGTCCCAAAACAAAAGTTTCTAGGCTCCAGCAGTAGCAACTCCTTCTGCTGTAAGGCCCCAGGCTTCTTCACTGTCTGGAGAGCTTTGGAGGGTTTTTTGTTTTTTGTTTTTTTTGGCTTGGTCAGGACCTCTCTCAGGTCTCCCTACTAGGAGAGATTCTGCCTAGTTCTGACTCCTAGGCTGTGTCCAGACTCAGGGGTTTTTTCGGGAAAAGTAGCCTTTTTCCGAAAAAACTTCACCTGCGTCTAGACTGCAGCCGCGTTCTTTCGAAATTAAATCGAAAGAACGCGGCTTTTCTTTCGACGGCGATAAACCTCATTTCACGAGGAAGAACGCCTTCTTTCGAAAGTGCTTCTTTTGAAAGAAGGCGTTCTTGAATGTAAATAGGGCTTCTTCGAAAGAGAGCATCCAGACTCACTGGGTGCTTTCTTTCGAAAAAGCGGCTTGCTCTTTCGAAAGTTCCGCGTGCAGTCTAGACGCTCTCTTTCGAAAGAGGCTTGTAGTCTAGACATAGCCCTAGGGAGCACCTCTCTGCAGAAGATTCATGTGCTCACGAGCTTTCCCAACTGAGCCTCTGCTAAGGTTCAGTCTCCATTATAACCTTCCATGGGTATAACTCAGGAATGTAAAAAATCCATCTCATAAAAATCTAGGCCTCATACAGACAGGGTGCGTCTAGACTGGCAAGATTTTTCGCAAGAGCACTGATGTTCTACTGTCTGAAATCAGTGCTTCTTGCGCAAATACTTTGATGTTACCGTTCAGGAAAAAGCCCTCGTGTGGAAATGATTTTGCGCAAGAGGGCCAGTGTAGACAAGCAGCTAAGACGTTTTGCGGAAAAGCAGGCTAAACGGAAAAAAGCCCTAGTGGCCGTTGGGACGCTCCGTAGCTGCAAGCCAGCTCCTGACTTCCTGGTAACCCGAAACCTCTTAAAGGCAGACCAGACTGCTGAGGCCACGAGGCAGAAGCCCTTCTGGGACCTCTGACCACAGCTCTGCCACACGGCCCCTACTGTCCCCAACACCACCCAGACCATGATGGCAGCTCCGGGGGGGGATCAAGCACCCTCACCCCCAGCACAGGAGGCCCCAAGGGGCAGAAAAAGAAGGGCCCCATCCTGGTCCTCAGGGGAGCTGGAGGCACTGCTGGACCTCTGGCAGGAGGAGGAGGCCCTGCATGACACCCACTCCCGGCGCTGGAATGCAGACATCTTTCACTGCATGGCCCAGGCACTCGCCCAGCAGGGACACCAGCCTGGACCCTGGAGCAAGTCCAGGCCAAAGTGAAAGAACTTCACCTGGGCTATGTCCAGGCTAGCGAGGGCCAGGGGGCAGGAGCCAACACCTGCCCCCACTACCGACGGCTTCACACCATCCTGGGCCAGCCAGCACCGCAGGGACCGGACGTCCCTGTGGACACCTGCATGTGTTCCCCCCGTCACCAGGACCACCGAGGCGGGGGAAGGAGACAGCAGCAGTGGGTCAGAGGATGAGGTCAACACTGCCACCTTGCAGGCCCCCTCCGGCAGCCCCGACGTGTCTCGTGCATCCTCGGAGGCTGGGGAAGGATCCACCAGTGAGTGTTGCACTTTGCACACACATGGGCGGGGGAGGGAGGAGCCAGGCACCGGGCGGGGGAGAGCACGTCACTCAGGCCACGTGAGCTGCATGGGCTGTGTAGCATTAGGCAGTATGCAGCACGTACAACCATGTGGCGGCAGCAGGCAGCTCCAGGGCACGCCTGTGACCGTGCTGCTCACACACATCCGGTGGGACCGGAGGGAAGGGTGGATGCCAGCTGGAACCAGTCAGGGCCCCAGGGACTCAGCCCAGAGCCCGCACCTCTGGAAGGGCGCAGCACGCAGAACGGCACACTGTCCCATGCCTGGCTGTGAGGTGCAACCAGCTGCTCCTGGGAAAACCGCAGTGTCACAGCGCGTGAGCGTGGCCCCCACTGAGCCCCTCGCCTGCTCCCAGTGCCTTGGCTGGCCCCCCGATGGAAGTCCCCACTGCGGCCACACATGTTCCTAGGGCCGCCTGAGTTTTGCTGCAAGGATGGTACACTCTGCAGTCACTCTCCTGGTTCCATCCAGGAGACATCCCACGTGATGGGGATCTGAGAGCCCAGACCACGTCTGCTAGATGTGCTCCCAGGCACTGTGTGGGGATTCATCTCACTCCCTGTGAAACACCATTGATTATCCCAAAGCCTCACAGCCTCCACTGGCAGGGAGTTCCACAGGTGAACACAACACAAGCGCCCTCCCACCCTCCAAGGGACCAGGACACAGACCGGTGGTTCCAATATATGGAGGAGGACCCTACTCCAAGGGCGGTCCTGTATGCAAACATACAACACAGGGGGAGGGGAGTAACCGAGTGGGCCCAAGCCACACTACTGGGGTCACCTGGGCTCAGGGGTGGAGGGCATGAGGTGCCTGACTGACCCATCCATTCTTCTGTTCCCTGCAGCGGGACCAAGCAGAAGCCGGGGATCCTCTAGCCCTGCAGCAGCAGCAGCAACACCCCCAGCCGCCCAACCACCACGGCGGTGGCTCCGCCACTGGGACCAGTTCCTTCGGTGCCATGTGCAGGCTGTCAAGCATGTGGAGGCAGCCATCACTCGGCATGTGGAGGTGGATCTGCATTGGCGCCAGGAGGCCTGGGGCTCCTTCCAGGCCCAGTGCGTCCGCATGGCAGATTCAATCGCCACCCTCACTGCACACATTGGCCATGCCATCCATTATGGCATGGCCTTGCCCCATGCACCCGCCATCCCTCCCCTAGCACTGCCCCTGCCCCCTCCTGCAATGGCCCCTCCTGCTCCTGTCCCTGCCCCTCCTGCTCCTGCCCCTCCTGCTCCTGGTCCTGCCCCTCCTGCCCACTTCCCCGTGCTACCTGCTCCAACGCGGCCTGCCCCCCACGTGCAGGTCCACCTCCGCAGGAGCAGTCGCAGGGGCCACCCCTCCCAGGAGTAGCTTCTCCCCCTCCCAGTTGAAGGTCTCCTCCCCCTCCCATCCTAGATCTCCCCTCTCCCATTGTAAATAAAAAGTTACAAGTTTTTGTGTTCAAGAAAAAACTGTTTGTGGTTTATGGGGAGGGGAGGGGCAAGGGTAGGGGATGGGAAGGAGTTGTAAAGGGAGACCGTGGTGACCCTACTATGGGGCCTGGGAGAACATGTCCGTCAGGGCCTCCCGGATGTGCACCCCATCCTGGTGCGCCTGGCGGATGGCAGCTGTGCCGGGCTGTTCATAGGCCTAGCCCTCGCCTGCCATTCATGCCGGGAGGAAGGCCTCCCCACTCTGCACCACAAGATTGTGGAGCATGCAGCACGTGGCCACTACTTCCGTGACATTCTGCTCACCCCTCTCGAGACGGGTGAGCAAACAACGGAAGCGGGCTTTCAAGCGGCCGAAGGCGCACTCCACTTAGTTCCAGGCCCGATTGAGGTGGTCATTGAACCGGGCCCAGTTCTGGTCCGGCCGCCCCGTGTAGGGCTGCATTAGCCAGGGCAGCAGGGGGTAGGCCGCATCCCCCACGACACAGATGGGCATAGGCACATCCCCGACAGTAGACTCCCGCCGGGGGAAGTAAGTGCCCGCCTCCAGCCTGCGAAACAGGCCGGAGTTCTGGAGGATTCGGGAGTCGAGTGCCCTGCCAGACCAGCCCGCATAAATGTCCAGGAAGTGGCCATGGTGGTCCATGAGGGCCTAGAGTACGATTGAGCAGTACCCCTTCCTGTTCATAAAATGGGCCGCTCAATGCCCCGGGGCCTGGATGGAGATGTGGGTTGCATCCAGGGCT
This sequence comes from Pelodiscus sinensis, assembly GCF_049634645.1. Taxonomy (NCBI): domain Eukaryota; kingdom Metazoa; phylum Chordata; order Testudines; family Trionychidae; genus Pelodiscus; species Pelodiscus sinensis. The sequence goes on from NC_134711.1 coordinate 82,996,272, forward strand.
CCCCCGCAGTTGGAGAACCCGAGGGCAGCGAAGCCGGCCACCGTAGCGTCCACGTCGCAGAGGCAGATGACTCTCGGGAACAGGATGTCGTTGATGGCATGGACGACCTGCAGAAGGGTGCAGAGAAACACAGGGGAACACATCACATAAGGCAGGGTGAGTGTGCGCTCCCTTGGGCCCCCCCCCCATGATGCCCTCTGTGCTCACGCACACACACACACCAGGGCCTCCTCGCCCCACGCCCTCCTCCCCCTCCACCAGAAGGCCTGTGCAAGTGAGGGACGGCCCAAACCCCTGGGTGACCCAGCCTGGAGTCTTGGCTGCCCCTGGGCATGGAGTGCAGCACCTTCTCCTCACCCCACTCCCCCTGGGACTTACCTCCATCATGACGACACCGTCGGTGGATCTGCCCACCCCAAACTGGTGTGCCACTGATCGGTAGCTGTCCGGGGTGGCCAGCTTCCATAGCGCGATGGCGACCCTCTTGTTGACGGGGATGGATGCCCGCAGCCGGGTGGTGGTTCTCTGGAGCGCAGGGATGAGCCAGGCACACAGCTCCAGGAACGTCTGCTTTTGCATGCGGAAGTTCTGGAGCCACTGCTGGTCACCCCATTGCCCCAGGACCAGCTGGTCCCACCAGTCCGTACTGGTGTCCAGTCTCCACAGTGGCCTCTCCACACTGGAGTGGGGATGCCACAGGGATGCCATGGCCTCCGTGGTGAGGGAGTCCAAAGCAACCTGCGCCTCCAGGTCCTGGAAGAGGAGGGCAGCAGCCTGGAGCACCAGCTGCAGACACTCCAAAATGGCCGGAAGGGGCCAGAGCAGGCACATGGCCACCCCTGGCTCCATGGCAGACAAAACAAGCAAGATGAAAAAAAAACCAGGCAAAGGCACTAAAAAGCAAAAGGTAGTAGTGTCCAAAAAGGCAAAGGACAACCACCAAAACTGCTACGGCTGTCAGTCCCTGCAAAAGATCCTATAGCTCGCAGCAGGAGAGAAACGGCTGTCCGGGGAGATCCCTTTAAGCACGTGTCTCAAAGGAGCTCCAGCCCCCACCCCCGGAAAGGGCTGGTGCCCTTTTGCCCTCTTCAAAATGGTTCTGGGCTTCTGCTTTTGAGCAAAAGCGTCTTGCCGATGTAGACACGCTTTTGTGAAAAGTGCATCGTTGTTACGATAACTCCGGGACCAATCGAGATGCTCTTTTGCGGAAATACTTTTAATGGAAAAACTTTTCCGTTGAAAGCATTTCCGCAAAATCATGCTGGTCTAGACGTAGCCACAGTGTTTCTCCTGTCAACATGGAGGTGGATTGACTACACCATTAGGAGAAGGTCTCCCATGGACACAGCAGCACATTCACTGAAGCACAACGGCGGCACAGCTGCACTTATGAAGGGGTGCCATGGCAGTATTGGAAGTGTAGGCCTGCCCTAAGCCTGTGATTATGCCCAGCTGCTGCTTACTTAATTAACTGCCTTGCAGCTACTGAGGCAGTTAACTATCCCCAGGGAAGCTTGGGATGGCTCACTCCTTTCAGTGGATCTTGTCATTAGTAGGTTGGTCATCTGACTCCCATAAAGAACCAGCCTGTGACAGTGACCCCCATATTTGATCCATTTCAGGAAACCTAGCTTAGTTCCTCAGTGGCTTAGTGTTCTTTCCATGGATTTAAATAAATAACAAGCCCCAACAAATAGTGGTAGGGAAGAAGTAAAAGACTATAATGCTTGTATTTTTTTATCATATTACAAAGGAGCAGAAGTTCTTCAGTCACATAAGAAACTGCACTGGCTCGATATTTCTTCCTTTTGAATTCAATTTGTGCACTTTTAGATTTGTTTGTAATTGTATGTCTGCACTAAAGCTGTTACTCCAATTAGGACAGAATCATATTGTTGACTTTTTAGCGTCTATAGCTGAATGCAAAGCTTGGCTAGAGGAGCTGTATAGTGCTTAGTATTAGATCAAACTCTCAGCAATGTTGTGACATATTGGGCCTGAAATACATTTCATTTACACCATTTAAAACACCAAAGTAACTCCTTGGATGTCAGCAGCACTACACTTGATTTACACTAGGGGGGATGAGTGAAACTCAGTCTCAATGTGCACAGTAAAAATGATCATGTTTTATTAAAAATAGCAAGAAAATTAGAAGATTAGCTTCTGTGTAGTCCCCACATCTACAGATAATGAGATAGACTTAATCAATTTTTGGCACATTGAACATGCTAAAACCTGCAACCTGAAACTTTGTGCTCCTTTAAAGCCATCCAGCCAACAGAGGGAGCACTAGTTCATTAATAAATCCTGTTTCCAGAGCTACCTATGTTTCTGCAGATACATAGACAAGCGAGTGATTATAGAATAGCTATGCTGGCCTTTGGAATGCTACAAAGCCCCAACTGGTGAGGAATCATTTGCAAACTTTTGAGTAGTTTTTTTTTTTTCTCACAGAATGCAGAGTAGAACATAAAAATGTGAAGTGATATACATTAAAACAAAAGGAGGTTCCCATGGTAGAATCCGCATTCCAGGTTCAGCTGCTGTTCATAAGCAAGCAGATCCCCATGAGTCAGTGGCAACCTTGCATTCAATACAGAGCCATCTGTTACCCTATTTATTAGAGCTGGTCAGAAACAATTCTTTGTTGATAATTTTGGTTGTGAATTTTGGCAATTTTTCAGTGAATACTTATTTGCAAATATTTATTTTTCCCCATTATCTCATCAGCTACACTCTTTATGTGAATGATGTTATAATAGCAACAAGAAGCTTGAATTGAATAACAAGAAAAACTTTGCAAGCTTTGTGTTTTCTTCAGGCAAATGCATCTATTATTGTTTCAGGGAAGCTGCTTTTTGGCAGGAGATTGAGCTCAAAGATTGACTTGCCTTTCTCACTTAGCAGAAGTCCAATTTGATTTGTCTGTTTGCATCTTAAACCATATGTCAGGTTAATTCTTTCCTTGTTTATGAATGGAAGATGAAAAATCACAGCCAGTGAACTTTGTAACTTGCTACAGTGGTAATGGTCTGCACAGGGGCAGATGACCGTTTTGCGGGGCCCCGGGCAGCATAATTCCGTGGAGCCCCCCCTTTGCCACGGTGCATGCGCAGTGACACCATGCGCATGCGCCACGGCGCATGCGCCGGGCTTTGGGAAGTGCGGGGCCCGGGGCAGCCGCCCCGTTCGCCCTGCCCTGTATCCGCCCCTGGGCCTGCACTTCAAAATGGGAAACCTTTTTTTATTCCCTAGCCCAGCTGATGTCACTGTGAGGGACTGAATTGGGAACGCCAGATTATATAGTGTGTCTGTAGGGGCAGACTCCATTTACTTAAGTAGAGCACTGTGTAAGCAAATGCCTCTAGCTGCATGTTTGCCTTGCAGGATAGGGGCCTAAGATACTACTTAATTTAAGAAAGAATCTAAATAAGAATCAGGCCCTGAGCTGGTAGGATTGTGGTTGATGCCCATCTCCAAGGAAGGCTCACGGGGCGGGTGGGATTTGTCATTCCTCAGCAGAGAATCTTTCAGCTAAATACAAAGGCATATGAATGGCTTCAATGCAATGTGGCACCAACAGCCCCACTAGACCCCTAGGGAAGGTAGGAAGGGGCCTGCTCTGTGCCCCCAAAAGGGGCAGTGCCTAAGAAGGAAGGGCCGGGGCTGGGGCTAGGTAGATCTCAGCACCGCCAGGAGAGCCCTGTGCCTGCCTAAGGCAGCCCTCAACGTTGCCCAGCAATTTAAAGGGCCCAGGGTACCAGCAACTGCTGCAGCAGCAGTGGTAGCGTTGCCTGGAAGCCCCATGCTTTTTTGTATCACCAGTCCCAGGGACAGTTGCCCCTTGTGCCTCGCCTCCCCCATCAGCGGGCCTGTTTCCATGGTATGTCCATCTAATATTTCCTGCCTGGAAAACCTGTGAGTTTTAAAAGGGTGGGGAATATATAACATGACAAAAAATGGGGTGTTGGAGGCTGAAGCTCCAATAGTCTGTCAAGAAATACTGGGAGACAGCTAATGATTAAGGCATTATATTAACTGTTTGCCTTGCAGGATAGGGGTCTAAGATACTACTTAATCTAGTATTAAACAGCTGTCCTGAACGAAAAGGGCTCTGAATAAAAAAAAATGTTTAAAGATAAAGGAATCATAAAACTAAATATTTATCACACCTTTTATGTTCACATCCAGGACCATCTTTGCTGTTTGGTCAAATCCAGTAAGTGTTCTGACTTGCCTTTCTGGAAATATTATCAAAGGGTAGCCATTTATGACTGTGGGAGATTTCCTTTTCAATATTTTTTACACTCTCCTTGGCAGTCCAAGGACACAGGAAATATATGCTGTGTCTGAGTTCACTTTATCTCCAAAGGTTTTCTAAGAGCCTGGCATCTTTATAAACAAGATACAGTTGAATGCCTGAATGACAAGTGGCTTTCTCCAATGTGGAGCAGCTGTTTGATTTCAAGTATTGAGAATGGCACTGGTAAACCTGAGTTTCACTGTGATCTTTTTACACTTTAATATGTGCTCATTTTGGGAGGAGGAGGAGGAACTTTTTGCTGCACATTAGTATTTTGTTTTTTTCATTCTAATTTTGTTTTCTCTCAAATGACAGAGTTTGTTGCTGTGGTTCATAGTAGAAGAGGAAAGACAAGCTGTGATGATATTTTTATGGACGCTACTTCCATCTCGCTACATTTTCAATCCAAAGACATGTCCATGTGTCATCCAGGTAACTTTATAACTTTGAAATAGCTATGTAAATATAAAAATGTGTTCCCAAACAAAACACCAGGTTAAGAAAGCACCAGTCACTGACAAGGGTGAGGGACAACCCTTAGAGAAAAAGATACAGGTCAAGATTCTCAGCGGTGACAAGTTTATGCCAGGTGCCTCTGAGGGACGGAAAGCTGGTTCTAAGGCACCTTTCTGCTCTCATGGTCCTGAGCCAGCCAGGAACTGAAAATAATTTGAAGCAGCGTAGTGGCTTTTTAAAATTATGGCAGGTGTAACAGTACCTCTGGTGCACCCTTCCTATTCAAACACAACCCTTACGTTAGGAGGGGGATTCCTCTGCAGAAGAAATCATCAACTGCTCCATTTGGGCATCATTTCACTTACTTGGCCCTGCTGAGACAGTATAAAGCAGGCAAAGTCAGGAACTGGAACCTGGCACATACTTTACATCCCAAACTTTTTTAGAAAGCAACAAAATTATAAATTGGGGTTAAACTGAAACAAAACACCTCCAAACTTTCTCTGAGCAAAACCTTTCATGCCGTGTTTGTAAGATTTGATCTTACATAAATGAATGGACAATGTTCCAAACGAGTTTTCTGTATGACTTTAAGAAACCCAGTTATAGGACACACAAAAAAACCCCTTAAATTGCAAAAAGCCATAGTATTTGAATAGTTTGTATACTTTCACAGTTATGAACTGACGTATATAGACTGAAGACTTAGTATACCCACACGCCACCTAATCTCAACACTGGCTCATGCAGATGAACAAGTGGATAAAATGACATCTACTTGTTTCTAAAAGTTTTGAGATCATGTTGCTTGGGATTTGCTTTGACATGCTGAGCGCCACAAGCATACTCATGTAAGCATTGTATATACTATCGATTCTGAAAGAGTCATGTTCTCTGCTGTTTTTTAGTCGGGGGTGATTTTACTGAAGGTAGAACAAGCACCTTGAGCTATTGAAGGAGCTTAAAAATGTCTGTGACTCTGGATACACAATGTGTATTGTGTCCTTTGTAGACATTCAAGCCTTGTAGACAGAGACCTTTTCTTCCAAACTATGGAAGTGATGAAAAAAACAGCTAATGATTGAAGGCAATTTTTGAAAGCTTTACAGTTTTAGTAATAAAAATATTTTAAAGAAGCATTGACTCTTATTTCCTTTGATTTTCTCCCCTCCCCTTGATGATCCAGTTAATAGAATTCTGCCTTCAGAAGTTACTGTGTACATTACAAAGATAAAAAAAATTTAATGTCAGAGAGGAAGCAAGGTGTTCAGTATTGTCTGGAAACATAAGTACATTTTGTAGGTCCACATAAGCAATTACCGTGTAACCTGTTCTTTGGTTGGTGAAGCAGAAATAACCATCCATTCATTTACTCTCTAATGATATGGTGTACCGTTTACGTTTGACACTATATGGTACTTGCCACCATGTGCACTCATTTTAAGTGGTCAGCAGTTACCAGCAAATAAAAGAAAATTACTTCCCCACAAGCCTTGTCCTAAGGGAGTAATAACAGATCTCTACTCTGGGGTCAGTACTTCTGAGTGTGAAAGGATCAGAATGTCCTGAGCTCAGTGACAGAATTTTTAAATCATCTCTCTTGCTCAGGGGCAATAGCCCACAACTATCCTACCTGCCAATTCCTTTTCCAGGTAAGATCAATAACATATAACAAATCCATGGCTTGCAAGGTGGGAGAAGTGATGTGCAGAGCATAGATTTAAGGAGGGAGAGCTCACTGGGTTTTAAATGGCCATTGGGATATGTCTTCTTATCCTGCAATGATGGGAAGTTGTATTTTTTGTGATGGTGAGATTCAGTGTGAGGAAGAGAATGGCACAATAAGAAACAAAATGTACCTGAAGCAAATTAATAACATCAAGCAAGCCGAAAGCCAGCAAAGGAAAGAAGGTGTGCACAGTTTGCATAGATCCATAGGGGCATGAAGGATGAATATGTAATGATGGGTCATCCGAACTGGGTCACAGAAAATTATGAAGTACCTGACAGAGTTTCCTGCATTTCAGCAATTTTGTGAAAGAGACTTTTAAAAAGTAGCAAAACTTGATCACGTAGGCAGAAAAACAAATAACCTAAAGAGTCTCCAAAGCTTGATGCCCTTCACAAATACAAATACTGTTTTCCTTTAATATGTGCAAGGGGTAGGCAGCTGAAGCAAAACAATCCAGAACTTCTGCAGAAGCGAGAACAACCTGTCCAATAGCGTTTCAGCAGCCGCAGAAGGTAATCTTCACTTATCAGACTCAGGAAAAGCAGAGGACAGTTGAGTCATGTGCTTCCAATTATGTCTTAGTTGTGGGAAAACCCACACCTTCCACTAGTGAGGCAGTTTAAGGATGAGAGCTAATGATCCTCCTCATTCTGTCTCCATTGTTAAACCTACTTTTCTCCCTCAGTCTCTCACATGCACCAGCTCTTGGTTACTCCAGTCACTTCTTACTCTAACAACTCACCAAAGTCCTTTTTTCCCCTCTCAATTCCTACTGCTACTTTCTAGCCAAAGCCATACAGTTTTTCACCACAACTGCTTTCTTCTCCCTTTCTGTCACTCCTTTACATATATCTCTGCTTTTGCCTTTCCATTCCATCAAAACCTCTGATTCTGTGCTCATCTCTCCCACCATAGATTAGTACACACATTTTTACTACTAGGCTATGTCTACACTGGCATGATTTTCTGGAAATGCTTTTAACGGAAAAGTGTTCCGTTAAAAGCATTTTCAGAAAAGCACATCTAGATTGGCAGGACGCTTTTCCGGAAAAGCACTTTTTCCAGAAAAGCGTCCGTGGCCAATCTAGACGCGCTTTTCCGCAAAAAAGCCCCGATCGTCATTTTCACGATCGGGGCTTTTTTGTGGAAAACACTACTGTGCTGTCTACACTGGCCCTTTTCCAGAACAGTTTTCCGGAAAAAGACTTTTGCCCAAATGGGAGCAGCATAGTTTTTCCGGAAAAGCACTGATGATTTTACATTAGATCGTCAGTGCTTTTCCGGAAATTCAAGTGGCCAGTGTAGACAGCTGGCAAGTTTTTCCGGAAAAGCGGCTGATTTTCCTGAATGACTTGCCAGTGTAGACACAGCCCTAATGTACATCTTTTACTAACAAACACACATTTTAAATAAAACACTACCTAAAAATCATCAGTGTTGTCTTACCACCTAAAAATCATCAGTGTTGTTTTACTATGTTGGAATTTGCTTGCCTAAATTACATGCATAAATCTCATAGGGTACATCTACACTTGCCCCCTAATTCAAATTAGAGAAGCAAATGAAGCATAACAAAGTTGCTAATGAAGCACGGGATTTAAATATCCCATGCTTGATTAGCATATTTGCAGCCGGTCGCCATCTTAAAAAGCCGGTAGCCCGAATTAATTCGCCACGTGTAGACGCGGTAGTCCGATCCAAAACCCTTGAATTAACTGTTACTCCTCATTACATGAGGAGTTTAAATATTTAAATCCTGTGCTTCATTAGCAACTTCGGTAAGCTTCATTTGCCTCCCTAGTTCAAACTAGGGGGCAAGTGTAGACATACCCATAGAAATCATATAAACGGTCATTCATCCCCCTAGAGCAGGGGTGGGAATCTTTTTTGGTTTGGGGGCCACTGACACTCAAAAAAATCAGTTGGGGGCCGCACACAAGTGAGAAGCGGGAAAACCCCTCACTGTGGCTCCTGCCTGACTCCCCGCATTCCCCTCACACAGAGCCTAGGGGGGGCCAGCCTAGTAGATTTTGTGCTCCAGCCCCTACGGTAGCAGCAAGTGAGATGTAGCACCAGTGTGGGCTCCCCACTGCAGGGGATACTGAGTCCCAGGGGCTGGATCCAGGCAAGCCAAGGGCCACATCTAGCCCCCGGGCCTGAGGTTTCCTACCCCTGCCCTAGGGTTAGAACTTTAGCTCCACTATGATATGTTTCTGCAACTCCAGTAGTGGAAAGAGATAGCAAAGTCAGCTCCATCAACCTCCTGCCATTTTCCCCAACACAGGTGGAATCGGAGGTGAGAGGAAACTGGTGCACCCCAGTGCGCCACTCCAGCAAGAAGAAGCCAGTGGGTCGGGGCACTCGGCGGCAGGAGGCGGAGCGGCCACTCCCAGCCGGGCTCCTGCAGGCTACGGCACAAAGAAGCATGCCCCCACCCCCATGAGTCTGAGACTACCCCAGACCGAAGACACCCCCCAAGGGGATCAGTTAAGGAGGGCGGGGGTAGGGGAATGCAGCCATGTGTACTGGGATGTTGCTTGCTCTTCTTCCCCTGATTATCAGGGAGTGAGGGGAAAGTGCACAGCTTGCTACTCTGAACCCCCTACCCTCCCAGCCCCCTGCCCTGATGACTGCACCATCCCATGCCCTCCAGCCTCCTTTCCTGAGCCCCCCACACACCTCAATCCTCCACGCTGAGCCCCTTCTCACCCACCACCCTTGACTCCTCAACCCCATACACCCCAGCCCTCTGCCCTAAGCCTGCAAACTTCTGCACCTCCCACATCCCCACCCCTTGCCCTGAGCTCCCCAAACCTCCGTCGACAAAGCCATGTAAACTAGTTTACCCAGCATAGTCAAAGAAGCGGGGATTTAAATAATCCCCGCTTCGTTAAAATAAACATGGCCGCCGTGCTGTGCTGACAATCAGCTGATCCGGCACAGCGCGGCAGTCTAGACGTGGATCTGTCGGCTGTGGAAGTCTTTGCGACCGATCCCTTATGCCTCGTGAAACGAGGTTTACAGGATCGGTCGGCAAAGACTTCCCCAGCCAACAAATCTGCGTCTAGATTGCCTCACTGTGCCGGATCAGCTGATCGCCAGCACAGTGCGGCGACCATGTTTATTTTTTAAATCCTGCTTCTTTGACTATACCAGGTAAACTAGTTTACATCGATGGAGCCATGTAGTCTAGACATACCCTGTGTGTGTGTGTTACACTCTGATTGACTGTTGCCATTTGGCACACCTGAGCACCCATTTGTATTCACACATGTAAGATTCATGATTCCCTTGCCCCCAGTTTATTTGGCCATATTGATATTTATAGATTTTAATCTCAGCCATAAACTGCACACATTTTACAGTGTGCTACAGTAGTAACAGTGTCCAGATTTGTGTGTCAAGAGCAGTCTCGGGCAAGTCCATATTCTTTTCATCCTTTCATTGATCCCTTTGCACTTAAAAAGTCACAGCTTCTTCCATTTCAGGAGATGTGCTGTAGTTCTTCTTTCAAACAGCATGACACAATTCAGTGTCTAGAATGTGCTGCAGAGCTGGAAACTGCCAGAAAGCTTGTTTTTAATTTTCTCCACAGGAAAGAGCAATGTGTAACTTCTCAGCAGAGTAACTGTCACAAAGACAGAGAAGAGAATAAAAGAAGAGAATAGAATAAAAGGAATATTTTGGCTCATGTCAAGATAAAACTGAACAAAAAAATCTTCCCTGCAGTTCTGCCTTTATATGCTGAGACTTGACTTTAGACCAGGATTTCTGGTTAGAGTGAGAAAAGAACCTGAGCCTCCTGCTCCAAAGATGGATACAGAGCCGAACATCCCCAGACTTTGAGTATATTTGCTTCCGGCATCTTGGTTCACACGTATTTCTAATGAGAACCATGTGAAAATTTGTAAAGTGCTGAATTTCCATGTTGGTGAGATCAGCAGGAGTATCTGTACAATGTCCCCTGGAAACAGAAATTGTCATTCAGAACTCATTGTGCTAATGGAAGAGGAAACATTTCATTCCCTAGCATGGAAGTACTGGTGGATTGGCACCTCCTATGATACATCCACAAGATATCAATCAAGAAAACACATGTTTGATGAATTATAAGTTTGAAGAGCAAGTTATTAAATTATTAATGAAGTTTAATAACTGAGATAGAGCATTATCTATATAATAAAATGAAAAAAAAATAGGCCCCACAACACAAGCCAGCAGAGAAAGTCCTCTAGATTACATATCAGTCTTTTAAAAATACCATTCTGATCATGAGAAATTAAATGAAAAAGAACATATAGCACCATGAGTGCATGACACTTTGCAAGTAAATAAAAGGGGCTAGACTCCCTGGCCATGTGGCAGCCTTATATTTTTCATGGTTGGGAGAAAGCATTTGAAATGCTGGGAGACTTCACTTGATAATATTCTGGAAGAGCAGCAGTTCCTGTGATACTCCTGTAGCCAGACTTGAAAAAAAAAAAAGTTTTTTTCATCGCTATTTATTAGGGCTGTCAAGTGATTAAAAATTCATTGTGATTAATCACAGGATTTAAAAAAAACAATCATGATTAATCGTGTGATTAATCGCACTGTTAAACAATAATATAAAACCATTTATTTGAGTATTTTGGAGCACCTAGACAGCCCAGTCATGGTGAGGACTCATTGGGGGTTGGTGCTATACAAGACGTATCAAGACATAGACCATACTTCAGTATCTCATAGTCCAAGTTGTTGAAGCTCTGGAAAATGGACTATAGGGGAAAATCCTAGAGGATGGTGAACTAAACCTGTCTTCTGATCAAACCTGACATCCACTGTCTACATTGGCTTCCACATATACTGAATTAAGTTCAAGTTCTCAATCTGTATCTTCAGACTGCTCAGTGAATCCAGGATGAAGACTCTGATCAACAACTCTGTTCCGCAGGCACAATGAAACATTCTACCAGTATAGGAAAACCCATCTGCCCATTAGGCAGAACTTTCTGATGGGCCATTCTAAGACTGTGGAAGGAATTCCTCCAGGAATGAACAACATAAACTTCATGGTCTTCTGCTCCAAGTGCAAGGTGGATTTCTTTAACCTTACATTCTCTAAGGGTGTGTCTAGACTACAGGGTTTTTTCGAAAAAACTTCCCCTGCATCTAGACTGCTGCCGTGTTCTTTCTAAAGTAAATTGAAAGAACGCAGCAGTTTTTTCTACCACGGAAAACCTCGTTTTATGAGGAAGAACACCTTTTTTTGAAAGTTTAATGCAAACTCGCTTTTTCGAAAGAGAGCATCCAGACTGCCTAGGTGCTCTCTGTCGAAAAAGCGGCTTGCTTTTTCAGAGGTACTGGTTGTAGTCTAGATGCTCTTTTTCGAAAGAGGCTTGCAGTCTAGATGTAGTCTAAGGGCATGTCTGCACCGCTTTCCTCTTTTGAAAGAGGAATGCAAATGCAGGTGAACGAAATAGCAAATGAAGCACGGATTTGAACTTCCTGTGCTTCATTTGCATAATCACATCTGGGTGCTATTTCAAAATACCCTATTTCAAAAAAAGAAATGCTATCTAAATGCAGTTATTTCAAAAGAAAACCCTTCTTTTGAAATTACCCTTACTCCTTCGCTATGTCTAGACTGCAAGCCCCTTTCAAAAGAGGCTTTTTCAAAAGATACTTTCTAGACACACCCCTTATAAAATGAGGTTTAAGGGTTATTTTGAAAGAAGGATTTTCTTTCAAAACAACCACATCTACACAGCGTTTCTTTTTTTGAAATATAGTGTATTTCAAAATAGCGCCTGAACACGATTATGCAAATGAAGTGCGGGAAATTCAAATCCATGCATCATTTGCAATTTCGTTCATCTGCATTTGCATTCCTCTCTCGAAAGAGGAATGCAGCGCAGACATACCCTTCAACGTAATATTAAAAACAAAAATAACCAAGCCAAACCAAAATACTCCACTGCATACACAATACTGCCCATACCTCTCTCCATCTTACCCTCCCAACCCAAATTAAACATGATGAGAGTACAAACCACATGTGACAAATATTAGTCATTTGTTGTGTGTGCTACTGGAAGACATTCTGATACTATGGTGACTGGGGTGGAATAAGACACTACACAGAATAGAATAGAATAGAATAGAATAGAATAGAATAGAATAGAATAGAATAGAACTAAATTACCTACTAGCATTTTCCCATCTGTAATTTCTACATTTCTTTGCTTTTAGTTTTTAGTCTTTCCATTGAAGCTGGCTCAGGCCTAAACTCTGAAGGAAAGGAAAAAAGTTCATATTTCTAAGAAAATTTGGTAAACAATTAGAGGTGGTTGGATTATTTCTTGATAACAATATTCCCTTCAGTTTTTGTAGTTTTCCCATTTATGATTCGTTTACAAACCAGTCTTCATTTCTACAAAATACTTGTTATATATGAATGTTCATTAAATAGTAAACTCACTTCAGAAATGGTAACACACATAAACCTGTAGGGGAACATTTTAACCTACTTGGTCACTCAATCGTGGATTTAAAGGTAGCCATTCTTCTACAAAGGAATTTCACCACCCAATTACAGAGAGACTGCAGAACTGAAATTCATCTACAAATTTAACAATGTTACCATGGGCTTGAATAAAGACATTAGTTGGTTAAGACAGCAAGTTAAGGAAGTATGGATTAAATAAATGGACTATAAAGTGGCTAGAAACCTGGCTAGATTGTCAGGCCCAATGGGTAGTGATCAATGACTTGCAGTCTGGTTGGCAGTTGGTTTCAAATGGAGTGCCCCAAGAATCAGTTCTAGGCAGATTTTGTTCAACATCTTTATTAATGACCTGGATGAGGGGATGGATTGCACCCTCAGCAAATTTGCATATTACACTAAGATAGGGGGAGAGGTAGATACATTGGAGCGAAGGAGAGGGTCCAGAGTGACCTAGATAAATTGGAGGATTGGGCCAAAAGAAATCTGATGAGGTTCAACAAGGACAAGTGTAGAGTCCTGCACTTGGAATGGAAGAATCCCAAGCATTGGGATAGAGTGGCTAAGCAGCAGTTTAGCAGAAAAGGACCTGGGGATTACAGTTAATGAGAAGCTGGATAGGGGTCAACAGTTGCCCTTGTAGCCAAGAAGGCTAAGGGTTCATTAGGAGGAACATTTCCAGTAGACATAGAGAAGTGATTATTCCCCTTTATTCAGCACTGCTGAGGCCACATCTGGAGTATTGTGTCCAGTTCTGGGCCCTCCACTATAGAAAGGATGTGGATGCACTGGAGAAGGTTCAGCAGAGGGTAAGCAAAATGATTAGGGAGCTGGAGCACATGACCTACAAGGAGAGGCTGGGGGATTTGGGCTTATTTAGTCTGCAGAAGAGAAGAATTAGGGGGAATTTGACAGCAGCCTTCAACTTCCTGAAGGGACGTTCCAAAGAGGATGGAGAGAGGCTGTTCTCAGTAGTGACGGATGACAGAATAAGAAGCAAAAGTCTCAAGTTACAGTGGGGGAGGTCTAGGTTGGATGTTAGGAAAAACTATTTCACTAGGAGGGTGGTGAAATACTGGAATGGGTGACCTAGGGAGGTGGTAGAATCTCCAACCCTAGAGGTTTTTAAGTCCCGGCTTGACAAAGCCCTGGCTGGGATGGTTTAGTTGGGGTTGGTCCTGTTTTGGACTAGGGGCTGGACTCAATGACTTCTTGAGGTCTCTTCCAGGCCTAGGAGTCTGTAATTCTGTGAATATAAAGCCAATTTCCTCTGCCTTTGACATCCACATTTTCACATCCAACCCACTTCATTAACACAGGTCCTACAATTGACAGGTAATTCTTTTGTTGTTATATATATCTTGGATTCTGTTCTTTCCACTCCAACTCATCTGATGAAGTGGGTCCTACACAAAAGCTCATGATATTATATATATTTTTGTTAGTCTCTAAGGTGCCACAGGACTACTCATTTTTAAAGTTACAGACTAACACGGCAATCCCTCTGAGACTATTAAAAATATGTCAGCCTATGGGATGTTCACTTTGATTATTTGTTTATTGATATTTGTGGAATGTGATTGATTACATAAGTCGCAGGGTTAATTTTTCCCCTTTTATTTAGAATGTCTTCAACAAGAGAATAACAAATGGCAACAAATGAATGCACTTCTGTTGAAAATTTTGGATGAATTGTTAATCATTCAAAAAATCCTTCTATTTTTGTGTTTTCCAAATACTTTCACAGATACCTGAAAGCAATCCAAATATTAATTAATAATAAACATTATCGCACCATAAAAACTCAAGAACTGACCTCATTGCTTTTACTGCCAACAATATTTTGGAATCACTTGTATGTAATATCCAACCAGTTCTACCCAACAATGAACTTTTAAAAAATAAAATAAAATCTACTAAAAAGTGATTTGACACTGTTCTATGAAAAAAGAGCAGGCAAATTAATTAACTAAACTAGAGGATCAGCTTAAAAATCCTGCCAAAGACTAATAAAATCCTAGATACTGACATTTTTGGCTAAAAAAGTACAACCATAGTAATTAGTGTTGCAGAAAATGTCCATATCCCATTGTGCCAAATGACTGAGGGTATTTCAGAATTGTTCTTTTAGGATTTGTTGCAAGTAACTGGGAGGGACATGATTCTATTGAAAGGATTATGCAAGGGCATCATAGCTTTACCATTCCAGTAATAATGGCTCCCCAGATTAGTGGTATGAAGGAGAGAGACGTTTGCAAAATATATTATAAAATGATTGTTACACCAATAGGAATAATATAAATGACTATTACACTTTTTGAAGCATATTCTTGGCAGTTTTCTCTTTTGTTTTTAATATCATTATTATTGGCCTGGCCTTAGTACTAAATTCACATTCATTTTAGGGAGTGCTAGTACTGATAAGGCTATGCATACCTGCTGAATATGAAATTAAAAATCACCACTGCAGTCAGTTTTTATAGGCTAAAACAATAGGTGTCGTTTATTGTTTTGTTTGGATACATTCAAATTAAATATGTTAAAAGATTTTGTTTTATCATTAACTTGTTCAAGACCACTACGGGTTTGCTAAATGCCAGGCAGCAAAATTAAAATGTCATATGACATAGAGCTCAAATACATTGGTTAACATAGAACTATATGATTCTACATTTATTTCTGAAATTCGTTTTTATGCTGGAAAATGTGGTAAAACTGAGATATTTTTATAGCTGTTGCTTCTAGTAGTGCATAATCACTCATTCAAATACTAATTTCTCTCTCTCTTTCTCATTTCTGTTGCTGACCTTTCTCTTTTCAGCATGTTGCTCACACTCAGATCAAAAAGAAAATGACCAATCCTTGTTTACTGGGCAATGGGTAGGAGATTATATGAAGTGCAGCCTTTTCCTTGATGATTCTGTGTCTTCAAAGATGAATGAAAAGTTGGAATAGCCCTACAATGAAATGAGAAATACGAATGAACTAAAAAGAGTGTGTGTTGAGGTGAAAGGGGTGACCATGATGGGTTGTGTGAATGGGCATCACCAATCGAAATACAAAACCTAGTTCTGAGAAGTTTGGCTCTGAGAGCTTGTGGCATTTGAATTTCTCCTGAGTGGCCAGAGAAGTGCACAGTTTACAGGAAACACTGGTCATGAGACAGCAGAGTTTCATAGCAGAAAGTATGGCTGGAATCTAGCCATATATGGAGTAAGCACAGAGACTAGCCCTCGCAACGAATGGAGGTCCTGAGACCTACAAAGAATTTTACAGGGGCCCAGGAGCTCTCTGTGATACTCAATGGACTTCACTATAAGGATGTTAAGGACTAGTCGACTAGTCAACTATCCAATGAGCAAATGGGGAAATGCCACGCGGAGCCCGGGCATTTCTGGGGAAATGCCTCATGGAGCCCAGGATCAGCTGGGGAGTCCTCAGCTGATCCCAGGCTCCGCATGACATTTCAAATCAGCAGCACAACATGGAGCCCGGGGTCAGTGGGGATTTTAATTCCCCCCACTGACCCCAGGCTCCGTGAGGGCATTTCTGCTTTGAAATGCACACGAGCCCCCACTGGGGCTACTCGGCTTGTAAATTATCTGATATTTAACGTCCTTACTTCACTACCCAAAGCCCTTAAGACTATGTACCAAAGGTCTTCCAGCTGCCTGTGAACAACTGAACGTCCCTGAGCTCAGGTGGGTATTGGCCTTATGGACATTCTCATTTAATTGGCAGGCTTTCTATTCACTGATCCCCTCTACCCACCCCCCAATATAGCCTAAAGAGAAATCTCATACCTACATTTACATAATATTCAGCTTAAAGATAAACTGTCTTGGTACTCTGCCAATCTACACCTACTGGAGAGACTGAAATAAGACACCATTCAGAAGAAAGTGCAGATTTTCAAAATATAATCATCCATGTTCATCCTGGGACTTGGCATCCAGAGAATTGGATACCCTCCTGGATTTCTAGGGTTTGACTCACTCTTAGTGGGCCCCAGAAGCTCCTGTTGTGCTCTACCAGGCTCCTGGGGTTTGGCTCCTTCTCAGGTGAGGAAAAAAATGTGGTGGTCCTCTCACAAGTGGCACCAAGAGGCACAGTCTCGGCAGAGCGTGCAGCACTTCCTAATATTGAACATCCCTCCCTTTTCTTAAATGCTTTGATTAGCAGTGAAGGTGGTAATATGTTCACATATAAATTGTCATCATCAGGCATCTGGGTTCACAACCCAGCAAGATTAACAGGGGCAGTACATGTTTCTCAGGTGAACACTGCCAACTCAGGCAGAGAGGGGGAATTCACACTGTATACTTGTGTGCCCCCCATAGTGAGAGTCCTGCATTTACCCTGAACAAAACCAACAGAAACTATGTGCAATGTGGGACAGAGAATCCTTATTCAGCAGCACTCTAGAGGGTGATCATTATTTTGGCTGGTGGAGCTTAGGCTCCTTCATGAAAGAAAGCACTCCGTTTATCCAGAGAAAAATACTGCTGTTAGCTTTAATAGCGGCTATTCAATCTGGCTGAAATGCATTTATAGCAGTTATATTGGGGAGGCACTGATTATGGACCAGGAGACTTGAGATCTACCATGGATCTGCTGCATGTCCTTGAAAAAGCTATTTCAGGTTTCTGTGCCTCAGTTTCCTCTTCTGTAAGAGGGAAAATTGATGATAATAATTCACTGAGGTTGAATTATGAAGAGTGCTATGTAGGGGCATGTCTAAACTACATCCCTCTTTCGAAAGACAGATGTAAATTAGGCAGATCAAAAGTGCAAATGAAGCAGGGATTTAAATATCCTGCACTTCATTTGCATAATTGTGTCACGGCGTTCTTTCAAAAACGTGTTTCTCCTCAGGAGTACAAGATCTTTCGAAAAAGGGGTTTTCTTTCAAAAGAACCACATCTAGACAGCAGTTTCACTTTCAAACTACATGTTTTCGAAAGAACGCTATGACATGATTATGCAAACGAAGTGCAGAATATTTAAATCCCTGCTTCATTTTCACTTTCGAACTGCCTAATTTACATCCCTTTTTCGAAAGAGGGATGTAGTTTAGACATAGTGTAAGCGTTAAATATTACTAGTGTTTTAATATACATCAATTTATGCCTCTCTAACACACACCCGTACATATTTGGTGCATATTTTATTTTTTACAGGTGAACTTGTTTTCAAGCTAAATTTTTTGTATGTCAGTCATCCCTTTGAACCTATCAAAGTACATTGAAAGTACATTGTGCTTCTGCAAATGTCCAGTGTGTTCAAAGCATTCTTCCATGCATGTTTTCAGTACAATTACATTTATAAAGTAGACGGTGGTATGTCCTCTGGATTTTGAATGCCTCTTTAAAATATAAATGGTCTTTAGATATCTTCAAATACCAGCAGGTTGCTGGGTAATTTACATTTTACCTCAGTGAGCCAGATGTATTATCCCATAGCCTGCAGTTGTGTATACCACACACTGAGTACTGAGAGGTTACTTGCGCTTGCTGTATATTTGTGAAGAGTGCAGAGACGAGTAAGCTTATTGAAGAACAATGTTGTTCTTGAAATGGAATTCATTCCATCTGAAAGATTTGGAGCACATGAAGCTGAGCTAATCATCAACAAGCTCTCTAATCTCTATCATTACTGTGCATTTTCATGTTAGTGATTGTGGCAGTTTTTCCCTCTTGTCATCAGGTATAGAAGGCAAGGGTTGGCATTCTGTAATGAGACTGGAGACATTTATGGCAAACTGAGAGCACTATCAGTTTAGTATTCAGGTTTCATACACGGCGGGTGAATGGAGAGACAATCTCAAAAAAGGTGGTAGGCAAAATAGGGCTTCCACTCAGTTCTTCTTTGCTGATCCTCAAATAAAGCTAGAAAGGGCTATTATTGAAATAAATTAATTTGTGAGGGAAATACAGAAATAAGGCTATTACTTCAGGGCCTTATGCATTACAGCCAAAGAACCACCACAATTAATCGTTAGGACTGAAGAAATAGAGCAAGAGGCACTGAAAACGGAGAAGTGTTTTGTCACAAAATTGCAGCATTAATGGTGTTTTGAAGCTTCACATTTAAATTGCCTATTCTGACACTCAAAGTGCACAGTAGGAAAATGATGCTTATTTTATAGTTACTTGTTAAAAGGAAGGAAATAAATATGATGATTTTAAACCACAAGTCTCTTCCATAGCGAACAACCAATTCAAGAATATTGAGACAGGAACAAACTGATAGTGAAATGGTGATGTTTAAAATGCTTTTTTAAGTCTAGGCTATAAATGAAGAAATTGTTTTTTCTGCTCTAAGAGGAGTCATTTTTAGAAGATCTAAATATGAGCTAAGTGCTGGTGATATTCCTACTTTATTCGATAATCAACAAAAACTGGAAATAATAGAAAAGGTTATTTCTTTTTTCTTATAATAGCTCAAATATTGTGCAATTATACTGTGTTTGTCTGCTCTTTGTATGATTACAATTTTCTTTATGCATTTCCCCACCTACAGATGCATCAACTTTTCCTAGCTAATGAGCTTACAAGTTGAGTTTACTTCATGTATCCTCTAAAATAAATTCAAGGAAAGAATCAGAAGGAACTTGTGCATTAACTTGGCATGCAGTCCTCTAGGAAAGGCTTTTCATGAGCACCTGCATCAATTTCCAGCTCTCGTTAACTGCTGTACAATAGACTGGTTCCAGGTGACTATTTGCATATCATCTGCATATATCTAAATCTTTATTTATTTTTAAAGATGTTCTGTATTGATGGTTCATCTTCAGTGCTTCAGTATTTGAGCATTAAACAAAAATGCAAATACAGCAGTAAACTGTTAATGAGATCTTTCTTTCTTTCTTCCTTCCTTCCTTTCTTTTTCTCAATAACTCCATTTCTTCTTTCTGATTACATTTTCAGTATGTTGGATTCACCCGTTCCAAAATTGTATTCTATTATTTGAAAAGCTACTTCCAAACATTGTAACTTGTTTAAATTTGAATGTTATATACAAAAATAGCTATAATATTGTTTCAAACAGAGGCATAATGCAGAAAGGAAAAGGACTGCAGAATTTTAGGGCTTGTTTAGATAGAGAGGAAGGCCTTGTCTACTCTTACCAGGAGATCCGCACAGCAGGATCACATACCTTAGTTAGACATTGTCTCCTAGTGTAGGCCTAAGTGCACAACAAGCTGCATCTACAGAGCCCTAGCTTGCAGGCAAGCATGGAGTTTCATGAGTGTGGGGAGGGGGAGGCAGCTGCCATGCGCACTGGGGCGTGACTTGAACCATAAAATCATAGAATCCTAAGGTTGGAAGAGACCTCAGGAGGTCATCAAGTCCAGCCCCCATGCTCAAAGCAGGACCAACCCCAACTAAATCATCCCAGCCAGGACTTTGTCAAGTCAAGACTTAAAAACCTCTAGGAATGGAGATTCCACCACCTTCCTAAGAAACCCATTCCAGTGCTTCACCACCATCCAAGTAAAATAGTTTTTCTTAATATCCAACCTAGACTTCCCCCACTGCAACTTGAGACCATTGCTCCTTGTTCTGCCATCCATCACTACTGTGAACAGCCTTTCTCCATCCTCTTTGGAATTTCCTTTCAGGTAGTTAAAGGGTGCTATCAAATCCCCCCTCACTCTTCTCTTCTGTAAACTACACAAGCCCAAATCCCTCAGCCTCAACTTGTAAATTGTGTGCTCCAGCCCCATAATTGTTTTTGTTGCCCTCTGCGGGACTTTTTCCAATGCATCCACATCCTTTCTATAGTGCGGGGCCCAGAACTGGATGCAATACTCCAGATGTGGCCTCACCAGGGCCAAATAAAGGGGAATAATAACTCTAGATCTGCTAGAAATGCTCCTCCTAATGCACCCTAATATGCCATTAGCCTTCTCGGCTACCAGGACACACTGTTGACTCATATCTAGCTTTTCATCCACTGTAATCCCCAGGGTCTTTTCTGCCGAATGCTGCTTAGTCAGTTGGTCTCCAGCCTGTAACTATGCTTGGGATTCTTCCGTCCCAAGTGCAGGACTCTACACTTGTCCTTGTTGAACCTCATCAGATTTCTTTTGGCCCAATCCTCCAATTTGTCTAGGTCACTCTGGACCCTGTCCCTGCCCTCAAACATATCTTGGCATGTTTAAGCTCACCAAGGATTTCACTGTTAAGCCAAGCTGGTTGCCTACCATATTTGCTTTTCATGCTTTGCTTTGCTTTTTTTCCCCGTTCCCCAGACTATCAGAGAGTGAGGGGAAAGTACTTGCATTCTGTGATATACTCCTTTGCCCCCTCTCTTCACCACCAGGTGTGAGATGCATGCAAGAGTGCAAGTACTTTCCCCTTGCTCCCTGATAGTCCAGGGAACAGGAAGAAAAGCAATCTGCGTCCCAGTGCACACAGCTGCTGTCCCCCCCTTATCCCCTCCCCCACTCTGCCCCTGCACTCCAGAAACTCTGCCCTCGCTTGCAGACCCCAAAGGTGAGTCTCCACTGCGATTAGAATCCCCTGGCTGCTCCATGTCAGGTGATCCAGCCAGGGGGCTCTTTATTTGCAGGGTAGTGGTTCCAACTCAGGCTGGAGCCTGGGCTTGAATACCCTGCCCGATGAGAGGGTTCCAGAGCTTGCGCTGCAGCCCAGGCCCAAATGTCACTGCTACAATTAACCAGCCCCTTAGCCCAAGCCTCATGGGCTCAAGTCAGTGGTCGTGGGACAGCTGGGCTTGTCTGACTGCAGTGGAGACATACCCTAGAGGTCCGTCTGGATCTTGCTACTGAGCACTAGAGGTTCCCTGAAATCAGTAGGTCAAGCGCTTTTGGGACCTTTCAGTGCTCAGTAGTAGGGTCCATATGGGTAGCTGATGCGTGGCTCACTCATGCTATCCACCGTCCATCCATCTAGACAAGCCCTTAAAATCTCTGTGCCTGATTCTCTGTTGCTCTGTACCTTGTAAAAACACCAGGGCAAAACGAGAGCACAGAGAGTTTATTACACTCCTCTTCTTATCTGGTGGCGCTTTCCACCTACTTTGCACTAGAGTAAATGACTATATGAGGTGCAGGGCAATGGAGAATTGGGCCCCCTTTGTCACAGTGGATCCACTTGTTGCCACATTGTTTTACCAATGTCATTGGGGCTTGTCCCTGAATCAAATTTATATTTCAGTGGTGGACCTTATGCCACCTCCCTTCAGTCTTATCTAGCACCAGAGACCCTGACCTAATTTTCCAGAATATGTTGCTGTGGCAGGTCTCACAAGCATGGACTACTTATGGAAGTGGATTATTAACTACGCCAATGGAGAATATATCAGCATAGCTACAGAGGGCAGATACAACTTGCATCAACTGAAGGAGTTTTTCTATTGGTGTAGGAACACCACCTTCCCAAACAAAAGCTTCAGGGGGTAGCTGAGTTAGTCTGTACAGAAAAAACAACAAATGATCTGGTAGCACTTTATAGACTAACGAAACATGTAGATGGTATCATGAGCTTTTGTGGGCACAGCCTACTTCTTCAGATGAAAATTCCGGTCATCTGAAGAAGTGGGCTGTGCCCACGAAAGCTTGTGATACCATCTACATGTTTTGTTAGTCTATAAAGTGCTACCAGACCATTTGTTGTTTTTCCCAAACAAAGTTAGCCTTGTTATGTCTACACTGGTGGTTGTGAATGGATAGCTCTGGTAGTCAGGGGTGTGTTTTTTCACACCCTTGACAAATGTAACTATGTTTAGGGTAACTTTAAAAACAATGAAGAGTCTAGTAGCATCTTAAAGACTAACAAAACATGTAGATGGTATCATGAGCTTTCATGGGCATAACCCACTTCTTCAGATGACTGGAGTATTAAAAGTCCAGATCCAAGAATAAGGGAAGGGAGAGGAAAGGGAAGGGAGAGAAAAAAAGACACAGATTGTTCAAGTTACAAGAGGCTGATAAGAACAATTAGCACCTCCATTGTTTGGTTGGTTGGTTAAGTCATTAGGATGTGGAAGGTAGTGTGAGAGACGTCCCATTTTTATCAGGACTGGCCTGTTTTTAAGCATTCTCCCAGGCATCCCAACTTTTTTTAAAAAGGAGCAAAATGTACTGTATTTACACACCCCCAGCTGGTCCTTGAGTTCCCTGGTCAGCGCAGCCGCAGCAGCCTCCTCTTTGTGGCTGGCAGCAAATCAGGCACAAGCCAGTAGTGTGTAGAGTCATGCAGGGTGCTGAGGGAGAAACAAGGTAGTAGCTTCCCTCCCTGTGTACCCTAAAGAAGGGGGGGATGTCTGCCAGCCTTTCAGGAACATGGCACTGAAGCCCCAACTGCTGGTGCCTCCCCCCCACCAGGGCTGAATCCCCTTTCTCAAGTGCCCCCACTGCAGCTGCAGTCGCATTCCCAGGTGCTCTCACCACGGGGGTGAAGGCTTTTGCTGCTGTGGAGCTGAAGCCCCATTCCTGGATGGCACTCACCCTCTGCAGGGCTGAAGTCCTTTCCCCACCACAGGGCTCAGCCTTGTTACTGGGTGGCCTCACCCACTGCAGGGCTGAAGCCCCATTCTCATATGCCCCCTCTCAGCTCCCAACCTGCCCTCCCCCCGGAAATCAGCCAACCCATTGCAGGGGGCTCACGCCCCATTCCATGGCGCTCAGCCCCTATTCCGTCCCATTTCTTCCCCCTCCCCTCCACTGTGAGGCTGGAGACCTGACCACCAGCAGCTCCCCCATCCACCCACAACAAGGCTGAAGCCCTGAGTGCAGGCAGCCCTCCCCTGCCCCCCACTTGGTGTCCTGTATTGACATAGGGAAGTATGGTCACCATAACTATGCTGATATAACTTATCAGTGCAAACAAAGGCTTTAGAAGGGATAAACGTTTCTACACTGGGAATTATTGCAGAATAGCTATTACCCTTTAAATGTGCATCCTAGATTATTTTCCCATAGATCCCTGTGTTGATGAACTGCAACGCTTATGGTCTAATCCAGGGGTTCCCAAACTTTTTGACATGGGGACCAGTAAATCCATTCATGAGCTTTCAGAAGACCAGTAACATATATTTGCATTTTCATTAAGCAAATGATGAATACGCAAATACGTTAGTTTTGGTCCTTGCAAAGCCACCCATAACATTCTTACCAGCAAGTTAAGGGAATATGGATTGGAAAAATGGACTGTAATCCAATAAAACCCTGCACCACCACATCGTGTATTGAAAAGGGGATCATTTATTTTCAGAAAGCTGACACCATCTTTGGAATTTTTTATCCATATTCTCATTCCAGATGGCGAATGCACCAGGTTCTCTCCATTCTGACACATTGTAGTGCCTTTAAACCTCACTGTCAGCAGTGGGGATATTTAAAAGGCACCGCTTTTAAATTTTTATTCAGGATCTGCATGTGCCCTGAACTGTCCCACTCTCCGCTGGCCGATTCTGAGTGTTGCACACTCAGCCGGGCCGCCGTGGGGGAGGAAGGGCGGGGCGGTGACATACATGGCCAGGGGATGAGGCTGTCTACATCACCAACCCTCCCTCCCCTCTCCCACTGCGGCCCGGCTGAGGGGCGAACCACTCAGCGCCACAGCGGGAGGAGGAAGGGGAGCGGTGACGTACATGGCCCCGCACCCTGGCAGTGTACATCATCGCCCCGCCCCCCCTTCCTGTCCCACCGGGCCCACCTGAGCAGCGCTCAGCTGGGCCCCGGCGGGGGAACAAGCGGTGGCAAGCGGCCCTTTGGGGTCCGGCTGCGGCCAGTGGCTGCACTCCCCCTGCTAGGTCTGCTTCCTGTCCCCCTCCTCCTGTCCTGCCCCATGGCCCCCGATCATCCCCCAGCTCTGCTTCCCAGCAGGGCACTGACGTACATGGCCAGGGGGCATGGCCGTGTATGTCAGCATTACAGACTCGGTATGTCTAACGTACGTTAGTTCGAACTAACTTTCATAGGCGCTACACTAGCGTTCCGTTAGTTCAAATTTAATTCGAACTAACGGAGCGCTTAGTTCGAACTAGATAATCCTCATTCCACGAGGATTAAGCCTAGTTCGAATTTACTAGTTCGAATTAAGGGCTGTGTAGACCCTTAATTCGAACTAGTGGGAGGCTAGCCCTCCCCAGCTTTCCCTGGTGGCCATTCTGGCCAACACCAGGGAAACTCTTCTGCCCCTCTCCAGGCCCCGGACTCCTTAAAGGGGCACGGGCTGGCTACGGTGCCCATGCCAGGTGCAAGCCTGCCAGCACCCAGCCAGCAGACCCTGCACCTGGCACTGATCGAGCCACCCACCCGATGCCCCCCAGCCCTCCCCCTCTTCCCGGGACCAGGCTGGCGGCTCCCGGGAGCTTGCCCGGGACCGCAAGAGGCGAGCACCTGCCTGGGCTAGTGCAGACATCGTGGACCTCGTCCACGATCTCCGCAGTAGGCACAGGAAAGTGGCCGTCTAGGGCAGGAGAGCTGCCAGCCTGGCCACCCAGGAGCAGGTGTGCAAGAGAATCAAGGGGGTCCAGTGAGACCCCCAACCCTGAGCTTACAATGGCCGTCCTGGGTCAGACCAAAGGTCCATCTAGCCCAGTAGCCTGTCTGCCGACAGCGGCCAACCCTAGGGACCCTGGAGGGGATGGACCAAAGACAGTTACCAAGCCATTTGTCTCGTGCCATCCCTCTCCAGCCTTCCACAAACTTTGGGCAGGGACACCACTCCTATCCCCTGGCTAATATCACTCCATGGACCCAACCTCCATGACTTGATCTCACTTCCCTTTAAACTCTGTTCTAGTTCTAGCCTTCACAGCCTCCTGCAGCAAAGAGTTCCACAGGTTGACTCTTTGCTTTGTGAAGAAGAACTTTCTGTTACTACTTTGAAGCCTGCTACCCATTCCTTTCCTTTGGTGTCCTCTAGTCCTTCTTTATGGGAACTATTGAAGAACTTTTCTGTATGCACCCTCTCCACCCAACTCCTGCTTTTAGAGACCTCTATCCTGTCCCCCCTCTGTCTCCTCTTTTCTAAGCTGAAAAGTCCCAGTCTCTTTAGCCTCTCTTCATATGGGACCTCTTCCAAACCCCTGATCATTTTAGTTGCCCTCCCCTCTCCCACCCTCACTCTTCCCCTCTCCCACCTCCTTTTCCCAGTCTCCCCCAGTTTTGTTCAATAAAGACAGATTCCATTTTGGAAGACACGTTATCTTTATTTTGTACATCAGGAAGGGGGGCTAGGGAAGGGTAAGTGGAAGGAGGTGAGGGAGGAATGGGGCACGAGCCCCCGATGGGGAGGACTGGGCTGGCTCTGCGGGCTTCTGGGGGTGGAAGCTCTCCTGCAGCCCCCCAATTGCCCCCTCTCCCCAGATGGCAGCCTGCGGCAAGTGCAGCCGGGCTGATGGCCGAGTGGTGTGTGTGGGTAGTCCAGGCAATCCAAGCCAGGACTGCTTTGCAAGTGGGGCACCCCTGAGAACTGTCTGTCTGGGGTGGGGGTCGGGACCCTTTAAGCACAGCCCTCGGCTAGCCTGAGACAGCATCTCCACACTCTAAGTCCTCCTCTGATGCCCTGCTGGCACTGCTTCCGGCCATCCTTAACCCCGGTTCAGGGTCCACTTAATGTGTACATGCTAGTTTGAATTAGCAAAACGCTAATTCGAACTAGTTTTTTAGTCTGGATCTGTTAGTTCGAATTAGCGCTGTAGTGTAGACATACCCTCACAGACACTGGGCTACTATATATATGATGTGTGTATTTGAATAATCATTTCTGAGACCTCATTTTTTTATTATTCGGATAGCAGTTTTATTGATTTGCTTTCTTTTCCTCTGTGGCATTTAAGCAATAGGGATGGTTTCAATAAATCTCTGGCTTTTTAAATTTTTTACATTCGATTTTGATGCTGAAACATTTCTGACTTTTTTTGGTGTTAGCTGTATAAATGGCTGATGTTCTGTATTGTTGATTCACTGGCTCTAATGAATTATCATCTTCACAAACTTCTTTGTTGTTCCCTAAGGAATTGTAGCAATTAAAAAGTTGTGCCAATTTGGCTTCTTAGTGTAAGGTAACTATTGGAAGAAAACAAATCTCTGCATTATAATCCATCATGAGCAAACAAATCACTTTAATTGGTTGCATAATGAGATGGCCCTTTTGTAGAATGTGCACTAGGAGAGTTCACTATTGAATTGGATCTTTAAGTTTTGCAGAGATTCAGTATGTCAACAAAGCTAATTAAATAAACCAAGACTGACAGATTTATTTCAGCTTTTCAAATACAGATGAATAATGTTTAGGATAATATATTAATTGTTATTTTTAATTATGTGTGTTTATATATTTTTACTAACCCAAATTGTCTCCGAAGTTTAATCAGATGATATGAAGTATTTTTTTATTACTCTTTAGGAGAAACCAGGAAAGTATATTTTATACCATCTTCTGTTTAAAAGGGTATTCTGTTTTGTTGAACCCTAAGAAAATATTCTTTTGAACAATTTGTGTCAGATGTTACCTATAACACATAAGTTGCTTCATGATGGTCCTATTTTTTCTTCTGTAACTTATTTTTACTAATTGTATTAATTAGACTCTGACTTACTTCAGGCTAAACATGTTCTTAATAGACTTTGCGTGAAAACTGTCTTGAGATGACACCTAATCATAGTCTAGACAATGTAGAAATGTCACAAAGAACTGGAAATGAAGCTGTGTTTATGTGCAAGGCCTTCCATCACAGGTTTTTAAGACTTTTCATAAAGTACTTGAAATATCTCACATCTGTCCTTTCAGTTACAGATTTATCCTAACTTTTTAGAAAACTTATTCTATTTGAATAGAATTTTTGCATGCATTTTAAAATTAAATTCTAATATTCAGAAAATGCAATCTCTGTCTGCTTTTCATTTCTCAAAAGTGCTGATTATCACATTGGGCATAGCAGCACAGGGCAAAAATCAAATTAAGCTACACAACTTCAGCTACGTCAATTGTGTGGCTGAAGTCAAAATAGCTTAATTCAGCTTTTGGCGCTTGTCTACACAGCAGCAAGTTGAAGGAAGAACACTCTTCCTCCAATTTCCCTTGCTCCTTGTGAAATGAGAGTTACGGGAATCAGAGTAAGAAGTCCTCCAGCTTGCCTTTATTTTGAAATAATGGATTGCTGTGTAGATGCACTATTTGTTATTTTGGAATAATGTCAGTTATAATAACAGACATACCCATAGGCTGTGTCTACATTGGCACCCTTTTCCGGAAAAGGGATGCTAATGAGACAAGTCAGAATTGCAAATGCCGCGGGGGATTTAAATATCCCCTGCAGCATTTGCATGAACATGGCTGCCGCTTTTTTCCGGCTTGGGGCTTTGCCGGAGAAAAGCGCCAGTCTAGACGGGATCTTTCAGAAAATAAAGCCTTTTCCGGAAGATCCCTTATTCCTCTTAAAATCAACATCTAGGAAAACTGTACTTGGGAACAAGGTAGTTTAGGGACTGGTAATCTGAGTGAGGTCCCAATCCATTAAGGCACTTGAACACATTTAATTTAAATCACACAAGCAGTCCTATTAAAATTAATGGGACTATTTAAAGTTTAAAGTTAAGTACATGCTTAAGTGTTTTGCTCTGTTGGGGCTATGCAACCTTCCGCCTTTTGTGTTGAAATGGAAACACAGTGGTGACAAAAAGTCACAACTTTGTGAAGGTAATTCAGTGGCCTACATGAAGTGAGCTTGATTGTCTCATTCCATTTTACAGTGGACATGAGTTTGCCTCTCAAGAAACACTGTCACACTCAGCATTAATTAGCACCCTTGTTAGCAGAAACACAAAGAGTTTGGTGGATCAGGGAGAATGAGCTGCATTTTCTGCCTGAAGAGGCCACTCTAGCTCAAGGTTGAGGCTTCTTGATGGGGTAGTTTAGGAAGTTTGCCCAGCTACACTTGCTTCACCTATTCTATGGAAACACAGATGATTTCAGATTCCAGTTTTCAATCCAGTTCTTTCCACAAAGTATGATGTTCACAAAAATGTGTTAAAACATATTTATAGATTTTATTTCTAAGATACCTGTCCCATAGTATCTAAACCCTACATCTATAACTTCATTTAGCATATACTCGCTTGACTTCATTTCCTCATTCTTCCTGGATTTGTTCCTTTATTCCTTCAATGGAAGCACTCTCATAAAGTTTCAGATGAACTTTGTATGCCTCTCTTGATAAACATTTCCTTCTTTCATTTTAATGGCTCTGTGGTACAGGGATACATTTTATTTGTTTATTCAGTTTATCTGCAGACTGGAAGGATTTGTTTTAAGCACACTACAAAGTTCATTTTCTAGGTATGTGCCATTGACCAAACTGTGCCCTGCCATTAGTGGGTACACAAGCATCCAAAACAGTGAGTCTTCCCTGCTTGCACACACCCAGGAAGGAACCACACATTGTTGCAGGTCTTTGTGCTCTCCTGAGTGCAAGACCTTTGCAAGGTTGTGGCTATCAGTAGGAGTAACTAGTGGGAGCCAAACATAAACCTTATGACACTCCCGTGTGGTCCCACACTGCCCCTAGCAGAGGGAAGTGCCTATAAAGCACTATCCAACTCTATAATTTCTATTAAATGTTTTCAGCACATTTGGGAAAGGGGTGTGTGTGTAAAGGAGTGGATGCATCTAATCTATTTGAGTTATTGTAAATTGGCTGGTTTCAAAGGTATTACACATATATGGCTTGTGTGAGAATAAAATAAAGCCTGAGCCTGAAAACTCTACTCTTGGAAATAATTATTACTCCCAAGCGTAGTCCCATTGAAGTCAATGGAGCTGTGTCTAGGAGTGAGAATATTCAAAGATGAAGGCTTTGCAAGAGTGGGCCATAGATCATAAAGGTGCCTCTGCACTTGAGCTAACATGCTAACAATAACTTGTGGCTGTGGCAGCTTGAGCAGCGTCTTGGGCCTCCCAAGTACACACCTAGGATTTCGGATAGAACTGGACAGAGCCAGCTAGCTCATGCCACCATAGCCACACAGCTATTTTTTAGCACACTAGCTCAATCAGAGCTAGCCAGTGCACATCTGCCTCTGCTACAAATCACTCCTCTCAGCTACAGTGCAATCATAGCCAATTTTTCAATACAATGATTAATTACCCTATATAATTAATGAATATTAATAACAATGAATGATCATTTGAGATAATACATTATAACTGCAATATATCCTATAAAGGAGCAAACAGGTAAATAATATGGAACTATATTTTTTTTTTCAGTCTGAGTGAATACAAAACCAGTAATTACTCATATTGTCAGTGAAATTCTGGGCCACATATCACTCAGTATTTCCAGAAAAAATATTTGAATTTTATGCGACAGTCTGTCCTTAAAAAGAAAAAGCACAGCATTGATGTCTATACACCTGATATCTCAACTGCTCTGTCTTCATGTTCCATAATAAACCTTGCAAAGTCATTGCAATCCAAGAACTCAGCTTATTATAAACTCAGTGATCATCAAAAAGTATTTTTTAAATGACATCTATGCCTATTCCTGCTCCACACATTCCATATCTGGTTTCAAGTTTTTGCTCAGTTTTCAAGTCAATTTAAGATTTTTCTGTAAACAGTGCAAGCTCAGCCTGCTGCCTGAAAGCTAAACCATTATTTCTGTACCTTTTAGCATCACCAGCTATAAAGATTGTAGAATAAGAACTTAACTGGAAATTCTCTTTGTATTGTTTCAGGCAGACTAGAATGAAGTTTGTCTGTGTATAGATATATTGCCTCTGCTCTGCTGACAGAAAGAAAAATATGTTTTTGACAGTAAACACAACTCATACCACTCAAAATCCAGAGAGGGAACAGATATTTACAAGACCAAAGTACCATTTTTAGACAGGCCCTTTTCTGCCTATGAGAAAAATAATGATATTTGCAACTCCATAAAGTGGAACTGTTAATTACCAAGGGAAGCTCTTAAAATAATTTCTTTGATCAGTTACTCCAATAAGGATTCTAATCAATGAGTTGAATTTCTTAATGATTGTCTTCTTCCTTCCTTTTTGCCAGTATTTGAAAAGATGATTTCTAAAGCGTCATGACACAAAACAGATGTTCTGACCACTTATGGTCATTAAAATCACGTGGCATTTTCTGTAGCAGAGCTGAATACTGTTAAAAAGTTTACATATTCAAACCTAAAGGTGGATGTGTTTTACGGACTAAGGAACTCATCACCATGAGCAATTTTATATGTTCATTAAAACTCAGAAATTGCCTTGGAATGCAAGATGAAATATACATTTCAGATATTACTATTTACTTCTATTTACCTTTGGCACACCTGATTTGTATGCCAGCTTTTTAGTTATGATTTCATCATGCACCATTCACTAAACACAGAGAACAACTATCTCAGATGTACTACCAATTAAAATCAAAACACCTTCAGAGTGTCAAAGATACCCAGCTATTAAACTGTGACATAACAGCTGTCGTTTCCACCTTCCTTCTAAAGAAAGAAAAAGATATCTGCCAGTAAAAAGAATTCTTCAGTCAGCTGGATTTTTTAAGGGCAAATGTGAGCCTTTTGTAGCTTTTCTGATTTTAACAATGATACAAAGTAGGCTATAAATAGAAAAGACAAAAATTGCTTGACTACAGGCTGAATCCTGCAGACCCTTTTCAGACAAAACCCCTACTGGCTTTGTCTAGACTGGGATTTCCAAGGGTGTTGTTACAAAGTGTTAGCTAACACCTTCTAACTATCTTATTGGAAAAGAGTAGTGAATGCAATGCACACTACTTATAACAAATACTAATCATGTCTGTGCTAAAAGCCTTGTCTACACCAGGATTTTTGCAGCAGCTAGTGAATATAGTCTACCAACACACCTTTTATCTCAGGGCATGTCTACGCTGCAATCAGGAGAAGTTATTGTACTTATGGAGACACACCTAAGTACTCTTTGGTCTAGCCCAGGTAACAATATCAGTGAAGCTGTGGCCGCAAAGGGTGGGCAGCTATTTGATTATGTACTAGGGTCCTGAAGTGTGGTGTTAGACTTGCAGTCAGACGTCCCTATTGCAGTGCAGACATACCTTCGAAAACTAAAATTTAGCATATTAGCTAACATAGTCTAGCAACAAAGATTTGAAGCCTAGTCTAGACAAAGCCTTTGACTTCACTGGGAATTTTGTCTGAATAAGGACTTTGAGTCAGGAATGCATTAGTGGCCTCAAATCACATCTAGGAATGTATTTGCTTTTCTGGAGGTGTAACGGTTTACGCGCAGAAAGAGCATGCATATCATTCCTTATTGCAATGTACACAACAGTAAGGGTATGTCTACACTACAGCACTAATTCGAACTAACTTAGTTCGAATAAGTTAATTCGAACTAAGCTAATTCGAATTAGCGCATGTCGACTTAAAAACTAGTTCGAATTAGCGTTTTGCTAATTCGAACTATCATGTCCACACTGAGTGGACCCTGAACCGAGGTTAAGGCTGGCCAGAAGCAGTGCCGGCAGGGCATCAGAATAGGACGTAGAGCGTGGAGCTGCTGTCTCAGGCTAGCCGACGGCTGTGCTTAAAGGGACCCGACCCCCACCCTGAACAGACAGTTCTCAGGGCTTCCCCGCTTGCAAAGCAGTCCTGACTTGGAGTGCCCTGAGTGCCCACACTCGGCACATCACAGCACTCGGCCATCAGACCGGCTGCACTTGCCGCAGGCTGCCATCCGGAGGGGGGGGTCAATCAAGGGGCTGCAGGAGAGCTTCCACCCTGAGGAGCCCACAGAGCCAGCCCAGTCCTCCCCATCGGGGGCTCATACCCCATTCCTCCCTCACCTCCTTCCCCTTACCCTTCGCTAGCCCCCCCCTTCCTGATGTATAAAATAAAGGACACGTGTGTTCAAAAATAGAAACTCTCTTTATTGAACAAAATTCAGGGAGACTGGGAAAAGGAGGTGGGAGAGGGGAAGAGAGAGGGTGGGACAGGGGAGGGCAACTACAATATCAGGGGTTTGGAACAGGTCCCATATGAAGAGAGGCTAAAGAGACTGGGACTTTTCAGCTTAGAAAAGAGGAGACTGAGGGGGGATATGATAGAGGTCTATAAAAAGCATGAGTGGTGTGGAGTGGGTGCATAAAGAAAAGTTCTTCATTAGTTCCCATAATAGAAGGACTAAAGGACACCAAATGAAATGAATGGGTAGCAGGCTTCAAACTAACAACAGAAAGTTCTTCTTCACAAAGCAAAGAGTCAACCTGTGGAACTCCTTGCTGCAGGAGGCTGTGAAGGCTACAACTAGAACAGAGTTTAAAGAGAAGTGAAATAAAGTCATGGAGGTTGGGTCCATGGAGTGCTGTTAGCCAGGGGGTAGAAATGGTGTCCCTGGCCTCTGTTTGTGGAAGGCTGGAGATGGATGGCACGAGACAAATGGCTTGGTCATTGTCTTCAGTCCATCCCCTCCAGGGTACCTAATGTTGGCCACTGTTGACAGACAGGATACTGGGCTAGATGGACCTTTGGTCTGACTCAGTACGGCCATTCTAAGCTCAGGGCTCAGGGTCGGGGGTCTCAGTGGACCACCTTGATTTTCATGCCAACCTGCTCCTGGGTGGCCACGCTGGCAGCTATCCTGCCCTAGACGGCCACTTTCCTGTGCCTAATGCAGAGGTCGTGGATGAGGTCCACGATCTCCGCACTAGACCAGGCGGGCGCCTGCCTCTTGCGGACCTGGGCAGGCTCCCGGGAGCCGCCAGCCTGGTCCCGGGAAGAGGCGGAGGGCTGGGTGGCAGCGGGTGGCTGGCTCAAGCCGTGACAGGTGCAGGGTCTGCTGGCTGGGTGCTGGCAGGCTTGCACCTGGCACAGGTACCGTAGCCAGCCCGTGCCCCTTTAAGGGCTCCGGGGCCGGGAGGGGGGCAGAAGAGTTTCCCTGGTGGTGCCCAGAGTGGCCACCAGGGAAAGCTGGGGAGGGCTAGCCTCCCACTAGTTCGAATTAAGTGGCTACACAGCCCTTAATTCGAACTACTTAATTCGAACTAGGCATTAGTCCTCACAGAATGAGGTTTACCTAGTTCGAATTAAGCGCACCGCTAGTTCGAATTAAGTTCGAACTAGTGGTTTGCATGTGTAGCGCCTATCAAAGTTAATTCGAACTAATGTCTGTTAGTGCGAATTAACTTTGTAGTGTAGCCATACCCTAAGGGAATTAGCTGAGCAGTCCTGATGTAGAGCAAGGGTGTAGGGCCCTCAAAGTTTACAACTGCATCCTTCATGCTTTTGGCATTGTGTGAAAAGATAACCTAGTCCCTAGAGGTGAATGTTATCACAGTGATTCTGACAGTGCTCCAGTTCTAAGAGTAGAAGTGCTGGAACATCTTTCCAGTAACTGATGTTATTGGTACTGGAAGTACAGGAACACCATTTTGGTTCCCCTTAAAAAAGTATCAGAATGCCATTCTGGAATGTTACAGCAGGACTTGAGCCAAGGAGTAGCAATCAAAATTATGCGATGTTCAGTCTTCCTCCCCTACAGCTTCCCTTGAAAAATCCAATTTATAGAAACATATTTTAGAGGTCATAATATATTGAATGTTTTCTCTTTATAAAAAATGCCATTGACCATAGACAGAGTGGATGTAGGGAGATTTTATTACCATTGCTGCAGGACCCTTCCTATTAAAGTGAAAATTGTTTACTGATTTCAGAAGATGTGTTTGCTCAACACCCACGACTCTGGGGTCCTTGTCCATGACTAAGGCTTCTGGGGCCTAGAGTTATAATAATGATAATTAATAGATGATCTATGGGGCAGTGAACTAAAGCAGTGAAAAGAACCAAACTAAATTGTGTGTTGTTTTTCTTCCACTTTGACAGATCCACTTACCTATCATTAAGTAGTGGGACATGGTTTTTTGACCATCATTTTCATTATTTTTAAAATACAGCTTTTGTTATATATCAGAGCTCATATAATATCCATAAACCCAAGAACCTGCACTTTTTCTGCTGATCTAAACTCCAACCTTCTCAGGTAGAAATGGGGAGGGATTGTTCACGTGGTGAGGTACTGTCTACATTTCACTGGATATTCTGAGATGCAGAAAAAAAGTAATTCTGTGGGATTAATAAGGACAAAGTACCTCATTATTCCAAATGAGAATGGATGGGCTGCAACTAAAAGAAGGAATCGGAGTTTCTCTGTTGTGGATAACTGTCCTTCAACCACAATGTTTTGACTAATCCCGTATTATTCTTTGAATCCTTACAAAGATGGATTTTATTTTACTCCTACTTCTGACCTGGAATTACCTAAGAGTTTTAAGAACTTGTTAGAATGTAAGAGATTTGAATCAGCAAGAACAGATATATGGTTGGACTGGAAAACCTCCATTTTGTGGCTTCTCAAGAGAGTCAGAAATTTTAGCACTCAGTAAATAACACACAATGCAGTTTTGAAAAGACACGCCACCTGCAAGAGATGACGACCATAAACACCTTGGGCCAAGTTCAGACCTGGGGTGTAAGCAGGTGCAGAACCCCTATTGTTAGAATGGATTTTGCCATAAACTGCAGCCTAGAGTTATTCAAATTACAAGGCAGATGGAGCAAATTTATCCTGATTTAATTGGATTATAATATTCTCTCATTAGAAAACAAAGCAGCCAGCTTGGCATTGCAGACACAGAAGGCATCACAACTTTCTATTGACAGAGAAGCTTGAAGAGCCCGTTTGCGCTAACAGGAATTAGTTAGATCAGTTTGGCTTACTCAAGGCTGGTTTGCACTACAAAGTATAGGTCAGCTTATAAACATTTCTCTGGGCTTTGAAAAATGTCATATAATGAAGCTGACCTTACCCCTGAAATAGACACTAGTAGGCTGATGGAAGAATTCTTCCATTGACTTTGCTACTGCCTCTTGGAGATGTGGATTTACAATAGTGATGGAAAGAGCTCTTCTTTTCCAGCACTGTAATGTCTACACTGTAATGTCTTCTTTTCCAGCACTGTAATGTAAACTGTTAGAGGAGTTCAGCTGTAGTGCTGCAGCTGCACTGTGACAACATTACTAGGGGTGATTTACCCCCAGGTAAATCATAATTAACTTTCTTTCCAATGATTGTTGATATAGCTTTATGTGTTAAATTATAACAATGAAGAGTTATGATAAGACTAATCTACTATATGTTTGTGCATCTGTCTGTCTGTCCATCCATGACTCTCTTTGTTCAAGAACTCCTCCTAAATGATAAGAGATAGGGCCACCAAATTTGGTACGAGGCCTCCTCTTTTCATAACTTAAAGCAAGGTGAGGGTTTGGTTATAACAGGACAATGGAATGTGCCTGGAATGTGATTGTTTCTCATTTAATGGAAAGGGAGGGTGCCAAGTCTGATAGCAGGAACAGTTATACTCCAGGATTACCACAGTGGAGCAGCAAGCACAGGGGAATAGTTATACGCCACAGGAGAGGGGGAGACTACAAACATGGCTCCCATAGAGCA
This sequence comes from Pelodiscus sinensis, assembly GCF_049634645.1. NCBI lineage: Eukaryota > Metazoa > Chordata > Testudines > Trionychidae > Pelodiscus > Pelodiscus sinensis. Next base: position 83,032,741 of record NC_134711.1, read on the forward strand.
ACTACAGTCTGGACAGTATGGCCTCTGCCATCCCGACTGACCCAGTGAACAGGTCCCCACTGTCCCAAGGAGCTCCAGGGAGCCCTCTCAGACCTTCTAACCTCTTGCCCTGACTCCTGCACCCCGTGCAGCCTGAGCCCCCACTCCTTACCCTGATTCCTACACCCCCTGCTCCCTGCCCTGAACATCCCCCCACCCTCTGCCCTGACTCCTGCACCCCTTGTCCCTGCCCTGAGTCCCCCGTATACCGAACATCATACCCTGACTCCTGCACCCACCGTAGCCTGCCCTGAACCCCCACAAGGATTCAAGCAATGCCAGATAAATACTGGGAATACCGTATCCTATCCTTTAGAATTAAAAATCTGTTATTTATATCTTTACACAGATTCTATTTATGTGCTTTCTTGCTATTGGCGAGAAGTGGGGCATGGACCAGTGATTATCTCGTACTCCCAGTACCCAGCCTGGGCGAGGTAATGATACAACCTGCAGAGCAAACTCACTGCTGAATCTTGGTGACATGCCACCCGAGGCACATTGTGCATATATTAAGACATTTAAAGAAGGATAGTCCTGAGATTGAGTCACTGGACTGAGACTCAGGAGATCTGGGTTCATTTCACAGCTCTACCATTAACTCTCTGGGCAAGTCATTTAATCTTTCCATGCCTCAGTTTCCCATGGGGATAATACAATTCATAATAAAGTTGCTTTCTTTCTCCTACCCATTGTCTATGCTGTGGGCAAGCACAGTCTCTCACCATGTGTTTGTACATTGCCTCACACAATGGGGCCCATTCTCCTTTTGGGCCTTTGGAGGTGCTGGAATACAAATTAACAATAAGTAATTTACGTATTGTTAGGGTATTGGGAATATTTTTTGCAATATGACCCATACATTAGTAGTGAGACACCTCAGTAATGTGTACACTATAATTATTTTACCACATCATTTCTCAGCTCTATCCCAGTTTCCATCTGGCTCCCCCATGGTAGATGGAAAGGCAAACCATCTTATCCATGGACAGTGTAGACAGGGGCTCAAACCAATGTGTATTCTGTTTGCATTCCACAGCTTATTTAATGCATTAACCAGTTCTCCATGGGGCCAGGAACAATGGTTCTTAGCATGCGGGCCACTTGCAGCCCAATCAATACACTGTTGCAGCCCACGTGACATCCGCAGGCCCATACAGATAGCATAGATATTGTATGAATGCAGCCCACATAAGACATAGAGAGCTTCAGATAAGGCCCACAATGGTAAGTACGTTGAGAACCACTGGTCTCAATCTTATATGGTGCCAAGTGTTCTTCACTCCTACTAGGGGAGGAAGGCACTCAGGGTACATCTAAACTACATGGCTCCATCGACAGAGCCATGTAGATTTGTTTGTTCGGCAAAGGGAAATGAAGCCACAATTTAAATAATCGCGGCTTCATTTAAATTTACATGGCTGCTGCACTGAGCCGACAAACAGCTGATCAGCTGTTTGTCGGCTCAGCGCGCTAGTCTGCACGCTCCCCTGCCGTCATGAAAGCCCTTTATCGACCTTCCCGGTAAACCTCATCCTACGAGGTGTAACGGGGAGGTCGATAAAGGGCTTTCAGGTCGGCGCGGGAGCGTCCAGACTAGCGCGCTGAGCTGACAAACAGTTGATCAGCTGTTGGTCGGCTCAGCGCGGCAGCCATGTAAATTTAAATGAAGCCGCGATTATTTAAATTGCGGCTTCATTTCCCTTTGCCGATCAGCCTAATCTACATGGCTCCATCAATGGAGCCATGTAGTTTAGACACACCCTCAGTGTTTCTGAGGAGGTATTCAGCACCATGGAGGTTCAGACCCCTTACAATTAATGGTGGGTGCTTGAAAATGTGGGTCTCTACCACCCTGGTGCTTCTTCATTCAGTGCTTTGCAAGTGAGCTGTAAAAATGTGCCCTGGAGATAAAGAAATGCAAATATAAATTAGATGGAGAGATAATAGCATAACATTATGGAACAATGCAAACTACATTGGGCCTCCCATGGAGAAGTAATCCATGCATTCCTTTCTGAATCATCTTTATGGAAATTTCTGTAAACTTGCCATTATTAAAAGTGAGTAGCAATTATTTCTTCTTTTGGTTCATCAGTTATGAAAAAAAATTAATTTTGTGTTCTTCCCTTTTCTCTTTTACTTGTTTCTTCCTTACGCTCATCATATAGCAATCATGCAACAGGAACTGACAGAACTGCACGTCTGTGGTAGAACAGAGCAGAGGAGACAGGAGAACTCATGAACACCATTGCGGATGAGACTCTGGAGGTGGAAGTAGTTAAGGGAGTAGTAGAAGCAGAAGAAGCCACAGTTAGCAAGTCTGCTCAGGAAGCCAAAGCTATTAAGGTATGTTGACATAACATTTGCAAGCTTCACAGGGGCCATCATTATAAATTAGATTTAATATTGATCAGGACAGTTCACCATCAGGGCCAGAGGAAAATTGGACACAGAGTTCTTTGTAAAATTGGCACTTACGATTCTGCTTCCTAATTAACATAGAAGAACAGAAAAATCTAGATCTGCTTACTGACCTCCCACGGCATGACTGCTGGCCTGTTCCCATGGGCAGTTTAGAAGTAACAGTAATTTCTATTCTTTATCTTTTTTCAAAACTGCTGCAGTAGTCATAACATGGACGTTAAAAATATGCCTTGAGATAAAAATTAAATTCAACACATATCGGCAAATGCTAGGAAGTCCACGTTAATGAGGTTTGCTGAAGACTTTTCAGGTCCTGGCATATCTTGTGGAATTAAAAGCCAGTACACGTCTATTACAGCGTGTTCCTTCAGGGAGTCCTGGTGATTGGCTACACAGCGAAAATTAATTTATTCCCTGTGTGGCCACCCCACATAAATGGAATAAAGGGGTGAAAGCAGCCTTAGCGAGGCTGCACAGAACCCCAACCAATGAAAAAAGGGCTTATTAAGGAGCCAATCAGGAGAAGGCTTGCTGGAGCATCCCTTATATAAAGAGCTGCTCAACAGAGAAGAGAGCAGTCCCTTCCTTACCTGCAAGGGAGAAGGATTTGTGGCATAGAAGCACCTAAACAGAGCAGTGCTGGGTAGGGTAGCAGGGCTGGAGAGCTCTTGGCTGACCACTGCCAGTCTGAGGGCCTTGCTGAGAGGTCTGAAAAAATGTTAGGATTCCAGTGGAGGTGGCCCAAGGAAATAGGCAGACAGTTGCACTCCACCGGCTGCTGATGAGAGCAGCCATTAACCAGCCGGTAGGGTGCCCCCGACGAATAGAGCTAGATGAGAGCCTGCAGTTGGCCACTGAGACAAGTGGTGGGACAAAGAATTGCCTGGCCCCAGAATGGGGCGACAACAGGCTGTGGCACAGCTAGAGGGCTATGTCCAGAAGAGGACGTCACGGTCCAGGAGAGACATAGGTCCGGCTCCTGTAGACTAGAGAGAGCAGAGCGATGACAGGCAAGATACCACCCGAAAAGAGGCGCACCAGAACTGAACTGAGCTTATTCCCAGAACGACCAGCAGGAGGTGCCATGGTGGCGAAGCTGTGCCCGTTACAGATTTATACAGTCAGTAGATACCATTTTCTCCCATGGGATTATATCCTACAATTCCACCTGTTCCCCCACCTTCTAGTAGCCTCCTTTTCACTGCCAGAGAAGCCCGTTTCTCCCTCTCCACTGGCTTCCCTTTCACTGCTGCTGTAACATTTTCTCACCACTTCGATGGTTCTCCAGGCAATGCCACAAGTGCAGACAACATGCATTGGTTAACTCCAGCCACACTTGTATGCACCATAAAATGAAGGGACTAAGGTGTGTGAACATCATCCTAAGTAGCCTGAACACTTGTGGACTTTAGGGCTGGTAATGTTCATGGTCCCTTGGAAAGGGCTGAATTTTCCATACATCCCATTCATCCTCCTTTTTCAATAGGTCACTGCTGCCTCCAGCCCCCCAAAAATGCATTATTTTGAGCACTTACAGTACTATGTAAAATGTCTGTTCATAAATAACAAAGAAATGGCCTTTAGGAGCTAGAAATAGCTGCCTTTAAAGAAGGAAAAACATTAGAGACATTGTCAACTCTTAATGAGTATGAAGTGATAAATAGTGACTTCCCTTTCCACTGCCAGCTAGGGGGGGATGAAATGGCAAGGCCAATAACATCCCATTAGTCTTAGCACAGGCTGCTAGAGAGCTTAGTGAGTCACTACTGTAGCTTCTACCTATTCTTGCAGTGTTTCTCCATCCCCCACTGCCTATCACAGTCATCACAGACAACGTCCCAGGATTTCTCAAGTCCCTTCCCAAACCCAAGGGTCTCAATAGAACAGAGGCCCTACCTGGTACTCTCCACCCCAGAATAAAGAAGAGTAAGGAGCACCCCCAGAAGATCATAACACTGGTATGTCAGGGATGTTCCTAGCATACAGAGCAGGGGTGAGGAACCCCATGGTTTGCCCTGATCTGACCCACAAGGCTTGGGGCTCCCTTCCCTCAACAGCTGGGCAAGCCAGCACTGACACTATAGCAACACAGGAGGGGCACCAAGATTAGGGAGAGGTTTTAAGTATGTTCAAATATAAGACAAAGTCAGAAATGGTTACAAGAGAAATCAAGATAAAGTGTTTCTTAATACTAAGACTTAAACTAGACTTAGTTCAAGGTGTAATCCCAGTAACATTGTATGAAAGCAGCCAGGATCTGCTCCCAAAGTCCAAAGACTGTTTCTTTTGTCTCCTTATGTGACTGAGGCTACGTCTATCGACAGAGGGATGCAAATCAAGCACGTCAAAATTGCTAATGAAGAAGGGATTTAAATAGCCCATGCTTCATTAGCATAAACATGGCTGCCGCTTTTTTTCTAAACGAAGCTTTTTCGGAAAAAACGGCAGTCTAGAGGCGGATCTGTCAAAAATAAACCCTTTTTCGACAGATCTTGTATTGCTCCAAAAATGAGGTTTACAGGATCTGTTGAAAAACGGTTTATTTTCAACAGATCTGTGTCTAGACTGCATTTTTTTAAAAAAAGCTCAGTTTCGAAAAAAAGCGGCAGACATGTTTATGCTAATGAAGCACAAGATATTTAAATCCCTGCTTTATTAGCAATTTCGACGTGCCTCATCTACATCTCTCTGTCGACAGAGAGGTGTAGTCTAGACACAGCCAAAGAGAGAGAGAGAGAGAGAATTTAACGCAATAACATGGGGTGTTTTTACATAAGAACATAAGAACAGCCATACTGAGTCAGATCAAAGGTCCATCTAGCCCAGTATCCTGTCTGCCAACAGTGGCCAATACCAGATGTCCCAGAGGGAGAGAACACAACAGATAATCATCACGTGATCCCTCTTCTATCATCCATTTCCAGACAAACAAAGGCTTGGGACACTATTCCTACCCATCCTGGCTAACCTCCATGAATCTATGGATGGACCTAACCTCCATGAATCTATATAGCTCTTTTTTTTAACCCTGTTAAAGTCCTAGTCTTCACATCATCCTCTGGCAAGGAGTTCCACAGGATGACTGCACTGAATGAAGAAAAACTTAGTTGTGTTTGTTTTAAACCTGCTGCCTATTAATTTCATTTGGTGACCCCCTAGCTCTTGTACTGTGGGAATAAGTAAATAACTTTTCCTTATTCACTTTTTCCACACCAGTCATGATTTTATAGACCTCTATCATATCCCCCTTTAGTCTCCTCTTTTCTAAGCTAAAAAGTCCAAGTATTTTTAATCTCTCTTCCTATGGGACCCACTTCAAACTCCTAATGATTTTATTGCCTTTTTCGGAACCTTTTCCAATGCCACTCATTTATATAGCTCAGTCACCCTTAGACATGCATTTTCCTAAAGGTTACCCCTAACAAAGCTCAATCGTGCCATGAGGATAGGGACAACATGTCTCATGACAAAAGAGGTCTCAGGCTGTTAGCTAAGATGCAGATTGGTTTGTTCTTGCCCCCCTTCCTTGTGAAAGCATGGGATCTGACAGGTGGTTGACCTTCAACCTGGTTAGAGGGTCACCTTGTCCCTAGTCTTTGAGAAACTTGTTTACCCAGATTGGGTAAACACACTTCAATTATATTCAGCTTCCAAATTATATTATATTCACCTTGTCACCCACGGCGGCATGGTCAATAGGGAGAGACCAGACAAAGAACTATCCTAAAAGTCCTCAACAGCAAAACAGGCGAAAGATAGCAAGGGTAATGTTACAACAGCTGTGAAGGCATATGAAAGCTACAGTGAGCAGGAGACTCCCACTCATCCATGCCATTGGACCTGGGCCTTCTATTGTGTGGTGGCTGCAGTGCAACAGTCCCCTCATGTTAAAAGAGGTCATGCACAGGTGTCTTTCTATGCACACTACTCTCCTAAGTTTAAGCCCTACGGTGACTGGCAAAAGGTGACAGGAGCAGGATTGTGAAATCTGGAATTTTTTAGTCATGGACCAGCACATAGGTGGTGGTTGTGTGTATCAGTCGTTCCATTTTATGGACCAAAGTGATAGAATGGTCTGGCAACTGCATCCACAACAAAGCAGCCCAATTTAAGATCCGCTCTGCTCACCCCGTATGCGGAGGGGTCAAGGAAAAATGCCCTAAGCATAGTCCACCTCAGCCCCTCTGACTGGATAACCATGTCCAGTGGGTTCATTTCTATGAGGTCAAAATCAGAGGTTACATTTTGGAACGTGGAATATTCTGACTTTAATGGACAATCCAGATAGTGGATGACCTGAAAGACACATGCAATTATCACTTGCAAGCTCTGATGATTTAACATTGACGTAGCTTCCCTGGCAGAAACATGTAGACCAGAAGAAGGACAGCTAAGAGAAAAAGGTGGAGGGTACATCTTTTTCTGGAAAGGAACCCCAGAGGAAGAAAAACGAATTCATGGAGTAGGATTTGCCATCAAGAATTAACTGACAAAGATCCTATCTGAAGTCCCTGTTGGCATCAATGAGCATCTCATGACTCTCCACTTGAAGCTTCCCAAAAACCAACAGGTAACTGTTGTGAGTGCTTATACACCAACTTTAGATGCCAAAGATGATGTGAAGTAGAAATTTTACACACAATTGGACACAGTCTTGAAAGATATCCCCAAAGAAGACAAGATTATTCTTTTGGGAAATTTCAATGCCAGGGTCGGAAGAGACATGGACCTCTGGCAGACCACCATTGGAAAAGAAGGAGTCAGCAATAGCAACTCCAGTGGAGTGCTCTTCCTTATAAAATGCGTGGAAAATGGGCTTGTCATCACGAACAGCCTCTTCCACTAAAACAAATGTAAGACAACGTGGCAACATCCTCAATTGAAGCACTGGCACATTATAGATTATGTCATTGTCTACTCTCGAAATTGGTGCGATGTCCTTCTCACGTGTGCCATGACTAGCGCTGATGACTGCTGGACCGATCACCGCCTCATCCAATCTATGATGACAATTAGGATTGTCACAAATGGAGAACTCAGAAGAAACTGATCCGATGAAAGATCAACATACAAGGCTTGAAGGACGCCACCAGATGAAGTCACTTCCAGATAGCACTCCAAAGGAAGCTGCCAACAGAACACCCTGCAGACGTGGAAGAACACTGGTGTCAAATGAAAAATGCAATCATTGGAGCTTGTGGAGAAACCGTTGTCTATCAATCCAGGAAGCATCAGGACTGATTTGATGAGAACGATGTAGAAATTGAATGTCTGATTGAGGTAAAAAGGAAAGCCTTCAAGGGCTGGCAAAGCAACATCAGCAGCACAACAAATTAAAAAGCGCATGCCAAGGCCAAACCAGAAGTCTGACATAAATCAGGACTCTGAAAAATCAATGGTGGACTGAGAAGGCACAAGAGCTCCAGCATCTCTCAGATATCAATGATACAAGAGGTTTCTTCAATGCCACCAAAGCTGTTTATGGACTGAGAAACCGTGGAATTAATTTCCTGAGATCAAAGGATGGTACCCAACTCTTAAAAGACAATGAAGCCATTGCTTCTCATTGGAGGGAGCATTTTTACAAGCTCCCGAACCACCCCTCCACTGTAGTCCCAGAACCCCTTGACCAAATCCCTCAGCAACTGACAAAGGATGATCTTGCAATACTTCCTACCCTGAATGAGGTCCAAGCTGCCATCAAAGCAATGAGAGCAACAAGGCAACTGGACTAGATGGAGTCCCCGCCAAAGTCTTCAAAGAAGGCAGGCCAGAGCTCCACAAACAACTCAATTTCCTGATTCTCAAGATCTGGAATAGAGAGCAGATAACGCAAGAGTTCAGAGAAATACTGATCGTCAGTCTCTTTAAGAAGGGCGACAAATCGGACTCTGGAAACTATTGCGGCATCTCCCTTAGCTCTTAGCTCGAATCCTTTCCAATCAACTCCTGCCACTCTTAGAAGCAGGGGCGGATGAGGATTTTGTGGGGCCCAGGGCAGCACAATTTCATGGGGGCCCCCCTTTGACACAGTGCATGTGCGAGGCTTCTTGAAGCGCGGGGCCCAGGGCGGCCGCCCCACTCATCCTGCCCTATATCCACCACTGCTTAGAAGAAATTCCTCCAGAATCCCAGTGTGGCTTCCAACCATTCTGAGGAACAGTGGACATGATCTTCACTGCTTGGCAATTGCAAGAAAAATGTTGTGAACAAAATCAAGCCTTCAACATGAATTTCATCAACTTGACCAAGGCGTTTGATTCAATCAATTGTAGTGCCCTGTGGACCATCCTCTCAAAGATCGGTTGCCCCCAAAAATTCATCAGCATTCTGAGGCTGCTTCACAACACGGCCACTACAGTGCTGAGGAACAATGTATTCCAAAGTGACTCCTTTGAAGTCAAAACGGGAATCAAACAAGGCTGCGTCATTGCCCCACCTCTGTTCTGCATCTTCATCGTCATGACCCTTCATCTCATTGACGTCAAGCTTCCAGGTGGTATGAAGATTGTCTACAGAATGAATGGGAAGCTTTTCAATCTCAGGAGTCTGAAAGCCAAAACCAAGACCTCCACGAATTTGATCATGGAGCTCCAGTATGCAGGTGACAATATGGTTGCTGCTCTTTCCCATATTAACTGCCTTCACTGAAGAGTACAAGAATCTCGGCCTCACACTGAACATCAAAAAGACCAAGGTGTTCCATCAACCCTCGCCAATGGGACAATCTCACGTACCATTTATTAAAGTCAACAGAGAACTGCTGGAAAATGTGGAGCATTTCCCATACCTGCAAGTCATCTCTCCAACAAAGTCAACATTGACACAAAAATCCAGCATCACCTTAGCTGCATGAACTCTGCTTTTGCCTATCTGAGATGAAGGGTCTTTGAGAACTGGAACATCAGTGCCAAGACAAAGCTCCTTGTGCACCGTGCAGCGGTTGTTCCAGCACTGCTGTACGCATGTGAAATCTGGACAACATATAAGTGGCACCTGAAGGCACTTGAACAATAACATCAACGCTTCCTCAGGATAATTCTAAATACCCTTTGGGTACGTTTACACTTGCTCCCTAGTTCGAACTAGGGATGCAAATGTAGCTGACCGAAATTGCTAATGAAGCGGGGATTTAATTATCCCACGCTTCATTAGCATAATCTTGTCTGCGCGCTATTCCGCTCAACAGCTGATTCGAATCAGGAAGTGCGCTCTGGGACGTATTAGTTGGAATCAAAACCCTTGGTTTGAACTAATGTTACTCCTCATTTTTTGTACCCTTAGGGAGGGTATCCTTAGGGCGAAACACGAACCCTTGTAGACGTACCCTTAGGGAGGCACACGAACACTAGCATCCTGGAAGAGTCGAACATGACCAGCACTGAAGCTTTGCTGGACTGGTCACGTGGTCTGGATGACTGATCAGTGCCTCTCAAAACAGATTCTGTTTTCCAAGCTGAAGGAAGGACGGAGGAGTGTTGGGGTTCAGAGGAAGCAATTTAAGGACACGTTTAAGAAAAATATGAAAAAGTGCAGCATCAATGTTGACACTTGGGAGAAACTTTCCCAGGACCATCCCCAGTGGAGAGTGGTAATCCATGAGGAGTTGGTGCAATTTGAGAGGTTCTGCCGCAGCGCAGACAAGAAGAGAAAAGAAGAGAACGAGAAGGAGAAAAGAGAAGGAGAAGGAGAAAAGAGCGGCAAACACTGCCCTATGTCCCTCCAATAGCCACCTGCACCTTCTCCTTCTGCAATAAGACCTGTGTCTCCAGAATTGGGCTGGTCAGCCATCAATGGATGCACAAATAGGAGGGTGACAGGAAGATGTCCTACTCATTATCGAGTGACCGCCAAGAGAGATATTCAGCATCTGTTCATAACTTCACATATCATGTAGCGACACACATTTTATCATGGTATTATCAACCAATGAATTAATTTTCAGATTATACTTCTCAAGGCATATTTTGTACCAAGATAATTACAGTGGTGTGCAGGGTGTGAATACAGGGGTTCATTTGGGCACAGTAACCCACATGAATCAAACCTCAAAGGATTTGTTACACATTAGCCTGACTTTGGGAAAAAATTCTGAGCATGAACGGTTAAAGACAGTCCCGCAATGCCATTGTTGGTAACAGGGGGCTGGGTAGTCAAGGACAGAGTCTGCAGTGGTGAGAGAACATTTAGGGGACTTGTACAGTTTTTCCTGAGGAAACAAGATTAGCTTCTCCATCTGTGAACCATGGAGATTAATTGATGTCGAGCTGAGACTAGACTCGGCAGGCAAGGCAGTGGACAATGGCTGACGTTAGGACTGATTGCTGCAGGAAATCTCCTGGAGGTAGCAAGCTCTAATTGCGGCCATGTGAACAGTAATGCCAAGGTTACAGCATTTCAGGAAATGTCAGAAGAAATAGTCTCCTTGAGTGAGACTATTCAAGATTTTGTCTTTTCCTCTTCATCTGCAGTGTCCAGGGAAGAAAGAGAAACAGTCCACAAATAGTGTTTAAATCTGTAATACCTCTGCTCTAAACTGCTCATCAAATGGTTACAGGGAAAATAACTAGACAAAAATGAAGACTTGAAAAGGGGTTTTATAGTTTTTAAAAGGTCTTTCTCACAAGATGCCTGCCTTTTATTTCAAAGGCAGCACTGTGCACTGATGAAAAGTGTTATGAAGGCAGTAGCTAAATAAAACCCTCTCTTTTTAAAATGGGCAGAAACAAAGCTTTAATCACCATCATTATTTACAAAGTAATGTCTCTTTCTTTTTATTTAAGGGTGTTTTGTTCAGTATTTGCTGCATAACTATCTCCCATTTGACTTACTCAGAGATTGTGCTAAATGTCAGAGTATCTCACCAGACTCATAAAGGCTGCCATAGTAAGCAATATTTTTAGCTTTGAATGGGTAAAATAATAAATAAATTAAAAGTGAACATTTTGACATTAATTGAAAAGGTGCCTGCTTTTCTAGTGTTGTCAGATTCATGTTTGCATTAAAAAAATAGATTGGGTTACAATTTATTATCCCATGGGATGACCTTTAAGTAATTTTATAGTACTTTACAGCTTTGTAATAGTTTTATAATCAGCATTTGGTCTGAAGGAAATTATAAGTAGAGTGTTCCTCTCTAGATATTCTCTGAAGTTGTTAATTTTAATTCTTAGAGAATGGGACCAGGTTCCTGCATGAGTGGGGTATTTACCAGTATCAAATAATTTTAGAGCAATCCTCCCCTTCCTCCTTTTTTAAAAAGCATCTGTTAACTTTTAAAAATTCTGGTGGCAATTATAAGTTTTCTCAAACAAAGTTGCATGTGAATATTTCCCTGATGAGGTTAAAGGTCAATTTGCTTGTCATTTCTGTGCTTCATTAAAATTCTGTGTCTGTGCTGCGTAATGTAGGTAATATTAATTTTCTAAACATTGATGTACAGCAGCTGCTAGCTAATTTCCATAATGGTGCTTCTGTTCTAAGGGCATTAAACCTGAAAAAGGTGGATCCAAATGGAACATGTGTAGCTGGTTATTGGCCCCCTGCCAAAAAGATGTTCAGGAGATGGGAAATTCACAGAATCACTAAAGGTACATTTTGATCGAATATTCATATTCTGAGCCACGTGTTGACATTTTTACTGTTAAATGAAAAAGAGGATGCAGAGAGAAATATTGATATCATGGGTCACATGGCAGTTTACTTTGGAAAGTTTTTTTGTAAAGGAGTTTGTGTTGTTAAAGAAGGGTTAAGAAACCATGTATATATCTTCAAAAGAGTAAGCAAAAGTGTTGAGACCATCAGTTGCTCGTCATGAGAAAGGGGGATGAGTCATGATATAACCAAATATATTAGCTTTACATTCTTTATGTATTTTCATTTCCTCAGCTTCATTATACTAATATCAATAGACAGGACTTATTTGCAACTGAATAAGGCCCTGTTCCTGCAATAGGATCCAAGTAAATGAACTCTTAAGCTCATGTAAGGCTCTTCCCAAGCACATCTGATTGTAGAATTGAGGCCTAAACAGAGAAAATGACCAGTATTTTGCATTGCATCCACTTATGGTATTTCACACATAATTGTTCAAACCAATTTCAGCTCATGGGTTGTTCATGAACTGTGACCATTTAGTCATTAATTACTTCCTCTGTGGGATTGGTCATTTTGCTCATGATGACATCACATGGCTTTATTTGTGTTCCGTGAGAGGCTAAGTGTAAACATGGTAAAGAGGGGAAGAGTGAGGTGAAGTCACTAAGCTGTAAGGATTGCTCCATTGGTAAAGGAGTGGTCAGAGCTCTATGCACTCCAGTCCTGCCACCTCCCATCACCGTGACCACCCCCTGGGATTAATGCAGAGTCAGTGCCATCAGCTCTACACCCACCATGGATTTCCCCGTGCTTGTAGAATCCTCATCTGCCTGTCTAAGGCACCTGAGCTTTAAGTGCCCTTTCTGCTTTTAGAGAATGAAAATGTGACTTAGGGAGGGCCAAAGATCTGACTCCGTAATTTGTGTATTTCTTCCCTGTGAAACCTCAGTCATAACATTGTATTTGCATTTTTTGCATTTAATTTCACCATTTTAAAAACAGAGAGGGGAAAAATAATCCAAGTCTATTTATCTGCAATCAGGCACTGACTTGAACTCATCTGTGAATGTGTCACCCAGGGAATGTACATTCCATGGTACCATAGGAAACGTGTGGAATTTGAAAAGAATATCAATAGGGCCCAACTGAAAGGACAACAATCCTTTCAGGGCATTTCTGATGTAGTCTTCAGGCTAGTGTGTGACTTGGGCTACATGTCCATAAAGGAGAGTAAGAACTATCTTTACAATGGGTACCAACTATCCAAGGTCAGAACAAGATGTGAGTCCTCCCTACCTGTTTACTTTCTCCTGAGCAAGCTGGTAAAGGACAGGGAAAGGCCTTGTGTACAAGCCAGAACAGCAGTTGTCTAAGGAGGGGATAGAGGTCTATCAAATCATAAGTTGTGTGGAGAAAAACGAATAAGAAAGCGTTATCTATCTGTAATGGGGTTGACTCACTGCTGCAGCTCCTCCTTCTGGTCACACTGGGAATTAGCTCAGTCCATGGAGTGTGCCGACTCCTGGTTGGTGTCTTGCCCATCGTCGCTCTGCTCTCCTGCCTCCACCATGTCTGCATGGATTCGTGTTGCTCCCTGGATTGTGGCATCCTCTTGAGAACATTGCCCTCCAGTAATGTCTATCACCCCATTCTCTCCCCTTTCCCGGGATGTCAGCAGTCCTCAGTGGCCAACTGCAGCTCCAAAGTCTAGCCCCTTGCCTCAGGAGCAACCCACAGACTGTCATGGCCACACTCCAGTTTGGCAAGGTGTAGCACAAGGTGAAGGGGAGGACCCAGGCCCACCCACTACTCTGGGTCCCATTCCAGGGACTCTCTGGCAGCAGCCTTGTCCTGCCCTCCTTCATTTCCCTTAACTGCTCTAAATGTTTCCTGGCCTACTTCCCTGTAATCCTTGCACCTTCTTGGCTCTAGTTTCAAGGCCACAGCCTGGCAGGTATCAGGTTGGTGCATCTCTCTCTCTCTCTCTCTCTCCCTCTTTCTCTCTCCTCCTGAGCATGCCCAGCTCTTCTCTGCGCCAGATGCTTCTCCCTAGGAACCAGTCCTTCACCCTCACTGATCAGTATCCAATTGTCTTCTGCACTGCTGAGCTGCTCTTTATATCAGGGCTGCCCCACTATGCTGTCCTTTGATTGGCTCACCATAAGCCTCTCTCTGATTGGAAGAGTTTGCACAGGCTCCCTCTGGCCAGCTTTTAATCCCTCTCTTGCCACAGTGGAGCAGCCACCTCATTACACTACCCCCTCCACATAACACAAGAACCAAAGGTCACCCAATGTAATTAATAGGAAGCAGGTTTAAAACAAACAGACAAAAGTACTTCTTCACACAATGCACAGTCAACCTGTGGAACTCATTGCCAGGGGATGTTGCAAAGCCTAAAAGTATAACTGGGCTCCAAAAGAATTAGATAAGTTTATGGAGGACATTAGCCAAGATAGTAAGGATACAATACCATGTTTTGAGTGCCCTAAACCTGGGACTGGAGAACAAGGAATAAGGACAGGGACTGGAGGACAGTTCTCTTCATTCCCTCTGAAGCATCTGGCACTGGCTTCTGTCAAAAGACATGATACGGGCTAGATGGACAATTGATCTGAGCCTATATGGCCATTCTTATGTTCTTAAATTTAGCTGAGCTGGCTGAGTGCAGAAGATTGTGACTGGCTACTGGTGTAGACCGCGGACTAATTGCCACTCATTTTTCCCCAATCCTGGAGGGAACAGGGAGAGAATTGTGGATGCTGGAACCAAAAATCTGTTTCTAGGCTTCCTTGCAAAGGGCTGTGTCTAGGAGCCACAATCTAGCTCTTGGATGCTAGTGTGACAGTTGCCTTAGAAATACCAGAGTCAAATCTTAAAGGGTGTTTTGATTCAATTTAGTGAAGTGCTTGAGCATGTGGTTAGTCCCACTGAAATCTTTCAAATATGGGTCAGCAGATTTTATTTTAAATCTTTCCAAATTAATTCATTTCTGGAAAGTGATTAATCATAAGGATTTCAGTCTAAACGATGCTATATTAGGAAAGTTTGAAATGACTTCTAAATAAGGGCTGAGAATAAAAAATGCCTTTGCAGCTGTAATTTGCTGCTGGGACAGTATAATGTATGCAATTCATTAGATGGTTTAATCAAAGTAAGCTGCATCTCTCCCTTTGCCCCTCGAGCATTCTCCTGGTTTTAAGCCTGCCAACAGCACCACATAAATAAGGCTACCTTTTGGTCAGAGGTATATTTAGTAGAAGTCATGAACAGGTCATGGATGATAAACAAAAATTCATGGCCCATGTCCTGTCCATGACTTGTACTACATACCCCTGACTAAATCTTGGGTATACGGGGAAAAGAGCAGGAACAGCTTGGGGTACCAGAGGTGCTGTGGGTGGGATGGCAGTGCATAACCTGGGACCCTCACTGGAGTGGGGGGTGGCAAGTGGTGGCATGCAGCCCAGCACCCTCACCTGGTACTATGAGGGGAGGCACAGCAGCCTAAGACTGACTCAACAGGAGCCGGTGTGGCTGGCCCACGGGCTGCCTCACTGCTCCGGCAGCCCCCAGGCCAGCCACATCAGTTGCTGCAGAAGTCTCAGAAGTCCCCGAAAGTCACAGAACCCATGACTTCCATAACCTCTGTGACTCATTTGCAGCCTTACACATAAATAATTAAATCTGCATAGCAGAATGGGTCTTTAAGAAGCTGACGATGAAAAGATTTTCATGTTAAAAGCATACATTACTATACTGTTATACTTAGTACTTATGTGGCACTTCAACTTGCATGCTCTTTACAAACATAGAAATTAGGTCCAATGCTACAAGTCATTATACATGGGGTACATCACTGAATCCACATAGCCCCATTGACTTCATGGAGACTCTGCAAAGGTCCCCATGGAGCAATTTTCAAGATCAAGACCTTGAGTCTCTCAGCTTTCTTGTAAGTCTGGTTGGTAAATGATACCCCCATTTTACAGATCTCTCAGTGAGCTCATCTCTTCCATGAATAGCATGGGGAAATAGAAATGGGTCCTATAGGAATCATTTGTGCTAAGAATTAATGAGCTGGGCATGTCTTGGCATTCATTGTGTAAGTTGTGCTCATGAGCTGTTAAAAATAAAGGCATTCTGAAGGGAGAGGATGAACATGATTTTGTGTTCTCCATTAAAAATGTTGTTATGGTGCTCTGTGTTCTGTTGCGCATTTTATTACTATAATAATTTCAGTAAACTACATCTGGCTTTCCTGAAGGCTGTCCCCTCAGGTTAAGCACGCTGTCTAAAAATATCTCCTTTATATTTTTTTAATGTTCTTCCTTTTTATCTTCCTTTTGATGCCTCTTTATTTGAATTATTTCTCTTTTTTAAGATTACATTAACACATTTTGTTCTTAATTCTGTAATCTTTTCAACTCTGGGCTCCTTTGTACTATGTGCTTTTGTACCCTTTTCCTTTCAAGTCCTTTTTATGTTTCCTCCCTTTTGTTTTTTTTTCCCCCCTCCTGGGAGCCTTTATTGTCATTTTATCCTTTATTTTTAGACTTGCACTCCACAGTGGGAACTAATGCTAAGAAAATGGAAAAGGAAAGAGCCACATAAAGTGATGTAGTGACAAGCACTATGTTGTGCCATAGGAGAATATAGGAAAGAAGGCACAGTGGTGAGGTCTGAATATTTCTGGTCTCCAAGATGGAATGTGCTTGCAAAAGAAAACAGGAATGTTTTGATAGATAGATAGATAGATAGATAGATAGATAGATAGATAGATAGATAGATAGATAGATAGATAGATAGATAGATAGATAGATAACCTGTGTATGACTATTACGTACTTGGGAATGATAAAAATTCCCTGAAAATGGGGTTGTTGCAATCTGCTGAATTCCCCATGAACAGAGTCAAATTTACTTTTAAAGCACAGATCTGGAAGCACTTGCCTGAAGGATCCCCCTGAGTAAGAAAGATATTGACAGTGACTAATTCTGGCTTGTGCTGGAAGCTGACTCGCTCCTACATAAGCTAACGTATTATTGTTTAAATGTGTTAATGCCAACTTCTACCAAGATTGTCTGTTTTGCATAAAGATGTATAACACCAGCTACCTTTTGTATACATCAGCATTCTCCAAAGCCTATTTTCAATGGAGGAGACAAATGTGGCCAAACAATATTAGAAATCTGACAGACTGTTTCTCTTGCCACCATTGAACAAAACTATCTCTATACACATCAACTCTCTTTCTCTGATTTTTTTGCCTGCTGCGATGAAGCATCAAAATAGAGGCTTTAAATTGATCTTTCCAGGGTGAGAGCAATTTTTTCTCTAAGGGGCACTTGGGATAGGCACTCTGTGGCCTCAACTCCTGTTGACATGGGTGAAGTTTGGGGCACTCGGCAGCTTGCAGGACTGAGCCCTTTTTATACAATCAACTCTCCAAACAGTCATGCTAACAAGAGACATTATCTATTCCTTTACATAAATCCTTCTTGTGCCCTTTGGTAAAGCATCATTCTGTTCTTACCCTTTGTCCCCACATTCTCTGCTGGGCCACTCATCTCACCAAAGAGGGAGACCACCCAGGAGCTATTACAGCGCTCTGCTTCTTGCATTGTATCTGCACTTGCCCAAGCCCTGGGACAGACTGAAAGAGGGCAACAGCTCCTGTGGGACCATACAACAGCTAGGAACAGCTGGAGAGAAGTGCTCCCTGGCCACAACCCCAACAAGCTCTGACGCCATCACATAATCTTTCCTACAGGGATATATAGGGGATACCACTTGAGCTGGATGTGTCAGCTCTGGATCAGATGATGTCAGGGGAATTCTCACCTGCCCAGACCCTTACAGTGAAGAGGTATCAGAACACACAGAAGAATCTTCCTCTTGTCTTAATCTTCATATGCAATACTCACATATTTTCTCTTTTTATGTTGTTTGCTCTCACTGTTATATCTACTGCTAACTGTCTTGAAATTTCGCTTACATCTGTGTTGCATACATTATCATTTCTCATTCATCTAAGAATCCTTTTACACATGTTCATATTCTCTTTGTAACCAACCACTCCTCCACCCCAGCTGTTCTGCTCTATTTCCGCTGAAGGTCTTGTTCCAAAGCTTTTTTACATGTTTGACAGCAGTACCTACTGGAAAGATCTTTAAGAGAATATTCACATCTTCCAAAGTAGTTTTGTGAAAAAACAAACTATTAGCTCATCAAAAGATGATATTTGAATGGTGTTAGGGGAGACTCATTAATACTGTGTTAATTAACAGTGTCTTCTTTTCTCCAACTCCTATGAATGCTTCAGCTACATAAACCATAACAAACTGGTATTAAGCTATTTCTAAGCATCTTTATACTTACGTTTATTTTCCCTTTCCACTCACCCTTATAAAAAACTGAGGTTAGGCAATGGAATTTAAGGCATTAGCCAGGGATTAGGAATGGAATTCAGCTCCCAGTGCATGGAAATAGTCACTCAGCAGAGCCTTTGTGCACGCATTTGGGGTTAGCAGATCGAGGTCAATGCAAATCCAGTAGCCTGCTCCTGGGCTCACTTCCTGATGCCTCATCCATGCATGCCAGTTTGGGCTACCCAGAAGCTGTGGAGATCCAGTTTTGTGCTGCTCAGCTGCACTTCCTGCTTCATGCAGGTGGCAATCAGGAGTCACGGAGAGTCTAAAATAAATATCTTCAGCTCTTGACCTGAAGGGTTGATTTGATTAGCTAGCAATGTGGCATCCCCAGCCTGCTGCCCTGAGCCCCTACTCAACCTTCCTACTCTGATTCCTTCCCCCATACCACCAGCCCCCTGCCCTGAAGGATCCAGGCAACACCAGGTAAGTCTTCTAGTGATATCATAAAACAAATTGGGTTATTTCTAAAAAACAAAGCACTATTAAAGTAGGATATTTGAGCAGACCTGTTTCATTTTTAACTTTCCACTTCATGAAAAGTACAATTAACATTCAGAATCCTTTTCCTATAGCTTTGGATTAGAGAAGTGCTTTAGAAGACACACAGGATATCTGCCTGCAAATGTGTGGGTGTGCATCTTCCTGCTCTATAGCTCTAGTTAATTTGCCAGCTATTCCAAAACCATTAAGATCTATTCCAAAGTGCACCATCTCTTAAAATCAGAATATTTTAAAGTAATTAAAATGTTCACTAATTTAAGATTAAATCCTACTTTTTTCGTGGCCTGCATGACCTCATGTGAAAGTACAGCAAAGCTCCAGCCCATCTGAGTATCTGCTCTCATATGCTATTTTTTTAAAATGTGGGTGCATTCACGGCATCCCCACTATCAGTCGCCCTGGTATACATCCATTCCCCGCTCTTAAGTCAAACCCTTCCCTTCCCCCCCAATTTGCACAAATGGAAGTTAGCCAGGAAAAAAAATCCCCCTTTAAGTTGTTTCGCTATAAGCCCAAGCTTTTTCGAAATCTATCTTGGACTTATAGCAAGGACAACCTGTATTAGCTCCTTTAGGTCTGGACGCATTTCCAGATGTACTCTCTGCATGGTGTGTCATTTCACACCTGTCTGTGCTTCTTGTTTCCCTCTGACCCAAAGTCTACCTGGGCTGTTTAGGCTATGTGTACACTGCAATACTGTAGTATGGGTGCAGTTTGGGTGGACATACCCAAACTAGTTCTAATCTTTCTATCTTGTGTCCTAGAGCAGTGCATTTGCATCAGTGTGCACTTCAGCATGAGCTATAAAAACCTGTCAGGGACGCTGAGCAATTACTGACTGGGTATATCCTAAAACTGGAACACTGTATAAGTGTGTTATACAATGCATAGCTCAATGAGATCCTGATTTTAGCTAGGGTCTCTAGGAGTTACTGTAATCGAAATAAGAACACTGAAATGACATATCAGCATGCCACTAATATGTAGCCACATATATGAAGCTACGTCTAAACAATTTTTGTCTGTTTCTAGATACCATGTTATATTTCTCTAACATATAACAGGTTTCTTGACTAAAGCTGACCCCCAGTCCCAATAAAGACAAATGGAGACTTTTCAAGGACTTCAGCAAGAATTATATCACACTTCCCAGCAACTGATCTCAAAGAACTTTACAAAAGATGGTCAATATTATTATCCCCATTGTATAGGGAAAGTGAGGCACTAAGCAGTGACTTGCCCAGGGTCACATAGCAGGCCATTGGCAGAACTAGGACTCAAATTAGGATCTCCTGAATACAAGGCCACTGCATTATCCTGTTAGCCAAATTGAGTGAGCCTTTTTATAACACAGTATGAAGCCCTACTGTCTTCACATTGGGAATAAAACCTGAATTATATTATATTGCTTGAGGAAAAATTCTGGTAAAATGAATAATACAAACTATTATTCCACCTTTTATGTTCTCAGAAAGTGTTTTCCAGAAATGTCACGAATGGGACAAAACTTTTGGAATTCTAGTGTAGGGCTTTGCCACCAAGAACTTAGGGGAGGGAAAGACTTGCTGCCTTTTGTGTCCAGGTACACATTTAGCAAGTGAATGAAATTAAAGGCACTCCATATGCTTGCCTGTCTGTAGTGGTGTGTCTCTCAGGCTATGCAATGGGTTGGCAGCATCTCATGGCTCAAAAACAAGTTTGTGTTATGCCTTTCCCTTTTTGACATGGATGCATCACAGTACAAATTGTTACAAGCTCTCACAGAATATGAATAAGCAATTCTTATTCTATTGCATTCTCTGACTTTTAGTGGTATAATACAGAAAACTATCCCTATATTGCTACACTTATGTTCAAAAGAATGCAAAGTGCACCTATATGTATATATACTATTTCTTCAAGTACTTACCATAAGTGGTATCTCTAATCTTTAGAAACTGAAGAGTGATTTGAGGAAAATGAATAGTTTCCCTTCAAATAGTATGAGATGTGGAAGCATTTTTTGATCTATTTATTAGTGTCTAAACACCACCTCTTTATGGTTTTTTCCAAATTGTGGATGGATATGAGAAGTATTTGAAGTTATGTATTTGTCCTGAAATACCTCATTTTTTCCCATAACCAGATCCTCTTTTTGAGCTGACCAACAAATCTGTGAAAAGGGAGATTCATGCTTACTGCAGCACAAAATATGGAGCTGTCAAGCGTACAACCAGATCAGCAGTTTTATTTTTCAACCACAACTTTTAAAATCCCTATGTGCCATGAATTGGGGGGAGGGGAGGGACAGTGTTAGTTAGAGAATCACAACTTCCCCTTCCACAAAATTTTGTTAACTTGAAACTTAAGGTTCTTTAAAAGTATTTTCTGACAATAATGTAAACATTAAGCAGGAAACCATAACTTAAAGCAGCATTTACACACAATGAAATGCCAGTCTTCAGGTATTGGCCTCCTGCCATCCCACAACTCAACCACTACAAACATCCTCTCAAACATGATTGTTTTCAGTTCAATAAAAGGAAAACAAGATTGGAGTGTTTGGCAGAACAAAGGTGCTGGTAGGATTCATGATAACAGAGAACAGGCAAAGTTGTAACAGAAAGTTGGACAAAAACTTGAACTGGATGTGATGAAGTGGGTGGAATCAATAAAAGGATTCAAAGAGGAGTTTTAACAACTGTTTTTGTAGGTCCCAGACAGGAAAGGGCAAGATCACTGTTAGTTAATTATGTTGTACTTATTTTTATTCTGTTGTTCAATGCCCCAAGTGTTTCAGTTGGTGCAGCAGTAACGCAATATAATAATAAAATTATCAGTAATATTTTTAAGATTACTATGTCCTGATTTATGGTGGCAATTTGTTTGCTTTTTTAGAAAAGGAAGGAAATGGAAGTCAATAAAGACTATATTGCCCAAAGGAAGAAAGATAAGAAGACAGTTTATCAGCAATCCTGGATTTCAGCCAACTGTCATTAAGAACGCCTCCTCAGCCTGTGAAGGGCTTTGTAGCTGGGTCAGGGCCACTGAAGCCTATGACAAGGTTGCTAAGGTAACCACTATGTCCTAAGATTCTTCTTGTGCATCAAACTTTCATCTTGGTAAATTTCTATAGGCAAAGCTCCGTGAGATGAATGTCAATATTCTGTACAGCTGGAACAAGTGGGCTAAGGTGTCTTTGAATGACAAAATCACAATAGTGTGTGTAAGCAGGATCTAAGGAATGCTTCCATTACAGCTAACTGGAATGAGAGCGAAATCCTGGGTGTGTCTATGTGAACACAGTTTGTTCTTGCTTTGCTTAGATATGTTAGAGATTGAGCAAATGGAGTGGTATTTTGCTCATTGTAATCAACTTAATTTGTGACCCAACACTAGCTATGTTTGTATTCATTGCAGAAATTGCTAAAATATGGTTAACAATGTTTGCAGTTTTGTGGGAATACAGAAAAGTAGAACTGTGCTACATCGTTTCAAATGAAAGGGCTCAGTTAGCAGAAAGGATCTTGCAAATTCAGGGGCTCGACTTTTCAGAGCCCCATGAAGATGAGGGATGAGGAAAGGTTATTCTGGTCGAGAGGCTATAGGGCTTCTCCTGTTTGGACTAGTTTGGCCTGTCTCCCCCCTCTCCACATACGCTATTCAAAGAACAAAGCTAAATCAACATCATTAGATGCCTCTCCTCTTATGTTAAGTGTGTTGGAGATGTATTTTTTTCTACCCTGTTTGCTATGAGCTGAAGTTGCTGGGAGCTGACATCATTTGAGACTGATGGGCAGATGTCACAGCGAAGAAGTAGATGGCAGTGGATGGTGACTGAGAACCAATAGATCGGTGGCAGAGAGACATGACAAGTGGCCAGCAGAGTGGCAGCAGCCTGATGAACAGCTAGCAGGGTAGCAGCAAAGAGCAGTAAGCAGGCAGATGTGAGTGACCAGCAGAGTAAGAAGCCTCTTTACCTCCCCCCACTCAGGACAAGAGGTGAATTCTGCGGATGAACCTCTGAATTCTGGATCTGCCCTGACCAAAGGCAGCAACTGCGAGCAGGTGCAGAGAAGGGTTGGGCACATGAAGGGGGCATTTACACTGCTGGACTTAAGCACCTGAGAGGAAAAGGACACTGCCCAACCTACTTGGGGGGGGGACTTTTAGGGTATGTCTACACTACCCTCCTAGTTCGAACTAGCGGGGTAATGTAGGCATACCGCACTTGCAAATGAAGCCCGGGATTTGAATTTCCCGGGCTTCATTTGCATAAGCGGGGCGCCACCATTTTTAAAACCCCGCTGGTTCGAACCCTGTGCAGCGCAGCTACACGGGGCTCGAACTAGGTAGTTCGAACTAGGATTCCTAGTCCGAACTACCGGTACACCTCGTGGGGTTCGAACCAGCGGGGTTTTAAAAATGGCGGCTCCCCGCTTATGCAAATGAAGCCCGGGAAATTCAAATCCCGGGCTTCATTTGCAAGTGCGGTATGCCTACATTACCCCGCTAGTTTGAACTAGCGGGGTAGTGTAGACATACCCCCACTTGTGGCTTTTGCTTCTGTATGCAGTGTTTTCCCAAATTAATGCCAAGTTACTTCCCTCCCTTTTATTAAGTTTCTTTTCTATGCTCAGACTCTGTGCTTATGAGTGGGGAAGCATTGCCTCTCAGAGGCTCCCAGAGGTGGTGTGTGAGTTTCCCAGGTTCGTGAGTGGAGGCTTGAGCCAGTTCTGTGTTGGATGGATGGAGAGGAACCCCTAAATATTGAACCCAGCCCTGGCTGCCGCTGGCTCTACCTGGCAGAAGGACTACATGTGACATAGCTGATACATTGTGCAATTGTACATAAATAAATACACATGTATGTAAATGTACATGCATTTGTGTTTGAACTATGCCCCATTGCTCTGCAATAATATTTTACAGCTTCCAAGGTGCTTAATCAATTAAGGACCTAATCCAAAGTCTATTGTCACTTAAAAGGCTCCCATTGACTTCAGTGGACTTCTTATAAGGCCAAAATAGGTGCAGAGCATTGGAATGGATCCATCTCCTTAAAAAGGGAAACAGTCAGATCAAGGATTTGAAAGCAAAACCCTACTCCTGAGGAAAGGGCAAAAGGCTCTTTAACATCCTCACTGAGCATATTGTGTCTCATTTTAAAGATCTCATCCTATCCCACAGACAGTAAAGCACCCTGTACTCCATTTATCTACTTAAGAAAGTTGGAAAAGTTGAGTTAACCCTGCTGGGATTTGAACCTTTGTTTCTAAGAAGCACAGACAGTTCAAATGGGTGGCTGTTTCGACTTCTAAACCATCCCCTCCAGCTTAGTTCATTATACAGTGGAACTGCATATAGTGAACTCTGACCTCTAGTGACATATAGTGAAGAAGGATGAAAACCTTGAATTTTTTTTCAATGCAGGTGCAACTTGCTAGTAAAAATGTAGTTGTCCTACAAAAACATAATTCACAGAATTTCTCATGTTAATGACAGCCACTGTTTTGTTCTCATTGCACATCTTCTTTGTGCAATCTGAATGGAAATTGGGCATAAGAAGGGATCTCTGTTAGGACAATTTGCATAAAGGAGATTGTAGGTATCTAATTAAAAGCACATGCACAAAACAAAATCCTTCAGGAAATTACTTTAATGTTAGGAAAGCAAGAAAATCACTTTGTGTGATAAAAAAAATCCACTCTTTTCTATATTTTTAATAATCTGCAAATTCTAAACGGATATTCAAATATGTCATTCTGTCTGTTTCTAACACTCTCTCAGAATAGATGGAGAGGGTAGGTATTCACTGTTGAGTTAGCTCTGGCTGTAACCTGTGTGTTGCTGCTAACCCCTGAATATCCACAAAGAAAAGCCACTGAGTCTGGTTTAAGGTTTCTCTGAGCCTGGGCTAGCCCATGTCACCAAGGGTATAGGCTTGAACCCAGGTTTTGCCTCAAGCTAACCTGGCAACCAGATTAATTTGCAATGTGGATGCAAGCTGTTTAAGACCATGTGTTCTAGTATCTTCCCACAACTCCACCTTGACTGTATGTTCTTGATCTCTAACTACTCCTCTTGTCTGCCCAGAAGTCACCTGTACTGGCTTGGCTTTTAAACCCCATATTTGCCTGCTAGATTTCTGCTGCACTTCCGCGGTATCCAAACCAACATGCTGTCTCAGAAATCCCCCTTCCAGCATGCTGCCAGTTTGCCAGCAACTGATGCCAAAGTTCTGGGCACTCAGGTCAGTGTGCCCAAAAGTTGATAACTCTCTGAGGAAATCTTGCTTTCCTGCTGGATGCACTTTTGTAGGAGGAAGAGATGGCAGAGGAAGTGAAACAGCTGCAGCAGGGGCTGAAGACAGAGATGGTAAGGGACGTGGAGGTGATGCTGACCTCTACCCTGCTATCTGATCCAGGGCTGGCCTTACCATGAGGCAAACTGAGGTGGCCGCCTCAGGTGCCAGACTGTGGGGGGGGGGGGACACCACTGGGACCCAGAGTGTAGAAAATTGTGTCTGCTGCTGGTGCATATGTATTTGCTCTGCTCTAGATGCACAGAGATGGAGTGCTGTGCTGGAGGAAAGAGGGCAAAAGAGACATAACAGGAATCAGGAGAAAAGGTGGCATGGGGGTGTCATTTGAGCTCCCCGCCTCAGGTGCCAAACTGTTGTGGGCTGGGCCTGATCTGATTGACGGACAACCGTGAATTTCTCAGTCTGACTGACCAAAGCCTCTGCAGTAAATACACAACAAGTGGGACAAGCAGAGGAATAGAATCCCCTAAGATAAGACACAGGGGCTATGTCTACAGTCGCGGCTTCTTGCACGAGAAATATGCAAATGAGGCTAAGCGTGGAATATTGCTGAGCCTCATTTGCATACCTAATGAGCCACCATTTTTGCAGAAGAGGCTCTTGCACCAGAAGGAGCTGTCTACACTGCCCCATCTTGCACAAGAAAAACCCTCTTACACAATGCTGAAAATAATCAGCGTAGTGGCATTGTGCAGGAGGGTTTTTCTTGCGCAAGAAGGGGCAGTGTAGACAGCTCCTTCTGGCGCAAGAGCCTCTTCTGCAAAAATGGTGGCTCATTAGGTATGCAAATGAGGCTCAGCAATATTCCACGCTTAGCCTCATTTGCATATTTCTCGTGCAAGAAGCCAGGAGTGTAGACATAGCCAGGTAGACGTGTCTGTTATTGCTACTGATATTACAATAAAAGAGGGATGGGCTTTGCTTGTTTATGGCCCATCTCATTAATTATGGTATGTGCTATGGGCCGAGCTTTGGCTGCTAAACTTTTATTGAGGGTAGAAGAAGTTTCATTTGCCCTGATCCTATTTCCTTTCCATCCCTCCATTCCCTTTACCCTGCCATGCACCATCCAAGATGCATTCCAAAGGGGAGAAATAAACTATAAACATGCAAACAGTGAGGTATGGTAGCACAGCATATAGTGCTGCCCATATGCAAAAGAGGGATGATTAGCACAAACAGAGCAATGCTGGCAAATGCAGGGAAGCAGGTGGCACAAGCATCTCCATTTTGTCAGATGCTTTTTCTCACACTGGCACTAGCATTAAAGCCTAGATATTAGAGGAAGCCTACATATTAAATCCCCTGCATGAGCTGTGTTGGTATAGAGTCCACTGTGCTTGAGTTTCTCAGTATAACAGGTTTTCAGAAGGGCTGCCTGAGGTGGAAGTTGAGACAGGAAAGTGGTTCTTCTAAACAGCAGCATCCTCATTCAGCATCCTGTTAATGTTTGACCACGTTTTACACCACTCCTGTCTTATAATATATGAGAACCTCTTGTACAGAAGGAATTGCTAATGACCAGTGAGATTTCTCAGCAGAACAAAATTGTCATGACCCCCTTTGTATGTCACCAGACACTCCCTATCTCAGGAATTAATTGCCATATCAGTCACTAGTCAACAAAATGTCTCCCTTTCTAACCTTTCCAATTGCTTTTGTTCCCTACTTCTTAAAGCTAAGGGTATTTTTAGTTGCATGTATTCTGGTTTCTTTGTTTCATTTAACTCTGTTTTATACATTGTATCCAATTTACCAGTGCCACTGGATAGCTGTAAATTAATGGTCAATTTCCAGGGTTTTGGAATCCTGCATAGTCTGAATTCTACCAATTAGATGAAGTACTAGCCCTGATTCTAAACCTAATATTAAAATACCTTGTCTCTTTATTGTTGCAAATTTTATGCTTTCTAAATTGGCCTGTATTATTGTATATAAATACTCATAACAAGAATTTTTCAACACTATAAGATAATAGATTAATATATATTGTTCTCTGACTATAGATTTTACTTTTAGACATTGTATAATTTCTTCTGAAATAACATTAGCTTGTGCATCTGTGTCTAATAGGGTATGTCTACACTACCCCGCTAGTTCGAACTAGCGGGGTAATGTATGCATACCGCACTTGCTAATGAAGCCCGGGATTTGAATTTCCCGGGCTTCATTAGCATAAGCGGGGAGCCGCCATTTTTAAATCCCCGCTGCTTCGAACCCCGTGTAGCGCGGCTACACGGGGCTCGAACTAGGTAGTTCGGACTAGGGTCCTATTCCGAACTACCGGTACTCCTCGTGAAACGAGGTGTACCGGTAGTTCGGAATAGGCACCCTAGTCCGAACTACCTAGTTCGAGCCCCGTGTAGCCGCGCTACACGGGGTTCGAAGCAGCGGGGATTTAAAAATGGCGGCTCCCCGCTTATGCTAATGAAGCCCGGGAAATTCAAATCCCGGGCTTCATTAGCAAGTGCGGTATGCATACATTACCCCGCTAGTTCGAACTAGCGGGGTAGTGTAGACATACCCATACTTACAAAAAAATGTTCCACAAGTAACTGTCCAATCCTCCTTATAATTCACAGAGTGGCTTTGTTTTAAATTACCCAGAAACAAATTTTCTTCATCTGCAATGTCAGCTCTGTATTCCTTACTGTCTTTTTCTGAAACTTTTGAATTATGAACTAAATGTATATTTTTCCAGGTTTTCCCCCCAAAATTTCTCTGCTTACAATTTTTTGTGAAATGATTCTGTTTTATTTCAGATATGCCAGGTTCAAACATGCACTGGGCATTGGGTAGGTAGGTGCCTCCTTCATCATCTAGAACATTTTTTCCTATGCTAATATGTTTTTGGCTTTAATACATTCATTCTGTTTTTCTCCAGATACTTGGGGTTTGTTGGTTGCTGGGTTTTTTTTTTGTTGTTTTTGTTTTTACTTTCTCTTATTAAATGGCTATTCACATTAGTTTTGATTTCTTTCTAAAATGTGCAGTCGTTTAAGTTCAGTAGCTTGGTAAATTCTGACTGCTTTTCCAGAGTTAGAGCTTAGATTTTTTTCTTATACTGATAATCTATTATACCCATCACAATTTGATCACTCATCATTGACTCAGAGAGATTTTGGAAATTACATCTCTGATTTCTTATGTTTTAAATCAGTTTAAATGATTCAAAAGTCTCTTTCTCCATTTGATTACTTGAGTGAAACTGAAATCTTTCAGATGTATTATTGGGAGCGGATTTGGTTGTGGTTGTAGTTGTCTGGTTGGTTCGTTGGTTGGTTGGGCTTGGGTTTTGTTGGGGTTTTTTTTTTTAGAGGGAGTCTAACCTCAAGCTGTTGTTCCTAAAACTAGATTCCTCAACATGTCTGTCTGGTCCTTCTTAACCATATATGTCATCCTGCCTGGCACACTCATGCCCAGGGGCTGTTCTTCTGCTCTCCAGGTCTGTTTTTTCAGATGGTGAAATCCTGCAAACTTTTAGCTCCATGTCAGTTGTTCTAGAGGCATCAGTGATCTTGTCTTCTGACCTCCAAAAGCCTCCCCACTATTGTTATTATACCTTCCTTCCTCCCCCCCCCCTCCCCCCCCCCGCATCCCCCTCCTGTTCTGAAATGTGATTTGTCCTTTTCATATGTGTTCATTTTTTAATTGTATCCTTTGGTATATATGGTTGTGACTATTTTCTTCCACTATTTGATCTGAGGAAGTGGGTCTGGCCCACGAAAGCTCATCATCTAATAAACCATCTTGTTAGTTTTTAAAGTGCTACATTGTCCTGCATTTTGCTTCAGCTACCCCAGACTAACACGGCTACATTTCTATCACTATTGTGGAGGCTGTGCCGAAGGCCAAGTTTTCCACTTTAAAGCACACAAACCACAAGGAACCCATTGTCAGAGCCAAAGTTCTTTTATTTGCAGGTCACACCACTGCATGTCTCTGCTGAAGCCATTCTCCACCATCCCCTAAATGATCTTTGCATAGATGTCAAAGGCTGAATCAGAGTTGTTCCTACATAGACACTTCTCCCCACAGACCAAACAGATCCACCACCGCCTCTTGGGCACGCCAGGCTGGAGTGCATTTGGGGCCTTGAGTCACCTGGGTTGGCGAGCTTTTCATGCTGATCAAATAGGAAATGAGAATTCAAAAGTTCCTGGAGCTTTAAAAGGGGAGGAGCTGTCTCCTACTGCTGTGCAGCAGAGTTGAACACGATCACCAAAGAGGTCACGGGAACATTGTGGAACACCTCCTGCAAGCCAATTCAATTAACTTACAATTCAATTAACTTGCATCCACGCTCTCTCTGTCGACCCATCAACATCAAATTAAGCACTACACCTCTCACATAGATGAGGTAACTAAGCCAACATAATAGGCAAGATAGGTCAAGGGACTTGATAGTGTATACGCATACATTATTTGGATGACATAAGGCAGCTTCTGTTGACCTAAGTTTGTAGGGTTGACCAGGTCTCAGGCAAGTTTCAACAACACCAGTAGTGTCCAACTGGACCCAATAACACAAATATCTCTATACCATTGGCATTCAAATGGTTCTGGAGGCAGCCTTCCTTTGGTCAAATGCACATTCCATCACAATCCTGAAACTGCTCAGTGCGTAATTAAACTTTTGTCTGCCAAGTGCTGTCACCTAAGAGTAGGCTTCATGATCAAGGGCAGTAAGGTCAGGTTGGTCCTTTATATTAACAGTAGCCACAGGCACTCTGTTGATATCCATAGTATTAGTCAGGAATAAAATCCCAGTGTATCCCAGTTTGAAAACATAGGATCTCAGAAATAGACTAGTATCCTGTATCCACATAGTCTATCCCATGTTGGTGTCTCTGAACCTCCTTCTGTGGCCAAGTGAAGCCTGCATAATAAGCAAATGGAGCCCTGTCCAGTTTAGATAGTCATGAACATCATCACAGAGAAGGAAGAGGAAGGACAGACTATGGTCACATGCATACCACTGATGGCAAGAGCACATTTCAGGAAGCTTATTCACTCAAACCCAAGAATTATTTTTGGAACATTAGCAATCTTGAGTAGCCAGCCTCCAGAAAGTAATGGCAAAGTATTTTTGGACTGATAGGGCCTCTCTCATCTGCCTGCTATGGCATTGAAGGACAAAGACAAGCTGCCCAAACAATTCCAGAAAGGTATTTTTCCTCAGGAAGGAGTTCTGGATCCTCCCAGTTGTAGTGTGAGCCATAGGTGGGCCTGCAGGGGTTAAATTTGTGCTCTTCTAGGCCAGCCTTGAGGACTGCTAGCAAAAATATTAGGTGTTCTTTATCAGACAGCCTTCACAAACCTAAACTCCCCTTGCTTGCTAGCTGAGAACCTCATATGGCATAAATAACATGACCTCAGCTCTAAGCTCCGTGGGAACATTGAGGCTACGTCTACACTGGCCCCTTTTCCGGAAGGGGCATGGTAATTTCAGAGATCGTAATAGGGAAATCCGCGGGGGATTTAAATATCCCCCGCGGCATTTAAATAAAAATGTCCGCCGCTTTTTTCCGGCTTTTAGAAAAGCCGGAAAAGAGCGTCTACACTGGCCCCGATCCTCCGGAAAAAGCGCCCTTTTCCGGAGGATCTTATTCCTACTTCAAAGTACTTTAAATCCCCCGCGGATTTCCCTATTACGATCTCTGAAATTACCATGCCCCTTTCGGAAAAGGGGCCAGTGTAGACGAGCCCTGAGAGTATAAGTCCCACCCCTCTGGGTGTTCCACCAGAGACCTTTTACCTCAGAAGGTGCCCTGGGTC
Source organism: Pelodiscus sinensis (assembly GCF_049634645.1). Taxonomy (NCBI): domain Eukaryota; kingdom Metazoa; phylum Chordata; order Testudines; family Trionychidae; genus Pelodiscus; species Pelodiscus sinensis. The sequence goes on from NC_134711.1 coordinate 83,063,821, forward strand.
CCCCAGCTGAAGCCACATCCACTGCAGCCTGTTGCGAGGTGACCGGAACAGAACTCTCCACAGACCTGAAGGGGCATAAGCATTTCCAAGTGCCTGTTGCTCATTTTTATATATTGCTTTGCCTATGCTAATTATTTGGATTAGTTTGCAGTAGTTGTGTATTTGCCAGTATTAAGCCTGTAATGGTAGTGATGTAGTGAGATCTGTATTTTGTAGTAGCTGTGTAACCATTTGGCAGTATTAAGCTTGTACTCGTAGTGAGATTAATAAAAGTAACTATCTATCCCTAATTGACTCCGTCTTGAAGTGAATCCACACCCCTGTTGGGCCCTGGCCCTGTGACTTGACACCAGGTCACATGACAGTGTCGTCCTATCATGTTCTGCTCCAGAACAACTAGTCAGTATAGGAGGGTTCCCCAGCTATGCAAACCTGCATCAACTGTCTCCCCTGATCCAAGTCTGCATGCAGCCTATGGAATCTCTTAACAAGGCCCACTGTGCCTTCCCAGGGCATCAACCCACCACCAAATTTATGTCCACCACATCTCATGCCCTTCATTGGCCTTCTGTTTCTTTTAAATGTATTGAGTAGAAGTGCTAAGAGCACTTCTTCATCAGGGCTGAGGAAGAGCAAACAAGTTCTCCCACAGCACACTGCAAAAGACTTCATACAGGGACATTGTTTAATACAGCATTAAGAACCATGGAATAGCCTGCCAAAAGCCCAGCCCAGAATATGGGCTAGTGCAGCAGCACTGTAGAGGCAGGTAAATAGGCCTGTCTTAATAGGGCTTTGCAGTGGGAATGCTATAGCCATGTTAATTCTGTAGGAAAGACATGCCCCAAAGCTGTCTCCAGCCAAACAATAGCAACATAAAGGTGTTCATCCCTTCCCTGTCTCATACAGACACGTACATCCACTCCTAATGCAGCAATTTAAATGCTAACATTATGAAGCAAATACAATTTTATTTCCCTCCCTCATTGTATATGAAACAAAACAAGTAAATTAAGTGAAAAGAAAAAAACTGTGTAAAATCAGGTTGAATAATTAAAATCCCCCAAAAGCATGGGAATGCAGAAGTTGAATTCCAAATGAACTCTGCCCTGTTTCAAATCTATATTTCTGGGGGGGGGGGGGGCGGGGGTTCCTAGGGAATTGTATAGTCAGTACATTATTGTTTGCAGTGCAGTACAAACCCTAAAATAGAAAAGATTTTCAACACAGCTGAGATTATGTTGTTGTTGGAAGCTGAACCTCTGTATTTTCTGCCTCTCTGATATGTCAGCTATGAATCCTTAATGTTGCAGTAGTATAGCCAGCTCCTCAAGTGCTGTAAATCACTGACTTACAATAGCCTAGGATCTGATGTGTAATACATACATCCTAAAAGCAAATATACATGCATGCACACTTGTGCATCATAGTGCTCCATGTGATGTTGAATATACCCATAAGTCAGAAATGCTAATAAATGAACCATGGTATTGTCATGTTGGTACATCATATTCATAATTCTTCTTATTGCATATGTATATATGAATTTAAATCCTTAATCATGGCTTTTGTACATTTCTGTGGCTGACCTAAAGCAAATGGAAAAATCTCAGTGCAAAGTGTAATTTGTTTCATTGTACCATTTGTTTCTATATCAGCACACAAAAAAGGCAAACAAAAGGGGAATGATGTTTGAACATTATTAGTGATGTCTACAGACAAGCAGTATTTATTACAAATTTGATAGGTATGATAACTGATGGATGGCAAAGGACTCTCAAACACAGAATGTTATGGTTCATAATATGAACATTCATCTGGAAATGATATTTTAAGTTCTCTTCAGTTAAAACCATTAAAACTCTAATTTTAACACTTAATTATTTTCATTTTTGTTAGTGTTTGCATTTTTTCTTAGATTTAAACTGTGTTTTTCCCTCTTATGTTACTGTCTTTGCCTTTAAACTGTGTTTTTCCCTCTTATGTTACTGTCTTTCCCTTTTCCATGACAATTTGGGTATTTATAAAACATAGCAATTAAATATCTTTTTTCCATACAGCAAGGGTGACATTGTTTATATGTGTTTGTTATTTGTCTCATGACTGGAAAGTCCTTTGATTTGTTCCACATTTAAAAACTAATTAAAATGGTCCAAATGTTTAAGCCTTTTACTCATTTTTCATTAATTAGGTTTCTCTTGACTAAGTTAAAAAGCATTTTTTTAGAATGTTAACTGTAGAGACCTAAAAAGTGATACTTTTTGTATCCAACTTTCATGATGTAGATTCAATATTGAAGATTAATATTGTATTGTGCAATAAACATATTTGTAAATTTATTCTTGAGAATGCCCCCAGATGACAGAGACTGGAAGAAGTCCAGGCGGGTTAAAAATTCAGATTAAAAAAAAGCAAACAAAATGTGAGCAGAGCTCAATATTGAGCATTAAACTAGGAGTTCTGCAGGACCAGCTGTCTCAGATACTCTGGGAAAAGACCACTGGAGGAAAGCATCGAACTGACAAAGTGTGTGATTTATAATCTCTCATTCTCGTAAAATGACTGCCGTTTTTCTTGTGAGCTAAGAACCTGGAGCAAGATGCAATAGACCACTGGGCTAAAAATATAGGACAGATTTATTTCCATAATTACAGCCAGCAAACCCTTCAACAGGGAACAACTAACTTGTCTCAGAAAAGTGCAAGGATACCTTTAAAATAGGTAGGATTTATCTGTTGAGTGAAGTGTGTATGGTCTGAGAATGCCTAAAATTTTGGGAAAATAAATGGCAGCACCAGTATACAGGGGAAAACGCAAAACAAATTCTGCTGCTCTTCTTTCTCCCTCCCCTTTTCCTCTCTCTATTTGCACCTTCCTTATCATTGTTCTGCTTCTAAGTCATTTGTACACCATACTATGTTAGTATCTGGCAATAAAGGCTACTTTTTTTTCTCTAGAACAATGATTTGTGCGATTTTTTCCCCCAAATGCAACATCTTTTTCTTTCCCGCTAAGATCTTCATTATCTCTCTGATTTGGTATAGTTTACAAAATCTACTTCAATATTCCTTTATAATGTGCTACATTTCTCACTTCAGAAGGGCTTATAAAATTGTAAGTGGCTGTTAAATTGGGAAAAGAGATAAGAACAATTGATGTGTGGTGTCTAAAACAAAACATTAATGGGGACCAAATAAAATACATGTGGTTCCCAGCCATCTAAGAATATGCTGAATATGACTTCAGCTTCTGATGCTTTAGCAGAGACTTTCTCAAACCATCCTGCTTTGTGAAGTTGCTACCTATGGCTATGTCTAGACTGCAAGCCTCTTTCGAAAGAGGTTTTTTCGAAAGATACTTTTGAAAAAGCCTCTTTCGAAAAAGAGCATCTAGACTGAAAGCGGAACTTTCAAAAAAGCAAGCCGCTTTTTCGAAAGGCAGTCTGGATGCTCTCTTTTGACAAACCCCTGTTTGCATTCAAGAACGCCTTTTTTCGAAAGAGCACTTTCGAAAAAAGGCGTTCTTCCTCGTAAAATGAGGTTTACCAACGTCGAAAAAAAAGCCGCGTTCTTTCGATTTAATTTCGAAAGAACGCGGCTGCAGTCTAGACACAGGCGAAGTTTTTTTCGGAAAAAGGCTACTTTTTCGGAAAAAAACCCTGAGTCTGGACACAGCCTATGATATGTCCCAGTTTACAATCTCAATTCATTCATACAGCACAACTATCCACATTACTTCAAATCCTATTGATTACTTGTGGATGCACCTGAAAAGCTTTAAATCAGCTATGGTTGATGATGTTCAGTGAGTGACTGAGTGCTTTGCAGATTGAGGACCAGAATTTAAAAGTTAGGTTGGTGCATAGTGGGATTTTCAAAACCCCTGGAATCTAACTCCCCTTAATTACATTTTCAGAGTAGCAAGTTTATCAATTGCTTTTGCCTTTCAGGAGACAATGCTATAAGTGACATCAGCTATGTGGTGGCCTCTTTTGCTAGAACCTCAAAGTCAAGCTGATAAATGTGTTACAAACCTGGCTGCAAATGAATAAACTCCAGGTCTGCTTAATTGATAAGTCTGACTATGTTTGAACTTTGGGCAATCATTTTGACTCATTAAATCATACAGTCAAAAACTGAAGTGACCTATGAAGCTATCTAGCCAGGGTTACAATGTTTTAAATGTTTACAATATATGAGATTTGAGAGATATATCTATCTATCTATGTGTCTGTGCATGAGTCTGTCTGTCTGTCTCTTCAAGAACTCCTCCTAAATGGTAAGAGCTAGGACCACCACATTTGATATGCAACTTCCTCTTATCATAACTTAAAGCCAGGTAAAGGCTTAGTTGTGCCAGGAAAATGGGATGTGCCTGGAAGGGGACTGCTTTTCATAAAACCATACAGAAAAGAGACAATCACCAGGCAGGTGAAAGGGGTTGGCTGGGGGTGCTCCTCCCCCCCCCCCCCATCTGGGATTGCCCCAGCCCCAAGCCTCCCACCCCCTCAGGCATCTTTTAGGGACAGCAGAGGGAGCTGCAGCTCTAGCCCTCCCCCAATTCTTACAGAGACATATAAAACCATACAGAAAAAAGACACTAGGCAGGTGAAAGGGGTTGACTGGGGGCACCACTGCCCATCCAGGACTGCCCCATCCCCGAGCTCCCACCCTCCATGCACCATTTACAGAGGGGAAGAGGTCTAAATCTTCTCCCATTCTATGGGAACATTGCTGACTCTTCCCCTTCATCAGGGAGCAAGGGAAAAGTGAACAGTGTGCTGCAATCGTCACCGTGGCTAGTAGGTGCAGGGGCTGACAAACCTGGACCTGCCGCAGCTGAGGGCCATATGCCCCTTCCCCTAGCTGTGCTCGCCGAAGCTGCAGCAACCATGAAGAAGCACTTGTCACCTGGCCCCATTATGCTGCAGTGTCGGAGGACTGGGGTAGTTTTCTCTCCCTGGGGCAGCCTGCAAACTGAACTCCTCATCGCCAGCCCCACCACAGAGCAATGATTTAAATGAAGAAAAACAAAAAGGAATTGAGTTAAGGACCTGAACAACACTGGGTAAATCTTCTAGAAAACTATATTTTTGTTGCACTTTCTCTTAACATATGTAACAATCCCTGGAAACCCAATCTGAGACAACCATTGGCAGAATAATCTCCCTTATAAATACATAAACTGATGTCGATGAAACATCTGAGACTTGCCACTCCCAGAGGACAGGACACTGGTCTACATAGAACTTTGATCTGACCCAGTATGGGCATTTTTTGATCTGATGGTCAGAAACCAAGGAGCAGAGGAACCCAGACCTGCTCTAACTGGGGCACAGACACCCCACCTTCAGCTGTGCCCGCTGAAGCTGCAGCAGTCATGGAGAGGCCCTTTTCAGCTGACACAAGCTGCTGTGGTGAGAAAGGGCTGGGCATGTCCTCTCTCCCCAGGGAAGCCTTCATACTGAACCTCTCACCCCCAGCCCTACCACAGAGCAATGATTCAAATGAAACATGTACATTTTCATTTTATTTTCATAAAAAACAAAAATTAATTGAGCTAATGAACCAAGCATCATAGAGCATGATGTGAAGTAGCAAATTAAACATCCTAACTAAATGTTACTTACAATAGCTCAGCATTACAAAATAGCAAATCAGTTGGGGTATGTCTACACGCGGCACGAACTAGGTAGTTCGGACTAGGCTTCCTCGTGGAATGAGGAGTAACGGTAGTTCAGACTAGGAAGCCTAGTTCGAAGTACCTAGTTCATGCCACGTGTAGCCACGCGGCACGGGGTTCGAACGAGCAGGGATTTAAAAATGACGGCGCCCAGTTTATGCAAATGAAGCCCAGGAAATTCAAATCCCGGGCTTCATTTGCAAGTGCGGTATGCCTACATTACCCTCCTAGTTCGAACTAGGAGGATAGTGTAGACATACCCTTGATTACCAAAATATAATCATCAAAGGCCAGAAAAGACAGAAATTTTGAAAACTAACCAAGGTTCATCATACTTTGGCCTTACTCCTAAAAATGCATATTAATATGCTTAATTGTACTATGTGAGTAGTCCCGTGACACAGTTTGCAGGATTAGGGACATGGTTTTGTAAATACCTAAGCCTCAGTCCTACAAAGTTTTATGCATGCTTAATTTTAAATAGTGACAACTGTGGACAACTGACTTGTCAGAATTCTCCCTAGGCATACAGTTAATTGCATACACAAGTCTTTGCAGGATTAGGGCCTTAGGCTGCAAGATCTTTGTGGAAGGAATCTGTTATTCTCCATTTTTAATATATCAGGACAGTGCTCAGCATGTTTTTGGAGCTTAATTAACAAATAATATAGATTCATTTAATTTTGTATATAATGAGAAACAGAGGTGTCATAATAGGTCCTGGTTAGGTTTTAGTTTACAGGTCCTCAGAACTTCTTTAGTGCCAACTCTTTTCCCTTTTTTGCTTTATCAATGCAGGTGCTGCCTGGAGCTTCATAGGAACAGAGCATAGACACAACTAGATGAATACAATCAAGCAAAATAAATACGCAAATAAATACATAAATAAATATATCATGTAATTTAGCAGAGAAATCAAATCATGCTTCTGCTTCCAAGTGTATGCTTGTCCCCCTCCAGTATTTAGGACTGTAACTGGATTGTTGTTTTTTTCACAAGTAGCACTGCTGTATGTGAAAAAAGTGTTCTCTTTTGTTTGGTTGATAAAGGTTAAATCAATTATATTCAGCCTTACAATACATGCTTTAATGATTATCAAAGACTGACATTTTCTTACCTGTGACTTCTCATGGTAGGTTCTATCTTGATACCTTTGAAACTCTATTCTAGAGTGAGAAAACAATGGTGGAATCTTTCCCCGCTGAAGTAAATAGAGGTTTTTCCAGGATTGCACCCAATGGCATCAGCAATCTATGGTGTGAATTCTATTTATCTAACTGCCTAAGCTTCATTTATTCGCTTTCATCTTCTTCCCATTCTCTCCATTACAGGAGTCCCTCCAGATTCCATCTTTGCTCTTTTTTACTCAACATGAGTGGTACAGACAGAAGGTGCTGAGGACAGTTAGGGATGTGGACAGATGATGACAGAAAGATCCAAATCCCTGGATGGCGGTTAAAAAAAACAGTCATACAAGGGCATTAATAAATAAGGTGATTATGTAGTAAACTGCCTAGAATTCACTGAAATTGCACAAACATTCTAGAAACTTGCTTATAAAAGTGTCCTTAGAAATTATTTTGATCTGTTGGTAACTGCGTAGAAAGATTTTGCTCAGACTTTTCACAATGATACTGTCTTGGATATTGATCCAGCTTGTGAAGACCTGTACCAATTGAAAAAATTACTTTCTGGGAGGTATGAACATGAGAAAACAAACTCATTTCACAGAAACTTTCACAGCAGGAAGAACCAGTTTCTTCTGGCCATAGGAGGAAGGGAGTAGAGGAGAACCAATCATAGGTAAGGGGATTAGAGGAGGGGAGAAGAGGAAAATGAGCTCCTCTGCCTGTGTGGGACAGGGGAGCAGGAGAGGAGAAGAGAGCCAACTTCTCTGGCTGTGGTGGGAGGAAGAGCCAGCTCTCTGGACCACAGGGGGGCATAGAAAGTGCCCCTCCAAAAACAGCCCATTTTTATTCTTGTGCATGCCCCTGAAAATGGTTATTCCAAATTAACACTGCTTGAAGCCCAACCTAAAGATTCCCCTGAGGCTTGGCTGCTTCTAAGGTTTCTTCCATAGGAGTTTGACTCTCTCAGTTCCAAACTCCCTGTCCTCAGTACTCAAGAGAGAGTCTAACAAATTGCACGTGCCCCAACAAACCAACAATTACTCATATACAGCTCCATACATGGTTACGAGGGCAATAGGTGAATCCTCTTCTGCTACCCACTGCCATGGCACTGATGTCACCTGTCCACACAACCTGCCCAGCCATCCCTACATTTCTTCCTTAGAAAGTAGAAAACGGCTTATTTTAAAGGGTATAGAGAGAGCGAGTACTTAAAATGTTACCATACTCTTGAGATGTATTGCAAAGAGTATGAAACTATGCCAATATTTATACAGTCACAGATATATGGAGCATGTATGATATTGTGAAACACAGAGCTACTGCATATGGATAGTAGATATGGTTTTTATATGAAAAGCTAGTCTTTGTATGTTTACTGAAACTCAATTTGTAGTCAGGGAAAATGATATTTATCTGGAGGAAGCTTAGTACTAAAAGTCACTGTAAATCTGCTGGCTGTTTGCTGAGACTTCAGGACAGAGAAAATGGAGTCAGCTATTACTGTGAGTGTCCATTGACAATATGAAATCTTTCTTGTGTAGCATTTGTCTAAGGAAGAGAAGTTTACGTAATCCTATGGAGAGTTATGTTGTGGGAAATTAAACAATGGGAGGGAGCAACTGCATCATCTTGATATACTTGACAGCACCTCGTTCAGCCACTCTTTTTCATTCCAGGGATTGCAAGCATTTTCAAGCAGGGATCATGTATTTTTCTGTTTGTGTAGTAAACACATCATGAGAAGTACTGAATAGCTTAATTAATAATACTAATAATAATTAATAATAAATTGGCCAGAAAAGTATCAAAAAAGTCTCCAAAGTGCCTGTTATAGCCAGAGAAAACATTATAGAATGTAAATACATTAGGCACCTGTTTTACTTACTATGGATGAATGCTTTTGGCATTCTCCTCAGGGATTCTAGAACCATAAGTCACCATTGTTCCTCTGGAATTCCTCTGAGAGAGAGTATGGCTGGAGCTTAACCCATGTGACAACCCCTGCCATCTTAGTCTGTCTTTGCCTTACCAGCAAACTCCTCCAAATTCTATCAGTTTAAATCTTGCCTTTCAAGTAACATTCAGCAAATGCCAGTTTCCAAGTTCCCCAAAGACCTCTCTCTGTATTGTCCAGTCCCTTTTACTGGACATCAACAGACATTAATAAGTCAGTCTATCCAAAGAGACAACACAGACACATTAGCCTATTTGCCCAACTGAGGGCACACACTTTAATACACAGTAGTAAGATATTTTATAGTAAATCTAATAATATATTTCTTAATAAAAACCATAGATTCAAGTGTTACTAAGCAAGAGTAAAAGAAACAAGTATGATTATAAACAAAACAGAGCACACTTTTTAGTGACTAAAACTTAATTTTAATAAGTTCCAATCTTTGCTGAAGCAGCTTTACTCCTTTTCATTGAATTACCGGTATCTCCAATTCTTCTGGCTGGAGGATCCACCACAGAATCAAATGATGCTGATTCATTTGTCCTCTAAGTAATGGATAACTACATGGTTCTCTTCCCTTCCTTTTATAGTGCAGTAAACCATTAACTTGTATTCCTTTGAACTGTATGCCCTAGATGGAGTTCTTCTCCCTTGTGGGGGTACAGATGTCATGCTGTCTTCCTTACCCCACTCTGTCTGCTTTGTTTATAGACTTAGGGTGCATCTAGACAGCACCCTTCTGTTGGAATAAGCTACGCAATTTTCACCATGCAAATTGTGTAGCTTACTCCGAGTCTAAATTGAAAGAGTTTATTTTGAAATTTGGTGCTGCCTACACAGCGCCAAATTTCAAAATAAGGCACTATTCCAACAAATCCCTTAACCTGAGGGTTACAGGGATGCTGGAATAGTTCACCCTCTATTTTGGGAAATAGTGAGCACTTTTAAAGATGCAGTGTTGCTATTTCAGGATACTTCCGGTATCCCAAAAGACCAATGCAGTCTAGACGTACCCTTAGATTCAAATTTAACTTCCACTGACTCTGGCCTCCCCTTGTGCACTTTGCATTGGAGAGATACAAGCAAAACAGCATTCCGCTATCTATCTAATTTATCCTCTCTACCCAGATTGCTTGATCTGAAATATTTTCAGTACAGGTACATAATTTTTTATACACAATTCATCCATACATCACATAATGATATTCACAATCAACTTGTCACCAGTTTACATAAGATACCTCACAAGTGCGTTGGGTGTGATGTTCTCTAATTGGCATATAAGGGCTCCTACGGTTACAGTTTATTACAACGATACCCATTATTATTGGAGTGCACTGTTAATAACGCTTAGATACAATATTTTGTTCCCCCTAATTTTTCTAGTGTGCTGAATAATCGCTGGTGCCTCTAAATTGTTGGGTTTTTTGTTCACAAGCAAATAAAATGTTGAAATGTCTCCCTTAAACATTTTAAAGTAACCCTTTTGTTCAGTGACAAATATTATCCCCTAAAGCTCTCTGTCCAACTTTTCCCTCTATATTAGATGAGGTGATTTGAGCTAGGAAAGGCATTCCTCTGCCATTTCACATGATTTATATTGGATCTTCTGGAGGCAATTTTTCCTGTCACTGTTGACAAAATGTGATGCTTTTGACAGGCAGAAGGATTTCCATTTCTTCACCTTCTCTTCGCTACTGCTCCTCTGTTTTCTTTCTTTCTGTGCTTGTTTTCCTTTTATTCATATTTTTGTATTTTCCTCCACTTTTTCTCCTTTTTACCACCATTTCCTCCACCTTTTTCTCTGCCCTTTATCCTCCTTGATGTTTCTCCCTCTTTTCCCTTCCTCCTAGTCTCTGTTTCTTCCCACCTTTGTGTCTATGCAGCTCATTTTTTTTTTTTTGAACTAAAATCTCTAGCACTGCTGTGTTGGTGTGCTGCAAATGCCTCTCTGCTGCTCTGCTCTCCAATCTGTGCATGTTACTTGCAATGCTGAGAGGAATGCTGATCAGCGCAGGCTGCGTAAAGTATAGCAATGTAGCACTAGGGGACTACAATGAACAATTTCATTCCATCAATTTCAAAAGTCAGCCAGATAACAAACCTTGCATACCTTAACCAACTCTCAGACCCAAGTGTCAATGGTTGTACTTTGGACTTTCACTCAGCGTCCTTTGCTGAACAGATTAACTGAATACAAGACAGTCTCTCAGGAACAAAGGCCACCATCTCGCCTACCTACAGAGTATGGACAAATATCAACAACACTGGAAGCTCTGTGGAATGCCACCTGTTTGTGAATCAGGACGGATGAAAACCAGTGAAGAAAACTCAGACCAACACTGAGAGAAACCATGGCTCTCTTCAATGAAGGCAATGTATTCTCATACCTAAAGCATGTGATTGCAGGAGTGCTGGAACAATTTGTACAGAAGGGGGTGCTGAGAGCCTTTTAACCAAACTAGAAACCCTGTTTATGACAGAAATTGCCTCAAGCTAGGAAGTGCAGGAGCACCCCTCAGTACCTTTGTTTCATTCCAGCACCCATGTGTAATGACCAGAAAGCTCCCAAGAAACAATATCTCAAATTACTACCCCATCTCCAGTGGCATGGCTACATGAAAGTGCTATGAAAATATAGTGATGACCATACACCAGATGCACCTAGCTTTTGCCAGCATACCAAATCCAGGACAGTGACCAGACCATGACACAGGGATAGCTTTGGTAGCAGTGATGGGTGACCTCCTTACAACTTGAAGCCATCATTTTAGCCCTCAGATCCCAGAGTGGTGCTCAGTGGACCCAAGAGACTCAAGATTCAGGCCCATCCCTTTTATGTAAATGCTAAATGTTGATTGGATTCTATGATAATTGTTACTCTCTGTAGCTCAGACAGCTAGATTTTAGCTCTGCAGAACGCAGTATATATATGAATACAATCTTTCAACTGAAGTGAAATAATATAGTTACTCCTTCCAATGAAATAGTTGCATTTTAAATGCATCTTTTTTTCTTTCTTTTCAGAAAGTAAAATCCTGAGGCAGCATACCTGTACACCCCTTCCTCACTGGAGACTGGCAGCAATAATAAAGTCTACTAATTCTAGAAGACAAAGAGTTTTCATTGAACCCACTGTTTAGCCTGATATGAAGTTAAATCTCTCAGGGTATGTCTACACTAGCCCCCTAGTTCGAACTAGGGAGGCTAACGAGGGCGACCAAAATTGCAAATGAAGCACGGGATTTAAATATCCCGTGCTTCATTAGCATGTTCCCGGGCGGTCACCATTTTGGAAATTGACTAGCCCATAATAACTGCCCGCGTCTACACACGGCAGTGAAATGGGAGTTCTAAGTAAAGCCCTTAATTTGAATTAGCTGTTAAACCTCATTCCAGGAGGAATAACAGCTAATTCGAGTTAGGGCTTTACTTCGAACTCCCGTTTCACTGCCACGTGTAGACGCAGGCAGTTACTCCGGGTTAGTTAATTTCCAAAATGGTGACCACCCGGGAACATGCTAATGAAGCGCGGGATATTTAAATCCCGCACTTTATTTGCAATTTCGGTTGCCCTCATTAGCCTCCCTAGTTCGAGCTAGGGGGCTAGTGTAGACATACCCTCAGAGCTTCTCCTTCCAACAGAGCAACACTTACTCAGACTTCCATCTAACAGCAGAATATGCTCTCATATGGGACACTGAGGCTTTGTCTACATTGCGATATGCTTTTGCGCAAGAGAGTGTCCACACTGTATGGACACTCTTGTACAAGAAAACTCTGATTGCTATTAACAGAATGACCATCGGAGCCCCTGTGCTTTTTCCGATAGGCTCTTTTTGCCAAGAAACCCTCTGCAGAGTGTCCACACATGCCTTTTTGCACAAGAGCTGTAGTGCAAAAAGGAGTTATTCCTCATGGGGAGAGAAATAACTCTACAGGCAAAAGCCCTCTGTCCTGTCAATTTACTATATTTTTTTTTGCTCAAAAACGTGCTTGAAGTGTGGACGCTCCGCCAGTTTTTGCGCAAAAATGCAAACACCCTGTAGTGTAGGCATAGCCAAACAGAATCCTTTCTCCCAAAGAGCTACAGCTTTTACACCAGGCAGGGTACTAGAAGCACCAGTCTGCAAAAGGAGTTGAAATCCAGAGGTCATTATGGAGGCCAGTCTACTGCCTGGTACTTTTTGTGCCACCATCAAAGCCGCCAAGATGCCCCAGAGCTGCCTTTTAAATAGAAGCTACACTTCTTAAGTCTGACAAGAATCATTTCTATAGGTCTGTTAACAAAGCAACATACTGAAACTGTGGAACCAATATCAAGTCACAGTCTAATAAAACGGGGGAAATCCTATTATCTGCTGATGTGACAGAAATGTTGTGGTTTTTGTCAGTCCCTATGATCTGAGCTGTGTTTTCAATTAAAATGTTTCGCTTATTTTAGCTCACTAGTTAGAAATAAGAGGGGCGTGTGATATTGATAAAAAAAATACTTGACAAGAACAGGCTTGTCAAAATCAGTTCATAAGGCCTTATTCAAATTGTGCTTCTTACCATGCGTTACAGCCAAGGTAGTTCAAAGCTTTGGAAATAAAATTAGTTAATTGTTTGCCTTTTCTCTTGTCATATGTTTTTGCTTTGATAATCTGGGAACATGATGCTAATTGAAAATCTTTCAGAGGAGCTTGATCTCATTCTATAACCTGTGGAGCTGAGACTGACATTTCCACAAAGTGTAATGGCACATATCCAGTTTGGAAGAGGTTACTCTTTACAGCAGGGATTTCAAGATCTACATAACCACCCATCTCCAAAATCCTCATTATCTGCCTGAAATATCTGTCAAAGTATGTTTTCTCTTTACAAGTTATTGGAAGAGGAAGGACTAATCAGATACTGTGGTTGTTGTTTGCCTGTTTTCGTTTGTGAATACCTGGTGGGGGAGGAGAGAGAATTGGAGAAGTACAATTGTCCAGGAATGGAGCAAAGGAATATTCTTCAGGAGGCTTAGAAAGAGACGTCAGCCTCAATGCACAGAGAAAGCACTGAAGTTGTAGGATACCACTGCCGCCATGTTTATTTCAGGAAATTACTCAAGAAAATGTGTAATACTCAAATATGGAGTAACTTCCTGGAAAAGTAATTAAACTGTGTATTATGAAAATGTTATTAAGAACTTAGAAATAAAGGCCATCCTCACTATAAGTCCAAGATACATTCCAAAAAACTTGGTCTTACAGAGAAACAACTTAAAGCAGGGAACTTTTTTCCCGTGGCTGACTTCCATTTGGACATTTTTTTTTTTTTTTTTTTTTTTGTGCGTGACTTAAGAGCGGGGAATGGAGGACTTATAATGCACAGCTCCTTCAAGCATCAACGACTGTAGTGCAGAACGGATGTAAACAGGGGCAACTTATAGCAGGGATGCCCTGTATTTTCTGTCCCTTCCCCCAGGGTTAGATTTATTTCTCTGAAGTTTAATTCCAACATTTAAAATAAAAGGTTTTCAAAAGGTAGTGGGCAATTTTTTTCAGCTGTGGGGACATGACTGCACAGGTATCCATGAAACTTTAAAAAAAACCTGATGTGTGTACAGATCAGATAATTTTACATCAAATGTGAATGTAAAATCCCTACAGAGCAAATGCAAATGCATAGTGTGTGCACATTTTGTGGAAGCTCCTTTGCACCATAGCTGAAAAATTAGATCGTTCTAAATAGAAATACAGGTAGTTCTGTGAAATACTTTAAGAACCTTTTAAGGAAACCAGGGTGATTGTGTATATTAGAGGTAGAGCTGGCAGTGCTGCCTACTATTAAAGATTTTTCTCTCTTTCTCTTTCTCTGTTTCAGTTTTAATTATTTTAAAAACTTGTGTTATAGCAATTTAAAAATATTTTCCTCGTTAACACGGTTTTTCATATTAATCTGCTATTCTTCTCACTGTCCATTGTTAGTAGCTAAGCCATCTAGTGTGATTTTGGTACATTTAAACAAAACAACTGAAGGAATAGCCATCACTGTACTTATCTCTTACGCCTATTGTAAAAACGGACCATAAAATGAGAACAAATAAGAGGGTTGGCAATTACGCTTATCATGTAGATGCTCTCAAAAAAGGTCAAAAGGTTGTGTGTGTGTGTGTGTGTGTATTGATTTTTCTCTAATATGGTTTCTCACATGATTTCCCATGGTTTTCTTAGCTACGGTATGCCATGCAGTAATAATGTTACTAATACGGGGGTTTAGTCCCCTTTCTAAACCGGCATATATAAATCTCATTGATAATACTAGAAGGAGAATAAAACTCCCAATATAGCAGATAGTATGCAGGTCTTACAAATATGTACAGATGTGGACTGAAGAGATGCAAAGTAATCTGATATACAACAATATAACTCCATACACCAGCTAAAATTCTGCCCTGTAAAGGTAATAGTATACTATAGTGTATATGTATCCAATGTTAATGTTTTTTATGTTTATTATGAGTTTCCTAAAACACTGATTTTTGTACTGTGTAAGTCCAAATAGTCAGTTGGTGGTAAGGAAATAATGGTAACCATAAACATCTTAACCTAAAATACCAAATGCAAATATTCTATATTTGTTTTCCAAGTAACTTTCCTTAATTTAATGACTACTTCAACAGGACTAGAGAATCCACTGTTAAGTATTCCTGCTAAAAAAAGAAAAACTTAACCTAAAAGACAAAACAAATAAGCTTTATTTAGAAGATACAAAGAACAGGTATTTTTTCCGCATGTAAATGTCTGTTAAAGAGTTTAAAGAAAAAAGGCAGTAAATCAAGCTGCTTCTCTCTAATTTTAATCTGCAATATAAATACTTGTCTCTAGGCATGTTCATATTTCCTTTTCTGACTCTGTAACAATGCTATAAATATCTCAGCATGTCTTGGTGTTACCCAGCATAAGAAATATCATATGACCTCAGGAAAATACACAATCTTTCAAAAAATAAATATAAAATATCCTAAAATTATACATATTGTAATTAGAGATTTACTAATTACATAGTTGGGTTTCCCAAAAAAATCATTCCTTGGAAAATGTTGTCATCTTCTCATTTTCAATATACTGAAATTATTTAGTACAAAACTAGTCCTGCATTGCAGGAACAGATTTGTGAAGTACTAGAGAAATGCTGATGAATTCTCCCTCTCTTTTTGTTTTAATCCTATTTTATACCAGCCGGAAAAAAAAAACAGAATATTTTTGGCTGTAGCACTGTTTAGATGATTTTAGTGTTTCTTTAAATTACTTTTTTTTTTATTTTACAGAAGTCTGTTTAAAAAAATAGAAGATCAGATTTTGGAAATGTTATCATTGTCAAAGTGAAACATCCTGGAGGACGAATGAGCTATTGACATTCTCTCTTCAAGCAAGGAGCTGTCCCAGGAGATCCATGAGAAACAAGAAATAACAACAAAGACTGAAAAAACAAATTGATGAAACCAGAGATGGCTACAGACCTGTAAATAGCTTTTCACACTGTTGCGGTTACAGTTTGAATTGAATAGTTTAGTTTTGCAAATTGATGGAGAAATCCACTTATTTCTTTTAAAAAAAATCCTGCCAAAGAGCAGATTTTAGATTAAATCTGATTTAAAAATAAATGCACAAGGTGACATTTAGCAAAATATCAAAAATCATTTGCATTGGCATATTAAGGAGTGCTGTTGGGGAGGAAGCATGACATAATTTGGAGCATTGCTTTTAATATTTCAATTGAGAGTCATTGTTTCATTTTTCACAAGTGTGGCTTTCATTGTATTTTATTGGGTTAGGTTTCAAATCACTGAGGCGTAGTGTTCTTTGTCATCTCTAACCTGGTTTACATCAATTCCGTGTATCAGTACTCTTCGGCTTGGTTTATTAATCAACACCTCACTTCTATCAACAACAGGGAACCCTCTAATTTATTAGATGAAAGGATGAGCAACCTTAATGGTCATTTTACATACAGGCAGATTTAAACATATACAATGTGGGTGTGTCTAAACTACACCCCTTTGCCAACAGAGGGATGTAAATTAGGCACATCGCTATTGCAAATGAAGCGGGTATTTAAATATCCCGCACTTCATTTGAATAAAAATGGCCACCGCTTTTTGCTGATGCGGCACTTTGCTGGCAAAAAACGGTAGTCTAGACGGGGATCGGTCGACAAGGAAAGCTTTTCCGACCCATCCCTTATGCCTCGTGCAACCAGATTTACAGGAGCAGTCAGAAAAGGCTTTCCTTGTCGACCGATCCCCATCTAGACTGCCGCTTTTTGCTGGCAAAGTGCTGCGGCGGCGGCAAAAAGCGGTGGCCATTTTTATTCAAATGAAGCACAGGATATTTAAATCCCCACTTCATTTGCAATAGCTATGTGCCTAATCTACATCCCTCTGTCGGCAGAGGGGTGTGGTTTAGACACACGCAGGGTACGTCTACCCTGCATCCCTAGTTCGAACTAGGGATGCAAATGGAGACAACCGAAGTAGTTAATGAAGCGGGGATTTAAATATCCCGCGCTCCATTAACATGATCTCGCCGGCGCGCTAGTTCGAATCACAGCTGATTCGAACCAGGAAGTGCGCGCCGGGATGCGTTAGTTCGGACTAACGCCCTTAGTCTGAACTAATGTTACTCCTCAAAAAATGAGGAAATTCCCTCACGTACTCCCCTCCTGCTCCTTTTCCACTCCTGCACTCTACTTTCTTCTCAGACCCTGCACTACCATCCTATTCCTGCACCCTCCCTCTCACCCTGCTCTTGCATATCTGTATCCTACCTCCTATGCAGACTCCCTACCCCAAACCTATTTCTTCACCCTATTTCCCAGACATACCCCCCTCGCCATCACCCTCACACACACCTCCCCACGCTGAGACCTCACGCTCCCAGCCTGCTCCTCCACCCTCCCTTCCACCTAGACCTTACACCTGCACCCCTGCTTCTGCATGTCACCTCCCACCCAGACCCCACACTCTCATCTTGCTCCTGCATCCTACCTCCCACCAAGATCTTGCACCCTTTCCCTCTCCTGCACCTCACCTACTGCCAAGATCCTGCACCCTATCCCTATCCTGCTCCCAAGCAGCCCCCTCCTGCACAATGAACTCCTAATTCTTGGCCCCATCCCAGAGCCTGGGGGGGGGGCACAAAATCTAGCTCTAGAACCCCAGAAAAATTAATCTGGCCTGTGGGAAGCCCTGAACCTCAGTCCTACCTTACCTGTCTCCTTTCCCCCCACCCCTGATGGGAGTGAGGGGAGAGAGGTATCTAAGTTGGGGGGGCACATCAGTGACAGTTGGGGGAGGGGTTGTTTTTCTTGTGTTATTTACTTCTCCCTTTTGTGTGGCCCCTCACTGATTTTTCTGTGGGTCAGTGGCCCCTGACCCAAAAAAGTTCATCACCCCTGCTATAAATAGAGTCAATGTTGAAACCTCTCTTAAACTAGTAGGGGAGAGAGGCTGATTGGACTCTGCTTGAAAAGCTCCTGATTGGAGCTAACAATAAGCCTCACGGAAGACACAGGAAGTTGCTGATCAATGAAGTCAACTTCTGGTCTGCTGCTGCCTGACTCAAGTTTGCCCATAGACATTGCTATTTCACTTTGGCTTGATCCTGCACTGTTCCCTGGTTCCTGACTCAGGTTTAACCCTATGCACAGCTGTCTGACTCTGATTCCAGCCCTGGCCCTCAGCATCATTCCTGTCACTGATGCTTGGTGTGATCCTGACTCTGGCTCTGGTTCCTGACTTCTGACCTTGGCTCCAATCACCTCCTACTCCATGGCCCCTATTCAGTGGTGTGTTTGAGAAGCAGCAACTGGATTCCAAACTGACTGGACAGTATAGGGCACTTCTCAAGGTTGGGTAACGAGTGCTGGCCAATGATTCTTGACTGTTATGTTTACTGTAAGAGGACACTGCAGTGCTTTGCACTACGAGAGAATGCATGTTCGCAATTATGAAAAACCAAGTATCAGTGGGATGATATTATGCTTTGCCCATGGTGAATCCTGTTCTCACAAAAGGGAGTTGTCTTTCTCTCACCAGTATAAGAAATGCTGGTGATCTGCAGCTCCTAGTTTCAGAAACTCCTGAGCTGCTGTGAATAGTTTTCTTCTTCCACGTGGAGTTCCTGATATAAGAACCCCATTGCCCACCACACTTTCAGTGAGCTACATTTAGAAAAGACTGAATAGCAGACGAGTGCATAAAATAAGCCTAACAATTCACGTACAAACGCCTACCTCACAAGCATTTTTAAGACCACAAGAAACTAATTGCCTTTAATTACATATAGTTTTTTACAGCTGTATTTTTCTAATTTACAGGTGAATTTAGGACTTATAAAAATGCTGGATGAACAGGGCTGGAAATGGAATTCCTCTCTTTATTCAAAGAAGGGGTACCACATGCCTTGTGGCACTGAAAGCTTCCTAACATCACACCATTTATAATCCACTAATAACTGTCAGGAGCATATTAAAACTCGCTAATGCCCAGCTCTTCCAACATTTTGAGTCCCACGCTGTGAAACTACAATGTCCTTGCATGCTGTCTCTCCATCCCCATCTCTTCATATAGCATATTGATTCCACCCATTGGATTCTTTCTCCCTACCCAGCAAAGAAGTTCTTTCCTAATACATTCCTCCTTCTAATCCTTCCATGACTAATCCTCTTCTTCCATAGCTTCAAACAGGAGCATCCCCGTCTAATCCTGTAGTCCAGGTCCAAGCAAAGGCCCCCTTCCTTCTCCATCAACAGTTCCCTTACCATCTTCTAGCTCCTAAATGTGCATTGCTTTTTTCTAAAGGTACCTGACCTCAGGCTCTTTCTCTTCTCCCAGGTGAAATGTAGAGGGAGCAGCAGTTCCTTCCTAGCTGGGCTATTGTGATCTCACCTTCTTCTGAAGGGATTTTCCTCAGCAGGGCCATTGACAGTCTACTGGAATAACATGCCTGCAGCATTCCTTCTACTTTCTGTGGACTGCCCTCTATCTCCTTCTTAAATTAAAGAGGCAGGATACTCCCCTAGGTCTCTTCTTTATTTAGTTGGCCCTTCTCACGTTCTTCTAGCAGGCAATTAACATTGAGAAGGGATGGCATCAGATGGGAGGCAGCTGTTACCAAAGAAGGCCCAAAAAGCAAACAGTAACTTGGGGTGACTGCCTATAAGAGCAAATACTCCTTTCCTACTTCCATGGATCCATGTGGCTGCCCCACATCCCAGGGACCAGAACTGCAGATCCACAATCCATCCTCCACTCACCATAGGAAAGAAATGGACCAAATGCTCTTCAGTAGTCTTTCAGATGCTAAAAATGAATTTTGATCACTGCTAGGCTGGGCCAGACATGCAGTGGTGACCAAGAAGTTGAAAATCTGTATGTCTCATTATCAATCACCTTAGCCAATTCGCAATCCCTCTTAATTGTGCTTTGAATTAAATAGTCACCGATGGGATAATTTCACACCTCTTAGCTGAGGGTAATATCAACTTTCACAGTCACTTTGAAATCCTAAAATAGATAACTCTTGTCTATTTAATTTTTTTTTTTTGTTCTGGGGAAGTGGGTTTTGCCTACAAAAGTTCATTCTTCTCTCTCTTTTTTGTTAGTCTCTAAGGGTATGTCTACACAACAAAGTTAATTTGAACTAACAGACGTTCGAACTAGCGGTGCGCTTAATTCGAACTAGGTAAACCTCATTCTATGAGGACTAACGCCTAGTTCGAATTAAGTAGTTTGAATTAAGGGCTATGTAACCACTTAATTCGAACTAGTGGGAGGCTAGCCCTCCCCAGCTTTCCCTGGTGGCCATTCTGGGCACCATCAGGGAAACTCTTCTGCCCCCCCTCCCGGCTCCGGAGCCCTTAAAGGGGCACGGTCTGGCTACGGTGCCCGTGCCAGGTGCAAGCCTGCCAGCACCCAGCCAGCAGACCCTGCACCTGGCACGTCATGAACCAGACACCCACTGCCACCCAGCCCTCCGCCTCTTCCCGGGACCAGGCTGGCAGCTCCCAGGAGGCTGCCCGGGGCCGCAAGAGGCGGGCACCCGCCTGGTCTAGTGCAGACATCGTGGACCTCATCCATGACCTCCGCACTAGGCACAGGAAAGTGGCTGTCTAGGGCAGGATAGCTGCCAGCCTGGCCACCAAGGAGCAGGTTTGCATGAAAATCAAGGTGGTCCAGTGAGACCCCCGACCCTGAGCCCTGAGCTTAGAACAGCCGTACTGGGTCAGACCAAAGGTCCATCTAGCCCAGTAGCCTGTCTGCCGACAGCGGCCAGCACCAGCTACCCCAGAGGGGATGGACCGAAGACAATGACCAAGCCATTTGTCTCGTGCCATCCATCTCCAGCCTTCCAAAACAGAGGCCAGGGACACCATTCCTATCCCCTGGCTAATACCACTCCATGGACCCAGCCTCCATGAGTTTATCTAACTTCTCTTTAAACTCTGTTCTAGTTCTAGCCTTCACAGCCTCCTGCAGCAAGGAGTTCCACAGGTTGACTCTTTGCTTTGTGAAGAAGAACTTTCTGTTATTAGTTTGAAGCCTACTACCCATTCATTTTATTTGGTGTCCTCTAGTCCTTCTATTATGGGAACTAATGAAGAACTTTTCTTTATGCACCCTCTCCACACCACTTGTGCTTTTATAGACCTCTATCATATCCCCCCTCAGTCTCCTCTTTTCTAAGCTGAGAAGTCCCAGTCTCTTTAGCCTCTCTTCATATGGGCACTGTTCCAAACCCCTGATCATTTTAGTTGCCCTCCCCTCCCCCACCCTCTCTCTTCCCCTATCCCAGCTCCTTTTCCCAGTCTCCCTGAGTTTTGTTCAATAAAGAGAGTTTCTATTTTTGAACACACGTGTCCTTTATTTTGTACATCAGGAAGGGGGGCTAGGGAGGGGTAAGTGGAAGGAGGTGAGGGAGGAATGGGGTATGAGTCCCCAATGGGGAGGACTGGGGTGGCTCTGCGGGCTCCTCGGGGTGGAAGCTCTCCTGCAGCCCCCCGATTGACCCCACTCCCTCCGGATGGTAGCCTGTGGCAAGTGCAGCTGGGCTGATGGCCGAGTGCTGTGATGTGCTGAGTGTGGACATTCAGGGCACGCTAAGCCAGGACTGCTTTGCTGTCCCTCATTGACTTAGATAAGCAAGCGGGGAACCCTGAGAACTGTCTGTCCGGGGTGGGGGTCGGGTCCCTTTAAGCACAGCCCTCGGCTAGCCTGAGACAGCAGCTCCACGCTCTAAATCCTAATCTGATGCCCTGCCGGCACTGCTTCCGGCCATCCTTAACCTCGGTTCAGGCTCCACTCAATGTGGACATGCTAGTTCGAATTAGCAAAATGCTAATTTGAACTAGTTTTTAGGTCTAGATGCACTAGTTCGAATTAGCTTAATTCGAATTAACTAATTCGAATTAAGTTAGTTTGAATTAGTGCTGTAGTGTAGATATACCCTAAGACGCTAGAGGACTACTCGTTTTTTTTAAAGTTACAGACTAACATGGCTACTCCTTTGAGACTTTGTTCTGAGTGCCTATCTACCCAATGAACAAGGTTTTAGTAACTTATTTATTCATGAGAATAGTGGAATCTGATGTCCAGAAGTTGAAGTGAGAAAAATTCTGAGTGAAAATAAGATGCAATGTTTTAACTGTAAGGATTATAAACCAGGTCCTCAGATTAACAGTGGGCATACATGGATCCGCAGCTGGAGTATTTTGTCATAGTTCCATTGACTTCATGGACAAGCTATGGCAATTTACATCAGCTGAGGATCTGCCTCCGCATCCTTAATTCAAAATCAAATGTTTTCTTTAAAAGATAGTCTCTTCCACAAGCTATTGGGTACAGTGCAGGAATTAAATGCTGAAATTCTGTGACCTCTGCAACGTAGTAGATCAGACTGGAAGATGATAATGGTCTCTTCTCACCTTCATATCTTTGAATCTGTACCTATTATTGCATGATTAAATACATATAAATTATGCTTCTAAATTAAATACTCATTACAGCCTCCTACACTCTGTGTAGGAAATTGGAAAAGTGTTCCATTTAATCAATTTACCCTATCTCCTCTTCATTACAAATCAGGCACCCGAGCTAACAGCACAAGCTATATATTGAATGTGTTTGATAGTTTCACAGTCCAGATGCATCTCCCTAAAATAGATTTGTTTTTAGAACAGTATGTACCTGAGTCTCTGCTCTTCTACTGACACTATCTGCACACATGTAATACATCTGAATTTCCCTTCATTAGGCAGCCAGCTAGATTTAGGATTCAATTTTCTCTTTATCCCATGCACACCTGGCACTTTGTCTCCCACATTTCCATCCACTATATACCAGTATAAGTAGCAACAAATTCTGCTCTTTTAATTGCAGATAACTTTCCTTAAAATTTTCTACCTAATTAAGATTTCTTGCCTCTTTTAAGTTGGATTCTGGCTAGAGTTTTAATTGGTCCTATGTTTTAAAGGACTTATATTCAAAATTTGATATTTGCTATGTCTCAAGGGTCTGACTGCTGGCAGTCAGAACTGTATCTATGGCTGCTTTATATTCAGGCTTAAATAATGCAATGTCTAATTGCTTTTTCCCCCTTTAAACTTTGTTTTGGGAAAAAAAATTGTTCTTTTCTGTAAAGTAATTTGGAAAACAAATTCCTATCCTAGTGTCTTGATGAATTCGTGTTAAAAAGCCCCTTGCAGTTTAACAATCTAGGCATTGCTCTTTATTATTTAATGTGTGCTTGGAACTTAGTGTTGCTCAGATCAGGGGACTGGGAGGTCAGAACTCTTGGGTTCTATTCCCAACTGTGACTTACTACCTGGGTAATTAATTTAACTCTAGCCTATACAATGATCATGGTACTTAGAGGTTTCACAGAGGCACTGTGAGTCTTTTAAATGGGATCCTGTTGAATTAAGGGCATTATGTAAATGCAAGTAGAAATAATAATCCATGAGCATTATTTTATATCATTTATTAGGGTTCTGTTTTAGATATGTCTAATACACTTATCATTATACCAAAATCAGGTGTTCCCTGCTCCCCATGTGTTTCACTGTGTCTCCTTTGCAAAAGTCAAATCCAAACCCTCTGGGTGTTCCTTTCTATTCATATTTTCCAGAAATGATCACCAAGAGTTTCCAATTTCCCTTTTTTCTAAGAGCTGTATTGAGGTGGAAATTCATCTCTGTTCAAAGAGTTCAGCAGATATAATTTATATCCCACCTGAGCCACTGAGACAGAGTTTTAAGGTCCCAATCCTGCAAAGACATACACATATGCTCAATAAACACAAGTAATCCCACTGAACTCAAGAGGATTACCCGCATACCTAAATGCAGGCAAATGTGTATGTTTTAGCAGAATCATGAGCCCAAGTGAGATTTACACTGGACCTCTGCAGAAAGGCAAATGGCAACTAACTACCTTTAAGCAATGTACTGTAGGTAATTAATTGCCTGATTGTTGACAACATCTGCTGTCATGATATTTTGCTTAATACCATAATCTAATATCAGTTATGAAGAGATTTGTGTATTTTCAAATCATCGGTTTTTTAATAACTGATGAGGCCACATAGACCAGCAGAAGGGATTAATAGCCCTTTCTTTGAACAGCAGAATAATGTTTATATGAATGTCTTGCTTTTAAAAAAAGTATTTGAACATTGCAGAACAAAAAAAATTTTTTTTTCATTCAGATGATCAGTTTTAAGTAGAAAATTGAACTTGAGATGGTCATGTGTAGGCAAAAGGGAAGTTAATTTCTTTGTCTATTCCATGTGCCACTCAGGAACTATTTTGCACAGGATTTACTTTGTCATTCAAGTTTCAAGGTTAACATTTGCACCTACTAATGACTATGACTCTGAAATCCCTCAAACTCATAAACTATCACCATGATTCCGGAAATAAAAGATACATGTTTAAAAACCTGATCTGAAAATTTAGAATCCAGTGGACCATTGAGAGTGGAATATATTAGCATTTGCCTCTAAATGGTTTTCTCAGATTTTTTTTTTAAATCCCCTTGCAGCAACTATGAGAATGTGTCGGTCTGTTTTTTAAAAACACACATTACTTTTTTCATTTCTGCTCTGCGTAGGTTTACAGAAGAACAAGGGCGTTGTAAACAGCAATGAGTGGCATTTCCCTCTCACTGGGGGTTCATCTACACCGCGGCGCTATTTTGGGATACTTCTGGCATCCTGAAATAGCTATTCCGCATCTTGACAGTGTGCCCGTTATTTCAAAATATTTTTCAAAATTACGGACACACTATTCTGATGTCCCTGTATGTCTTGTTCCACAAGGATTAAGGGATGTTTTTGAATAGCACTCTATTTTGAAATTATGAAATAAGATATTTCAAAATGAACTCGAAATATGCTGTGTAATTTGCATAGCCCAAATTGTGTAGTTTATTTCAAGCTAAAGGTGCAGGACAGATGCACCCTAGTTGTGTTGCTTTGGACTGCCCTTATCTAGTTTGAAGGATAAATCACGGGGTGAAAATCTTCCACTTTCTACCCTACTAGCCTCCTCTGACTTAAACAGCCACTTTTGTTCACATGTAAGTTGCTAAAGAATGATTGAGCTTTTTGTTTTCCCCTTTCATTTTCTGCCTTTGAAGGGGGAGTAAATTGCAACTACCAGGGCCTGTTATTAAGACCTGAGGAGAAAATGTTTAGATTAAAGATTGTACAAACATTCAAGTAGCACTGTAATGAGCTCCATTTAGGAGGCAATGTAGCAGGTTCTGTATTTTTATTACTTAAAACTAAGTAGCAATTATTAGTTCTATTGCTATCATTTACAGGTGCTGGGATTTTCACTGCTGGTATTGGAATTTAGTATTATTTCAGATCATTTTCTCCTTGACATTTTACTCTATTAGTTTCATATTGATCAACAAACACATATTGCTCTCTCAGTTTTCCACAAGCTATTACAAAAGAGAAAAACAAGGAAATAACACAGTATAAAGCCTAATCATACTGTTCTTTATTGTAAAATAAGACCCACCTTTGAGACCATTCTTTCCCTCAGGGTTTATTTCACTTTGTTACCTACAGTGAATTACTTAATGATGGGAAGAATATCTCAGCTTTGGTAATTAAATTGTTAGATCAGAATTCAAGCATCTGATCAGAACACACTTAATCTCTAACTAGGGACGGAAAATAAAGTGTCCTCATAAACAACTGCAATTTTAAAATATGCGAAGCCAGTTTTTCCATCTGTCTATAACTTTCTGCCTGTCTATGAATTTCTAAAGTGTCCATTGCTGTAGACTCAAGAAGAAAATATTTATCGTGTATACAGTACGTTCCATGTTCAAAATACTTAGCTAATTAATATTCCCATTATGCTTGTGATGTATATATACATTTAGACCTCCAGTTTGTGGATGGAGATGTAGGGTTGCCATTAATTGTGTTATATTTCCAGGGTCATTTCAAGCATAATTGTTGTAAAATACTGAAGACAGCTTGAGAATTCTGGAACAGTTCTGACTCCTGTCCTGGCCACCAGATGCAGCTATCCTGCTGGCTCAACAGACCTGCTACGACTGCCTTGAACAGCTGTAGAGTAAGACATCATTGCACATATAGCAGGAAGGGAATTCACCTAAGTCCCCTTCTATCTGCTCCATCTGAGGAGCCAGGCAGCAGCAGCTTCACCCCTTTTATTATGACATACTAACAGGACAGGTATAACCCAGGCACAGCCCACAGGTAGTGAGGGAAGTGGACAGGAAAAGGAAAATCTAGCTTTTCCTTGCAATCATTAGCCTGCTGTGAAGGTAAAGCTTAGATAGCAGAAGGAGAGCCGAGCACTGTTGGGCAAGGGCTGGGGTGTGTTTGGGGTTGGAGTATTAAGGAAGAAACCTGCCTGAGGGGGTGGGAAGAAGTGGACAAGGTGCCCAGGGCATGAAGCTTTCCTGCGTCGGTGGAAAGGAGAAGCCTGGGGTGAGGGACTTAGAGGAGAAGGGGCTCTGCAGGGCACCGGACTGAAGGGGCAGTAGGGTATCTGATAAGGAAAAGATGTCACACCAAGGATTAGGTGTATAAAAATAAAGTCCCGGTTAGAAGGAAGAAGGGAAAGCTAGGATGCATGTGTATAGACTGTTCATCCAGAAACATGTGCTCACACAAAAATGGGTAGCAGCAGGGTTCAAATGGGGACTAAGGGTTGAAAATCAGAAGTCAGATCCAAAAAATAATGTGACATTAGCTTAAAAGTCAGGAAGGGTTGTTGTTTTTTCCCGAAGGCTGTGTCTACACTGCACCCCTTTTCCGGAAAAGGGGTGCAGATTAGACACTTCGGAATTGCAAATCCGCAGGGGATGAAAATACTGAGGCAAAGACCAAGTGATTTGCCTTGGGACATAGGGACTGAAAGAGGCAGAATTAGAACTCAGGAGATTATATGATTCACAGTACTGATGTCAAAGTGGAAGAGGCAAAGAAAGACACTAATTCTTCTTTGCCATAAAAACAGTAGAGTTACTCTTCACAGAACTTTACTGGACTATAAATCACTTCATATATCCCAGCTATCTCAGCCCAAGGCCTCAATAGAGCAACTCATGCTGCAAAGTAGAACATGCACATTTCGGGTGTTCTCATAAACAACAAACAAGTCAAGACCAGAGCCAAACCACAGCCCATACAGAAAGGTGCCCACTAGTGATAAAATACTGAGGGATAGAATAATGCCACTACAGCCCTTCCTCTCTTGTTTATAAATGCCACTCTCTTTAATCTTCGAAATTATGCCTGTATCTTCTCTGTGAAGTATCCCTTCATTCAATTCCATGTTGTTTGATGATGGTATTGGTAATTTTCTGTAAGCATATTCCAAAGGGCTACAGACAATAAAAAGTAGATGCTGAAGCCAGGTAGAGGCAGAACTAATTTTCATAGCTCTGTGTGCTACAAAGAGGTTTATTCCCTGACTGACTCCACTGTTCTTCAGCCTTAATATTTTAAAAACCCAGAGAACTTCTTCCCTTGGATGACTTCTCCTCTGACTTACTACTGCTTCCTTTGTGGCTTTGGAATCAGAACAGAAGCTGTTATCATCAATTACAGTGATCACTATTATTATTTGGTATGTATGTCTCTGGTGCTTTCTCCATCAACATGACTATGGCCCCTTTGCTTCCCACATGATGCAGTAGATGCTCTTAAAATATATTTTTATTAAGGAGCAACATATATTTTGAATTGTTCATTTAATGCAAACATTTGACTAATACTTGCTAAGCTGGCCTCTCTCTCACTTTCTCTCTTTGCACTGCTGTGTGCTCCAAAGCCATTTTGCTGGGGCTTCAAGTCCATGGGACTGAAATCCGTTTATCTCCTCCACCTGTGTTACCCTTTTTCCCTGAGCAATGATTATTGTGTTTGATTGCTCACCAGCAATGCAGTCGCTGTCAGAGAGACAGAGTTTGACGCTGACCCCACTCTTCCAGCTGCAGCACAGCAGTTGTCAATGCTCACAGTCTGGAGATGAGGGGGAATAGGATGGTTAAGCAA
Organism: Pelodiscus sinensis; assembly: GCF_049634645.1. Taxonomy (NCBI): domain Eukaryota; kingdom Metazoa; phylum Chordata; order Testudines; family Trionychidae; genus Pelodiscus; species Pelodiscus sinensis. The sequence continues at coordinate 83,092,173 of NC_134711.1, forward strand.
CTATCAATTTGAATAGAAATATGTGAGAGGTTTCCAATTCTTGCTGTTCTGCTAATGTGTGTCCGCCCTGTGACTTACCACCCCTCGATCAATTTCCATGCCTTATTCAGTCCTTGGCCTGGCAACTAATTATACCAACTGGGACACCATTCAACTAGCAGATAACACGAGACAGAAAATGCACAACATGCACAGAACAATAGACATGTGGCATTAGTACTGAGAATCCTTGTTTTTAAAAGATAATAAGGCACAATTTCAAATAATTGGGCCTTGTCTCTGAAAAGGAAAATCCTCTATTCTATACCATGACCTGTTCTGTGTCCTAACTATTGAGTTCTTACTTTTTGCAAAGTGGGAGCAGATTGACTGGGTCATGAGCTAGGATACTATGCTATAAGCACAGATCATAAAAGACATCTTCTGTCCAGCATATATCCCCCTTAACAAACCCTGCTCCCAAGTGCAGACAGACACCCCACCATGCTCCTGGAAGCCAGTTTTCATTCAGCTAAAGTTAATTTCTTAATTCTCCCTCCATTCCTGCCTTTAGGAAGGATCTCCATCATCTTCTGCCTGCAGCAGAGTCCTGACTCTTAGCACCTTGACTGACAAAGATATATATATATATATAGTATCATGAGCTTTTGTGGGTAAAACCCACTTCTTTGGAGCCTAACAGTATCTCTACACAGGGAAAACTTACTTCCTAGTATGAAACAAACATTTGTTTGTGCCATAAAGGACAACACTGGAAGCTCCAGAAAGCTTGGCTTGTTGCCGCTTCTAGATTCCTGCAACAAGGTCTTTCTAGGTTGCAGGTCAGCAGCTCTCACAAAGTCATCAACTTTGAATCCTCTTCTTCAGCTCTCACTTCCATCCCTACCTCCACAGTGTCACCTTTTTTAAGTGAGGCCATCCAGAACCTAGAAGATGGCATATCAGTAAGTCCAAACATTATAGAATCATAGAACTGGAAGAGACCTTAGAAGGCCATCAAGTCCAGCCCCCTACCCAAGGCAAGACCAATCCCAATTAAATCAACCCAGCCAGGGCTTTGTCAAGCTGGGACTTAAACATATCTAGGGATGGAGACTTCACTACTTCCCTAGGTAACCCATTCCAGTGCTTCACCACCCTCCTACTGAAATAGTTTTTCCTATATCCAACCTGGACCTCTCCCACCGCAACTTGAGACCATTGTTCCTTGTTCTGCCATCCATCACTACTGTGAACAGCCTTTCTCCAGCCTCTTTGGAACCTCCCTTCAGGAAGTTGAAGGCTGCTATCAAATCCCTCCTGACTCTTCTCTTCTGCAGACTAAATAGACCCAACTCCCTCAGCCTCTCCTCGTAGGTCATATGCTCCAGCCCCCTAATCATTTTGGTTGCCCACTGCTGGACCCTCCAGTGCATCCACATCCTTCCTGTAATTGGGGGCCCAGAACTGGACACAATACTCCAGATGTGACCTCACCACAGCCAAGTAAAGAGGAATAATGACATCTCTGGATCAACTGGCAATGCTCCTCTTAATGCAAACTAGTATGCCATTAGCCTTCTTGGCTACAAGGGCAACTGTTGACTCATGTCTAGCTTCTCATCCACTGTAACCCCCAGGTCCTTTTCTACAGAACCTCTACTTAGCCAGTTGGTCCCCATCTTGTAACAATGTTTGGGATTCTTCTGTCCCAAGTGCAGGACTCTACACTTGTCCTTGTTGAACCTCATCAGATTTCTTGTGACCCAATCCTCCAATTTCTCTATCCCTTCCCTCCAGAGTGTCTACCTCTCCCCTAGCTTAGTGTCATCTGCAAACTTGCTGAGGGTGCAATCCATCCCCTCATCCAGGTCATTAATAAAGATGTTGAACAAAACCGATCCCAGAACCGAACCTTGGGGCACTCTGCTAGAAACTGACCGTCATCCTGACATCGAGCCGTTGATCACTACTCGCTGGGCCCGACCTTCCAGCCATCTTTCTATCCATCTTACTGTCCATTTATCCAATCCACATTCCCTTAACTTGCTGGCAAGAATGTTGTGGGAGACCCTATCAAAAGCCTTGCTAAAGTCGAGGTATATCACATCCACTGACTTTCCCATATCCACAGACCTCATCATAGAAGCTAATCAGATTGGTCAGGCACGACTTGCCCTTCATGAATCCATGCTGACTATTCCTAATCACCTTCCCCTCTTCTAAGTGCTTCAAAATGGATTCCTTGAGGATCCCCTCCATGATTTTTCCAGGGACTGAGGTAAGACTGACCAGCCTATAGTTCCCTAGATCGTCCTTCTTCCCTTTCTTAAAAATGGGCACTACATTTGCCTTTTTCCAATCATCTGGGATCTCTCCTGATCGCCACGACTTTTCAAAGATAATGGCCAAAAGCTCCTCAATGACATTTGCCAATTCCCTCAGTACCCCCGGATGTATTAAGTCCAGACCCATGGATTTCTGTACTTTTAGCTTTTCTAAATAGTTCCTAACCTGTTCTTTCCCCACCAAGGGAGGTCCACCTTCGTCTCATATTGTGTCACTTAGTGCATTAGTCTGGGAACTGACTTTGTCTGTGAAGACAGAGGCAAAGAAAGCATTAAGTACTTCAGCTTTCCCCACATCATCTGTCACTAGGTTACTGCCCTCATCCAGTAGGGGCCCCACACCCTCTCTGATCACCTTCTTCTTGCTACCATGCCTGTAGAAACCTTTCTTGTTATCCTTCACATCCCTTGCAAGTTGCAATTCCAATTGCGCTTTTGCCTTCCTGATAACTCCCCTGCATTCTTGATCTATATATTTATAACCCTCCCTGTCTGTCCAACTCATCTGTCCAAGTTTCCACTTTTTGTAAGCTCCCTTTTTGTGCTTAAGTTCACCAAAGATTTCCCCGGTGAGCCAATCCAGTTTCCTACCATATTTGCTTCTCTTGCTACGCATTGGAATGGTTTCTTTCTGTGCCTTCAATAAGGCTTCTTTAAAATACTGCCAGCTCTCCTGGGCTCCTTACCCTTTCATGATAGCATCCCAGGGATTCTGCCCATCAAGTCTCTGAGGGTATGTCTACACTACCACCCTAGTTCAAACTACGGTGGTAATGTAGGCAACCGGAGTTGCAAATGAAGCCCGGGATTTGAATTTCCCAAGCTTCATTTGCAACTCCGGTTGCCTGCATTACCACACTAGTTCGAACTAGGGTGGTAGTGTAGACATACCCTGAGACAGTCGAAGTCTGCTTTTCTGAAGTACAAGGTGTGTATTTTACTACTCTCTTTTCTTCCTTTGTTCATGATCCTGAAATCTACCATCTCATGATTACTGCTTCCCAGGTTGTCACCCACATTCTTTCCAGACACAGTTATAATTCTAACTCAGGCAATAGACTTAGTCACAGAAAATGGCTTTAGCTTTTAAACACAGCCTCCATTTTTTGTGGCTGGAATTTTTCTTACACAGTTCACTCTGTACACAGATAACAGCATTTAGTAATCTGATGACCTGATTGCACCTGCACAAAATGGAGGCCACTTTTGAAAGCAAGAGCATTAATGAGTTACATGCTTAAGCACAGCTTTGGAAGTCCTCTCGTGGTGGGGTTCTGTATTGGGCAGGCCACTCTGCCCTGGCTCCCATCACTTTGTTTGAACTGCTCCTCTTCCCCCACCCCCCTTACAGGGAGATGTGCACAACTCAACAGTTTGATTGGTGATGTCAATCATTGAGATGTGCAGTTGAGACATTTTTCATTTGTGGTTGCAGACACGGAGGAGTCAGGCTAAGCATTTCTTTGAAAATAGTAGACATCTGATGTCTGGTTTGGACTGCTGCTGCAATAATTTATCACCCTAAGGAATTGAAAAATATGTGCCCAAGAAAACTGAAGCCCTAGTCCTGCTCACATTGATGTTAAGGGCCAAACTCCTATTGACCTCAATAGTGTATGATTATGCCCCAAAACTATTGATAGAATAGTATTCATGGTATTTTGTTAATCTAGATGATAGGGAGATGGTATGGATTTATGGTTTACTTAAGACCAGACCATAGGTGTGGGAGCTAGCAGCGCAAGAGGTGCTGAAGCACCTCTGGGTTCCCAGCCTATTGCCTGGGGTCCCTGATGCCACCCCACACACGGGGTTCTCATTTGCAAGCCCCATGAGCTGGGTTCTCAGCTGCTGGCCCTGCACTCTGGGGTCCTAGTTAGAGACCTGAATGCCAGGGGGCAGCAAAGCACCTGGCTTATGGGGTGGCAGCGAAGAAGCCAGTAGCCAGGCTCCCAGCTGCTGGCTTCACGTACTTGAGCTTGGATCTTGGCCTCATCTGGGGGTGGGGGTTTACAGGAGCAAGGAGGCTCACCACCCCCACTTTTTAAAATGTTCCTGTACTGCAGGACAAGACTATGCCTAACACAGCCATCTAGGGCAGTTGAAGAAAGTAAAACCCCTCCACATCCACTGCACAGTTCCCCCTCCCCTTCTCTCCTCAAATGCAGAAAAGAGCAGGGGCTACCTGGCCAATACGCTCCATGCATGTGAGCAGAGAGAAGTGGAAAGAGATTCTGTGCCTGACACTTAAGCCACTTAAGCAGAGTCAGGATGAGGGGGAAAAGCAACCTGTACCCAGTAAAAGGAAGGTTCAGATTACAGCCCCATTGGAGTAAGTAGCATCTCAAGGGAAACTGTGTCTTGCCCTTCTGCAAGATGCAGCACAGAACTCACAGCCTGGGGGAGGCTTTAACCTTTGTGCCCTCAAACCTGTCAAAACTACGGCATCCTCCCTGGACTACCCTAATAGCTGCAGTGCTGCCTGGAATCCCCACAGTGCTGCAGGCCCCACATGCCAGGACTTGTGAGGCATCCTTTGATTAGTGCTTAGTATTATTATTCTATTAATGCAAGTCCCTTTAACCTTGATGGGAGTTATAATTCTCCATCCACCAGAGAAACGAGCCATATATGCATTAACCAGTAACACATACTTCTGTTCAGAAGCATCTTTAAAGTTCCTTGCATTTAAATCACAAGAGTCCCTTCCAAAGCAATGTCTTAAAATACTGAATGACTTTATTATTCTTTGGTTTGTGCCATTAGTAGGAAAATACAGGTTCTTTCATGTAGAGTTACTGATAAGAGAAACTGGTTACTACAAGAATGCCCTGCTGAATTCACAGTAGGGCTTGTGGAACTGAAATGTATAGAAATAAATGCCAACTACTTAATGTATCTCTGAATTATAGATGTTAGAACTGTCTGTTTAATAAGGAGGAAAACACTTAAGATAGATTCCACTGAGTTTGCCACAAAAAATTGCGGGAGCTGGTACCACTTCACAGAAGAGTTAAATTACCGTTTCTCAATCTTTATAAAAGACCAAGCTCTTACACATTACATACATTATACTCATTTAGAATAAAAGATAAACTAAATAATATACAGAAGAGTTGTCAAGTCATTTAAAAATAGTATAAAACCTTTTATGCTGCTGGCCGAAGTGTTTTGATTTTCCATGTTTGGGGATTTTTTTTCACGAAAGGTGTGTCCAAGATTCCAAAAAAATGTATTTCTGATTCTTCCCTTTTTGCACTTAGTTTAGTATTATTCTAACTTACAAGCCTTTGAAATTATTATTCTAGATAGATATATATTGAATATTAACATTTAAATTCTTTTAACTATGAAATAATTCAAAACCCTGCCCATGCTGTAGATAACTCCACAGACAGATAAAAAACTCTAAAGTTTTCAAGCAAGACTGTGAGCCATTACCATTTAAGTCAGTTGGAAAGGAGAACACAATCAAGTCTCTAGTGTTCTGTTGTATTTGTTTAGTGTAGATTTGTGACAGTGTTCCCTGTAAACTGTGGCTTGTGCAGCCATGCAGGGGAGATTCAAATGCCACCCAGCAGACTAGCAGAGTGCCCACAGCTAGATTTTGTTTTGTTTCTACTGGTGTTGCACATTCACAATGCCTCAGTTTGTTTATAATTGTTTTTAACTTTGATGAATTTAACTGTTGGGCTGAAATTTTCCATGCTGTGTGACTGCATCCGCCTTTCTTTTTTTTTTTTTTTCTTCTTTTTTTTTTTTTAATTTCAACCAAAACAGCTCAGTTCTTTTCAAGAAAGAAACTAAGAAAAAATGCTTTACTGCCCTTGTTAGGAAATTTTGGTAATCTGCACTGAAGCAAGGACTTGAAAATAAATGAGGAGGTGGCTTTTGTGTCAGGGATGTGTCTTTGCCATCTCTGTGAAAATTCACTCAATTTTTGCCAACTTACAAGCCTTTGAAATTGAAGTGTGCACATGTTCAGTAGAGCTATCTTAGGGTATGTCTACACTACCACCCTAGTTCGAACTAGGGTGGTAATGTAGGCAACCGGAGTTGCAAATGAAGCCCGGGATTTGAATTTCCCGGGCTTCATTTGCATAAAGCCGGGTGCCGCCATTTTTAAATATCCACTAGTGCGGACTCCGTGCCACGCAGCTACACGCGGCACGGAGTCCGCACTAGCGGGTATTTAAAAATGGCGGTGCCCGGCTTTATGCAAATGAAGCCCGGGAAATTCAAATCCCGGCTTCATTTGCAACTCCGGTTGCCTACATTACCACCCTAGTTCGAACTAGGGTGGTAGTGTAGACATACCCTTAAATTTTTGCAGCTAAGTCCCCAAAGATTCCATTAGCATGGGATGTCCTGCAGCCCACAGCTGAATAGGACTTTCCCTGACTTGAGTTCTGGGCTACTGCAGGTCATGTCAGATCGAAGTCTGAAAGCAGGGACTGTCTCACTATTGAACCCAGGGTGTTCAACGTGGACTTTTTAAAAAAAAACTATACCTGCATCTAGACTACCACTGCGTTCTGTCGACAGTAAATCAACAGAACGCGGTGTTTTTGTCGATAGCGGTAAACCTCGTTTTATGAGGAAGAACGCCTTTGTCGACAGAGATCTGTTGAAAAAAGGTGTGTGTGGATGCAGGGAGCCAGTTCTGTCGAAAAAAAAGGTCTCCAGGAAGAAGCGCTGGTGGACAGTCTAGCCTTTACATGTAGACCACCTCTGTGGGTCCTGGTCGCAGCCTCTTAAAGGCACAGGCACCCAGACAGTCCTTCTCGGGACAGAGAGGAGGACCCACTCAGGGGCACCAAAAGGCGGGCACCAGCTTGGTCAGGGCCAGAAAAAAAAAACATGCTGGAGCTCTGGTCCCAGGAAGAAGCCCTGCAGACCCTGCAGACACGCCGCAGGAATGCAGACATCTATGAGCGCCTGGTTCAGGGACTGACCACCAAAGGGCATCACCCCCACACCATGGCACAAGTGAGAGCCAAGGTCAAAGAGCTGCAGCAGAGATATGCCAAGGCCTGGGACCAGAGCTCCCACTCCGGGGCAGCCCCAGAGAGCTGCCCTTACTACCAGGAGTTGGAGCAGATCCTGGGCAGTGGGGAAGCCCAGACTCCACTGCGTGTGGTGGAGTCTGGGTTACCCCACCACATCATAGACCAACCCCGAGGGAGGAAGATTAGGCAGGGGAGGCGGGAGAGCTTCACCAGGAGGAGAAGGAGGAGGAAGAGGAGGCAGCAGGGTCCCTCTCCCAGGAGCCGGTCCTCCAGACCCCAGAGGCCTCCCAGGCATCCGTGGACATCGGAGAGGGAACATCAGGTGAGTGCTTTGAGGGGTCAGCACACATGGGCAGGTTGGCAGTGTGGGGGACCAGCTAGCCCCATTGCCACTGTGGGGCCTCTGTGAGGCTTTCAGGCCACTGCCCAACTCACATGCGGTGTCATGTGTAACGCCCCTGAGTCTCCTGTCCAAAGGAGAGCCCCTGACAGTCATGGCATGCCCTCGGGGACAGCAGGGTGCACACAGACATTGATTGTCTCCTCTTTTCCTCCACAGCCAGAAAGGGAGCACCCAACAAGGGAGCACCACACCTGCCCCACCACTATCCCGGACCCGTGGCACCCGCAGGCACTGGCTGATTTACACGGACCTGCTGAGGAAGCACGTAGTGGCCCTGCAGGACCTGAACAGGACCCTCCAGCAGAGGACGGAGACAGAGGCCGAGTGGCGCACCAGGCTGCTGAATGAGCTGGTCCAGCAGCGCACTTCCATCTGTGCTGCAATGTGGGAGGTCCTCAGCTTGCCTGCTCCTGTCACAGGCACAGCTCCTCCTGCACGCCAGGCCCTTGCTCCCCCTGCTTCTCCAACCCACACCCTTCCCCCCAGCCCCTCCAGCCCCACCTGCTCCTCTAGCCCTCCCTTCCCCCCAGCCCCTCCTGCTCCTCCAGCTCCTCCTGCTCCCGAGCCCTCACTGCCCCAACAGCTGCCCCCCTCCTGCCCAGGCCAGGACTGGCTCTCACTCCACCCAATCCCAAGGCCGTAGCGATGCCAGGATGCAGGAAGGTGGCAGGACCCTGCGATGAGAAAAGCAGCTGCCTACTTGAGCCCCCTCCCTCCCTCCTCCAGGTTTTCAGTCCCCTACCACTTCAGTTAAAGGACATTTCAGTTGTGTTACAAAATCTTTATTTTTGACTGACAGATTGACTTTGTTTAAAAACAGTTGAACAGTAAAAAGAGAAAGTTTTGTTAAACAGTTCACACATTTTCTTTACTGCTAGTGTTTCTAACAAATTTCTGTTTACAGAGAAAACCGGGTCTTATATGTCTTCTTAATGGGAAGAGAGTGAGGGTTGTGGAGGGAAAAGTCGGGGTGGGTCAGGCCAAACTCCCCATGGGGGAGGCCCTGGGAAGAGTCAGTGGGCTACTTCTGAGAATCTCTCCGTCACGGCCTCTTGGATTTGGACACCAACCTGGTGAGCCTGGCGGATGGCAGCCGTCCAGGGCTGCTGAAATTGCCTCTCCTCCCCATCAGGTCTTGTCCCCCACCCTGGCAGGAAGGCTTCTCCTTTCCTCTCCACCAGGTTATGGAGAGTGCAACTTGCGGCCACCACCTCCAGGATGTTGCGTTCACCCCTGTCCAGCCATGTGAGGAGGCAATGGAACCTCCCTTTCAGCCAGCCAAAGGTGCATTCCAGCTGGATGTTATAATGTCAGTTAACAGGCACTTACAGCAGCAGCGAGACTGCAGTGTGTACACCAGTGGTCCCCAACCATTTGACGTCGCCGGGCGCCAGGGGGCGGGGCCGCATATATGCCACACCCCCATGAGCCACGCACCAGAGGCTGGCGCTCCCCATGCGCCATACGCCCGGAGCACTGACGGCCGCTTCGCCGCATGCCCAAGGACAGCGCCGCTCCCCCCTATAGCCGCACGCCCGGGGCTGGTGCTCCCCATGCGCCGCGCACCTGGGGCCGGTGCTCCCCATGCGCTGCATGCCCAGAGCGCGGGCGGCCACTTCGCCGCACGCCCGGAGCTGGCACTCCCCCCACATAGCCGCGCGCCCGGGGCCAGTGTCACCCCCCCCCCATAGCTGCATGCCCAGGGCCGGAACCCCCACACACATAGCCGCACGCCCGGGGCCAGTGTCCCCCCCCCACATAGCCGCACGCCCCCACCCCTCCGTAGCCGTGTACCCGGGGCCGGTGATCCCCATGCGCCGCGCACCCGGAACGCGGGCGGCCACTTTGCTGCGCTCCCAGGGCCGGCGCTCACCATGCGCCATGCGCCCGAGGCCAGCTCCAGCACAGCACATGCACCACGTGTCCGGGGCCAGGCCAGCCCCGAGCACTTGGTGGGTGCACACAAATGCGTGATATTAGGAAAGGCACTAAAACCAAACTTTTTCAAGGGGGTCATTAATTGTGCATTCCTCATTTCTGATACCTGATTTGAATTCATGGGGTCTGGTTTACAGAGGCACATGTAACCTTAATTCTATGTGTATGTGCATGTCATATATGAACCCAAACCTATTGTGTGCTGAGATACATAAATGCACACAGTTTGCATAGCTGCGCATCGGCCTGATGCTGGAAACTATTCTTGCATTATTACTCTTACAAAGAAGAAAAGAACTAAAGGATACTACTCGACCTGTTAATGTGAGCAGTACAGCTTATGATCTCCAGTGCTTTGAATAAAGTAAGGGATTAACAAGAGTGCATATTAGCATCTTCAGCCTACTTCCAAAGCTAGACAAGTTACGTGCCTGGGCATATACTTACCAACCTGATTATAATACCAATCTCAAAAACTTGGTCACACATTAAATTGGTTGAGTTTGCATTATGCCCTTGGCTATACTATTTCTTATACCAGTAGGTTAAAAGTTCATAACTCTGTTTCAAAAAGTTTAAGATTAATGTATGGATCTCTTTCGGAGTAATGTTGAAGCTATGATGATTGAAACTCATTTACATGTTAAACCCGTCTTGGTAGGCTGTGTTTCCATTCCTCTTAAGGACTTTTCCACTTCTGTGATGTCATTGACTATCTGGAAATTTATCTTCCGAATAACCTTTCTTTCTTGTCTGAGAATTACTGCGGTTCTGCTGAATTATAGTAAGAAGGAGGTAGATGGACTGGGCAGAGGAATTCTCCATTTTCTATGTGCCACAAAACTATACTCCAAGACTGTTAGCTCTTCAGCAACATGGAGAGGAGCAGTCTGGAAGATGAGTTTAAGTATAACCAGAGGTTTCATGAACTATACAGCTCCATTACACAGAATGCATCAGGGCATAGCCAATACTACAGCTTCTACTGTATGGCTGTGAAAGTGTTCCACAGATTTGGGGAAAAAAAGATCTCTCCTCCAGTTATGTAATCTATCCAAATTCCAAATGAATGTGCTTTAGAGGGATGATAAATTTCTTGCCTTTGGTCATCAGAAGCAAGAAATATTTATATCAGGGGCTGTCCATATTAGTCAGTTTTAAGAGATATTTATGAGCTGAAATGCCAGGTACCTACATTATATTTAGGGCAGATGATGAGGGTATCATGTCTGAGCCTACAAAAGGAAAACCATTTTGGCTTATTTATTAGGTTGGCTTAATAGAACAGAGTAGTCCTGTGGCACCTTAGGGCACATCTACACTATGCAGAAGATTGACACATGGTCGATTTTGACTTAGTGGGTTTAGTGAAGACCTGCTAAATCAAACTCACAGGTCAGCCCCCATCGTCACCAGTACTCCTGCTCCTCACAGGGAGTAAGGGAAGCCAATAGGAGCATTTGCTTATGTCAGCTTTCCACTGTGTGGGCAGCACAGAAACTCAATTTAAGACATGTCGACTCCAGCTCCTGTAATTGACATAGCAGAAGTTGCGTATCTTAATTTGACCTTCTGCTGTAGTGTGGACCAGGCCTTAGACACTAAGAACAATATATATAGTGTAGTCTCTAAGGTTAGTTAGTCTCTAAAGTTTATTAATCTCTAAGGGTGTGTCTACACGCCGCAGTTATTTAGAGATAACTAGTGTTATTTCAAAATAACAATGCAAGAGTCTACACTGCCATTCCGTTATTTCAAAATAATTTTGAAATAGATGGCTTATTTCAAAATCTGTAAACCTCATTCTACAAGGAATAATGCCTATTCCGAAATAGCTATTTCGAAATAAGGTGTGTATAGACGCTTCACTACAGCTATTTCAAAATAGCCCATACCAGGCCATTCTAAGTTATTTCCCTCAGTGCCTCCTGGGGCTTTAAATCGAGATAGCACATCTACATTAGGGAAGCCTGCCTCGGTCTAATTTTGAGCCTCCCCTGCTGTGTAGACGTGCTATTGTGAAATAAGCTATTTCAGAATAACCATTCCAGAATAGCTTATTTCAAAATAGCTGTGCAGTATAGACATACCCTTTGATACCATGGGACTACTCATTGTTTTTAAAGTTACAAACTAACATGGATACCTCTCTGAGACTTAATAAAACAGAGATTTGGAACATAGCTGAGTTATTTTAACCTTCTCTAGTCTGGTGAAGAAGAAAAAAAATTATCATAAAAGAAACTAATACCAATTGCAAGGTAATTCTTTTAGGGTATGTCTACACTACCCCGCTAGTTCGAACTAGCGGGGGTAATGTAGTCATCTGCAATTGCAAATGAAGCCCGGGATTTGAATTTCCTGGGCTTCATTTGCATGAAGCCGGCCGGCGCCATTTTTAAATGCCGGCTAGTTCGAACCCCATGCCGCGCGGCTACACGCTGCACGGAGTAGCTAGTTCGGATTAGGCTTCCTAATCCGAACTAGCTGTACTCCTCATTCCATTCTATGAGGAGTACAGCTAGTTCGGATTAGGAAGCCTAATCCGAACTAGCTACTCCGTGCCGCGTGTAGCCGCGCGGCATGGGGTTCGAACTGCCGGCATTTAAAAATGGCGCCGGCCGGCTTCATGCAAATGAAGCCCAGGAAATTCAAATCCCGGGCTTCATTTGCAATTGCAGATGACTACATTACCCCTGCTAGTTCGAACTAGCGGGGTAGTGTAGACATACCCTTAGATGCTTACATGAATACATATTTCTAAATGGCTTGAATAATGTAAGATAATTGGAGGCAACAGCATTTAAATCAGAATCGTAATGTAACCCTTCTGCCAGGTAGCACCAGCAGCAGCCAGAGCCGGGTTCAATATCTAGGGGTTTCTTTTCATCCATCTAACACAGATCTGGCTCAAGTCCCCACTCACTAACCTGGGAAATTCACACACACCCCTGGGCACCTCTGAGAGGCAATGCTTCCCCACTCACAAGCACAGAGTCTGAGCATAGAAAAGAAACTTTTAATGAAAGAGGGAGAGAAGTCGCATGACATAAACTTAGGAAAACACCACAAACCGAGTTCATTACCAAACCACAAGTAAACACCCCTGCTCAAGTAGGTTAGGCAATGTCCTTTGTCTCTCAGGCTCACAAGTCCTGTCCCATTCACATGCTCAGCCCTTCTCTGCACCCCACTCACTGTTGCTGCCCTTGATCAGGGCAGACCAGAGTTCAGAGGTGACCTGCAGAACTCACCTCCCATCCTGAGTAAGGGGGAGAATAGCAGGCATCTCACCTACTCTGCTGGTCACTCACCAGCCACCTGCTCACTGCTCTCTGGCACAACCTTGCTGGCCGCCTGCGGGCCACTCACTATTCCTGCCAAGCATCTCACTGGCTGCTCTCACCGGCCTGCCAGCCACTCCTGCCAGCCAGCTGCTGGCCGCTATTCCTGCCAGCCACCCCACTGGGCACCTGCCACCCCTCTGATGGGTTCGACTCGAGGCCAAACCTAGTGATTTCAGCTCTTTGTGATGTCAGTTTCTCAGTGATTTCAGCTCTTGGCCCGCAATGCAGGCCAGCCAAAAAGATTCCAGCATCCCTTGAAATAACATTTTAAAAATAATAAAGAGAATCCTTATGGGGTCTGTTTTAGTTCTATCATTAGAACGGGGGGGAGGGGAGAGAAACAGGTTGAACCAGTTTTACAGCTCATGCCTGGTGGGCATATAGCCTGCTGGTTCAGAGCTCTGCCCTTCCCCACAATTGACTTCATTGAGTCAGGAAGGGAAAGCCTTCTCCATCCAAGATTTTATACAATGACAGCATCTCTCCTGTAAGTATTGGTGGTCATGTTTTACAATTCCTACATTTATGGTTAACATAATTTGTGACCCCATAAAAGCCAAATTAGTTACAATAGGCCATATACCATTTTAACAATTCACTATCAGGCCTATTGCACTGACAGAACTGTATTTACATAAGCACATCCATGATTCCTTTCCTATTCCAGCTGGCTGCATTGGGAGCATAGATTCAGACCCTGCTTACACTAATAGGGTATGTCTACATTTCATTCCTCTTCCGAGAGAGGAATGTAAATACAGACACACGAAATTGCAAATGAAGCGGGGATTTAAATATCCAGAGCTTCATTTGCATAATTGAATTATGGCACTATTTCAAAATAGCACTATTTCAAGAGAAAAAACGGGGTTATTTCAAGATAAAACCCTTCCCTCAAAATAACCTTTACTCCTCATTTTTTAAATATCCCGCTCTTCATTTGCATAATTGCATTATGGCAATATTTCGAAATAGCACTATTTCAAGAGAAAAAACAGGGTTATTTCGAGATAAAACCCTTCCCTCAAAATAACCCTTACTCCTCTAAAAATGAGGAGTAAGGGTTATTTCAAGGGAAGGGTTTTATCTCGAAATAACCCTGTTTTTTCTTTTGAAATAGCACTATTTTGAAATAGCGCCATAATGCAATTATGCAAATGAAATGCGGGATATTTAAATCCCCACTTCATTTGCAATTTCGGGTGTCTGTATTTGCATAAGAAGGTTAATATTATTGACCCCACTGAAATCCAAGTAAATTGATTACAATATACTTAGTCCTAATACTGCCTTGAGTAATGAAAAGAGAATAAAGCCTTACATTGAATTTTTGGTCAGGAATTAAAAATTTATTTGGTAAACATAATTCTGGATTTATCACCCATATGTGTTCCTTCTCCAATGACTTTCTGATTGACCTGCCTGTCACTATGAATGGAAGTAAGTCACTTTTCTAGTTTGACAACTGTCTTCATTTACCTAATTCACTCCATCTATACATGTATTGTATCTGACCATTCATAATTCTTTCCTTCTGTTCATGGTGTCTAACTAGTTCAGGTTTGCACGCCCCTGCCTGTAAACTTGATAAAGGTCTTAGGGTTGACAAGCTAAAACCTAAACAACTTAGTTTACCTGCCTGATCTATTGCCTGACATATGTCTGATCGATTGATTTAAAAGGACTTGGAAAATAAATTAGACCCAAATTTGTATTATGCTTTTCACAGTTTTACAAACCCTAATATGAATGTTAATTACATTTTGAAATATACATTTTTAAAAAGTTAAACAGTCTAGTAAAGCACTTTAAAATGCCAAATTTGATGCAGCTGTCCATGCAACATTAATGTGTAAATAACTATATGTGACCATGTAATTAAAGCGTGTGGCAATATTTTCATACTCAGCAAAATAGTCAATGTGACAATATCAGTCAGGCCTTTCTATGGCCCCTGCTGGAGGCATCAGCACTCTGACACTCCCTGCCCAAGGACATTCACTCATACCAGGCTACAAACAAAACAGGCCTCAAGTGGCCTAGAAGGACCCAAGAGCACCTACTGAACAATCAAGAGCAAGCAGGCTAGTTAAGAGGCCTTGCCTGCTTTTCCTCTGGACACAGCTGGATGAGAATAGGGGAGAGGAAGATGTCTGCACTACAAACTTAAGCTGATGTATGTTAGGTTGACTTACAGCCATTTTATTAATTATTGTAGTAATTCCTGGTCACACTACCCTTATGTCAGTGGTAAATGTTCTCCCCAAGAACATATCCACGGACTTAAGAGGAACAGTGTGGGGGGGTTAAGAGTTTGGATGCTCAGCTGTGGTTCAGATCCCCTCTGGGAGCCTGGCTGCCCCCTAGGCTCTTGACTTCTAACTCCCCACTGGGAACACACAGAAAAAGACAGATGGAGCTGATGGCCCATCAGCAAAGATAATGGACTGTGAACTTAACCTGCCTGTTAGAATTCTGGCCAACCTGTAAGCAATGGCTGCTATAAGGCTACAAGGACATGTGGCCAGACTACATGTCTCTGGATTCCATCTTGGGATGTTCATATTTCTCCACAAACCTATCTGGGAATGAAGTTTTAAAACAAAGGGATCCCAACCTATGATAAAGCTATATAAGGCAGAGAGTGACGTTATCTGTGGTTCTTCACTCCCTACACAAGAAGGTTCTTGGAGACAGCTGAGGAACAAAAGACTGAACTGGAGAAAGTAGTAGACCCAAGCTAAAGAGATTTCTAGTCCATGTATGAGAGACTCAGGGCTTCCAAGCTACCAAGCAAGTACAATTTGTCCCTTAAGAATCTGCAATATACTGGTATCATCTCTCAGGCAGAGAATCTGCTAATTCATATCCAATCTATCCAGTATATTAAGCTTAATTTGCATTTTTTTTTATTTAAACTGTTTTCCATCACTTATAATCACTTAAAATCTATCTTCTGTCATTAATAAACTTGGTTTTGCTTAATGTAAACCTTATGGGAGGCAAAAGCTGTTGCACTGTCTTCTCCACATTGAGAGAGGGGGCAAACTCTATGAACTTAGGCTGGACAGTTCCCTGTGCAGTGCAAGAGCGTATAATTTTGGGTTTATTCTCCAGAGTAGGGGTGTGCCTGGGGAGCTTGGCATTGCTGTGGCTCTTGCCTTTCTATTGTTGTTTCAGGCAGAGAACCTGCATGTAACTGCAGCTGGGTGTGTCCCTATCTAAGGGTATGTCTACACTACCCTCCTAATTCGAACTAGGAGGGTAATGTAGGCATACAGCACTTGCAAATGAAGCCCGGGATTTGAATTTCCCAGGCTTCATTTGCATGAAGCCGGCCGGCGCCATTTTTAAATGCCGGCAGTTCAAACCCCATGCTTCGTGGAATGAGTACAGCTAGTTCGGATTAGGAAGCCTAATCCGAACTAGCTACTCCGTGCCGTGTGTAGCCGCGCAGCACGGGGTTCGAACTGCCGGCATTTAAAAATGGCGCCGGCCGGCTTCATGCAAATGAAGCCCGGGAAATTCAAATCCCGGGCTTCATTTGCAAGTGCGGTATGCCTACATTACCCTCCTAGTTCGAATTAGGAGGGTAGTGTAGACATACCCAAAGTGAATGTTTTATGGAAGTGTAGGACTGGGAACATGTCTGTAGCTTGTCACAGCAGCACAATGTGAGAGGGAGCCCCGGCTGATGGGTCAGCGTGTTCAGTACCCCAGTTCTAAGTAGCACCCTAAGGGGAGCCTATGACAAATATATTAAAAATTGCAAGGGGCTCAGATATTGTAGTACTAAGGGGTATATAAGTAACTCAGCTAGGTGGTAAAAGGATGAAAATGCTCCCTATACCCGCTTCCCCAGAACATAGCCATACAGGATGCATATAAATGTAGTCTTTACTATTCCTCTATTATCTGTTCTTAATAGGTATATTGTGACTACAACAAAGCTCAATATAAACATATTATAACAAGATTTCTGTCAAAATACTACTAATAATAGATTAATTGTTGGCAAAGTTGACACACGAGTAACAAAAGCAGAGACAGAGAGGGTCTTAAGACCTAAAATTTGAAAATAAGAACAGACTTCCGATTAATGAAGAAACAATGCCAGATTCTGGCCTCAGTTACCATACACTTGTCTAAATACAATATAATGGCATTGAAACAGCCAATTTAGGCAAGGTAACCTACAATGAGATAGCACCTTCTTTTGATTGCCCAGGTCATTATTCCATACACACCCAGGATAACATTGTTAAAAAGAAGAATTAGAGAAAGCAGGAAGTTTGTATTCACATCCAGGCTAATTTGTATAAGTTCAAAGGTCAATGAGTTACCTCTGCATGCTGCTTATTATTTATCTCATAGTGTATTTCATCTCTGGGAGGATTTTATGTGTTAGTTATAATGCATTGGAACTTTGTATGTTGCTATTGTGGGTGGAATTGTCTCCGCTGTCCCTCTGTCACCATTCTCTTTTTCTAGGTTTCCTTGCCATTCTCCAGCTTGTGTTTTTGAACCCTGGACATGCTTTTTTATTTTAAAAATTACTCCTGCTAGAGTCTCACTTAACAAGATTGAACATCAGTGATTTTTCCCCCTTCGGCGTCTCTTTTTTCCTTTTGAAGACAGACTTCAGGGCTAATCACCATGTTCTGGTCATTTGCTGCTTCCATCCAAAATGTACTTCATTTATGCTTTTCCCTGCTGCCTCATTGTCTCATCAGAGCTGTAAAGTGTCAGTGTTTGTGATAGGCTATAAGTGTGAACGTTTGCCTTTCCTTTTAAGCCTGACTCTTCATTTTAGAGGCTGCACGTTTGTGGCAAATGTGATTGCTGAGGCACAGGGAACCAGCAATAAAGGCAACCAAGCAGCAATCAGAACTCCTATGAAATAAGAAAAAGAACACAATCCACAGTTCAGCAGCACAGAGATTAAATAAATGTGTAAAAAAGAGAAGTTCATGTTCAGTCAAAACTCCCACTGAGGACAATGACATTAATGCTTTGGCATATTCTCATATTATCAACTGGAAAGAACATAAGAACGGCCAGACTGGGTCAGACCAAAGGTGCATCTTATCCAGTATCCTGTCCTTCAACAGTGGCCAATACCAGATGCTCCAGAGGGAATTAACAGAACAGTCAGTCGTCAAGTGATCCATTTACCATTGCTCAGTCCCAGGTTCTGGCAAACAGAGGCTAGGGATATCTTTCTTGTGCATGTTGGCTAACAGACATTGATGGACCTATCCTCCATTAACTTATCTAGATCTTTTTTTAACCCTGTTTTCGTCGTGGCCCTCACCATATTATCTGGTGTGGTGATGTTATTGACTGTACATTGTGTGAAGAAATACTTCATTTTCTTTGTTTCAAACCTGCTGCCTATTAATTTCATTTGGTGACCCATAGTTCTTGTGTTATGAGGAGTAAACAGCCCTTCTTTATTTACTTTCTCCACACCAATCATGATTGTATAGATCTCTATCATTTCCCTCCTTAGTCATCTCTTTTCCAAGTGTAGAAGTTCCAGTCTTATTAATTCCTCCATAGACCTAATCATCTCTATTATATTTATATATTTAGATGGAGTTACCAGATCTACATGCAATATTCAAAATGTGAGTATATCATGGATTGATATAGATGCACACAATAGTAGATTGGCTCTTTGACACAACCTTGTGTTGGTGTGACCTCATACTGGTGATGGTCAGTGTTATAAGTGAATCCATGCCTCAGCTTATAGAATGTGAATAAATCAGCGCCTTTATATGGACAATGGAAGCAAATTCATACCCTGATACATCCTTATGCCTGAATCATGGAACCTTTTCATCCGGACATCACACTAACCTCCTTGCATTTGTGCTATAACACATTTTCTTATTAACATCTCAGGGCACTAACGCTTTGATGCTAACAGCATATGCTCCCCAAGAGCACTGTTTCAACACAGTGATGCAACTTCACATATGTGGCATGACAAAACACACTGGCATATGGGAAACTGCTTGTTTTGGTAGGGGTATCACCTTATTAATATTTAGGGTTATTTCTCACACATTTTGATAAAAGTTACATTATATCTCTCTTTCCAATTATAATTAGTAGCTTATTATTACTTTTTTATCCATATAGTTGCTGCCTAAAATATATACCGTATTTTCCGGCGTATAAGGCGACTGGGCGTATAAGACGACCCCCTAATTTTCCAGTTAAAACATAGGTTTTGGCCTATACTCGCCGTATAAGACTACCCCCCCCTTCTGAGGCAACACCATTTAAAAACACCAGCCCGCTGGATGTGCCCTAACACAGTACTGTACCTTTGGCTACATACAGAACGTCCCTGTGCTGATACTGTATGTACCGCGCTGAGCCAATCCCGGCAAGCGGTGTATTCTATTAATGCATACAAAGCCTGCTCGGATTGGCAAAGGTTGTAATAGCCTGCCTCTCTGACTCAGCCAATCCGAGCAGGCTTTGTATGCATTAATAGATGACACCGTTTGCCGTGATTGGCTCAGCGCGGTACATACAGTATCAGCACAGGGACGTTCTGTATGTAGCCAAAGCTACAGTATGTTTATACCCGGCGTATAAGACGACCCCCGATTTTTGGGGGATGTTTTTTAGTATAAAAAGTAGTCTTATACGCCAGAAAATACAGTAGGTGGTAGCCAACAATCTGGAACATCTCTATTTTACTCACCTGTCCTTAATGACTGCCCTTCAATACCGATAGTACACAGGTCTTTCCTTACCACAGACCACTGTCCTGATTGGTTCAACGTTTTGTTGTTTTCCTCAGTGTAGGTTTTCTTCCTTTGTCAGGAAAACATGTTGTTAAGATACCCTTTTCTAAAAACTGAGAAACTGGAGTAAAATTAGAATGAAGAGGTTAAGCGAAATAGGTCATGAGCAACAACAGGGAACATTTCAAATAGTTTGTGCTTTTCAATTTATTTCCTCATCACACTGATCTGATGAAAAGGAGGAAGTATTATTTACTATCCCTGTTTACAAATGGGTAAGCAGGGCAGAGAGGTTAAAGCACTACCCCAGGGCCACTGAGGAATCAGTTCTCAGGGAATGCATGAATTCCTGATTCCCAGTCCTGTACTCAGACTGCATCTCTCCTAAAAATGTTTCTGATTGAAAATGGTTAGAGAGCTGCATAATCAAGTTCCATGCACTCTCATAGAAGAAAAGAAATTGGCAATGTCAGTTGGACAGCTGCAAGTCAAATAATTCAGGACTAAATTCTTTAGGATACAAGACGTTGAATCAAGACTTTATTTACCCATCATATATATAGTAGCCCAGTGTCTGAGACTCTGTAATGCCGAAATGCTGGCTGTTCCCTGTGGGGGGCGCTGTTGCCTAAAATGCTGGCTGTTCCTTCTGGGCGGCCCGTGCTGCATGGGGAGTGCGGGGCCCAAACGGCTGCTTGTGCCGCTTGCTCCCCCGCAGTGGCCTGGCTGAGCGGTGCAGAAGTCAGCCAAGCACCACGATGGAAGGGGGGCGGGGAGGTGATGTACATGCCCAGAGGGTGGGGCCTGACCATGTATGTCACTGCCTCACCCCCCTTCGCCTCCTGCCATGGCGCTTGGCTGACTTCTGCGCCGCTCAGCTGGATCACCACAGGGAAGCCCAAATGGCTGCTTGCTGCCCCGTGGCAGCCCAGCTGAGCAGCGCAGAAGTCAGCCGAGTGCCTCGGCGGGAGGCGAAGGGGGGCGGGGTGGTGACGTACGGCGTAACAGCAGCTCCAGGCCCCGCCCCCGGCCATGAACGTCACTGCCCGCCTTCGCCTCCCACCATGGCGCTCAGCTGACTTCTGCACTGCTCAGCCAGGCCACCACATGGGAGCAACTGATGCAAGTGACGGTTTGGACTCCACAGTCCCCCGAGTGAGAGGCAGGAGGGGGAGGAGAAGAGAAAGAGAGAGACAGAGAGAGAGGGGCAGGAGGCGGAGGAGAGCTGAGAGAGAGAGTGAGAGGTAGGAGGAGGAGGAAAGAGAGAGAGAGAGAGATGGAGAGAGAGACCAGAGGCTCAGGAGAGAAAACAAACATGGAGGAGAGACCTGAAAAGCCCGTCTTATGACGGGCTAATTGGCTAGTTCTTCAGAACAGTGTAAGACATAACGTGGGCTAGGAGCATCCACTGGTTCAGTTGATCTAATTCGTCTCTGAGAAGGTCTATGAAACAAAGTGATACGTCTACACTACACGGTTTTTGCACAAAAATGGCCATTTTCGCGCAAAAACTAGTGGAGCGTCCACACCTCAAGCGCGTTTTTGCTCAAGTAAATCTGCAGAACAGAGGGCTTTTGCTGGTAGAGTTATTCCTCTCCCCACAAGCTACAGCTCTTGTGCAAAAAGGCAGGTGTGGATGCTCCAGAGGGGTTTTTGCACAAAAAACCCCTATTGGCAAAAGCAAAGTTGCCCTGATGGCCATTCTGTTAATGGCAAACAGAGCTTTCTTGCATAAGAATGTCCGTGCAGTGTAGACACTCTCTTGCACAAAAGCACATCATTTTTGTGATGTTCTTTGAGGTCTGGACGCACTTTTGAACAAGACGTTTTTGCGGAAGATCTCTTCCGCAAAAGGCTTCTTGTGCAAAAACGCTGCCATGTAGACGAAGCCCCAGTGTTTTGTCTGCACTACAGCTTACCCTATAGAAAGTACCAGTGCAACATTACAAATGCTAAACAATAGGTACAAAACCTCCTAATGTAAATATAACCCAGAGAGCAAGTCAGTTATAATGCACTTACCTTGTCTAGGTTAAAATTACTATATGATGAGTAATGTGATCTATACTGAAGAGGGAAATGATCAGAAGAAAAATCCTTTAGCCTTCACAGTATTAAATCCAGAGCTATGTGGACTCTCTGCTCAGACCCTACGCCACCAGCACTCCCAGTTACCTCCGTGACACTACGGATTTCCTGAGAAAACTACAATGCATAGGTGATCTTCCAGAAAACACCATCCTAGCCACCATGGATGTAGAGGCTCTCTACACAAACATCCCACATGAAGATGGAGTACAAGCTGTCAGGAACAGTATCCCTGATGATGCCACAGCACAACTGGTGGCTGAACTCTGTGAATTTATCCTCACACAACTATTTCAGATTTGGTGACAACATATACCTTCAGACCAGTGGCACTGCTATGGGCACCTGCATGGCCCCACAATACACCAACATTTTTATGGCCGACCTGGAACAACGCTTCCTCAGCTCTCATCCACTTACATCCCTTCTCTACCTACGCTACGTCGATGACATCTTCATCATCTGGACCCATGGAAAGGAGACTCTGGAAGAATTTCACCATGATTTCAACAGCTTCCACCCCACCATCAACCTCAGCATGGACCAATCTACACAGGAGGTCCATTTCCTCGACACCACAGTACAAATAAGTGACGGTCACATCAATACCACCCTATTCCAAAAACCTACCGACCGCTATACTTACCTGCATGCCTCCAGCTTCCATCCCGAACACACCACACGATCCATTGTTTACAGCCAAGCACTGAGGTACAACCACATATGCTCCAACCCCTCAGACAGAGACCTACACCTACAAGATCTTCAACAAGCATTCTGTAAACTGCGATACCCACATGAGGAAGTGAGGAGACAGATTGACAGAGCCAGACGTGTACCCAGAAGCCTCCTGCTACGGGACAAGCCCAAGAAAGAAACCAACAGAACACCACTGGCCATCACCTACAGTCCCCAGCGAAAACCTCTCCAGTGCATCATTAGTGATCTACAACCCATCCTGGACAATGATCCCTCGCTTTCACAGGCCTTGGGAGGTAGGCCGGTCCTTTCCCACAGACAACCCGCCAACCTGAAGCATATTCTCACCAGCAACTACACACCACACCATAACAACTCGAACTCAGGAACCAATCCTTGCAACAAACCTCGGTGCCAACTCTGCCCACATATATACACCAGCAACACCAACACAGAACCTAACAAGATCAGCCATACTGTCACTGGTACAGTCTCCTGCACATCTACCAACGTAATATATGCCATCATGTGCCAACAATGCCCCACTGCTATATACATCGGCCAAACTGGACAGTCCCTACGTAAAAGAATCAATGGACACAAATCTGATAGTAGGAATGGCAACATACAAAAACCTGAAGGGGAACACTTCAATCTTCCTGGACACACAATTGCAGATCTAAAGGTAGCCATCCTGCAGCAAAAAAACTTCAGGACCAGACTACAAAGAGAAACTGCTGAGCTACAGTTCATCTTCAAGTTTGACACAATCAACTCTGGATTAAACAAAGACTGTGAATGGCTTGCTAACTACAAAAGCAGCTTCTGCTCTCTTGGAATTCACACCTCCAGATCAGCTGCTAGAAGTGGGCCTCATCCTCCTTGATTGGATCCACCTCGTCATTTCCAGCCTGATCCTGGCCTGCATATTTATAACTGCCTCTGGAAATTTCCACTACATGCATCTGACGAAGTGGGTCTTTGCCCACGAAAGCTTATGCTCCTACACTTCAGTTAGTCTATAAGGTGCCACAGGACTCCTCACTGCTTTTGCAGTATTAAACCCAAAATCACATTCACCAGGAGACTAAATTCCCTAGTGCTCCAACGTATACTAGACCAGAAACATGTGTAAGCACAAACATATCAGAGGAAACAGTAAGGCAGGGCTTTGCACTGAGAATATCATGAGCTGAATTCTGTTTTGTTACACTAGTGCAACCCAATGGAGTTGCACAGTGTAACTGGGAGCAGAATGTTTACTTTTGTTTTTACATTAGTGATGAAAATCTCAGATCCAAAATAAACCCAGAAGAAAGACGGGTGAGACAAAAGACAGGATTTATCTTGAAAAGACAAGAATTTTGAAAGCTAGGCTAGAGGTTACCTCAAGTGAGGGTAATATCTAGACACTTACATGACAGCAATAGGCATAGAAAGATAAAGGACAATCCTAGATATGATAAAAGAAGAGAGGTGAACAGTAAAAAGCTGACTCCGAGAGCAGTACCACATGAGGAGGGTTAAGAACACTAAACTAAACAATTACATCTACAAAAGATAAGGTGAAAGTAGCATAGTGTACTTCATGTCAAAGCTAAAGATGATGTCCAGTGATCACAAATGATATCTTTCACTCCTCAATTGAAATAAAATTTAATGGAGATTTTTAATAGGTCTCCTTTGAAGACTTCAGCTAAAATAAGCCCAAGAAAAACAAGTTGTTTTCAGGGGTGTCCATAAATTTGCACAGAAAAGCTCTCCATGTACTTTCTCACATTGTTATTGTCAGTTACTGGAAACTGTCATTTAAAAGGCAGAAAAATTCTCTTTTAAACATTGTTATTCACAAAGGGCCTTGAACCTCAAAAGATCTGATGCCCTTATTAAAGCTAATGGAAACTTCAGGTGCTCAGTATCTTTCAGAATAACTCCCTGAATCTTTCATCTCTTCAAGCTTCCAGTTCTTTAATACAGATGTGATACACAGTTTGTAATTCTACTGCCATTTAGTATATGATATAAAGACCACTCTTCAGAGACTGCTTTAAATTTGGTCTTTGTCCCCAATGTTTATGTTATTTCCCTCATTCTGTGTTGGGGAAATGAGAGAAAAAATTGGGCTTTCTATTAATGCAGGCAACAGTGAAAGTACAGAAATGCGAAGAGCTGTAAAACAGATCAGAAAGAGACAGTCACCTGATGTCAGTTCCATTTCTGTATATGTGCTATAATATATCACCTCTATATTTGTTGAATGCATACAATCTTGAGGCTGTCTGGCAGATGGAAATCATTCAGAAAGTGTGGCACCAGGATATCCATAATTATGCCATCAAACACGATTGCAATAAGTAGCAGAATATTTCATTTGCCGTCAGCCCCATGAAAAGTCTTTCATAATGTCTATTTCAGCTGATTCCAAGTTCTCAGGAGGTGCCACTTTTTAAAAGCAGCAAAGAATATTTGTATTAGGGTTTTGATTGTGTCAACCAGATATTTTTAATTAAATCCTTTGTTATTTTTAATTAAGTTGCAAATAGCCTAGAGTTTCTCATTCTGGGTGTTGCTTGGGAAACTATTAAGGCTTTTTTTGGACAGCTGTAACTTGCCCATTTCCTAACAGCCAGATATTTTTCACTGAAAACCATTATTATTTATTCACTTGAAATACAGTAGCATCCAGAAGCAGCCAACTAATCTGGAATTCCATTGTGCTATGCACTATACAAACCCATTAGAAGGCATTCTCTGTCCCAAAGAGCTTACAATCTAAATAGATAAGACAGACAAGTGGTGAGGAGGAAAACAGAGGTGAAGTAACAGGAATGTTATTGCAGAGTTTTCTAATTAGACAGCCCAGTTGGTGATGAAAACAATATATCATCTTGTATTTATTCATATACAGTATATCATTATCTGATATGAATCTTGTGGGAAAACATGGCTATCTTTGCTCATGATGTTAACATGAATACTTGAACCTTTCTCTTAATTTCTTGATAGTAGAAATTTTATCCAGAGCATTGGGCATGATCTTGAAGGTATCCAGAAACTTGACTTTGTGCACATACTCATACTAGTCACATCTTTCCAGGGCTCATTTAGTTTTTTGATTGGGCAAAGAAAAAGAAGCTCAGTACTATCTAATTCAACTCCATTATGTCATAAAATACATCTCTTATGGTAACTTGTTTTTAAGGTACAATTTTTTTATTTAGTTTCTGATAAACTTCTCTTATTGATCAGGAGTTAATTGATTGCACTCCACATATCTTTGGGGGAAAAAAGAGGTCATGCATTGCTAAAGCTTTTTTAACTTGTTGTTTCATATGATATTTGCCCACTGGGGTTCTCTAAAGCAAGAGATTTTGCTTGTCAGGAGCCTTCACAGATCTGGTGAAAATAAACACATCAGGAGCTGAGCTAATGTGACACTTACTTGTGGTTTGTTGATTTTTGTTCCAGGTTAATATCATACCACTGTATGTACCAAAAAAGCCCGATTTAATCTAAAAGAAAAATATGCCTGTTATAGATGTAAGTGCTTTTTTGTGCTATGCAGTGCAGGAAATACAAATTAAAGAGCATCACTTGCAATAGGCATTGAATATAAATAAGAACTGTGAGTACCAGTAGTTCTGCTATTCATCCATGAACCCAAGGCTTAATTTGTTTAGGAAAAAGCTTCATACACCTTTATATTGAACCTCTGCAAGTAATAACTGATATTATAGAGGATATTATCTTGGAAGTTGTATCAGTGGCAAGGGTGCTTTTCAAATGGCATTCAACAGGATTTGTGAAGTGTGTCGTGAATTTAAGTGTGTTGATAAGCTGTTGATTGATCAGAATATTCCATCTGCTGTGAAAAACAAGCTACCATTGCAGTAACATGTTTCCTCCATCTTAAAAAGGACTAGTGTGTCAGCAGCATATCACAAAAGGTATATGAATTCATGCAGGATTCCTTGGAAACATCACTTAGGTTGAGTGTCAGGGTAGATTGGAAAAAAAAGAGGCTGCCAACAAGAGGTGAACATAAGCATATCTCATCATCTTGCAGTGTTGTAACACTCATCCTCCCTTTCTTCTTCCTGCATTCTTTGTTTATTTTCCTCCCTTGCTGTGCTCTGTCTAATTTGATTGTAAGCTCCTCAGGGCAAGTGTATCTTTTTGTCAGTACTGCACTATACCCCCTAATGGCACTGTGTAAATAATAAGCAATAAAGAATGAGTACTGTCAGCAAAATGTCCAGTCTCATCACTGAAGATAAACATAAGGCTCTTGTGTGCAATCACATATTTAATTACATTTTTAGTAACTGAGTCGTTTTAGGGTAAATGCATGATTACAGTGTGTAGCCCCAGTCCTGCAAAAAACAATCACATAGACATGCCCCTTTGCTCAAGTGGTATTTTGGCAAGATCAGGAGCTAAATGCTTCCTTCTGATCTGTAGATCCAAAAGCAGACTATATACTCTTGACGTTTAGAACTGCAGTGTGTAGGTGGTTAAATGGTGTTTGTAGCTATCATGCATAGCAAGGACTTCTATTATATGTATCTACTGTTTTAGAGAGTTTGTGCTTCTGTGTGTCCGTCTGTCTGTTTGTGGACCTGTTTGTTCAAGAACTCCTCTGAAATGGCAAGAGCTAGGACCACCAAATGTAGTACACAGCTTCTTATTATCATAACGTCAAGCAAGGTCAGGGTTTGGTTGTTCCAGAACAATGAGATGTGCGTGGGATGCAGTGGTGTCACATCAAATGGAAAGGGGGCAGGGGTTGTGATAGCAGGAACAGTTATACTCACAAATGATAACGGGGGCAGCAAGTGCCTCAGTCCCAGGGAACAGCCACTGTCTGGCAGCTCCCTTTCCCCCTTCTCCCTTTCTATCCTGGGCTATCCCAAGGGATCAGTCACCCACCCTGCAGCATGATCCCTGACACCCTGGGCTGGCCCTGGGGAAAAGCCAGCAAGTGGCCTGCATGGTTCCCCGCACCCCAGGCCAGTGCTGGGGAAAAGCTGGAGAGTGGGTTGCACAGTTTGAGCTGGCCCCAAGGAGAAGCTAGCAGGCCCCACCCACTCCCGCCCCAGGCCAACCCTGGGGAGAAGCCAGTGGGCGGGTTGCACAGCCCCACCCCACTCCAGGCTGTCCCAGGGGAGAAGCTGGTAGGCAGACCACTGGGTAAGTCTTCTAGTGCACTATAAATTTTTAATGCAGTATAAACTGTGGACCCAATTTCCATATGTGTGTGACTTAACTGAATAATCAAATGCCTCTCTGTCTGCACCATTGCACACATACTTGAGAAGAAAGATGGTCTTTGGTTAAGGCATTGGACCAGGACTGGAGAATGTGGGTTCTTTTCCAAACTATTTCACATACGTCCTTTATAACTTCAGACAAATCAGTTAGCCTCTCTCATCCTCTGTTTGCCTATTTATAAAATGGGGTAATATTTCCTTTCTCCTACCCTTTGTCTCATTAATTTAGGCATCTCACAAGGCAGAGTTTAATCTGCAGCTTTCTAATGCGTGACAGATAAACCGCAGTATGCAAGCCACACTAATGCCCGGCACACATCTTTCAATTCACATCATATGTATATATGACCGCAGCTTGCTGTGTACTAAGCACATGGCGTTCTCACAGGGTACCTCATACTCATTTGCTTCACTTCTGAGCAGTGTGCATCCTATGAATTGTGGGTTGCAGCATAGCAGAAGCCAAATGTGTTCGGATTTTTTTTAAATCCCATGTTACCACTGTCTGCAGCTCATACTTCCTTTCTAGGCTAGCTACTGCCATTTTTAAATTTGCTACCAGACGCATGTACCCAGTAATGTGTCACATAGCTATGCTGGCAACTGCGAATATGAAGAGGCTGCTCAGACATTCAAAGCCAGATTAATTCAGCCTTAGACTTTGCCCACTGCACAACCCAGCATATGATGTGGCGGCAGCGGCAGCGGCAGCGGCAGCTCCTCCAGCAGCATGAGGAGCTTGAATGGCAGAAGGACAAAGGAGGAAATAGAGGAGGACGCTGACCGACTGATAGTAGAGGAGTGGTTCCTTAAGCAGTTTGCACAGTGCAGCATAGTTTCTGGGCCTGCAAAACCAGTGTGGGCTTTAAGGGCTTCTGCAGACCTTGTATGACCAAAAGTTCAGAGAATTTCAGATGAGAAAGGCAGCCTCTGTTGAGATAGGTACTGAACTAGCCCTGCAGCTACAACAAATATGTAGCCACATGCAGTGCCCCATATCCAGGGAGAGGTAATTCACCTTTGCCATCTGGAAGATGGGTGTGACCAAATGCGCCGTGGCAAAGGGGGGCCCCACGAAATTATGCTGCCCGGGGCCCTGCAAAACAGTCATCTGCCCCTGCCTGTGACCTTGCCCTTCTGCACCAGGTATGTGTGGGAAGGCTCAGCCCTGCAGGATCCAAGCATGGAGGGGCTTAGTGCAAGTGGGAATCCAGGTTTCTGTGTGGGGAAATCTGGATGCAGACAGCTCTGTGGTGGATGTGGATGCACAGTGAGTCCAGGTGCAGCTTTTTGGGGCTCAGTGGGGGGTCCAGGTGCTGGGGACATGGGGCTTGTCAGGAGGAGTATTCCATGGGCCTGCTTAACAGGTGCCCCAGCTGCTGCTGAAGGGAAATCACAGGCGGGGTTCCTGCTCCCTTACCACCATCATTTCCCTATCCTCTCTTTTTCTCCCATATCATCCCTTGTCTCTGGCCTGAATATGGGAAGGTGTACAGCCAGCTCTTAAGCCATGGAGGGGTAGGTGGAATGAATTGTGAGCAGTTCTGTTTTGTTTGTTTGTGCAGGTGCTGGAATTGCAACCCTTGTGACAATCCTTAGTTTACCGCGTGTCTTTGCCAATGCACTTTCGTAAAAACCTATGAATTATTTCAAACATGGGGCTTTTCTGCACTGACAGCTCCTTATGAATGAATTTTCAAAGGCTTTTTTAAATTAAACAATGAATTATGTAACAAACAAAAGTAAACTTTTACCTGAAACAACAATGAAACAAGGGGTTCTCATTAATCTGACCTCTACAAAGAAACTTTTAATCATAACAGTGAAACCAAAATATTAAGGTGCAATAGCACAATGCAGGGCAGAACACAAAAGGGGTGGGGCTTAAAGTCACAGGCAAATAAATATCTTCAGAGCCCTGCAAGTTAATTGATATTTGCTTTATATCCATAGATCATTTTTGTGGATGGATGCAGATATAAATTTTGCATCCACATAAAGCTTGACACATCTTGCCTCAGCCTCTCCTTGTTTATGGGCCTTCTGGTATGGAGCGGTAAGGCCCAAAGTTACATGGAGCAGTAGAGGACAAAAAAGTACCAAAAAGCTGGGCTCTCACATGCAACTGCCCTGAGCTTGGGTCTGTGAAGGGAATGGCCTCTAGCAGCTGAGGAATGCAGTGGGGCGAATTTACAGCTCTTCTCAGTAACCTATGTTGTCCAAAGGCTGCAGAACATGGTTGGGTTCTGGTTTACATATTGCTTTGTCTGCTGCCCTAACAGCAACATGTACTGCAGTCATCATGGTATTCTGGCTTTATGTTGCCTCAAGGAGCTGTTTCTGCATCTTAGGGTCTTTTTCAACATTGTCTTTTACCGTGGTAATGCTCTTTTTGTCCACTTTGTTCTCTCCGGAGTGCTCTGTTTTTTCCTTCTCTGTCCTCAAATACAGCCTACACCTCTCCACCATTTTTTTGTTTTGTTTTGTTTTGTTTTAATTTGGGACTCTCCAATGAGGCCCACAAACCTGTAAGCCTGTGTTTTCCATTTTCTTCCCCTCCGGTTAGCCAGATGCTTACTTATTGTCTGGTAGGCCACTGCAGGGGCCATAGCTGTGGGAGTAGGAAAAAACACAGGCCACCGTTCATATTCCAGAGAAGCTGTAATAGCATTTTTAATAGTTTTTTTCTGATTGTCCCTCCCTGAGATTCTTCCCAGCCTGGTGTGAACCTCATAAATGGTGAATGGGGTCTGCAATGAGGAGGGCTGCACTGGAAATTGAGTCTGTGCAGTAAATGCTGTTAGGCTTTACCAGATTGCCTGGGAGGCTAAGGGAGTAGGGATGGGGGGAGGAAATTGGGAATTATGATCTCAGTCTGATTTTGCAGTTTTGATGTACTTCAGAGGTGCTTGTGTGGTGTCACAAGGCCAGGGGTGGGAATGGGGAGAAGAGTTTTATATTAACCCCATCTACATTCCCTTTACACTATTTTGACTCTTGAGGAGTCTCAACAACATCTTACATCTACTGCAACTCTCTAATTCATTAAGCCAGTAAACCTTGTCAGAGAAGAAAAATAGGTTTGTTTGGCATGAAATCCATGCTGGCTATTCCAGGCTTCTGGATTGCAAACTCCTGCAGGCAGGGATTGTCTCTTACCATGTGTTTATACAGCGTATAATCCTATGAGGTCCTGATGTTGGTTGATATGTTTAGGTACTACCTGTGATGGGTTTGGTCACAGAGACCCCCTTGGGACAGTCACTTGGTGTGCTGAAATACCACTAAGCCCACCTTCCTGCCATCCAGGGAGCCCTTCAATGCTGTCCTGCTGAGCCAGGTCCTCCGGCCCCCTCCTCCACTGACACAGAGATGGGATCACAACCCTTTGCAATACAATACAGGTGCTGAGATCAGATCGGCTGTGAGAAGGCTCAGCCAAAGGAACTTACCTCAGCACCCAAATGCACATCCTCAATGCGATCCAAATCCCAGATAAATCTGTCTTACTCTATATAAAGTCTTATACAAGGTAAGCTCCTGTTTTCCCTCTTTCTCCTGGTAAAGAGAGAGATCCCCTATCCCACAAACCCCCAAATAACAATTACTTACATTGAGTTTATTAATAAACAAATGTGATTTTATTAAGTATAAGATGGGATTGAAGAGATCATAAGACCCAGCAGACAGAACAATGTAGGCTACTAAACAAAATAAAATATAACATGCAAGCTAAGCTTAATACTCTAAGAAAATGGTTACATGTATTATCTCACCCACAGAATTATTCTCATGAGCTTCATTCATGGACTGGTAAACCTTCCAGTCTGGGCTCAATCTTCCCTCCCTTTTCAGTCTTCCAGCAGTCATCTTGGGATGTAAGCAGAGGTGTCCTGATGACTGGTAGTCACCCATATTATTTGGCTTCCCACATTTATACGAGTTTTGCCAAAGGTGGGAATCTTTTGTGTTCAATTAAAATTTATCACACTTTCAGTGGAAAAGTATAGCCTACAAGATAGCTCCCAGAATCAACTGACATAGCCACATATCTTGGTAGGACCAATCCTAACCTCTCCTTCCAGATTTACAGGGAAAACAAATCCATTTACAGTTCATTATTTTCTTGCCAAGGGGCTATCAAGATGCTGACATACCATTAATGGTTCTCAGCATGATTACATTAATAGAAGGTTTATTTTCTATATTTCTACTTCTAATACAGGAACAACGCATGCATGCAAATGGGATAATCGTATTCAGTAGAGTACAAGCTTTCCAATAATACCTTACATGAGGCATTTTGATAGAGCACAGTCCTGTTGTCTTAGTCATAATCATATTTCTATAAAGCCTACGAAATGCCTAGTGACACTACTATAGTAATAATTTGGAAACTCAGATCAATTTGTAGGCCCTCAAAACAGAAATGTAAGTACCTAATTACTAAGGTGAGTACTCAAATATGGAGTTTGCATGTCCTGATATGGCACTCGCATTTGAAAATTGGATTCCCTAACTTTAAAAAGCCTAAAATTAGCCTAACATCTTTTCTGGCAGAGCCAAGTCACAAAAGGCCTTCACTGAATATAGACCTGTTTCAGAGAGATTCCTGCTGACTAGGATTCTTTCCTGCTTAAAATAAATGCTATTGACATTGAATGAATTCAGACATTTGAGCATTACATTGTCTTTTCACCCTTGGAAAGTAGGACCCTGTAAATTTCAATGCTCTTCCTCTCATCAGGAATACAGAAGGGCAGTACAGGCAGTCCCCAACTTACGCGGTTCCGACTTATGTCGGATCCGCACTTACGAACGGGGCTTTTCTCGCCAGGGAGACTGTCACAGCAGGGAGACTGTCACAGCAGGGAGACAGGAGCAAAGCCGCAGAGGCAAAGGAGCAAAGCTGCACAGGCAGCGGGGTCCCGCCGCCTGTGCGGCTTTGCTCGGGTCTCCCTGGTCTGCTGGGGGGGGGGGGAGGGCGCAGCTAGTGCGCCCCCCTCCCCCCAGCAGACCAGGCTTTTGTTGCGGGACGCCTGGGGTAGAGCAGCTGGGGTGCTGCCGGGTTGGTCCTGCGGGGACCTACCCGGCAGTGCCCCAGCTGTTCTGTCCCAGAAGTCCAGATTCAGCCGCTGTTGAAACTGATCAGCGGCTGATTCCAGGAAGCCTGGGGCAGAGCAACTCTGCCTAGGGCTTCCTGTAGTCAGCCGCTGATCAGTTTCAGCAGCGGCTGAATCTGGAGCCAGTTCCGACTTACATACAAATTCAATTTAAGAACAAACCTATAGTCCCTATCATGTACGTAACCCGGGGACTGCCTGTATATGAAAGAATAAAGTTAGATGCAGATACAAACATACGCTCTGAGCTTGTTGAAGGCCCACTCCATTACAAAGATGCAACTTAGCAACATTGAATTCCTAGTTCAATAACTAATCACTGTTCACAATCAGGGCATTTAAAAGCTCTTTTAAAAAACAAAAGTTCTTATTTAGACTCCATTTTGTGAGCAGACAGACATTTTGTTGCTATAGTGGCAAGGTTTAAGTATAGATCAGACAATTTTGACAGTTTCTCTGTAAGCAATCAGCCTACCAACAGCAAAGCATGAGGTTTGTATTAAATATGTTAAGGCATGAATGTAAGTGTCTTAATAACAAGCTCTAGTCCTATGAAAATATTGTTAAAATACATGAATATACTTAGCATATATCTATATGTAAAATGTTTCTTTTATCACTATGTGTTTACAGAAAACAGGATTATAGCTGACCAGATACTAGAATTTTCATTTTCTCTAATATGTTTTATATAGTCCAAACCCTGAAGTCCATTCTCGGGATTTTGTACTAGTCCCAAGCAATTATATGCTGTGCCAGGCACAGACCAGGAATCAAATTGAGACTAGAATCATTTCAGTTTTGTGCCTTATTTCCCCTTTGCTCCAATAACTTATGTCATGCCCTAGGGCAGGGGTTCCCAACCTGGGATAGGCGTATCCCCAGGGGATACGAGAAGCTTGTCAAGGGGGTATGGGGAATATTTGGTAAATAACTAGATTATCCGAACTGAAATATTCCAAAAGTAGTAGTGTAAGTGAAAAAAGTTGTGGATTCTAGAGTCTAGAATTTATTTCCTTTCATATTAAATAGAGGGTACAGGAAGGTTTACTAAAAGCTAAGGGAGTACGGGGACCGAAAAAGGTTGGGAACCCCTGCCCTAGGACATGCCATTACTTCCTCTTTCAAGCTCTCTGTGGCTGTGTAGACTACATCCCGCCTTCGACAAAGGGATGTAAATTAGACATGTTGAAATTGCAAATGAAGTGGGGATTTAAATAGCCCGTGCTTCATTTGCATAATCGAGTAATGGCGCTCTTTCAAAAAAGCACCATTTTGAAAGTAAAACCACGGTCTAGATTCGGTTCTTTTGCAAATGGCAGGCTTTTTCGAAAGATCCTGTAAACCTCATTTTTTGAGGAGTACAGGCCCCTCCAAAAAAGCCTGCCGTTTTTGAAAGAGCCGCGCCTAGACAGCGGTTTTACTTTCAAAATGGTGCTTTTTCAAAAGAGCGCCATGACATGATTACGCAAATGAAGCATGGGCTATTTAAATCCCCACTTCATTTGCAATTTCGAAGTGTCTAATTTACATCCCTCTGTCGAAGGCGGGATGTAGTCTAGATAGAGCCTGTGATGGCTGGCACAGATTGTGGATGGAAGGCAGAGTCCAGACTCCACTCACTCCCCACCAACTTACAGGTGGAGAATAACATTCTTCATGGAGGCCAGTTTTTCCTCCCAGACTCTGATGAGACAATGGGTAGCCCACAGTGGAGAGTAAGGTGCATCTTATTCTTCCATTGTTTCCCGGGAAGCCTCACAAGATCAGTCATACATTTTCCTTCTGTTTTTTCCACAGACCTTAAGGGGGTCAAAATTTGATGCGAGTTTGATGTGATATGAGTTTTGACTGGGTAGAGACAGAATAAGGCCCTATCTATTTGTAGGCACATTGAAGAAGTCCTACATCAAAAACCTTTTTAAAAATATTATCTTGAAGCCCAAAAGATTTATTAGTGGGTCTATTTTTAAAACAACATTTTAAGAGGGCTCTGTTTTAGTTCAGCGGAGACAAAATATTTTCTTTGAAAAACTCTGTTCCCTGAATTTATATTTAGTTAAATAATGTTAAAGTTGTAATTATTTATTAATAGCAAGCAATCAAAATCTTGGCAAGGTCAGCATCAGATAAAAACTGTAACATCTTGGCTGTCCACAGGGGCTGTGTCTAGACTGCATCCCTCTGCCGACAGAGGAATGCAAATCAACTCTTCGGAAGTGCAAATGAGCCTGGGATTTAAATATCCCAGGCTTCATTGCATACTCACGTTCCGATGCTGTGCCGATAGGGCTCAGTGTCGAAAGTGAAAGCAAAGTGTAGCCCAAAAAATGAGGAGTACGGGAGCTGCCGAAAAAGCGTCCCACTGTCAGCAGAACCGCGGCTACACTTTACTTTCACTTTCGACACTGAGCCTGATTGGCACAGCGTTGGAACATGAGTATGCAATGAAGCCTGGGATATTTAAATCCCAGGCTCATTTGCACTTCCGAAGTACTTGATTTGCATTCCTCTGTCGGCAGAGGGATGCAGTCTAGACAGCCTACGATATTTATTTGCGAAAAAACTTGCCAGCTGTCTACACTGGCCGCTTGATTTTGCGCAAAATCACTGACGTTCTACTGTCCGAAATCAATGCTTCTTGCGCAAATGCTTTGACGTTCCCGTTTGAGCAAAAGCCCTTTTCCGGAAATGCTTTTACGCAAAAGGCCCAGTGTAGACAGCTGAAAACTGTTTTGCGCAAAAAAGCCCCGATGGCAAAAATGGCAATCGGGGCTTTCTTGCGCAAAACTGCATCTAGATTGGCACGGACGCTTTTCCGCAAAAAGTGCTTTTGCAGAAAAGCATCCGTGCCAATCTAGACTCTCTTTTCCGCAAATGCATTTAACAGAAAAACTTTTCCGTTAAAAGCATTTGCGGAAAATCATGCCAGTCTAGACATAGCCAGTGATTCCAAGATCTCTTTCTTGGGTGGTAAGAGCTAAGATACCATTGTTTTGTATGTACAGTTGAGATTATTTTTTCTAATGTGCATTACTTCGTACTTATCAACACTGAATTTTATCTGACAATTTTTCACCCTTCACCCAGGTTTGGGTACCTCAAGCAGGACTGACTCCAGTATAAATCAAACTTCATGAATCATACTCTTCTTTTGGTCAACTTGTATGTGAATATATATAATATATATTTTCTGTGTCAATCTTAAAATTATACAGAAGCATATTTTCAATTTTTTGCAGCAATAACCATTTCTAAGACTATACAGTACAGCAAAACACAATGTGCTTACACATATAAGGACATCTACCTGAGCCCTGCTACTTTTCTGAGGAAAATACTTTATAAGTGAACTAAAACCATCCTCAAACTGTTATAAACCAAAATGATTCTGTTGCAAAATAACTACAAAAGATTGGTACTCTAATAAATTTCAAAAAACTATGTGCTATGTATATTTTATTAAACACAGAGCTGGGTGAATCCTTCAACATGAATATATTGTTTGTTTATTTCTATCTCCCTTTCTATTTGTGAAATATCAACAAAGAGTTGATACATTTTTTCTCCAACTAATACATTATTGAAAAATATTCTCCAAATAATTTAAGCGAATAATTCAAAAGCAATTCCCAGAAAGTGTTCAACATAAATTTGAGCTCTGTGATTTAGTATTGAGTGGACCTATAGGCCATATGATATGTTTTTGTTGCCTGATTGGATAAATGTATCTCATAGGAGTACACTTCCTACTCTAATTCCATGTTTAAGAATTCCAAAATCACTTTCCTTAAATATTCCCAATAATTTAAAATGTTGTTGTTTATACTAACATTCCTGCCACTAAATTCATTCCACAGAATATTCACATGAAGAAAACATAGACAAGTACAAATACATTCAAAGTATTTAAGCATAAAGTTAGATTGAAAATCAAAATGAATATCAGTGTTTACTCTATTCAGCTCTGTGAAGTAACTTTTTATCAGTCTATAATCCTGAGACTTGTAAAGTTCTGGCTCTAATAAGGCTATCTACAAAACAGTACACAGTATGTACTAACTTCACTTTTTGTGCTGTAAAAATAAATAAAAAGTAACTGATACATAATTTGACTTTAAAGAGGGGTTTATACATGATACAGAAGTGAGTCATAGCCAAACCTCTTAATTTCAGGAGGATTCAGGTTGGGTATGAAACATTCTTTGTAGCTTTTGCTCCAGACCAGATCCAAAACTAGAAGGGTTTGTATTCTGGTTCTGGCTTGAATTCAGTTAAAATACCATAACAATAAGCAGTCCCATCAGATTTTAGTCCAAGCTGGCAGAAATGTCATGAGAACAACTAATGCCTAAAATCTCAATAATCTCATCTTGACTTGGCATCAGACGAGAACTCCTTTCCCTAACCTATTCTGAATGAGAATATGAAGACTGCCTTCTCAGATCATTTTTTAGTTAAGATAGACATATGATTGATTAGTTGGTGGGGATAAGACAAGTATGAGCCAGGAATTTGTTTGCTTTTGAGGGGAGAAGGTTGGCACGTTTATACTATTATGATATTTTTAGTTGTGAGGGTTGTTTTAAAAAAAACAGTCATTGCAACTTAAGTGTTTGAATTCAAATTTCTTTAGACCGAAATTCCTAGCTCCATGGGAGAGCCTGAGGATCATAAATTGAGAGTACAGTGCCCTCTAGTGGCTGAGAGGAGTTCCCCTGTTCGCCTATTAATAATTCCTTCAGGGAAAAGCATATTAGCTGCCTCTATGCAGTTAGTGAAAGCTATTCTATCTCAGGATCTTGGAGACTTTATGGCAATTAATATATCACAAACCTAGACTTATTTTTAATTCACAAAAGAAAAAAACAAGAACAAACAACTGCTCCCTTTTTACAAGCTGATGAACAGATTAGCTATAGAAAGTCAAGCTAAAGATTTTCCATCTTTTTTCTCTTCATAGCTGATCTGCACCATAGCAAGAACAGAAGGCACTCACAACCTTGTCAAGCTTCTTTCCACAGTAGCACTTGACATACATATAAGAAGGATTTGTATATTTAAATACTAGAAGATTTACCCAGCGTTGCTTGGGTCCTTAACTCAAATCAGTTTTGGTTTTTTTTTTCACTTAAATCATTGCTCAGGGCTGGGGTTGAGGAAGAGAGGCTCAGTATGCACGTTGCCTTGGGAGAGAGGACAATCCCAGCCCCCTGTCACCTTAGCAGCTTGGGACCAGGTGAGAAACGCCTGGCCATGGCTGCTACAGCTGTGGTGGACACAACTGGGGCAGAGAGGCATGTCCCCCAGCTGGGGGACAGACAAAATCTCTGAAATATAGAGTAGTTGTCCCTTTCTCCACCCCTGCGCTGGTGGCCCAATGCGGTTATCGCTATCCCAGTCCCCATCTCTGGTTCCTTGCTGCCCCCTGTGGTCATTTTGCAGTATAACTCCCTCTTGCCAGAACCCTCCCTTTCCATTTTGTGAGAAACAATCAAGTTCCACGTACATTCCATTATCCTGGAACAATCAAACCCTGATTTTGCTTTAAGCTATGATAAGGGGAAGCTGCATACCAAATACCATTTAGGAGGAGTTCTTGAACAAACAGACTCACAGACAAGCACATATATTTTCTAAAATATATAGTTAGATATATACATTCTCTTACAGAGGCATCTTGGAGACAAGGAACCTAAAAAGTCAGCAGTCCAAAGCACTGAAATAAAAATTAAGAATGTATTTTGTCCGCAGAAGCATGCACCTAAATTGGGAAAAGAGGGGGACAGGAGATGAGTTCTAGGGGTTAATCCATCTAAATGTGGATTAATTTTAAATATGGAAACAAAATTATATAGCAAAGGTAGGCTTGGTTTAATCAGGCAATGATGGAGAAGGCAAAGGTAGACTCATTTGCATGAAGTCTCAAGTCCTAATCAGCAGTTTGTTACAGGCATTCATAGAACTCTGAAAAACACTGGCATTTCAATTGCCCTGAAACACTCTCTGAATAATTTAGCTAGGGGCAGCAACCAGATTTGTGACCTTCAGTTGTGCACAGTAACACAGAGATCATTTCTCAGTCAGACCTGCAAATAGTCATCATAGTTTTTAATTCAGAATGTGAACTTGCAGTGAATTACATATGTGGTGAGCTTCCTAGGCTAGAAAGTAGTTGTAAATAAATGCAGATTTCCTGAATAGTTTAAATGTATCCTGTCATACAGAAGTAACAGAGATCAAATAAACACTCTCAACTCATCTGTTCACAGCCAGCCCTGGCTAGCAGGGACTGAATATTACCAGCCTCTGATCACTGTTTGGTGGCCTATATGGAATGAGATATGGGTCAGTACAACTTGGACCGTGTAGCAATCTCAGAAGCAAAAACAAAGACTGAATGAGCTTGGAGACCGTAGTACCAGGTCCTAAAGAAGAAGGTATTCCAGTTTCCAGAACATCACCGATGAGGCTCCTTCAGTTCTCAGTATGCAGGTTGCCCTTGGGAGAGAGGACAATCCCAGCCCCCTGTCACCTTAGCAGCTTGGGACCAGGTGAGAAGTGCCTAGCCATGGCTGCTGCAGCTGTGGTGGACACAACTGGGGCAGAGAGGCATGTCCCCCAGCTGGGGGACAGACAAAATCTCTGAAATATAGAGTAATTGTCCCTTTCTCCACCCCTGCGCTGGTGGCCCAATGCGGTTATAGCTGTCCCAGTCCCCATAAATTACTCTAAATTTGCTAGCCTGGCCCACACTTCACCTGGTGTGTAGATGGAGGACTTTAGTCCCCCGTGTCCTTAATGAATGCTGCTTCTTTCTTTCATAAGCATTACAGTTAGCTAAAATTCTAGGAAAGGACAAATACAGAGAAGAGATACCATCTAAGATAGCCTATTGCAAAATACAGTTTTTAGGAATTATGTGAAATTATTATCTGTTATGTTACATGCAGAAAAGTATATTCAAAGAATATTATTAAGGTTGCAAAGTCAAGCTATCAGAAGTTAGGAAATGGCAGAAATCAAGTTACCTGTGCAGCACTAATGCTACCCCCTTGTGTATATGCATTATGATAGTCTTTAATTTCTGATTACATGCTACTTTTTTCCACAGGATGAACTAAGGTTGCATATTAAGGGAAGCTGTTATGTGCAGTGCCTCTATCCCATTTGTTGCAGAAGTTGGAGGGTATGTGGTAAATGAGGCTGTGTTTACCTGAGTGTCCACAGGCACGGCCGCTTGTGTTACCCACACATCTACTGGGTGTGGTTCACTCTCCCATATAGTGGCACTTAGGCCACTTACAGAGAGAAAGAATGAGTCTCCTTTACAGCCTTAGGTAAGAGCCAGCTGGCTTTTAGTTCAAGCTGTGGAGGCTCATGCAGGGGCGGCCCGTGAGCTTAGGCAAACTAGTCAGTTGCCTAGGGAGCTGCTGGCCCGGGAGCCCTATGATGACATCATGGGGCGCCGGGGCGCCCCGTGATGATGTCATGACCATTGACGGCCGTGCAGGCGGGAGCGCCGATCGCGCCTCTGCCTAGGGCACCAGCTGCCGCAGCCAGCCTCATGCAATAAGCTCCGGAGGTCCCAGGGTCAGTTTCACCTGTTGGCGTTACACTTGCACCTCCCAGTAACTGTGGTTCATGGTTCACGGCCAATGGGAGCTATGGGAAGTGACATAGGCCAGGCCACCACTTCCCACAGCTCCCATTGGCCGGGAACAGTGAGCCACAGCCACTGGGAGCTGTGGGGCTCCATGCCTGCAGACGCTCAAGTAAACAAACTGTCTCGCTGCCAGCCAGTGACT
This sequence comes from Pelodiscus sinensis, assembly GCF_049634645.1. Taxonomy (NCBI): domain Eukaryota; kingdom Metazoa; phylum Chordata; order Testudines; family Trionychidae; genus Pelodiscus; species Pelodiscus sinensis. Next base: position 83,132,952 of record NC_134711.1, read on the forward strand.
AACCCTGACCAATCACATGAAGCTTCTGGGCCGAAGGTTCCCCACTCTTGTGCTACGTGATGCTAGGCAAGTTAGTTACACCAGACTTTTCATGCCTGGTCACTTGTGTGCTCCTTATGTTATGAATGTCTGACCTGACATCCTGGGGTATGATTTGAAGAAGCACTGAGCACTCACAGCTGAAGCCACTGGGCACTGAATTCTCTGGTTAATTCAGTGTTTATAACAAAATCTCAACATTTCCCCTCCTGGTATTTTCTAGTTAGCACATTGCTTCACATGATGTCAAGGTCCTGCGACTCTAAATTACTAATAACTTTAAAACAGCATGCTGTCTTTAATGTAGCATGCTACCCTTCACCTTGTTTACCCATTCCATACTTCCTAAAGTGGTAAGAGCCAGTGATTTTAACATTCCCATCCTGTAGCTCTAGCCACCAGGTCTCAGTAATGCCTTTGAGTATGTCTACACTACCACCCTAGTTCGAACTAGGGTGGTAATGTAGTCAACCGGAGTTGCAAATGAAGCCCGGGATTTGAATTTCCCAGGCTTCATTGGCATGTTGCCGGGTGCCGCCATTATTAAATGTCCGCTAGTTCGGACTCCGTGCCCCGCGGCTACACGCGGCATGAACTAGGTAGTTCGGACTAGGCTTCCTATTCTGAACTACCTGTACTCCTCATTCCACGGGGCCGCGGGGCACGGAGTCCGAACTAGCAGACATTTAAAAATGGCGGCGCCCGGCAACATGCAAATGAAGCCTGGAAAATTCAAATCCCAGGCTTCATTTGCAACTCCGGTTGACTACATTACCACCCTAGTTCGAACTAGGGTGGTAGTGTAGACATACCCAATTAAATCAAATTATCTAAAAGAATCTTGAATTCCTTTTGCTTATTACCCAAACTCCTAGCATTGGCACATAAGACATGCCATTTTTTTCCTTCACTTTTTTGCCTTCTCTGTTCAATATATTCACAACACCTTGACTTAGAACTACATCTGGTCCCTAAAGGAAGTAAAGGATTTTAGACTCTAAGGCAAATTCCTGGCCCTGTGATAGTCAATGGCAAAGTTAGTGTTTGATTTCAGTGGAGCCACGCTTTCAGCCCAGGGATCTCACTTGCCACTTTTCACATGCGGCACATTTACTCTCGCTCTTGCAACCCAAAGCCATTCTGCAAATTAGAATGCTGTGCTGATCATGGCAAAAGCGATGGTCTTCTATCCAAGATTACATATTTCTTGAAGTACCAAAAGATCCAATGAATCAGGTTCAAGTTGCTTTTGATGTGCCTTCCAGTCAATTAGTTTTTGGAGCTGGGATCTGCCATGTCCTTTGGCTAACTTTTAAATGGGAAATGTTTTAAGAGCAATAATATATGTCACAAAAATTCTTTACTAAAACTCAGTTTAGATCTCGTAAAATGGGAGTTCCTCTTCCATTCTGCTACAATGTCTAAATAAATTGGAGCACCGGCTTCAGAGAACCAATCCTATTATCATGCATTCCACCTGTTCACTCTTCGTGTGCTGAATTAAAATGTTTAAGTTCTCTGCTTGGGGGAAAAAGGGGAATGTTGTTCAGTGCATTCAAATTAGTCAGTCCTTTTGGACAGCTCCCATCATATTTGTGTGACAAAAGATTTTCACAAGGTTCCAATTCCTCTTAAAATTAATCTTTGTTATTGCTATAAAATCTCCTCTTTTGACACAACTTCATGATATCTGCAGAAGCTTCTTTTCCATTTATAATTTACCTGTTCCACATAAGAGGAATTTCAGTTAAATCTAAACCATTTTCTTCTTTCATGTGCTAACTTTCTCTTCCCAGTGCTGTAAACTGTCTGGACCTTGCTGGGTGCCTTTCTGAGCATGTGTAAAGTAAGACTTTCCCTCTTAAGTTAAGAAGATCCACCTAGGGATTGTCTCATGGGAGACTTAGAGACAGTTTTAAGCATGCATAATATTTTAATCAATTGTATGTATTTTGTATACAAATAAATCCATGGGTAGCAATGAAGATCTATATGTTGTTAAAGAAAACTATTGAAATTAAAATTAAAAGAAATAGCATCAAGAATCTAACAAAACCATTTTCACTTTATTAAAAATGAAATGTTACCAGCTAGTTGCCTATCAGCCAATCAGAGGCATCTAATTTAATCAGGATTTTGATTGACCCATTAAAACTTTAGTGTCACTAGTTGTGAAATACAGCACTGCGTTACTGTTACATTTATGCTTATAATATTGTTCACTACACTACAGCCTATCACTTACAAATGATAAAAACTCACCATACGGTGATCAGCATAGGTATTTAAAATCTGTTGGTCAATGAATATTTTTCTTTCATTCTCATCTCCATTCTCTTGGGGGTTTTTTTTTTTTCCTTTACGTGTTTTTTAAATCATGGAAGGAACAAAACTCTCTTGATCAAGGGATAAGTCCCTGTTGCTAGAAAAACTATTCAAGAGGCAGATTACTGCAAAACAAGTTGTTAAAAAGCTATAATAAAGTTTTTTGTTAGCATGAGGGTAATGATATTGTCATTATGGCTTACTAACTATTTTGCAATTCTGGTTTATTTATAACAGTAAGATCGTGATATTTTATTTGGATTGCTTTATTTTTCCCTTTGCAAAGTTGGCTCCATATGCCAACTGCGGTTTGGAACAAAAAACCTTTTCCGAGCTGGGCTTCCTAATCTTGTGCAACACATTAAGAAGGAAGAATTTTGTATCAAAAGGCCATGCTGCCATTATTTCTTCCTGATGACTTTCATTTAACAGCTATTAAAATGCAAATAGAACGATGATTTTTAGATCACAAAATTAACATTAAAAGCTGAGTGATTGATTAAAGGTCATGGTAACTGTATAACAATTTTTTACATAATTGTGTTCAGTTTTCCGCAGATTGTTTAGATTTCTGGATTATTTTTATCTGTTGCTGAATAGACAGGTTCAGTAACTGGTGATGTTTCATTTTTTTAACATTTTTACTGTGTGCATTACTCCCTTTTTTCCCCCCAGGCATCAAAAGCATATACATAGGTAACATTTCTGCCACCTTACAACTAGCTGACTTGCAGATCTGGAATGGATCTGTGAAGAATTCATTACTAACTAATAGAATTCCAAAATGACATTTCATTTGTGACTAACAAGGTATTCCTTTCGGAACTTCCCTATAGGTTTGTTACAGAACAGGATAAAAATGACTAATGAACTTCCTAAAGAGCTCCTAGCTAGCCTGCTCAGATCTTATCTGAGCAAAACTATCTTAGTTCCAGTTTTCTTTAATGGATGCAACAAACCACAGGTAGAGTTGTAATATGATCAACTTTCATATGACTTTTAAATTAGTCACTCATATAATGGCCCTGTTCATCTTTATAGATGTTTGGTTATCGCGGATGTGGGCAGTTGGGTGTTGCAGCTCTTTTGTTGACTATAAAAGCCAATACTGAATGAACAGATTGTATCCCACAGAATGCAATGAAAGATGTTTTCCTGTTGTCCAGAGCTAATCACTTGCTTGTTCCTCTGTCTCTTTGTTTTGAGCGTAGAGAGCCACTGTTTATCACATTCTGTGATGCCTGTCTCCAGACTGGATCACCAACTTAAACAATCTTTTGCTTGGGCTTCCCAAGTCTGTAGCTTGATGCCAAAGCATTTTAGATCTCTTGCATGTATCTTGAAACCTAAGTTTTAGGTGTCTTATGTGTCTTTGACCTTCCTTTAATGCATCATGACCTAACCAATAAAAGCTGTCAAGCTGGAGATCTGTGCCTTCATTAGCACTTCTTCATTGGTGATTTTATCTTGCTAGGTAATGCCTACAATGGATCTCAGGCACCATAGATGGAATCTCTTGATAGTTACTCATAGGACGAGCAGAAAAAAATTGTGTATTGTGACTGTGTGCCCTAGTCCTTAGATATGGAAAAAATAATGGGAAAAGTTAAATTAAAATGTGATTATTCCAAACTGAAGGTAAGACTTGTGAGATTTTCAATCAGAGGTAATGTCCAGATTTTCAATATCCTTGCACCCAAAATGGGAGGCAAATTTTCAGAACCCCACCCTTGACAAATTGAACTCTTTTGAAAATTTGACTTTTTATTTTTGCACTTCAGAAGAAGAGCATATTTAAAAATCTAGTCCTATGTGAGTCTGACTATCATTAAGTCTAGAGGAAATCTGGCCAACACTTGAAATGAAGATGGGCATACCTAAATAAGTCAAGAGTGTAAAAAAACCATACCCATAGCTATGTCAATCTAACCGCCAATGTAAACCCAGCTATGTCAATGGAAATATGTGTCTGTTAACCTAGCAACCATCATTTGGTAAGGCAGAGTTCCTACACTGACACAAAATCCCTTTCCCTGTGTGCCCAATAGTGTCAACTACAGGTCCCCAAAGTGCTGTCTAGGGTGACATGAAGAAATGTTCAGGGTGGTACAGCAGGCCCGGCCAGTGCCCCCCAGTGGTAGGGAGGGAGTACCAACCAGACTGACCCCTGCCCTCAGCTTTACTCCCAGCCCATTCCCAGCCATGTCTCTGACTCCCAGTCCCACATCGGGCCCCATTTCAGGCTCAGCATCACTCTGCCGTCAGGCCCAGGCCAGTTCCCAGTCTCTGGCACTAGCCTCAGCTCAGTTCCCAGCTTAAGGTCAAGGCTGAGAGCTGAACCACACTTGGTCTGCAGTTTGGCTGCAGGCTCCCACTTCTGCTCTGCTTCTGTCCTTCCCAGGGCCCCACCTCTGGCCTCGGCTGCAGCCTCAGCCTTGGTCCCCTTACATCTGTCTGCATCCCCCACCCCAGCCATGGCCCCATTCCTGGGAGAGACACAGAGAGGGCATGGGGGAGCACAACCCCCAAAAGTTTGGTGACCATTTGTGTAGACATATTCTACACTGGCATATTTCATAGCTCTTTTGGTTCTTTCATCCCAACAAGCATATTACCCCAATTTAAGCACCACCCACTCTCACTTACCTACCTATTGATGTTTTCTAGCCCCTCACTCCTAGGTCTTTCTGCTGACACTTTTAACAAAGCACTGATTTCTTTCAGTTGTGGGGTTGGTTTATTTTGTTTGGGTTTTTTTTTGGGGGGGGGGGGGGAAGAGGGTTGGTCAGTTCTATTGAGAACTGAACCAAGCCAATTAAAATATTTCTGCATTAAAGCAGCAGAGAAATGCACCAAACCCAGTACAAAATCTAAGGGAAAATAGATTGAATCACTTTTATATCCTCATCTTTGGAGGGGAGCTGGTTTTTAAAATGTGAGGAGGATTCAGGAACATCTTTGTCAAACCCCAAACCAGTCAATCGGAGTTTTATGTGGGTGTATAACAGGTTTTTATTATTATTTATTACCCGGCATTGCTTGGATCCTCAACTGAATTAATGTTTCTTTTTTTGGAAAATAAAGTGAAAATGTATGGGCTTTATTTGAATCATTGCTCTGGGGGTGGGGGTGACAGTTTCATATGCAGACCGCTCCAGGGAGAGGGGACAGTCTCAGCCCTCTCTCACTGCAGCTTGTTTGGGGCCAGAAGTATCTCTCCAAGGCTGCAGCAGCTCCAGCAGGCACAACTGGGGAAGGGGTGTGTGTCCCCTCGCTGGGGCAGTTCCAGGTTTGTTTGCCCCCCTGTGCTCCCAGTCAAAGTGAGGAATGCACCAAACTCTGCCCTTTCCCTTCACTCCCTGAATCAGGGGAGCTCTAGCGCTTAAAGAGTGCTTGGGGAGTGGGAGGCTTGGGGCCTGGACAGTCCTGCACAGGAGGGGCACCCCCAGCCAGAACTTTTCACCTGCTTGGTGATTCTGACTCTTTTCTGTATGGTTTTATGAGACGTAAAGCCATTCCAGGCACATCCTGTTTTCCTGGTACAACCAAGCCCTTACCTTGTTTTAAGTTGTGATCAGAGAAAGCTGTAGACTGAATTTGGTGGTCCTAGCTCTTACTGTTCAGGAGGAGTTCTTGAAGAAAGACAGACAGACACATGGACAGATAGACGCGCAAACTCTCTCAAATATATAGCAGATTACTTTTATTATTATTGTAGAACCATCCACGCCAACATCTCCTGACTCATTGCTGGGCAGCCATAAAATGTAAATCATTTCAGAGATTTCCAGACTTCTGACTGTCATTTGAAGTCAGCCTTAAGAGCTTAAGCAGCAAACAGAATGTTTGAAATGGCCCAATTTGGGCAAATCAGTACAAATAGGAATATAATGGTTATTTTCCTACTAGCAGACAAAAGGATGCTACTTGCAGGATCCCACTTACTGAAATGAAATTGGCCTTTAAAGCTTTGTCATAAGTAGCACTCTAATGAGTTCATTTCTGCTGAAATGCATTCAGTACTCTCACAGCAGAATTCTCCTCTCAGGTCCACATGGTAAGTTTTGTCTTCAATATTCTCCTCTACCTACCTGTAGAGGTGGAGGTAGCAGAATATCTTTGCAAATCTGAAAAATGGATTTGTGACAATTTAGTACTTGTGAAAAGTTAGACTGATAGTCTTGAAGTTCTTTGTTTATCCACAGAACACAGACAGAACAAGCAGTGCCATACCACATTACAGAGGAATCTCTAGTGGTAAGAAAGTAATTCACTGTCCATGCCCACCCAGTCCTTGACTTCTGTGTTGAGACAACCGAAAGGGATATCCTATACAGGCATATTTGTTGTACTGTGAAAACCTGTTCATGGGAACTTGACTGGGACCAGGAAACATGTTTGACATTCGCTGCCTACCAAGCAGCCATCAGATGCAACCATTTTCAGTTGTACCATGATACTGGCTGCTTCTACAGTTTTGTTCCACAGAAAGCCCATGTAAATAAGCGGTCATAATATGACTAACTCTAGAACTTCTGACCTTTTAATCAGCTCTAATTTCCTTCCTTACTTTGTTTTGCTTGGAAGTCACAAAGTGTTAGTCAAATTCTGCATTGACTAACTCAAGTCAATATAACATAACACTATTCCACATGACAAAGTTTAAAGAAAGAGTGCCATAATACTGATTAATGTTGAAGGAGAAGTGATTTGAAAGAGAGAGGTATGCTTATTGCTAGCTAGCTGTCTTTCTCTACTGTGGTTAAGGCACAAGAGTAACAAGAGAGGTCATATACACAAGTACATAGAGAATTATTTCATAAACATACTTGCGAAAACTGTACTTAGAGGTTCAAGATGACCTTGCGTGTGGTAAATAGTAGGGAGTGAAGGAACCTAATAATAGGCCTGAAGAGAGATGTAGCTAGAAAACAGAAAAGTAACAGAAAGCTGATATGATTTCAGGGGAACACAGCACACGATCTGTTGTATATCTCCTTCTAGGTCTTTCTGAGGACAGAGCTCTGGACCACTGGTTTTTGTTAGGCCCATCAGTATCAAGTGAGATAAAATATTAATAATCCCATCTTGGTGGAAAAGCCATCTTGTTTAAAGACTATAAGGCTATGTCTACACAGCAGTGTTATTTTGGAATAACTAATGTTATTCCAAAATAACATAGTCCACATCTACACACAATCAGTTATTTTGACATAATGTCAAAATAATGTCCACACAGAGGACTTTACTCCAACTCCTGTAACCCTCATTTTACAAGGAGTAAGGGAAGTTGGAGGAGGAGTGCTCTAACAGCACCAAAAGCTAAAATAAGCTATTTCGATGTAAGTTACACAGTTGACATAGCTCAAGTTGCATAGCTTATTTCTGCTTTAGCCCTGCTGTGTAGACATGCCCAAAGGTTAAGAATTTGTCCCAGTTATTTGGCATAAAGGTCACTGACAGGTTGTGGGAAATTAACACAATTCACAGAAGCCTTTGACCTGTCTGTGACATACTAAAAATTAAGGGGTAAGGGATAAATGATCATAGCATCATACAATCCTAGGGCTGGAAGAGACCCCAGAAGGTCACCAAGTCCAGCCCCCTACTCAAAGCAGGACCAACCCCAACTAAACCATCCCAGCCAGGGCTTTGCCAAGTTGGGACTTGAAAACCTCTAGGGATGAGATTCCAACACTTCCCTAGGTCACCCATTCCAGAGCTTCACCACCCTTCTAGTAAAATAGTTTTTCCTACTATTCAACCTAGACCTCCCCCCACTGCAACTTAAGACCATTGCCTGAGCCTACGCAGCCCCAGAGAACCAGGGCAGGGAGGAGACTGCACAGCTCCAACCTCCTCAGCCCAGAGCAGCAGAAGGGTGGGCGCTGGGGGCAACAACACTCCTCTTCCAGAACACCTACAGCAGGCTTTCTGGGGTGGAGTGTGAACAAGGCCATACCTGGTGGTTTGGGAAGGCAAAGCCCTTCCAGATGCTCATTACTCTCCCTGGAGTAACCACTGCTATTGTCACTTCCAGTCCCCAATAAGAAGAAAGAACATATAAAAGGGAAAACAAACCACCAGGCTTGAGCTGACTCAACATACATCTGCATTGGTATCTCCGAGGCATCTCTAACTCCTTTTGGAGGAGCCTCCAGAATAGGTCTTCACTCCTCCCCAGTGCAGCGTCCCCCTCCTGAACTGCATCAGTCCCTTTTCTACCCTGTCTCCAGTAGAAGCATGTTCTGCAAGTTGAGAGAGACATGGCTAGCTGGGCCCAGTATAGTTTTTTTAAGTCCTGCTGTTTGGGGTTTGCATACCCCGTCATAGTGCTGTTTCTCATTTTGTTTTATTAATGACGTATTAATCCAAGGGCTTCAAAATATTTTGAATCATTAATTGCACCTCCCACAAAGAAACTGCTAGCTTTATCATAGCTGTTTTAGATAGGTAAATTGAGTCTGGAAGTTAAATGATTTGACCAAGGTCTCAAAGTAAATCAGTAGCAGGAGACACTCGACTGTATGGGCTAAATCCTACCTTATGGAAACTGAGAATTCTGCCACTAATTTTGTTGAACGTTGGATGGATCATCTCCTATATCCCCTGATTCCCAGACTCTTTTCTAACCCCTAGCTTGTGCAGTGTGCATTTCTTTGTGATACTAGGCTTTAGGAACTTGGCTTTTCCTCTAGCTTTGCTGTTTGTGTGTGAATTTATTATTAGATTTTTCATATATTTAACATGAAAAGAAGTTTACACTTATCTCCCTTCTCTTTACTAAGCTAGTCTATCTACAACAGCTGCACAAATAATTTATAATAACACCATCTGACATATTTTGCCTCTTACTATTTGCAAATTGTTTTTGAGCTGATTGCTGTTTTCTTGAATGTATCTATTATTTGAAATAACATGCTGAATAATTCTTATACTACTTAGCTAGAACTCTGAATAAAAAATGCATCCTTACTACAGATCACTCATTGCACAAGTTTCAGGCTGTTTTGATTAGACCCATCATTCATATGATACATTTCTATGCCATAAGTGCAGATCATAACTCTTAAAATTATGGTTTTAGTTTAATTATTTACATTTGTAAAGGCAAAATTAACTTCCCTCAAATATTCACCCATATTAGTTTAAAGTTTTCTGCTTCTATAAACAATCCTGCTAGTAAATCAGGGATTGAAATGTTCATTTTAATAAATATTTTAGCCAAAGGCTTTCAAGCAATCAAAACACATTGGTTGAAAGAATTGAATGACTATTCACTAAAAAGTTTTAGCGATGTTTGCCCATTTTTACTATCTATATAAAACATCTATGACAAAGACAATGAATATAATATTTCTACAACTAATAGCTTTGCAAGATTATGTTGCTGCATATATTTTGATCTCCAAACCTACAGATCCTTCTACTGAAGATGAATTACAATATATCAACACCACAACTAATTCTTAAGGCATCACAAGAGCTTGAATGTTTGATTTCTCTATGGGCAGAAACTACACCCTTGCAGAAGTTAGGAGAGCATTAATAGCTTTATGCCTGTAATTTCTCTGTCTTTGGAAATACACAGCAGTGACATGAATTCTAACTTTCCGTAGCAGTATAGTTTCATGCTACTTCTTACAGCTAAGCAAATAGCAGAAGGAAAATTTCAATGAATTTCTAACTCTCTGGCTTCTAGTTTTAGGCTGTGCCCAAAAAGCTTGTGCCCACCATTCCTTTCTCACCCCCTTGTCTTCCTCGGTCAGCAGTCCTTGGTCCCACACCTGCCACCATGGCCAACTGCAGCCACGTTCTAGCTCCTCACCTCAGAGGCAAGCCAGCCTATAAAGGCCACATGCTATGGAGGCTAGGGAGAAGGGGAAATAGGCCCACCCACTGCTCTGGGTCCTAACTCAGGAACCCTCTGACAGCAGGCTTGTCTTGCCCTCCTTCACTCCTCCTTTAACGCTCCTGTTTACTGAGCTACTTCCCTGCAACCTTTGCATATTCCTGGCTCTTGTATAGGGCCACAGCCTGGCAAGTATCTGGCTGGAGCTTCTCTCCAGCTTCCCCCAGAACCTGCCCAACACTGCTCTGTCCAAGGTGCTCTCTCTCCACAAGGAGCTAATCCTCCACTCTTCCTGGCTAGAGCAAGAGTGAGCTTTCTGCTGTCCTGCAGCCTTTCTATAGGGCCTAGCCTGGCCTTGATTGGCTGTCTCTTGCTGTGCTTTGATTGGTTGGGTTGGCACAGGCTCCTGCCTGCCTGCTTTTAACCTTCTCCCTGCTGAAGTGAACTACAGTACCACTATATTCCTGCAAGGAATGTGCATCTCAGCTCTCAACAGCAATTCCATCCTTTTGTAGAGAAAGGAGGCAGATGTGCAGAGAGATGCTGAAGCCAGCATTGAAAGTATCTAAGATTTTTGAGCATTTACTTTTAGCTCATTAGCAATTTATATTTTATATAGCCTTGCAGGTGTGTATGACACCTTATAGGCAATTAAAAGGAGTACAGGTCTCTGCCTAGCAGAACTCCAGTTGGGAGGGCTCACAAACATTGAAGCACCATTCCATGGATTCTCCAGTACTTCTATAACATCTCAATAGAGTAAAGCCACTACAGTGGGTACTGCATATTTCTAGCACTGAGCTCTCTAATGATTGTGACCCTGATGGCAAAAAAAAAAATCTTCTAATTTCTTTGTTATGAAAATAACCAGACTCATTAGAATAAATCTGTTTATTTGACAAGTTATGATAACTCCACCCTCTTTCCAGGAATAAATAGTAGTAGTCTCTCAAATCCAAGAAAGCCCTTCTACACAGGTATGTGTTCACATTCAAGCACTCTTCTTCTCTCATTGTCATTTGCTGGATGCCGTTTTCTGCAGCTCCATATTAAGAGTTGTTTTTCTCTCTGAAAACATTTATTTTTAATTCTTAAATTCCTGAAGACAATTACTTGAGTCTTCCCTTTTATTTTCAAAGCTGTTGTCTGCAAAATCAACCTCTGCAAGGGGCTCCTTCTTCCAGTCCTGCTCATCTTCAGTAAAGTTGGGTAGGCTGTGAAGTTATAGCTGTTGATCTGAGGATATTTTTATTTGACCAGCTTCTACTGGTGAGAGAGAAAAGAGCTTGGTATTGCTCAAAAGCTTGTCTCTCTTGCAAACAGAAGTTGGTCCAACAAAAGATATTGTCTCATCCACCTGTCTTTTTAGTAAAGGTTGGTGTCCAGTAATCTATTCTTTCCTCTGAAAAACCTGTATCAACAGTCAGAATCAGAGATATTAGCAGATTTTCCAGTTCCTGTCACGCACAGCTGGTAAAGGCTGTAATTGCTATTTGACACTTGACAGAAGTCAGTCCATTTAATGGATTAAAATGTTGCAGGAAAACATTCAGAAACATGGGCTGGTGGATGGCAATACCTTTGATTTAGAAAGCACGATTGCTGAAGATGATTGCTGATGTGATTGTAAAGCAAAATGAGACTTGACTCATTTGAAAATCATGTCTGAATCTGAAATTTAGGGATATGCCCCTAGGGAGCTGTATCCATCACTGAGAATGTACAATTGTTTAGTTTGTAACTCTCTGGTGCTTTAGATTATAGTTCACTGAGTGGGAGGAACATGTTGAGTTCAATTCTGTTACAAGGATCCTTGCCAAAACTGTTTTATTTGTTCAAGACTGAAAACAGAAAGAAGACCAAGTGAAAACAGGATTTTAATGGGGAATATGTTGGGGAGCTGACCAACAATTTTTTGATGAAAAGATGTTTAATGAAAAGAGGCTAAATTAAAATAGTTGAGTATTTTTATCTAAAAAGCCAATCTCAAAAACAAAAGACATTTTAAAATGTTAAAAACCAAAAATATTTTGATTTGGTTGCTGAAAGCTCAAAACCTCATATTTTCTTCCAGGAAGAAAAGAAATTGTCAGCCAGCTCTTACATACTGAAGTTATTTCCTCAGATTATACTTTTATACTTCCAGATTATAAATTCCTCTGTGTGCGTGAATCCCTGCCTGCCCCCACTTCTAGCTTTCGCAGCCTCTTCATTCCTTTCTGGGAATGAAATCATATCCCTTTGAAGTCAGTGGAAGTTTGCCATTGACTTCAATGGAACCAGTCTCTTAGGGTGTGTCTACACTGTACCCGGGGCTCAAAATAAGATACAAAATTTGAGCTACACAAATTGGGTAGTTTATTTCAAAATAGCTTACTTCAAAATTTGGCGCTGTCTACATAGCACTTATTTTGAAATAAATCACTATTCTGAAACATCCCTTACTCCTCATGGAATGAGGTTTACAGGGACATCGGAATAGTGAGTCCGTTATATTTTGAAATAATGGGCGTGCTCAAAAGACACAGAATAGCTATTTCAGGATACCTCTGGTATTCCAAAATAACAGTGCAGTGTAGACATAGCTGAAGTTCCTCTTCTTGTAAGCTTCTCAGGTGTTTCCCTTCATTCCACATTGCCCTTTCTGGCTTTCTCAAGGAAACCCTCTCCTTGCTACATTCAGTCTGGCACCGACTATCCCAGTGGTGTAGATGAGGGTAAACATGAGTAAACTCTGTTTACTCACATCTCCTGTTGGGAATAAGGTATTTACTCACTCGTCCTGTGATAAACAAATCCTGGCTGCACAGTTACTCTCAGCAACAGACCAGTTGTGGAAATCATGGTGTGTAAAAATCAGCAACGAGTCATCCAGTGCTGCTGTAGGTGTGGGTTGATTGAATACATTTGCTGACCATTGAAAACCTATGACATCTTTTTTAGTTTTAAAACCACTTGCTGTAATTTACTTTTATGGTGGTGACAATGAAACCAGCAGCCATAAAACATTCTTCTTTCTTTCAAAAAAACCTAAATGTTTCCTCAACAAGTTTGAGTTTGGTTTCTGAACCTGAACAGCTCCCATCCCCATTGCCATTTGTCTTCATATATTGTTCATATACTTATAAACTAACCATTCTTTTATTAATACTGCATATCCTTAGTGCCTTCCATGAGACTGCTCTGCTTGGAACTCCAAAGAGATTGGTTTACCCAACTTTTTTCTTTTTTTTTGTAACCATACACCATTGCTCTCTCTCCCCTGACACCTGGCTCCCAGCAACAGGACGAGAGTTGGGGGCTTGGCATGTGCGGTGTTTCTAACCTGCCCTGTCAGTGCCTCACCAGGCTTAAGAAGAAAGCGTGTACTGCAGCTGCTGCACTCCTGCCCTGCTGTTTGTATTAGCTCGAGATGGAGCAGAGGAAGTTTTGGCAGCTGGCCACAGGGAGGAGGGGAAGGACTAGAGGAGACAGCAGCAGACCAGCTGCTTCTCAGCAAGGGGAGCTTCTGAAGATCAAAGAGTTGGAGCACAGCAGAAGCTTTCTCTCCTTTGTTTACCTTAGCAGCAGGGGAGTCTAGCTGGCATTTGCCAATGAGGCTGCTCCTTAAATCCACCACCAAAGACTGTTGTAAAAGACTTTAGTGTCAAAATGTATGATTTCCAAAAAGTAATATTTTGCTCACACTGTCTGCAAAAGAGAAAGCAATCTACAGGATATAACCCTCTGTCTTTTTAGAGCATAAGCAAACTGTTAAGTAATGAGCCTAAAAAAGATACTTCCCCTTTGGACATTTTTCCAAAATTTTCTTGCATAGGGATTTTTGCACCTTCCTTTGAAGCATCTGGTGCTGCTACTGGCAGAGACAAGATAATCAGCTACATGGCTCACTGGTCTGGCAATGCCAATATTTGCATGTTCCACATGTTGTATGTACAGTCTGCACAGTATTTGTACCTAGCACATCTGTCAGTCTCACCTGTTTTTACTTAAAAAACCACAAATAGTTCTTCAGCACCTTGGAGACTAACAAAATATGTAGATGGTATCATGAGCTTTTGTGGGCACAACCCACTTCTTCAGATGAAAGAAGTTAAGGGATCCAGGGTGCAAATAACCAGCAGAGAAAGAGACGGGATGGGGAGGGAAAGGGAAGGAAAAAATAGGGAAAAAATATTGTCAGTTAAAATGTCTGTGCTAAATGAGGCTAATAGTGTGGGCTATAAGTATTCGGTGCTTAGCTTTTTATGTCATTTTATGTCACATGTTTTTGTCACTCCTGCTCTGCTTCTCCTTATTTGTTGGGCATTTGTATTTAAGATTCTGTAACCATTATTTCAGTTTATTTGTATGTACACCACAAATAAATCAATCAATCAACATTTTATAATGCCACCTATTGCCTATAAAACTGGCAATAAATGAAATCTCTCGTTGTGTGGTAAGATTCATGTTGGCAAGTGTGGTATTTTTAATGGTGATCACAGTATATGAAAAACCTATACTGCTGCATTTTCTAATCAGCCAATCTTGTATCTAAATGATTTTGCAATCCTCCCCTCCCCCCCCACACCCCACACCCCTCACCAAAAGAAAACAAGGCAGAGAATACTGTTATTATTCTCCACGATATTTCTGAACCACTTCTCTCTTTGGGCACATTATATTTGAGAAAAGTTTTCCTTTTTAGGAAAGCTTAATTAGCCCATGAAATATTTATATTGTGTTCATTTGAGGTGTTAATTTCTGATTTTCAAATCCAATTAGAGATTCTGGAATCAGTGTTAGTTACAGTAGTAATAATACATATTATTAATCAGGAATTCATGCCCCTGGGCTTCTGATAGCTGACCAAATAAAACCACTTTCCAGACTTTCTGCTTTTATTTAACTGCTCTGTTTTACTTTGTCCTGAAGTAAAGTCCAACTTTAATGAATAAAACTCTTGGTTTTAATTGGAATCTTTGTATCCTATGCCTCATTGCCTTGCTGGGGATTTACTTTATTATGTAATGGTACAAAGATGGTATTTTGGCAATATATTCTTGCTGTCTAATTCACTGTGAAGATCAGTGGGCACTTTGTTTGCCTCATTTGCTGTATTTTGAGAGAGGGATATTAGGCAAAATCCTGCACTCTTTACTCAAGCAAATCTCCAAGGGCTTCAGAAGGAGGCTGAGTAAAGAATGCAGGATTTGACACAGTGTGTACATCAAAGCTGCCCAAACTTTATCCCAAGCAAAGGGTTATATTAGAGTGGTGTCGGGAGCTCAGTAATATGTAGGCCCAATCCTGCAAAGATTTGCCCATGTGTTTAACTCTAAGGACATGAGTAGTCCCACTAACTTCAGTGGGATTATTCATACGCATCAAATTAAGTGTGAAAGACCTAATTTGCATAAAATAAAGCCTGTTATACCAATTTTCATCATTATCATTGGTGTGTAGCCTGCCACTCTGTCAGGTCCCAGGATACAATGTTTCATTTAAGTGGATAGCCTGAAGTCTAAAAAAAACTCACTTCTTAAATCTTTACATCTCTAATGATCCCAGTCAGGGGAGCAGTAAGGCCCAGCGGCCAGATTAGAACAGCACCAGGTGTTGCTGATGGAACATACAAGCTTGAGGGACTCCCAGAGCAGGAAAAAGAAGTTGGGCAGGAGAGAGAAAAAAATAGGTATGCTTTCATACCAGTGATAACCTCTTCACTTACTACTTCTTCAGCTGGTCCTACAGATAACAGACGTAAGCTACATCTACATTGCATCCCTCTTGCGCAAAAGCCTATCCAAATGAAGAGTGGATTAGCATATTGCTGTGCTTCATTTGCATAATTAATTAGGGAGCCATTTTTGCTCAAGAGGCTTTTGCACAAAACCCCCCTCTTGTGCAAGAGCCGTTCTTCCTGAAAAAATGAGGACGAACGGCTCTTGTGCAAGAGGGTTTTTTTGCACAATAGAATCCCCGGGCAGGACTCACTCGTGCTTTGCGGGGGGGAAAGTGGGCAGCACCCCAAGATCTGCATATGGCTGGGTGAGTCCCACTCCCCGCCGGCCGATTCGCTCCCCCCGCCGCTCCCCTCGCTCACCTCCGGCCAGCCCCACTTGCCCCAACCCCCTCCCGGACAGCCAGTTCTCCCACGCTTCTCCTCCCAATCTCCCTTGGCCAGCCCCGCTGCCCGCATCCAGCCCTGCTTCCGGCGGCCGCTTCTCTCTCCCCCGCCCCCATCTTCCCTGGCCAGCTCCCTACCCCCGACCTCACACCTCCCAGCAGCCCTGCTTCCGCCGGCCCCCCAATCTCTCCTGGACACTCCCGATGCCCCAGGTAAGCCCTGCTTCCAGCCACCGCTTCTCCCCTACTCCTCCTCCCAATCTCCCGGCCAGCTGCCTGCCCCCCGGCCAGCTCTGCTTTCGCCAGCTGCCCCTCCCCCAATCTCCCTGGCCCACCCCGATTTCCTCGTCCAGTGCTGCTTCTGATGGCTGGCTCTCCCCTCGTCCTCCCCTTCACCCCCAACCTTCCCTAGCTACATCTCTGCCGGGAGCCAGAACATCCAACTGCAGACTCTGCCCAGGCCAGCCAAGGGTTTGGGGGACCTGGCGCCACACAGGCACTCCAGGAGCCTGGAACACCCTGGCAACCATGCTGTGGCCTGGTATTTTTTTCCTGCAACCCAGTACCAGGCCGCGGCCCATAGTTTGGGAAACACAGCTTTAGAGCTCTTGCAATCCTTTTTGCAACGATGAACCAAAAGACTCTCTTGGAGCTAATCAATGGGGTTCCTCACAGAGTCGTAACTAGCTAATTTGGTGCCTGAGGCAAGACCGTCCTCAGCGTGAGCAGGAGTGCTGATGTGATGCAAGGCATGAGCAAAGACAGCTTAGTAGCTGTCTTTTCTGCGCTCCCTCAGCTATGCGCCCAAAGCAAATGCCTCACTCGCCTCGCCCTAGTTACAGCCCTCCTCAACCAGCTAGTGAGAACTGCCCATTTTCTAGGGCTGAGTGACCTACTTTGTCAGTGGCAGCCAATAGCCAAAGCAAAAACTCCTTTATGGTAAGAATCTGTAATATCTATGTCATGTAGAATCTTAAGCTAGGAAAACCATGTGTTTAAAATCAATTAATTACAGAGCTAAGCATTTTAAAAGCATACTTGTTCCCCTTTTGTATACTTAGTTTGATGTACACTGTCATGGCTCCTTCCCCACTCTGGCACGATAAATGCAGAAGTGGGGGCCAGCAAGTGTACCCCAAAACCTTATCTACCAGGCTTTGGTATAAAACTTCCCCCCAAAATCTTAAAACCCTAGATTCTGGGGATAGAATCTCTGCTGCCACTACCCAAATTAATACAGAAACCAGGGGAGAGACTATTTGGGAAAATCTCATCCCTCAAGTAAAAAAACAGACCACCACCATTAACCAATACCAGGTTAGTAAAACGAAAACAGAAAACTTTTATTATCACCACAATATTCCTGTTGCAAGCATAATGCCTAGATGGAAAAGTAACAAAATATACTCATGGAGAAACTCCATGGGCCTAGAACTTAATTACAAAGACAAAACATCTTTTAAAAAGTGCACAGACAGCAGATCCCATACCCAAACCATAAAACAATGAAACCTAACGGATCTATTTAAACTTTACCCTACTTAAGGAAAGTGAGGAAAGAGTCTTTTCTTGGAGGGAGACATAGAGTCTGTCCCCCTCAATAGCTGGAGAGAATTGTCCAGAACAAAGGAGGGAAAAACCAAAAATTCCTTTGTCCCAGTTTGAAATTCCTACCTACATTCCTATTGGCCACTCCACCTGGCTAGGTAAGGGACATAGGTAACCCCTTAGACCCCAGGCTTCTGGCTAACCCTCATGATCATGACACACACAGATACCAATATAAACTGATAAGCAAAGTTCATGCCAAAACAAATGCTCACATTGCAGTTGCAAACCCCTGAAGGAGAAGGTTTTGTCATGGAAATGCTGACACCCATAAGACATGCAAAATGGTATTGTTATGCTACTGCTAGAGCTGTTGTAAACTCATTTTCATAGCAAGGACTAGACAACATAAGTCTGATTTATTTTCTGCAACAAATATATGTTTTGTCTCTCTTTATTTTTACTATGTTTTTGTGTCACATCATCATTAACGATAGGGGGGAAAGGAAGCTGCAAATTTGAAATGGGTTGTTCAAATATGAATTCAGCCCTGTGAATTCAGTTGCACATAGTAATAAAGCACATCAAGTCTTGTGCAGTTCCTAGACCAAAAAAAAAGTGTTAAGCTGAAGTAAAGCTTGAGAGAACTTACCAGTAACAAGGGTAAAATATTTTACAGGAACATCCTATTTTTCAGAAGAAGCCATCAGAAACCTAGGAAAGTCAGAGTTAAGTCTAAACTTTAATCCCAAATGCATGAAAATATGAAAAAGCAGTGGGGACACTGCAATAATTTTAACTCTGTCCACTACAGAGACTCAACTCCATTTTCCCCTTTTTTGTCCCTTTCTTACCTGTTATATAAAAATGTTATCATTGGATTAGAACATTTCCTAAGGGGTTTAAGAAGTCCATAGCCATAGGCTGAGGAGTGGATTTGAAGACTGCACCACGGAGCGGGTGTATTTTTCACAGCAGGAGGAATGCAGCAGTATCTGCATCCTGTGTACTCTGCTGATATAACATGGCAACAAGGTTGCTACCAAAAGGAGGATGAAACTCCAGATTGAATCTCTCTAGTCCAGCACCCTGGGAACCTGACTGGTGCCAAATTAGGGATGTAATAGTGTAGTTGATTAACTGATAAGTAAAAGATTATAGGTTAATGCTACAGACTACATGCATTTCCCACCTTCCCCCCCACCATTGCCAGTAAATTTTTTAGCAGGCTGATAAGCAGTCTGGCTCAGTCCTGGCTTGCACCGGGTCCAAGACCTACTCCTGCTGCGGCTCTGCATTTAAAGTGTATTGGGAGCCAGGCGGGCAGACAGCCCGGCTCAGTTCCAGCTCACACTGGGTTTGGGAATTCAGAGGCTGCAGCACAAGGTGACAGGCAGCCAATCTGCAAGTGGAACTGGTGTTTAAGCTGGCTTCCCTCCTGGACCAGCTTCTGCCTGGCACACCACTCTGCTGCCTCTGATACAGAGGTAGCAGTGCGGAGTGGCAGGGGGCTCTTCAGAAGTGGTGCGAGAGTGCACTGGCTGCCCACCCCACCCCACTCCTGGGGACTATAGAATAGTCAAGTAACCAATAAAAATTCATGAGGTTAATGGACTATTCAATTAACCGATATGTAACACCCCTATGCCAAAAGAGAATTTGCCAGACCACAGGAAGTCAATATTGTAAAGCAGCATTACCAACACTTCTGCTGCTTGCTGGGCAATTAGAAGACTGTTAAGGGTAAGTCAGAGATAGGTAGCAGCACAGAACACTGAGAGCCAGGACTAGTGGCTGTAAACAAACTTTATGGGAACTCCAGAAACTCGGCCACACTCATGATAAGTGGCTATCCAGCTAACTAAAATCATGCTGGACCACGGATGTTGCCAGACCAGAGTGATGGATAGAAAGGTTTAACCTGCAATAATAGGGAGGTGAAGGAGAGCTTTTTTCTTTCCTTCCTAAATATATCTGTGAGAGAGAGGGAAATTCATCTCTGAATATTCACAATGAAGAGATATTTTCAGGAAATAATGCCCTCAGTGGGACTTTGTGTTACCAGGGAGAAGGGTTTAGGAAAGCCGAAGTGTCTCAAGTAGGAGGGGCCAAAGGATATCATGTCTCTCCTGTGGCTATGATTGATACAGTCACTAGAACTGAGCGTATATCTGCAGGGAGTTTATTGGGAACGAAGTTTTAGCTGGTGCATGCCAGTCCTAGGATGATAGGCAAGAGTCAGGAGAAGATAACATGAGCAGATATTGAGCCAAGATCTTTGGCTTCTGGGAGCTTGGTGGGTAGAACAACAGTATTCAGTATGTTTAATGTCTTTTCCTTTTCATGGAATCTCCTCACACAGAGCAAGATTTTCTGAAATTTCTTATTCAAAATTAACCTATGATAATTGTGAGTATTATTAAGCTTTTTTACTCTGTGGATTTATGCCATATAGTCTCAGTAAGTGTTCAACATTTCCTGTTTGAGCTATGTTGGCTAGTTGTGATTTGTCGAATAAACCACACAATTGATATTATTTCTGTTTCCTGACTAGAGGATAATCTGAGTGCACCTAGCACAAATACTGACATGTTCATATTTTTAAACAAATATTTTCTGCAAATATTTACACAAGCCATTTTTTTAATTAGTTTTCTGAAAAAATGCATACCAGTAAAACTGATTGTTAAATGTCCTCTGTAGTCCAACTCAAAAGAAGTATGTAATTAGCTGGAGCAAATTTACCTCAAATTCTGACAAATATGCCTTTCCCTGTCTCCAAATTGGTCCCATGCACTTGATCTCTTTGAGGTCTTTCAAATAAGTTTTATACAAAGCTTCTCAGAGAAACCATTTTCGAGGAAAGACATGGCAAACAAGTGTTAGAAAAAATTTTCAAAACATAATACAGGTTTTCAGGGACCTAAATCAAAAAATAATTAGCTTGTCCTAGTTATCTGAAAGTTGAGAAAAAATTCTCCATGTGCCACCTATAGATGATATAAACAACATCTGCATAGACAACATCTGAAATAAAGAAGACCCTTTTTGGGAATTTCAGAGGTGAGAGTCAAAGCTGAGCTTATAATGGAAAGCAAGTCTCAAACTTAACAATGCAGAGGCAGTAACCTCGCCATAATATGACTGTCAGTTCAATTTTTGTCAGTGCAACAAACATGGAATTCAAATAAGTGCTAGCCTCATATTTGGCTGCCAGTTTTAGTCAGATGAGCACCTGCAGTCACAGTCTTATTAAACTGTAGAAACTGAACTTGAAATACCATGTAAAACACTGCCATCCAGTGGCTACTTTTATAGACTGTCAGAAATGTATTTATTGAAGAGACAAGCTATAGAGATTCTGGCACATTTTTCTCATGCTGTCATATTATATTGATCTCTGGAATAGAAAAGCAATTATAAAAGAAAACGTATGATACTGAGGCTTCGGGGTCCTAATGTTACACTTTTGAAATATCAATTTTGGTAGTAATTTATAATAATACTTTGCTCTTATACAGCACTTTTTATTCATAAATCACAGTGCTTCGTAAAGCAAGAGGGGAAACCCTCTTGCCTACTTTTCCATAACTTGTTCTTTGAAATTTGTTGCACATGCTCATTCCACTGTACGTGTGTGCACACCTTGTGCACAGTTGTCCAAAAAAATTCCCTCTGTGATACTCCTTTGGGCAGCTCAAATACCCTGTGCCATCACACACCACACACTGGAAATACTCTGATAGAGAGGGGAAGGAGTGCAGGTCATGGACTGGATAAGTGCAGCACATCTGAAAACACAACAGTTAAGAGAGGTGAGTAACTATTTTTTTCTTCAAGTGATTGTACATGTCTATTCCACTGTAGGTGACTCCCAAGCAGAGTAACATGTAGGTGTACCTGGGATGAAGAGCAATTTTAGAACAACTTGTCCAAAAGTTGGCATTGTTCCTGGACTGACAGTAAATGGCATAATGAGCAGCAAAAATGTGAACTGATGACCAGAACTCGTCTTTGTAAGTGTCTTGAACAGGTACTTGTGCCAGGATAACAGCTGAAGCCACTTGCACTCCAGTCAAAAGAGCCAACGCTCTAGGCTACATGACTTTAGCTAACTGATAGTACAAATGACTTCAAAAGGAAATCCAGGAAGAAGTCCTCTGAGTAGAAACTGATTTACCATTTACCTTGTCTATAATTGCAACAAATAACTGCCTTGAGGATCTAAAGGACCTCATAGGGTCCAAGTAGAAGGGTAAAGCTCTCAGGAAATGAAGCTTCTTCACAAGCCTATGCTTGTGAGGATTTGGGAAGACTTAGGGTACATCTACACTGCACTCTAAAATCAAAATAAGATACACAATTTGCACTACGCAAATTGCATATCTCATTTAGATTTTATTTCAAAATAGGCTATTTTGAAATTTGGCATGTCTACTTGGTGTCAAATTTCAAAATAAAACACTCTTTCAAGACATCCCTTATTCCTCGTGGAAAGAGGCTTACAGGTATGCCAAAATAGTGCATCCATTATTTCAAAAATTATTTCGAAATAGCGGACGCATTCCTTGGATGCCGAGTAGCTATTTCAGGATACTTCCGGTATCCCAAAATAGCCTTGACTTCTAGATGTATCCTTTGTGACAAATCAATTGCCTGGTTATTGTGGAACCTGAAAACCACCTTTGTTGGAAATTTTGGATGTGGGCAGAAATAAACTTTGTCCTCCTAGAAAACTGTTTAGGGAGATTCTGAGACCAAGGCTGTCAATTCTCCCACTCTCCTTGCTGAGGTAAGTGGAGCTAGAAATGTTAATTTCATAGAAATTACGGAGCAAGTCATGAGAGATTCTAAAGGTGATCGCATTAATTTAGTAAGCAACAGGTTGAGATATTCTATGGGAAACATGTTTTTGCCCCTGTGGAAATAACCTGTCTAACCCTTTTAGAAATTTGATAGTTATGGAGTTGGGGAAAAAGTGATCTATTATCCACTGGAGGGTGCAAAGCTGAAATAGCTACTACATGTATTATAATTGAATTAACTGTCTGACTTTGATGTTTTAGGTGCAACAGATAATCCAAAATGGCATTAATGGAAGCCTGCTTCGGAGATACATGCTTTTGTTGAGACCAGATAGGAAAACACTACCATTTGGCCAGGCAAGTATGCCTAGTTGAAGGCTTTCTGCCTCAGAAGCACATCCTTGAAAGTCTTTCAAGCAAGACATTTCCAGTTGTGTTATCCATAAAGCATCCATGCTGTTAAGTAGGCCTATAGGCTGTAGTGGGAAGACAGTCATGGTCCTGAGAAACCACATCTGGATCCAAGAGGAGAGGCAAAGGAGGTCTCACTAACAATGCTAGTGGGATTGACAACCCATGCTGCATGCTATTAATATGAATCAAAAATGGCTCTGCTTGGTCTTGAACAAAACACTGGATGGAAATGGTATTGGAGGCAAGACATATAGTAACAAGTTCATTCATGGTAGCTGGAGAGTGTCCATCCAAGAACCTGGGCTATGACACCACTCTCTCCACTTCACTGCAGTGGTGGTAAGTGGAGTGATCTGGCCCAGCCTGCTCCGCTCCACTCCCTTGAGCGATACAGAGCTCAGGGGAGTAGAGCAGGCTGGGCCTGGGTTGCTCCTCTTCTCACTGCTACAGTGAGGTGGAGTGACCTGGCTGGGAGATGGGTGGCAGAATGGAGCAGGCTACTGTGTTGCTTTGCTTTCCATTGCTCCTGCCACCTCAGTGAGTGTGGGGGGAGGCCTGACCCTTGCTGCCGCCCTGCATCAGGCCCCCTGGTAATCCCCCAGTAGCATCATTCATGGGAAGGGGCCTTCGGGAAATGGTACAATGAGGGGGAGAGGGTGGAGCAGAAGTGGAAAATGATGGGGTGGGACAGAGCAGGGGCAGTCTTAGAGGAAGGGGTGGAGTAGGGGTGTGGTTGGGGCAGAGCAGAGGCAGGAGAAGGTAGAGTGGGGGGAGGCGAGGCCTGAGGTTGTCCTGCGCCCTGCACACCTACTCCATTACCACAGTGTACACTTCCCTCAGACTTCTGAGGCACATGGCAGCATGTACCTATGTAGAACAATAAGACAGAGTAAACCTCAGAGGGCTACAAGGATGGCTAATGTCATTCTCAGTCCTCTCTGCACTGGTGGATAGACTCTCAGAATGTCTATGATGGAATCTTTTCATTTCTCTGCAACCAACACTCACATTGATCATGGACACTTTGTCCCTGAGTTGGGGAGCACATATGGGAATCCTACAGACTCAAGAGTTGTGGTCCTCACAGGTTCTGAGGACTCATATCTCAGGAACCTCTGTG
This sequence comes from Pelodiscus sinensis, assembly GCF_049634645.1. Taxonomy (NCBI): domain Eukaryota; kingdom Metazoa; phylum Chordata; order Testudines; family Trionychidae; genus Pelodiscus; species Pelodiscus sinensis. The sequence goes on from NC_134711.1 coordinate 83,157,166, forward strand.
CTATCTGTCTAGCCTGTTTGGCTATCTGTCCATATATTGTAGGAAAAAATAGTAGTGTTAATGGACAACACAGCAATCATGCTCTATGTAAGCAGAGTTGTATTCATTGTAGCTGTGCCAGGAGGCACTTCTGCTTTGGAAGTGCTACATGACAAGCTCTGTTCACCTCAAAGATCCTTACCTCCCAAAAGACCAAACACATTGGCAGATCACATGAGCAGATCCCTCGCCACTTGTCATGAATGGTCACTACCTCTGGACATGGCAAGTCCATCTTCCAACTATGGGGGACTCCTCAAGTGGATTGGTTTGCCACAAAGCCCCCCCCCCCTTTGACACAGCGCATACGTGGGGCTTTTGCAAGCGCGGGGCCCGGGGCAGCCACCCCGCTCGCCCTGCCCCAAATCCACCGCTGCTCACAGAAGCAGCCAGTCAGAGCTTAACAGACTCAGCTAAAAGGGGCTGCAAGGAGAAGGCCATAGCATCACAGTCCATGGCTGGTAGGGCACCAGAGAGACAAGAAAAGGTGTCTCATTCTGGCCAAAGGCATAACCATAGTTTGTTTCTGGCTGTATGTGCTTTAGGGAGGTTTCAGGAAGAACAAGTGCCTAAAAACCTTAACCCGGGTTAAGGGTAAAGCTGAAGGGGACATAAACCCCAAGAAGAGGACAGGGCTTAGTTAAGAACCAGAACAGAGAGCTGAATTAAAGGGCCCAGAGATGGGACTGAAGACCCTAGTGAGGGTATTGGGGCTGTTTGTTTATTGGACTCAGAAGGGGTTCATTTTGACTTTGTGCCTCAGCTAGAGAGGTGAAGCTACTGAAGACCCTCAAAATGCACCAAGGGGGAGAAAAGCAGTGCAGTACCATGCCCAACAACTAAGACAAGCTCAAGGAGTGGCCTCATTACAAAAGAATACTGACCTCTTTGCTTAGATCCTGTCTTCGGGATTATAATAAAAAGCTCAAATATTGGGCTGGGTAGGTGCAATGCACAGAACTACAAAGCTGAGATCAGAATGGGGTGGAAGAGGAGAAAGAACTCTTACAGGACCCTGAGTGACAAGGGGCATGTGTAAAAAGTACTGCATATGTTCTTACCAGGTTTCTTTTCTCCAGGGTTTGCCTGACGTGAGCACTGGGATATTTTTTCTTTGGGGATATTGTGGGTTTTTTTTCCTTTGAGGGTATTTTTGCTTTGTTTTTGCCTTGGATGAGGAGCAGTTAGTTGTGTTGGACCTAAGACAAGTAGAGGAGGTGTCTTTTACAAAAGCAAACTTTATATTTTTAAAAAATCTTTTTGACGCCATCATAGACAATAAATATCTTTACAACGATCAGTATTATCTTTCCACCCAGCCTTAGAATACATTCTGATCTGAACTCAAAATAATGACTACATTGTATGCTGAGCCACAATTGTAGGCTTGTATATGCTGGTATTTATATTAAGCTGTCCTGTGGGCAAGTGGAACTGGAAAGTCACCACCTGAGACTGTGGAAGGGCCTGCAACCCTTGTATTTTAAAACAGAGGTGATCATGGTACAACCAGTCATTCACTCCTAGTGCTGTAGGTGATCCTCATGTCCTCCTCTGGTTTTGTCTGTCCAATACCATAGGGGAGGAGGAACTCAAATTCGAACAGCATTTTTGTTTTCCTTTTTGAAGAAAAAATATTCACCCACTGCTTTGTGGCTTGTTTCCTTTAAGACTGATATGAGGCCAAATTCTCTGCTGGTGTCAATAGGTGAAACTCCATTAATGACAACCAGGGGTAAAGGTAACTTAAATGTCTTACAGGAACAGTAGTATTGCATTCCCCCCTTGGAAGAGGTTCAGGGCAGGTGGCTTGGGAGGGGTTGTGATATAACTGTACCTGTAAGCAATGTGAGTGTGGGGTAGAGTGTGGAGGGTCTCAGGACAGGGGGTGGGTATGTGGAAGGAGCAGGAACCAGGGCAGGGGGCTGGCAGTGTGTTGCAGGGTGCCGGAGTTGGGGGGGGGGGGTGAGGAGGAACTCGGGGCAGGGGTTTGGGGTGTGTTTGGAGGGTGCGGGAGTCAGCATATGGGTCTGGAGTTATGGTGGGGGTCTCAGGGCAGAGACTGGAGGAGTCTGAGTGTGTGTGTGTGTGTGTGTGTGTGTGTGTGTGTGTGTGTGTGTGTGTGTGTGTAGCAGTGCAGGGGGAGCTACAGCACCTCTGAGCTCATGGCTTAGTGCCCAAGGCCTTGGCTGCTGGTCCCACATGCCACCCTGCATACCTGGAGTTCTAATGCCCACCCTGTGCCCACCTCCAGGCCTCAGCTGGCTGGGGTGGGGGTTGAACAGGGGCAAGGAGGGATTTCAGCACCCTGCCCACTCTTAGAAATGTTGCAGGCACACTACCCAGGAGCCCAGCTGGGAGCACGCATGCCTCCTACAGTGCACCCCCAACTGACCCCTTTAACATACCTGCTGCTTAGAATGGCGCATGGAGCCACTGCCAGTGCCAACTTGCAGGAGAGCCCTGGGAGCTGGCGAGAGCCCAGTTGGCAGCACGCAGCACACCGCCCCCCCTCCTGCAGCAGAGAGCCTTCTGACTGAAGCAGCACACTAGGGCGCATTGCCTCACTTTCACCTCTATGACAACAGAGCTGTGCGCTTTTGCACCCGCCGAGGTCATAAAGCAATGCTTTAGCCACACTTTAATATGCATTCTTAGCACGTATGCCATCACCGCTCCTTGTTAGAATGAGTATTAACAACTATATGGATTTTGTTTTATGGATCAATCATTATTAGAAATTATTACTCTGCATTAAAGAGTAACCCCTTTCAAAAACGCCATGCTCATAATGGCTGGAGACAGCTAAGGAAGAATACCAAAGTGACTCATCTACAGTATGGGAGAATAGGCTGCATCATTTCAACCTCAAAAATCAATATTTTTAGATAGAGAAGCTCCAAAAATATATTAAACCAGAGGCTTTTCTTGAAACAATCTTAGCAGGATTAGCTGACACGCCATTAAAGTCAGCAGAGGTTACAGGATCCTTATCTGTAGTACACTCCCACTATCACTGACAAAAAAAAGGAGTCATGCAAGTGTTAACAATCGGGGAAAATGTCTCCAAAAAAACCGTTACTATAACTACAGATAGCCTAAGGTCTGGTCTGTCTTTCGAACTTTGACAGCTATAGCTATGTCAATTAGGATTTTTATTTTATTTTATATTAGTAATTGCTGTAGTGTGGATGCAATTATACCAGTATAAAGGTGATTTACATCAACATAGTTTCTCCCTTCCTATACAGGAATACCACCTTTATCCCTATATAACTGCTTCCTCACTGATGTATAAGATTAATTATCTTGTTTGCTTGAAAAAAAATTAAGATAGGCAAATACTAGAAGGATTTGCTTCTCTGCAGGAATCTAAGCACTGTCTAATTTTAATGTTACGGTGTTAGTTCTATGAAAGTACACAATCTATGAGCACAATGCTTGTTCAAGAGTTGTGTTTCAGTCTCTTACATCCACTCAGGGCTAGAGGCAGGCCATGTCTGGTCAGTAAGATGTCTGGCACTCGAGGTTGTGAAAAAAAACACCTCTGAATGACATAAGTTTTGTCAATATAGGTGGTAGTGTGGGATACTGTGTCAACAAAGATGCTGCCACTTGTTGCAGGTGGATTAATTAAGTCAATAGAAGAGCTCTCTTCTGTCCACTTACAGCAGGGGTGGGGAACCTAAGGCCCGGGAGGCAGATGCAGCCCCTGGCTTGCCTGGATCCAGTCCCCGAGACACGGGGCACCCTCACAGCATTGGGGTGTCCACACTGGTGCTCCAGTCCCGCCACCATTCCCTCATGGGGCTGGAGCACACAAAATCTGCTAGCCTGGGCCCCCCTCTGGTGTGCGAAGGGAATGTGAGGAGTGTCTTTCTCCTTCTGAGTTGGAGGCCACATCAGTGAGGGTTTGGGGAGGTTGTTTGGTTGGGTTTGGGGGTTTTTTTGCTTCTCACTTGTGTGTGGTCCCTGACTGATTTTTCTGTGGCTCAGTGGCCCCACCACACAAAAAAGGTTCCCCACCCATGACTTACAGCTAGAGAGCTTACAGTGAATTGTAGCAGCTGTACTGCTATAAGCTCTGCAGTGTAGCCATCGCCTGAGTCTGCAAGAGATAAAGATGTTCATGCCCCTAGGCTACGTCTACACTGGCCCCTTTTCCGGAAGGGGCATGTAAATTTCACTAGTCGTCGTAGGGAAATCCGCGGGGGATTTAAATATCCCCCGCGGCATTTAAATAAAAATGTCCGCCGCTTTTTTCCGGCTTTTAAAAAAGCCGGAAAAGAGCGTCTAGACTGGCCCCGATCCTCCGGAAAAAGTGCCCTTTTCCGGAGGCTCTTATTCCTACTTCAAAGTACTTTGAATAAGAGCCTCCGGAAAAGGGCACTTTTTCCGGAGGATCGGGGCCAATCTAGACGCTCTTTTCCGGCTTTTTTAAAAGCCGGAAAAAAGCGGCGGACATTTTTATTTAAATGCCGCGGGGGATATTTAAATCCCCCGCGGATTTCCCTACGACGACTAGTGAAATTTACATGCCTCTTCCGGAAAAGGGGCCAGTGTAGACGTAGCCTAACTGTGTGAGTCCTGAGAGTGGGGCAGTAATAATTCTTTTATATATTCAAATATGGGTGACTGCTTGGATCTCAAACCTCTTTGAGACTGAAGGATGTGTTCATACCCAATTAATATAACATAACAATTAGACGGGGTTACTCAGAAGTCTTACCCCACACACCTAAAACAAAAGGGGGTTGTGTACCCTATCCAGAAATTTGTACAGAAAAGGCAGAAAGGTCATCAAGTTCAGTCCCCTGCCCTCACAGCAGACCAACCACTGTCTAGACCATCCCTGACAGGTGTCTGTCTAACCTGCTCTTCAATATCTTCAGTGATGGAGATTCCACAACTTCCCTAGACAACTTATTCCAGTGCTAAACCACTCTGACAGTCTTTCCAAATGTCCAACCTAAACCTCCCTTGCTTCAGCTTAAGCCCATTGCTTCTTGTCCTATCCTCAGAGGCCAAGGAGAACAATTTTTCTCCCGCCTACTTGTAATACCCTTTTAGATACTTGAAAACCATTATCATGTCCCCTCTCAGTCTTCTCTTTTCTAAACTAAATAAGCCCAATTCTTTCAGTCTTCCCTCATAGGTCATGTTTTCTAGACCTTTAATCATTTTTGTTGCTCTTTTCTGGACAGGGGTGACCTGATGATGACATCACAGGGCGCCCAGGATGCCTGATGATGATATCAGTCCATTGACAGCCCTGCAGGCGGGGGCGCCGATCGCACATTCCGCCTGGGGCACCAGCTGCCACAGCCCGCCTCGGGCCTCTCCTGTCTCTGGACCTTCTCCAATTTCATCACATCTTTCTTGAAATGTGGTGCCCAGAACTGGACACAATACTCCAATTGAGGCCTAATCAGTGCAGAGTAGAGAAGAAGAATGACTTCTCGTGTCTTGCTCACAACACTGTGAGCAAGGTGTTTTGCTGAGGTGTTGTTTGGGAAAGTGAACACAAAACTCAGAACAGAGAGGAACAGCACCAAAAAGCATGAACACTTAGCCGTAACATTTGAGCACAGTGTGGCCTTGGAAAAAGCTAGAGATGCAGCTTTTGGATCTGCTCACTAAAGGAGCTTTGGGCAGTAAATTAAAAAACTACTTTTTTTGTTCTTGGTTCCTCCTGCATTTGAAAAAGCAGGAGTTTGTACCTTCCTTGTAAATAAATAAGATTGCATCAAAGAATGTACCAGACTCCCATCAATGTTTACTTTCAACTGGAATATCCCTAGTACCCTGAACTTGGATCACCCATTTGGATCTAAAAAGGGTAACAATGCATTGCTGCATCATCACTTCTCTTTTCTTCTGAAGAAAGTGAATATTTGGGTTTTTGTTTCGTTTTCTATTGTCACATTTGCTTTTCTGGTCACTTTGATTTCTCCTCCTAATCTTGTTCAGAGATCACCAGTTGTTTTATTTCTCAAGATGCAATATACAATAATGTAATCAGAAAAGGCAGTGTGAGATAACTGTTCTAGAAAGCAAACACAGGCAGTTTGAAAACAAAAGAACATATTATGCACATGTGAGACTGCAGGGAAAGGTGGATTGAAACATTTTTTATTCTGGGGAAATATAAATAAGATCTGATGGAACAGCTGCTCATCCAAAAGCGTAGAGTTGAAACAAGGCCAAGAGGGTCACTGATTAAAGTGACATCGCCTGCAGAAGAAACACATTTTAACTTTTAAAATGAATTGAATCACAGCATAAGAAGCAGAGATTGGGGACAACATAGTAGAATTTCAAGATACTAGACAAATTTTCAAAGGACTAAAGAAATTGGCAACCCAGTGGAGAATGGGTATAGTGGAAAAAAGATCTGGAACAAGAAATGAAACAGAATGCAAAGACTAAAACTTCTCCGTGCACCTAAGAACCAACTCTTGTTAGATTTACTTCCTATTTATTGCAGTGGGATTCTTGCAGATTTGGCCCTACATGTATTAGGTCCAGTGCACTTCTAGACAGATTAGTAATAATGTCAATGTATAAAGTTTTGTAGAAATGTCTCCATTTGCTCATTTTAATATAAATGAAGCAATGATTCCAGGGCTAGCTGTAAGTCATAGTGCTAAGGGTCTACTCTCTCCTATGAGAGGCCGGGTTTCAGTTTCTGGTCCAATACTGTCACTATACTAACCAGCTCTCAACTTCTTGTAAGGGAGGAGCACTTCCCAGCTGCTCAGCATGAATGGAACAGATCAGCAACTTCCGAAAACATTTGTATTTGTTTTGTGGTAGTGTCTAGAGGCTCAGGGCCCTGTTGTGAGGGGCACTGGATAAGCATATAAAAATGGGCCTGAGCACCATTTGCCTGACTGATGGCAACTGGAGGGTGGGCCAGACCTAATCAGAGACAAAGCCCAACTGGGAAGAACTGAGGTTTATCTCCATCAAGAGCTAGGTGAGCCCAGTAGAAGGGAGGCGATCCAGAGAAGAGATGTTCCCTCTCCCTGAGAAACAGCCCAAAAGAAGACTGAGGGGAAGGGAGAAGTGTAAAAAAGCTTTTCCAGGGGTGAGTTGGAAACCTGGTTGAAGATGGGGGGGGCCCTGACAAGTTGTATCCAGCCTGAGCCCCCGGGTAAAGGGTTGAATGTGCTTAGCCCCTGGAGTGTGGGATTGATCAAGAGTCAGTGACAGCATCTCTGTGATGAAGTGGCAGCCAGCTAGGGCGAAGGCTTTTGTAATATAGGTTTCTGTTGAGTTTCAATAAAGGGATCTGTGGCCTTAGGAGGGATGGACTCTGTAAAACCGTTCAGGCAGAGCGCCAGGACATTCCTGTGGCTAGAGTTGTCTAAAGGACTATGTGGCGGCAAAGCTGCTGCAGCACTACTTGTGGCCTGAAAGTTGCTGGAGTAGTAACTTTGCTCCATAACCCCTGCCCCCAAGCATTTACATGCCAAGCGTCCCACAAGGCAAAAGACGGAGACAACAGATAGAGGGGGCACACAAGGAAACAAGGTGATAGTGTGCAGCAAGACAAGCAATAGTCACAGCAAAACAGCTGCTCAAGCAGAGATTTTTTTTTTTTTGGTAGGCATCACAGCAGAGGAGAATTTTTAGGACAATTAGGTGGCTGTGAAGTTACTGCAGCAAACGTGACCAAAAATAGCATTCTCTATGCTATAGGTTTACCTCTGTTACAATTATTTAATTTATAAAAATGATCAAATGCAGTGATGTAAACCATCAGATATGCAGCTTTATACTCAGTGCACAATGTCTGATTAATTTTATACACACGAATGTATTTCCCCATGGCCTCTTCTTGCTCTCATGCCTCTAGATAATGAGTTTGTGGCCCTGTTTCAGCTCAAGTTATGTGGTGATAAGCATGTTTATTGAAGTGGTGCCTAGGGACCAACCAAGAACAGCACCACATTTGACAAGACACTTTAGAGCTTAAGTAGACCAGACAGTTGAAGAGAAAGGGTATGTCTACACTTACATGGTAGTTAGAACTAGGGATGCAAATGCAGGCATTCAAAATAGTCAATGAAGCGGAGTAACGTTAGTTTGATCCAGGGAGTTTGGTTTGAACTAACGCGTCCCGGCGCGCACTTCCTAGTTCGAATCAGCAGTAATTCAAACTAGCACGCTGGTGAGATCATGCTAATGAAGCGCGGGATATTTAAATCCCCACTTCATTACTATTTTGAATGCCTGCATTTGCATCCTTAGTTCGAACTAGGGTGCAAGTGTAGACATACCCAAAGGGATTTAACACTAAAGTTTTGTCTACATTACACGGTCTTCTTTGTTTTTTTAAGAAGTCAGGTTTCTCCAACAAAACAGTGGAGGTGTATGTCCCACAAATGCTCCTTCTGCCCACTCAACTCTCCTGCTACTCCGACATAATAAAAAACCACCTTAATGAGTTACATAGATCTTTTTGCAGCAAAGTTAGAATGACGCAATGGCAATGTAGACACTGCATTGGCTTAAGTCACCCTAATGGCTTCTGAGATGTGTCTCACAATGCCCATCATAACCATTCTGGTAAGCAATTTGTGCTCTGCTGCCCTGCCTCCAGGTACACAGTATGTTCCCTCCCCCCACCCATCCACCCACCCACACACACACACACACACACACACACACATACCCTTTTAAAGCCTCTTGAATTTCTGAAATTCTACTCCCTGTATGCCCAGCATGGACAGCTCATACCACATCTTCCCAGCTAACCGTGCTGCCATTCCTCAGCAAGTGCACTCCAGACTGGCATTCACTGGACTTGCTGGTTCTGTTGGGTCTCTGGGGAGAGGAGGCCGTGAAGTCACAAATTTTGAACCCACCATAGGAACTTTGACACATATGGGCAGATTGCTCATGGCTTGGATGAGATGCGGTACGAAAGGGACATGCAGCAGTACTGTGCTAAGATCAAGGAGCTGTGACAAGTGTACCAGAAAGGAAGGAAAGGAACTGTCACACTGGTGCAGCATTGAAAACCTGCTGCTTCTACAAGGATCCACACGCCATCTTTGGCCGTGACTCCACCTCCACCATCGAGAGCCCCCTGAATACCTCAAGGGGATTGGAGGCAGTGTCCAGCTGAGTCAACAACCAGGAAGAAGTGATAGACAAGACGGTCAAGTTGGAGGAGGATGTGGGACAGGTGACAAGCTCGAGGAGTGCTTTGCTAAGTCAGGACCTATTTTTTAGTCCAGGAGGGTTTAGCCAATCCCACCAGACTGGCTTTGGCATGCCTGATAAAGGAGAAGAGAGTTCTGGTAAGTATTCATTTTGCTTTGATACTGCACAGTTGCATGAAGTAGAGCTGTCCTTTATTTTGTTACATAATACACATGGGAGAAGAGTTTGAAATAAACACTGGGTACTGTTTGCATTCCCCTGAGCAGTTATGCAATGGAGGCCCAGTAGAAAAGTTTATTAATACACACCAAGGTCTCCTAGAAATCTTCCATAGAGATCTCCAGGAAAATTTCCTGTGTATACTCTGGGATCCTCAGCAGAAAGTTGCTTGGCAGAGCTGCTTTGGGTTTTTTCCCCACATTGTAGGAGATTTTGCCACACCAATCAGTAGTTACTTCTGCAGCAAACAGGTGGACTAGATGTTCCAAATACTCTATGGTAGTAGTTTTCAACCTATAGGTCCACAGACTAGGTCAAAGATTTCCAAAAGGATCTGCTCCTCAATTTGATGTTTTTAGGGGTCTGCAAATGACAAAAGGTTGAAATCCACTGTTCTATCGCATGATCAAATGAGCCTGCTGAAAGCAATAGTGGATTGGGACGTGCTCTTATCCAGCCAAGCAGTTGGTCTTTACTGAACAAGAAAATTGGTAGTGTAATCATTGCAAGGCTATGTGGATTAATAAAAATTAACCCCCTCCAGAAACTTACGCGTCTTTTAGCAACGGCTACTCTGTGGGTTTTGAATAGAACTAGAGATAAGATTAGTTCATTTCACTCACCAGTGGCACCCATTACAAATAAGGTAGATCCAAAGAAGAATTTCAAAAATTGGGAGTGCCAGGGCATACACACAGCTGGCCTCCTATTCAGTAACAAAACTTGTTTAGAGATCAAAACTTACTTTAAGGTCCAGTATTTGAAAGCTGGTCATTGTTTCTCAGCTTTCTAGACAATCTGTTTCACTGACGTTTGCTTTCTGTATAAGAGCAATGACATCTGGTCAATTAGAAAACCAAAATTAAATCTAATTTATATCAATCTTTGCAGACAGCATTCCTAATAAAAGCGTCCATGTATGATATATTGGGGGAAGAATGTGAATAGACAGATTGCGCCCAGAAGAAAGTATAGGCAGTCCCCGACTTACGCGGATCCGACTTACGTCGGATCCGCACTTACGAACGGAGCTTTCTCGCCCCGGAAGTCGGGGCGAGAAAGCCCCGTTCGTAAGCTGCTCCGGTGCCCCTGGTCTGCTGGAGACCGTCTCCAGCAGACCAGGGGCACCGGGCGGGTTCCCGCGCTTCTGAGGCTTTGCCAGAGCAAAGCCTCGGAAGCGCGGGAACCGCTGCTGCTGCCACTTGGGTGCCGGTGCCTGTGGTCTGCTGGGGACCGTCCCCAGCAGACCACAGGCACCGGGACCCAAGCGGCAGCAGCGGGTGGGTTCCTGCGCTTCTGAGGCTTTGCCAGAGCAAAGCCTCAGAAGCGCGGGAACCCCCGCTGCTGCCGCATGAGACCCGGTGCCTGTGGTCTGCTGGGGACGGTCCCCAGCAGACCACAGGCACCCGGACTGAAGCCGCAGCCGCGGGGGGTCCCGCGCCTCAGAGGCTTTGCCAGAGCAAAGCCTCAGAGGCGCGGCACCCCGCTGCCGCTGCGGCTCTGCTCCCCGTGTCCCTGGTCTGCTGGGGGGGGGGGGCGCAGCTAGTGTGCTCCCCCCCCCCAGCAGACCAGGCTTTTGTTTTGGACTCTGGGGCAGAGCAGCTGGGGCGCTGCCGATTGGTCCTGCAGCGCCCGTGGGCACTACTGGACCAACCCGGCAGCACCCCAGCTGCTCTGCCCCAGGTCCTGATTCAGCCGCTGCTGGTCAGTTTCAGCAGCGGCTGAATCAGGACGTCTGGGGCAGAGCAGATGGGGTGCTGCTGGGTTGGTCCAGTAGCACCCCAGCTGCTCTGCCCCAGGCGTCCCCAAGTCAGCTTCTGCTGAAACTGACCAGCGCTGACTACAGGAAGCCCCAGGCAGAGTTGCTCTGCCCCGGGCTTCCTGGAATCAGCTGCTGATCAGTTTCAGCAGCAGCTGACTTGGGGACGCCTGGGGTTCTTAAGTTGATTCTGTATGTAAGTCAGAACTGGCCAGTTCCGACTTACATACAGATTCAACTTAAGAACAAACCTACAGTCCCTATCTTGTACGTAACCCGGGGACTGCCTGTAGTTTGATCTGGAAAAAAGGACCAGCAAATTCAGTCTGTAGCACAATAAAAGATACCATTTCAGCGGTATCTCGCACCAGTCTGGTTAAAACATATGTATATAGATTAAATTACAATACATTGAAGAAATTGTGGTGAAAGAGGAGCTTTTATCTACATATGATGGACATATCCTGTCAGAGGATTGGGATACAATTCATAACCAAATAACATAACACAAATTGTTGGACATTTATTATCAAATCATCCTTTGATTATCCTCCCAGAGCTTCCTAAAAGAACTAGTTCCACAAAAGGAATGAAGAGGTAATCTCTCATCTGCTAGTAGCTGCTCAGCTACAACTGTCCTGTTACTGGAAAATATGAAAAAACAGCCTAATCACTGAGAAATTGTTGAATGAAAATGAGAGGTTGTGATTAAGGAAAAATTAACACACGCAACAAAAGAGTAGCAATAGATACATAGGTATTTGGTGACCTTTTATTTAGTACTCAAAACACATTCACCTGCCAAAAAGAAAACCCATCATGTGTGTCCAAATTTTTGAATATTAACATTTGATAGGCCTACTTGGTCTGTTAAGTATGTGTCTATAGAGATTTCACTCAATTTAATAAAATCAGTAGAAATGACAATGTGTTGTAATGATGCTTACTCTGCAATACATTAACACACTGTTCAGTAGAAATATCTGGCTATAGTCCTATATAATGTCTCTTCAGACAAAAGCTAACTATTGTGCTGATTGTTTTGGTTCTGATATTTACACTCAAGAATTGTAAACTTGTTAACTTTCTGGTTTTTAAAAAATGAGGTTGGTATGGTTTTTACAACATAAGAGAAAGAGCTGGTGCAGACTCAATTTTGCTGTAACCTGATCCTTTAAGAAAAACCATGAAGTATTAAATATATCCCTATGGGCAGGGGTGAAATATAGAGTTCTAGAATTTTTCAAAAAGGCCACAAGATGTCCTCACTACTCCAACACAAATCCAACTATTTTATATATACACTATCCATATATTTGTTAGTCTCTGAAGTGCCACAGACTACTCGTTATTTTTAAAGGTAGACTAACATGGCTACCCCTCTGATGTGCCTGTGTCATCAGGTGATGGACCCCATTTAGAGGGAGCAGAGGATTGTGCACCTGGAATGTTTCCTTGCTGCCAGGTAGGGGCTTAAGGAGAAACACCTGTTTTAGACACGGAGGGCATGTCTACACTACAGAATTTTTTTGGAAAAATGGAAATTTTTCCAAAAACACTTCACTGACATCCACGCTGCAATCGTGTTCTTTCGAAAGAACAGAGGAGTTTTTTCAACATTGGTAAACCTCTTTCTATGAGGAAAAACCCTTTTTTCCAAAAGAGCTCTTTCAGAAAAAGGCATGTGTGGACGGGGAAGAAGGTTTTCTTTTGAAAGAAGAGGCATCCAGGAAATAACACAGGTGCACTAGTGGCCACTCCATCCAAAGTAATCACAACTCTATAGTTCCTGTCTGCTGGCCCCTCTTAAAGCTGCAGGCACCCTGGACAAGCCTTGTGGCAGGAAGATGGTCTTGGAGCAGCACCCTGACCACATGGCTCTCCCTGCCACAGGCCTGCTCCCCCATGGCAGATCCTCAAGCCCCCCCGACACCTCCCTGACCCTCGCAGGGAGCAGCCCCAGGGCTCCCAGGACCCACCCAGGGGGACCAAGAGGCAGGCACCCTCCTAGTCTGGAGCAGCGATCCTCTACTTCCTCCAGCTGTGGGGCAAGGAGGAGACACTTCAGGATCTCCGCTCCAAGCACTGCAATGCAGACATTCATGGCTGGATGGCTGAGTCCCTGGCAGAGCACGGACGCCCACCCCGGACCTTGGAGTAAAGTCAAAGAGCTCCACCAGGGATACATGAGGGCCAGAGAGCGCAGCTCAAGTTCCGGGGTAGGACCCCACACCTGCCCCTACTACCAGGAGCTGCACCAAATCCTGGGGGCTGGGGAAGCCATTTCCCCACCCATCGTGGTGGATGCCAGCCTCGACACACCTGCCATTGCCCGGCCAGAGGTCACGGTGGAGACCCAAGCAATGCCCATGCCCCTTCCCCCTGCCCTTCCTGCCATCCCTGACCCAACTTCAGCCCCCCCCCCCCCTCCTGCCCATCCCCTGTGGTCCCAGGACCCACCCAACCCCCAATCCAATGAGGTCACATCCAGACACCCCCCACACCACTCCAAGACCCTCTTCCCCTGGAGGTTATGCGCCTCCCTCTCCTTTTAAAACAAAAAACACACAAATACAAAAAGTTTGTTTTGTTAAAAACCAAAACAGGTATCTTTATTGAGAGATCAGGGAAGGGGAGAAGAGAGGGACTGTGGTGGGAAAGGAATAGTGCAGCAAACCACAGGTCACTAGCGGGGAGGCCCAGGGGACAGTTTACTGTGGTGCTTGAGAGAAACTCTCCCCCACGGCCTCCCAGATGTGCACCCCAGCCTGATGGGCCTGTTGGATGGCAGCTGTCCACAGCTGCTCAAAGGGTCTCCCTTCGTGGCTGGCCTCTGCCCCCCACCCTGGGAGGAAAGCCTCCTTCTTCCTCTCCACAATGTTGTGGAGGACACAACATGCTGACACACCTTGGGGATGTTGCCTCCTGACCCATCTGGATGTGGGGGAGCACACCTGAAACATGCCTTGAGGCGGCCAAAGACACACTCCACCTGGATCCTGGCCCGGTTTAGGTGGGCATTAAATTGGTCCCTGCTGGGGTCCAGGTGGCTGGTATAAGGCTTCATTAGCCAAGGCATCAGGGGTAGGCCATGTCCCCCACGATGCAGAATGGCATCTGCACATCACCAACCACAAAGTCATGGCAGGGGAAGAATGTGCCCACTTCCAGCTTCCCATAGAGGCTGGAGTTCCAAAAAAATCCAGGCATCATGTGCCCTCCCTGAACACCTGACAGAAATGTCTGAACTGTCCACGGTGGCTGACCAGGGCCTGCAGCACCACAGAAAAGTAGCCCTTGCAGTTGATGTACTGGGCCGCTCTATGTTGAGGTGCATGGATCGGGATGTGGGTCCCATCAATCAGTCCCCTGCAGTTTGGGAACCCCAGGGCAGCAAATCCAGTCACGATGGTGTCCAGGTCTCCCAGGCAGATGACCCTCTACAGCAGGATGGAGTTGATGGCCCTCACAACCTGCAGGAGACATACACACAAAACAGGGAAAGAGAGGGGGTGCCTGAGCCCTTGGGAGGTGCCCATCTCCCTCCTCTCCCCCCAAGAATCCCAGGAGCCACCCCCTATGAAGCCACCATCCTCAGCAGCAGGGCTGTGTGAGGGTGGGATGGCACGAACCCTGGGGGGATGGGCCTTCCCTCCACCCCCACTCCACCTCCACATCCTCCAATCCCACTTTCCCATGGGTCTCCCCTTTTCCAGGACCTCCCCCCCCCCCACAGGGACTGTACACTGAGAATGCCTTACCTCCATGACAAGGGCCCCAACAGTGGACTTTCCCATGCCAAACTGGTTGCCTACCAACTAGTAACTGTCTGGAGTGGCAAGCTTTCAGATGGCGATTGCAACCCACTTCTCCTGGGGAATGGCAGGCTGCAGGTGGGTGTCAAGTCAGAGGGCAGGGGTGAGCCAGGCACACAGCTCCAGAAAGGTGGCCTTCCGCATGCGGAAGTTTTAGAGCCACTGCTGGTCATCCCACCACTCCATGACCAGCTGGTCCCACCAGTCAGAACTGGGGTCCAGCCTCCAGAAACTCCTCTCCATGGAGGGGTGCGGTTGCAAAAATGTTGTTCCTGCACCCAGGGAGAGGGTCCACAGAATGAGCTCAGGACTAGGAAGGCAACCAGCACAAAGTGCTGCAAAAACTGCGGCCATGTGGCTCCATCGCATGCCCAGAGGCAGCTCCGGCTCTATGGTACCAAGGGAAAAGCTGTGGTGTCCAAAAAAGCAGGGCAACCACAGCAGGCACTGCGAGAGCTTCGCTGTCCCTTGAAGAGGTAGCAAGCATGCAGTAGAAGCAGAGAAACGGCTGTCCAGGGGAAGGTTCCTTTAAGCACGTGTATCTCTAGGCTCCAACACCAGCACTCGGAAGCAACTGGTGACCTAAAGCCCTGCCTGAAGTGGTTCCGTGTGACCTTTTATGTGACAGAGCGTCCAATCAGTGTGGATGCTCTCTTTCGAAAAAGCAGATCCCTTTTTTGATGCCCTTTGGCAATGTGGACAGTCTTTTGGAAGAAGTTCTTTTGGAAGATCTCTTCTGGAAAAGCTTCTTCCGAAAGAAGCCTACAGTCTAGACATAACCTGAGAGAGACTCCTGCAGATTGCAGAGAGTTGCTACTTGTGGACCTCTCACCCATGGAACTGAGAAGAGGGGCTTGAGAGGAGCAGCTAGGAAAGTCACTGGAAGAGCTGCTATGAGCAGAAGTTACACAGGTCTCATGCAAGACCCTTGAACTGGGGGGGAAGGGTTTGGGCCTGAAACCAAAGCTAGAGGACTAAGGAAGAGACAAGAAGAGCAGAATCTATGAAAGCAGAAATGACTCCAGACAGGAAAGGCTGTGAATGAGCTGCCAAGGCAGAAAGACGACCATATGGGGGGCAGGGGAGAAGAGAAGGGTGCATTGTTTTCTGTTTTAGACCAAGGAATTAGGCTCTTGGAAAAGGGGCAATTGTTGAACAAAATTAAAGCCAGAGTGGAGCCTCGACTTCCCCCCACCTCCTCACCCCACCACCACCCCCACTGTCAAGCATGAAGAGGTCTTTTCAGATGAGACCCATAATGTGTTAACTAATAAGTAACCACAATTCTTCTAAAAAGATACACAGAAGGGGTTATGGGTGGTGCAGCACTAGTTGGCATCCTTTCATCTGCAAGGATAGGCATTGATGTAGATCAGTGTTTCTCAAAGTAGGCCTCAGACAGACCTGTTTATGTAAGTAAACAGGGATATCAGATGGCAAATACTGGCTGTCAGTCTCTGATGTTAGGCGAAGTTATGAGAACTTGCCATACCTCCCTTCCAATAACTCTGGTTTTCGCCAAAGTACAGTTTGGATTCTGGCCCAGTTTAGACCAGCCTCAGCCCTGACCTCATTTATGCTAGCTGGAATACCTCTATTGGGCCATTATGGCATGCAGTGCATTCTGGCTATGCCAGTGTTTCTAACCATGTATGTGTTAAGCTGCAAGAGGACCAGGGTCTCACTTAGAGCCAGCTATACCATGTTACACCACTCAAGCATTCATTTACACCAAGGAAACCCCTGATTTGCTCTTTAGTAGCCCAAAGGAAATGGAAAGATGGCTTACAGTGATGCTGAGATAACTCAGCCAGGTCCAGGATCTGATCCATGATATCATCATCATCCTCCATCATCATCATCATGGATGGGTTTTTCTTCTGAAGAAGAAGCAATTTTCTTGCCATTTTAGAAAACTCTCAAGCTAAACAATATCCTCAACTTCACACTCGCAGTGTAAAGCATGGAACTCATATACTTTGGAAATAAGGAGCTGGCCAGATCCCAAGGTTTTTAAATTTATCCAAAATACTCCTAGCTGTTCTAATATCTTGAGGCTATCAATTGTTGTAAAATGGAAAGTAACCAAACCCATGGTTTTTAGTTTTGATTTCATTTAAAATAGATTATCTGAAAGAAAACAAACATTTCTCCTCCCTGTTAAGTGAGACTGCAAGCAACTTCTAACTTGTTGCAAGATTTTTTGCACTGTGATACATTATAATATCACTAGTATACATGCATGCAGAAAAGAAACATCAAGGTAGGAGGTAATTAACAGGAACAAAGCAGAACAAATATACAAGTCTACCAAGTTTATTATACAACACTTCACATTTTGCACTATGAACCTACACCCATTGAAGTACACAGGCCAGATCATCCAGAGTAACCACATGAATTCTTATCAGTTACACAATTATTCTATAGTCCCCTGGGGTGGGACCAGCACTCCCAGGGAGCCTCCTGCCACCCTGAGCTGCTGCCTCTGGATCAGAGGTAGCAGCATAGGGTGCCAGGCGAGAGCTGGTCCACAAGGGCAGCCAGTTTAAAAACCAACTCCCCATGCAGCCCGGCTGCCTCGGATACAGGATTAGAGCATCCCACGGAGCAGCCTCTGTCTGCAGACAAAGGCTGCTGTGCGGGGGGAGGGAAGGAGATAGGGGAAGCTGCTGTGAAGCAACCTCAGTCCGTGGCAGCCCAGGTTGGCCGCAGACAGACTGGTCCAGCAGCAGCTCCTGTCCGCAGGGGTCTAAGTTTCCCCACGGACAGCAGCTGCTCTGCCTGTCCTGGAGCAGCATCTGTGTGCAAGGAGCTCGGACCTGCCCCATGTACAGGGGTTGCTGCCAGGGACCAGCCTCTGTCTGCAGTGGGCCCAGGCAGACAGAAGCTGCTCCATGGGATGCATAGCAGCCTCTATCCATGGGGAGCTCAGGCCCACCATGGACAGAAGCTGCTTCGTGGCAGCCTCTCCTGCCCCCCCTTCCCACACTGCTGCCTCTGATAAAGTTAGCAGCATGGGGGAGGGGGGATCAGGTGACATTGTGGAGCCAGAGGGAAATGGCTTTTAAGCTGGCTCTCCCCTGCACTGGTTCCTCCTTCCCCTTGCTGCCTCTGATAGAGAGGGGGCAGGGGGGAAATGCATGTACTCAACAAGATTAACTGATAAATCAATAAGCCTAGACTTATCGTATAGTCAGGGGTGGCCCGTCCATATAGGTGAACTAGGTGATCACCTAGGGCACCAAGTTAAATGGGGCGCCAAATGGTGGTGCAATATCATTGAGGGGTTTGGAGGTGGGGGCGTCGATTGCATGGTTTGCCTAGGGCGCCAGCTGCTGGCAGCTAGTCTAGGGCCGTCCCTGCATATAGTCAACTACACATTGACATCTCTAGTCAGGATGTATGCCCAAAACGTGGCATTTAAAAAGTCACTGGAAAATTAATACCTCATTGATCATTAATATTGTGTGATATATGCATGGGATGAGTATGGATACGTACTAGCATTATGTGCTTAAAATGTTTTTGGCAAGCAATGCAAAACACCAGTCTGCATTTGGTTACCTGAGTAGCCTAGTCATCAGCCAGAGATGAAGAGTTACTAACTCTGGACTCTATGACCTCTCAAGGTCCCTTCCAGCTCTAGGATTCTATGATAAAAGGAAGACAAAGCCATCAGCCTAGCAAGTGGAGGGAGATCGTCTCTTAACTATAAAGATAGGGGTCTGAACCCCAAATAAGTGATTGTATCAGCTGATTTATAAGATAGCAATATTGCATACAAAGTGTATCAAGTAAGGTCTGTTATGAAAGCTAATGATAGTGGTGGTTAATATCAATGTAAAATGTATTAACATTATATGAGAAATTGTTTCAAAGTGTGTGGAGAAATGGATTTTCTCCCAGACAGGAGAGAAAGCAGATCATATCTGTTGTGGGTGAAATTAAGCAAGGTGTGACCCAGGACAATGAAGCTCCATTTTCATATGAATCAGCGTGGGGGATGGGAAACCCACAGGAATGGAAGGATCGTATGAAGTCAGTCTAGGGTGCAAACAGTGAGTTTCAGAAGATATACGAAAAGAGAAGAAGCTATCTTGGCATCTATCATTCACCAGACATAAGGGGCCAGCTTGCAAGCTGAGGGTGATGAGTCCTTCCACCAAATGAACAGAACGCTCTGGAACTGAATATAGCTAAGAAACCTTCTTAGACAAAAGATCGTTCATCTAAGATGATGAGGGAAAGCAGAATCTTGTCCTAGGGGCTTCATAGACAGAGGAGGGAGGGGGAGAAGGTTCTCTTCCTCCCACCTCAAATTTCATAAGAAGCTCTGGTGTTGGTGGCCCAGCACTGGGAGGTCAGGCCGGGTGTGGTGTAACCCCCAGCCTGCCTGTCCCAGCCTCTAGCACCACAATAGGCTGGGGGAGGGTATCTGGGGACTCTGGTGGAGCCAAGTGAGGTAGTTTGGAAAGGTTTTACCTTCCACTTGTCCATGACACCTGCTGCCCATGACTGTATTTTTACTTGCTTGTAACCATTTTGTCTTCATCCCGTGTGCTTTAATTCATGTAAAACCTCTTGTTGATTGAGCAGATGTGTTTTACTTTCCATCTTCTAACCCAACCCAGTGAGGTGTTTGAAATAAATAATGGCTAATTCCCCTTCAAGTTGTACTTTTGTCTAAGGGTATGTCTAGATTACATGCCTCTGCCAACAGAGGCATGTAAACTAGGCTACCCGACAGTCAATGAAGCCGGGATTTAAATATCCCTGGCTTCGTTAAAATAAAAATGGCCACCATGCTGTGCCGGCTCAGCTGATCGTCACACACACGAGTCAAGACACGGATCGGTCAACAAGGGAAGCCTTTGTTGACCACTCCTGTAAACCTCATTTCACGAGGCATAAGGGAGCAGTCGACAAAGGCTTCCCTTGTTGACCGATCCACGCTCTTTGCCGACAATCAGTGGAGCCAGCACAGCACGGCAGCCATTTTTATTTTAACAAAGCAGGGGATATTTAAATCCCAGCTTCATTGACTGTCAGGTAGCCTATTTTACATGCCTCTGGCTTACATCTTCCTGAAAGTAGTAACCAAGTCTGTTGTGTTGTAGCAGGCTGCTGGGCTCAGAGTGCTGATCCAGGGCTGCCCAGCACCCGGACACTTGGGGAAGTGCCTGCTTGAACTGGTCTCTAAGCTGCAACATTTAAGGCACCAAATTTATAGGCACCTGGTGAGAATCCAGGTTGTGTTTCTACCATAATTAGCAAAATAATTTAAAAATGTCCTTAATATTGATGTGTAGCCACCAATAGATCATGAGAGATTAAAGAAAATGGTGCGTACTATCCAAACAGCTGCACAAGAAAATTTTAGAAGACCAATGTAAAAGTCTGGGTCAGTCTTCAAGTTATATTACTCAGTTATATTTTAGGGATGTCAGATTAGGATGTGGTTGGTGAGAAATTGGCATTTCTGCCAAAAAGAAAATCAGTTTACCATAAACAAATTATATTCAAATGTTCAGCAAAGGAAATCTTACTACTAATTTAACTGACCTTAAAAAATAAACTTGCAAGTAAGTGTATCAATAGGTTGAATCCCAAATCATGACAGAAGGATACACTTGCAAATTTAATTTACAATCCGTTTCTGCTACCACTTTGTAAACTGGACAGATCATCCTTTTATCTTAGTCTTGCTTTTGTCAGCTGTTGAAAGAATATTTTTAAATGTCATGATTAAGCCTGGCTGATGTCAGCTGGCTCATATCTACCTCTGAGCTAGAGTTGATAAGAAATCTTATTAATGTCCCCTTCCCTCCCCATTGGATAATGCCAGCTTACCAACGCTTAAGTGTTGTGCAAGAACATGCTGACTTTTGTCAAATTCTGATGGAAGCTACATTTGCCAAGACAGGCTGCCAGGAAAGGAAAATGTCATTTTGACTAATTGATATTCAGAACTCCTGTTCCATGGGAAATTTTAAATTAATGGTCAGTTCTAGAATTGGGTTTGTTATTTTTCTTTTCCGAATGCTCTACAGAAAGGGGGTCCCAATTTCTGGCTAGCTCGACACAGAGCTATTGTGTCCTGCAGAGAGGGGCACACATCACGTCACTTGGTTTTCATTTTGAATTTTAACTTCACATCCATACAAGATGGAGACGTAAGTGCTTTAAGCAAGAAAGTATGGATTCTATACCACATCGGCCATCAAGGGAAAGATCGGAGTCACTGATGTTAACTAGCCCACAACAACAACTCTTGAACTGCAGTTAAAGTAAGGGTGTCATATAGTGTCTTCTATTTCAATACTCGGGCAACTAGTAGAAGTCCCTCTCATGGCTGTGTCTACACTGGGCCACTTATTCCGGAAAAGCAGATGCTTTTCCGGAATAACTTGCCAGCAGTCTACAGCGGCCGCTTGCTTTTCCGGAAAAGCAATGACGATCTACTGTAAAATTGTCAGTGTTTTTTCCAGAAAAAACTATGCTGCTCCCGTTTGGGCAAAAATCCTTTTCCGGAAAAACTATTCCGGAAAAGGGCCAATGTAGACAGCACAGTAGTCTTTTCCGCAAAAAGCCCCGATTGCAAAAATGATGATCGGGGCTTTTTTCCAGAAAAAAATTGGCCACTGATGCTTTTCTGGAAAAAAATGCTTTTCCGGAAAAGCATCCTGCCAATGTAGATGCGCTTTTTCCAGAAATACTTATAACAGAAAACTGTTCCGTTTTAAGCATTTCTGGAAAAGGGTGCCAGTGTAGACGTAGCCATGGTGTTTTAAGAGCAGGTTAGACAGACATCTATCAGGGATCATCATGAGGGCAGGGGACAGGACTTGATTTCTCAAGGTCCCTTCCAGTTCTAGTGTATCTCACACTATCCTTTCAGCTTGCTCCTTCAAGATATAAATACAATACAGTGCTAGCTCATTCAGCCCTGGGATAAAGCACATATAGCATAGCCAGCTTGATTCTTTGTACTGCTATTGTAGGGGGTCAGGAGCTGTGAAATGAATAGAGCAGGTTTGCAGCAAAACTGGCCTCCCTAGCTCTTATGAAGAGGATGTTGACTGCACCCCCTTCTCCTACTGCTGACAACAAAGGGAGTTCTCCTCTCCAACTGCAGTGGGATAGGCCCCCATATGAGTTGGAATAGCTATGTGAAAATAGTTTTTTGGAAAAACTGTATACTTTAAAAATTATTCAAAAATATGATTCACAATTGTAAGTGTGATTTAGTTACAGACGAAAGCTCTTTAACAAAATCCTAACTTTGCCACTACAGAGGAGCAAAAGGAGAAAAAATGAAAGTTTTGGGGGAAAAAAACCTACAAGTCACTGTTTTATTGCACTAAATGGAAAAGAAAAAAGAAAAAAGGGAGAGGGTGGAAGAAAGGGAGGGAAATTGAAAATTATTAAAGCAAATACTTTCCTAAATAAAAACCCTTTTCAAACCTTGCACAATGTAAACCACATTGAATGACCATAAAAATTGTTCCCATTTCCCAATAATTAGAGAACAGCTTGGGCCTGATCCTATGGCCAGTGAAGTTAATAGGAGTCTTTTCACTAACTTAAATGAGTTTGGGATTAAGCCCTCTATGTTCTACTTCCTGTCCTTTATTAGGCTATCCCATTTACACTAATAAACAATTTCTCATGTCTCAAGTTTTCCTAAAGAAAGCAAGGCTTTCAATCAATCAGCTTTATTAGATCCCATATGGGCTTGTATTACAGCTACAAGGAAAAACATATGCAATCTAAAGCAACAATATGCATATAATAATGAAATAAATAAAACTCTCCTCTTCGGCACAAGCTAAAAGGCAAAAATTGACACTAATTTAATTCTTACTGAAAATTGAGAGAATACAAAAAAACCCACAAATTTAAGATTGTGATAAGCTTTTTATGCAAAAGGGAGAAAATACAGCATGCACATGGAAAATTGTACATTCCAGAAGATCCTGAGGAGGATCCTCCAAATATAACATTGTCATGGCATGGCATATGCACACCCTGTCCCTTGTGGGTCAGACACAGAAGTATAGATGCCACCTAGTCAGTCTTTGACCAGTTGGCAAGCTCTATCAGAACCTCCTCCCCTTAGCTCAGGTAGTATACCCTAGTAAGTAAAGTCCATAAGTAGCCCTTATCACAGGACAAGCAGGTCTAGTGGCCAGAGTCAGTGAAGAGCTCTTGTCTCCAGGCAACACACAGAATCAATAAACATTCCATCACAGGACAGTAGGCCCTAACAGCCAGAGCCAGCAGGACTGGGGCAAGTGCTCTAGAAGGGGGACCTGAACCTCCTCTGCCCCACCAGGTCTCAACCCAGGGCCCTCTGAGCAACAGAATGGTCTGCCACTCCCTCGGCAGGGATTCCTGCCAAAACACACCGGCTGCGTCTAGACTGGCAAGTTTTTGCGCAAAAGCAGCAAATGTAAGATTGTCAGTGTTCTTGCGCAAATACTATGATGCTCCTGCTCAGGTATAAGCCCTCTTGCACAAGAATACTTGGGCAAGAGGGCCAGTGTAGAGAGGGAAGGAATTTTTTGCATAAGAATGCCATTTTGCGCATCGGGGCTATCAGGGCTTTCTTGTGCAAAATCACATCTAGACTAGCTACAGATGCTTTTGCGCAAAGCACTTTTTGCACAAAAGCATCCATGCCCATCTAGAGACTCTTTTGAACAAATGCTTTTAACAGAAAAATGTTTCAGTTAAAAGCATTTGTGCAAAATCATGCCAGGCTAGACACAGCCACCAAGTATACCTGCATGGGAGAGGCCGCTCCTACACCCTCCCTGGGTCACTTCCTACCACTTCTGTTGGGTCAACATCCCACATAGCAGCTGGGTCTTCCAATTCTTCAGCAGCAGCTTCTCCCTAGGACTCCATGAGGGCTGCATCGTGACTGTCTCCTGGGACTCTGGTTCTTGCTGTCTGACTCACTAGCTGCTACAGGTCACACACTCTGACTGGAAATCCTGCTGCTTTGCTAACCATCCCAGACTGAGCTACTTCCTTGCCTTTTATACTGCCCTAGCACTTGGCACATGCCCAGTCTGGTTGGAAGGGCGGGACTTCCTCTGCCCACAGAGTTTTCACTTCCCCTTCTCCAGTGCGGAAATGCACACCCCATCACATGTGGGCAAAAACAAAGATGGGAAAGGACTTTTCCATATCTGCTTTTGAAAATGGCAGCATCTATGGTTTAAAATCTTAACTGAGTATAGTCCTTACAGAAATAATGGTTTGATAGCTCATACAAGTACAGTTCAAAGGCATGAACCATCTTCAGAGTGGAAAACCAGAAGGCAAACTTAGGCCAGATATACTCTATCGTTTATTTCAGCATAATTTATATTGCTTAGGGCTGAGAATAAGCCACACACACACACCCCAGCAACATAAATTACAATGACTTAAGTGCAGGTGTAAACAATCCTATGTTAATAGGAGAGTGTCTCCCTTAACACAACTAAGATCTCATGCAAACATGGATTTATTATGCTAACAGGAGCACTCTTCTTCACCAGACACACTACAGTGGTACAGCTGTGCTAATGTTCCACTTCTAGTGTAGACTAGTCCTTAGAATTATAAATCATAGTCAGAAGGTTTTGGGGGGTAATATTTGCCATTCTTTATTTGAGCAATTCCTTATTTTGATTAAAGACATAAAAAATAGGTGAGTAATGGCCATAGTGATAAATCAAAAAGGGGATTCCTGATTACCTCAGCTGCAGTAGAATTTGATAAACAAGAAGCTAGTTTAAAGGAATCATTATCTCCCCCCCTCCAAAAAAAAGAATATCTTAAATCTTTGTGGAAGGATTTTGAAGCAGCAGCTGAAGCTAAAGTTCTTTCACATTTTGGACGATAACAGCCTTATCCTCAGGCAGATATACTTTATCTGAAAAACCCCATATAATTATAAAGCACATTTTGGCCAGGTTTTTAATGATTCCTCAAAGCATTTAACTGGGATATTTTTAATATTGAGATCCTTGTCAAATGAAATAGGATTCTTTAAGTATCACTGTACACTTATTCTTCTCAGAAGCTTAGACTTTTAATTTCCTTCAAAGAATTCCTGTGGTCACATAAAATGGTGACATCCAGCTATGACATAAGTCCTCAAACATAATTATGAAATATTGCTATTTTGCAAAGTACAGGATTATAGTTTTAAAAGTGTGTTTGTATTATCACAAATAGGTGGTGCTAAAGCAATGCTGACAAGAAAGTAAATGTGGTACTTACATCAAAAAAATCCTATTACTTTCTGTCTACTACCTAGCACTCTTTCTTCCTGCTGATTATGGATAAATTTTAGTAATAAATGGGTTTGATTTGAGAAATGTTGTACAAGTATTGGTATGAATTTTATTTTTAACCATGTGCCAGATTTTTTATTGATTTCTCATCATGATGGTCTCTCTTTCTGACTCCTCAATTTGAACAGTGCCGTGAATTTTAAAGACTACACATGAAGTGAGTAATGCAGTAAATGTTTCTGATATAAAGAGAGCTTTTAAAAAACGACCAGTGGAAAATACTTACAGGCTAAGTCTAGACTGGCATGATTTTCCGCAAATGCTTTTAACGGAAAAGTTTTTCCGTTAAAAGCATTTGCAGAAAAGAGCATCTAGATTGGCACGGACGCTTTTCCGCAAAAGCACGTTTTGCGGAAAAGCGTCCGTGCCAATCTAGACACAGTTTTGCACAAGAAAGCCCCTATCGCCATTTTCACGATCGGGGCTTTTTTGCACAAAACAATACCTCGTTGTCTACACTGGCCCTCTTGCGCAAAAGCATTTGTGCAAGAGGGCTTTTGCTCGAACGGGAGCAGCATAGCATTTCCACAAGAACACTGACAATCTTACATGAGATCATCAGTGTTCTTGTGGAAATTCAAGCAGCCAGTGTAGACAGCTGGCAAGTTTTTCCGAAAAAGCAGCTGCTTTTGTGGAAAAACTTGCCTGTCTAGACGCAGCCACAGAGTTTTGTTTCACAGAGTTAGACAGATTTTGAGGGCTGATGATATATAATTGCAGCTAATTTAATCATTAATATTTGTATTGCTGAAGTAAGACACCAACACAATTAAAACATCAAAAATGTTAGCAATCTGAATAACTCTGTAGCCTCATGTTTCTTCTTTCCAAAGATAGGATGAGCAAATATCCTCTTTTTAAAGGGGTAGTCCCATATTTAAGCCCTCCTGCCCGTGTCTGATTTTTTCTTAAAAACAGGTCCATCCCAAGGGCCCAGGAAGGGTAGATCAGGACAGTTGGTCAGGTACCTCCCATGTGAGAGAGGTGTATGGGAGTGTGTGTCACCCCTCCCTGTGTGAAACTCTAAAGTCCTAAGGATAAGAAGGTAAATAAAAAGATTCCAACTATGCAGTATTTCTTTTTAATGGAGTCTCAGTCAACTTGATGTTAATTTGAACTTTTTTACTGCATAGTTCTGATTGGTTGCCATTAAACTCGCCTGAATATGAGTAACGTTACCAGATGTCCTGTATTGAGCTTAGGGAAATATGGGCACCCTATCTAAAGAGGAATTTACTAAGTGATTTCTACCTTCCAACACAGTCTTATTTGTCTTGTACTTAGACAGTAATTCAGCACTTAATATTAGCTGTACAGCTGCTTCCTGTACTCTAAAAAAGAAGCTGCCAGGGGCTGAACAGTAAAAACTGGAACTTGGCAGGAGAATGCTATAATTTAGCCAATTTCTAGCAAAATACTTTTCTTTTGGGTTTTTCACTTTTAAAAAATAAAGATGTGTGGTCAAGTTCCACTTTATCTTGCTGAAGAAACACTTCCTGTAAAAGAGGCAAAGATGCATTCTATTCTTTTCATTTATACTGAATTTCACCCATTGTTTAAATGTGGAAAATTTATGTTTAGTGACTCTCTCAACAAAGGTGAATGAGGAGATCTGAGGAAATATCTTCAAGAGTTAGTAATGCAGCAAACATCACAAAATGCACTTTGCTTCTTTTTGGGTCAAGCATTTAATTGGATCATTGCTAGAAAGGGTTTTTTTTTTCTTACAGGTTATGGTAGGTAAAGGCAGGGGACTGTTAATGTTGTCTGCCAGGGACATTTAAATGTAATGACATGTTAACAGTTTTTATTTGGTCTGGTCTACACTACAGAGATAGGTAGATATAAGCCAGCTTACATCTACCTAACTGCAGAGGTGTATACACTGAGGCTATGTCTACATTGCAAGGTTTTTGCACAAAAACAGTTATTTTTGCACAAAAAAGCGGTGGAGCATCCACACCTCAAGCACATTTTCATGCAAGAAAACTGACAGAACAGAGGGCTTTTGCCGGTAGAGTTATTCCTCTTCCCGTGAGGAATAGCTCCTTTTTGCACTACAGCTCTTGCGCAAATAGGCAGGTGTGGATGCTCTGGAGGGGTTTTTGCGCAAGAAACCCCTATCAGAAAAAACACAGGTGCTCTGATGGCCATTCTGTGAATGGCCATCAGAGCTTTCTTGCACAAGAGTGTCCATGCAGTGTGGACACTCTCTTGCACAAAAGCACATCACTTTTGCGATGTGCTTTGAGGTCTGGACGTGCTTTTGTGCAAGAAGTTTTTGCATAAGAACTCTTCTGCAAAAGGATTCTTGTGCAAAAACCCTGCAGTGTAGACAAAACTTTACATTTTGCTCCTTCCAATTTAACTTCCCCAACTGGTCTACACTACAAAGTTAGCTCTATATATACCTCATGAGCTCCAATTATTAATGTATGTGTCCATGCTGCCAATCCCCTTCTGCCAACCTAAAGGGTTTCTTTAATTGACTCCTGTACTCCACCACAAGAAGCATAGTGCTTGATCAACCCTCTCACATTTAGGGGTAGTGTAAACACAGCACTGGAGGTGCTGCTCTGCTGTGACTGCTCTGGTGAGCATTTTCAGCTGCATTGCACTTCAGCCAGGTGTGCAGGGAAATCCCCGAGAACTCCTGAATTCTCATTTCCTGTTTGATCAGCATGGAGCTCTCACCAGCACAGCTGATCATGGATGCCCAGGGCAACAAACACGCTCCAGCGTGGAGCATACAGGAGACATAGGATCTTATTGCTGTGTGAGGAGAAGAGTCTGTGCAGGCAGAACTCCCAACCAGCAGAATAAATGCTGACATCTATGCCCAAATTGCACAGCGCCTGGGAAAGAGGGGCTACACCACTGACACATCTCAGTACTATGTGAAGATGAAGGAGCTTAGGGTATGTCTACACTACAGCACTAATTTGAACTAAGCTAATTCTAATTAGTGTATCTAGACCTAAAAACTAATTCAAATTAGCGTTTTACTAATTCGAAATAGCATGTCCACATTGAGTGGACCCGAACCGAAGATAAGGCTGGCCGGAACTAGTGCCGGCAGGGCATCAGGGTCGGACTTAGAGCGTGGAGCTGATGTCTCAGGGTATGTCTACACTACCCCCCTAGTTCGAACTAGGGGGTTAATGTATGCATACCGAACTTGCTAATGAAGCCCGGGATTTGAATTTCCCGGGCTTCATTAGCATAAACCCGGCGCCGCCATTTTTAAAAGCCGGCTAGTGCGAACCCCGTGCCGCGCGGCTACACGCGGCACGGACTAGATAGTTCGGATTAGGCTTCCTAATCCGAACTATCTGTACACCTCGTTCCACTAGCCGGCTTTTAAAAATGGCGGCGCCGGCTTTATGCTAATGAAGCCCGGGAAAGTCAAATCCCGGGCTTCATTAGCAAGTTCGGTATGCATACATTACCCCCCTAGTTCGAACTAGGGGGGTAGCGTAGACATACCCTCAGGCTAGCCGAGGGCTGTGCTTAAAGGGACCCGACCCCCACCCCGGACAGCCAGTTCTCAGGGTTCCCCGCTTGCTTGTCTACCTCAATGAGGGACAGCAAAGCAGTCCTGGCTTAGAGTGCCCTGAGTGCCCACACTTGGCACATCACAGCACTCGGCCATCATCCCGGCTGCACTTGCCGCAGGCTGCCATTCGGGGGGGGGGGGTCAATCGGAGGGCTGTCAGGATCCAGAAGGCCCTGCAGGAGAGCTTCCACCCTGAGGAGCCTGCAGAGCCCCCCCCCCCCCCCCAGTCCTCCCCATTGGGGGCCATGCCCCATTCCTCCCTCACCTCCTTCCACTTACCCCTCCCTAGCCCCCCTTCATGATGTAAAAAATAAAGGACACGTGTGTTCAAAAATAGAAACTCTCTTTATTTAACAAAACTGGGGAGGGGGATTAGCCTCTGGGGAGACCAGGAAAAGGAGGTGGGAGAGGGGAAGAGAGAGGGTGGGAGAGGGGAGGGGGAAACCTGGGAGGAGGGAGCTGGAAGGGGGAAGCCAGGGGAAGAAGGAGGAGGGGAAGTATAAAACTAAGGTACGCCATATCTTCAGTACTGTGTACAGATGTGGTCTCCTCACCTCAAAAAAGATATTTTGGCCTTGGAAAGGGTTCAAAAAAGGGCAACTAAAATAATTAGGGGTTTGGAACAGGTCCCATATGAAGAGAGGCTAAAGAGACTGGGACTTTTCAGTTTAGAAAAGAGGAGACTGAGGGGGGATATGACAGAGGTCTATAAAAGCATCAGTGGTGTGGAGAGGGTGAATAAAGAAAAGTTCTTCATTAGTTCCCATAATAGAAGGACTAGAGGACACCAAATGAAATGAATGGACAGCAGGTTTAAAACTAATAAGCAAAAGTTCTTCTTCACACAGCACATAGTCAAGCTGTGGAACTCCTTGCCACAGGAGGCTGTGAAGGCTAGAACTATAACAGAGTTTAAAGAGAAGTTAGATAAATTCATGGAGGTTGGGTCCATGGAGTGCTATTAGCCAGGGGATAGGAATGGTGTCCCTGGACTCTGTTTGTGGGAGGCTGGAGATGGATGGCACGAGACAAATCGCTTGGTCATTGTCTTCGGTCCATCCCCTCCAGGGTACCTGGTGTTGGTCGCTGTCAGCAGACAGGCTACTGGGCTAGATGGACCTTTGGTCTGACCCAGTACGGCCGTTCTTATGTTCTTATGTTCTAAGCTCAGGGCTCAGGGTCGGGGGTCTCACTGGACCAACTTGATTTTCATGCAAACCTGCTCCTGGGTTCGCATGTGGCCTTTGGTGGCCAGGCTGGCAGCTATCCTGCCCTAGACAGCCGCGTTCCTGTGCCTAGTGTGGAGGTCGTGGACATTGGAGGCCTCCCCCCAAACCTCGATGAGGTCCACAATATCCACACTAGAGCAGGTGGGTGCCCGCCTCTTGCGGCCCTGGGCAGGCTCCTGTGAGCCACCAGCCTGGTCCTGGGAAGAAGTGGAGGGCTGGGTGGCAGCAGGTGGCTGGCTCATCCCGTGCTAGGTGCAGGGTCTGCTGGCTGGGTGCTGGCAGGCTTGCAACTGGCACGAGCACTGTAGCCAGACCGTGGCCCTGTAAGGGCTCCGGGGCCGGGAGGGAGGCAGAAGAGTTTCCCTGGTGGTGCCCAGAGTGGCCACCAGGGCCAGCAAGGGTGGGCTAGCCTCCAACTAGTTCAAATTAAGTGGCTACACAGCCCTTAATTCGAACTACTTAATTTGAACTAGGCATTAGTCCTCATCAAATGAGGTTTACCTAGTTCGAATTAAGTTTGAACTAGCGGTTTGCATGTATAGACGCTATGAAAGTTAATTCAAACTAATGGCTGTTAGTTCGAATTAACTTTGTAGTGTAGACATACCCTTAGAGAGTGTACCAGAAGACAAGGGAAGCAAACAGTCACTCAGGTTCTGAGCCATAGACATGCCGGTTTTATGGAGAGCTGCATGCGATTCTAGCAGGTAACCTTTGCAATAGCCAAAAACTCTACGTGGCTACCTCCTAGGAGTCTCGGGCAGCCTCAGGAAACAACAAGAAGGTCATTATTGATGAGGAGAATTGTGGCAGGAAAATGGAAGATCCATTCACCCTGATAGATGGAACCATTTCCTAACTCTGGAGCCACTCCTCTCCCAGGACCTATGTTGTCAGACTTTGATGGTGGGGAAAGCACCTCTGGTGAGTAATCACACAGCAGGGGTCAAACGCTGTTATTTTTATGGTTTAATCTGAGGCCCACAAATGGGATGGCGAGTCCAGCTACAGACAGGTTGTGCCCTAAAAAAAACTATTTATGTGTCTGGAGATGGCCCAGTAATCCTCCATGGAGATCTCTAGGAAGCTGTCATGGAAAACTCTGCAATCCTTTGCAGAAGGCTTCCGGAAAGAGCTGCCTTAGTGCATCCATTGTGGCAGGACCTTTCCCATGCCGCTCCCATATTAAGTGTTTTGGCATCACTGTGGCACACAGCATTACAGCATAAGCACCAAGTCTGCACCCAGATGCTTACAGAATCCACTCCCTTTCCACCTCCATTACCCTCAGAAGAGTCATATTGCATATGGTTACCTAGGTGAAATGTGGGATGTTGCATAAGTGCTGGCCTTCAAGCCAAGCCACAAGCAATTCACTAAATAATCCTGTTTGTTGATCCCCCACCCAAAAAAATTTCCCTGGATGTGCCATATTTGTGCTTGGAAGGGATCACCTGGACCATTGCCAGCATGTTAAGAAAGAGGCGGGAGGATACACTTCCTGTTCCAATCCTACTCCACTACTACCCAACTGGTGCTGCTTCTTTTTCATGAGCAAACTGATTAACAAACCCTCTTTGTGTGGAGCTTGGTGCTGATGCCCGTTCTCCAGCACCATCCTGGTTGCCATGGAAAAGTGGGAGGGACTATTAGTTGAAACCATTAATCCCAGATGTCTGAAAAGCTGCAGCAAAATACCTCCCTCTCCTTCTTTGTGGGCTTAGCATGCCTCTCTGCAAACCAATTGCTGCAACACCCCCCAGTTAAGCACTTCTTTTAAGACAAGATTTAACCTTGCACTCAAGCAATGTATGCATTGAAGTAAAGTGTTTCTTTCAAAACAAGAGTTAACCTTGAACCTACAACAAAGTAAGCACTGTCAGTCTAACCCTTGTGTTTTGTATTCTAGAAGCTGAAATATTTTCTGTGGGTGCATCCTCCACACCAGGACAGAGACTGTCCCAGATCAGAAGGTGGAAAAAAAGACTTGGGAGGACATATTCAGTGAGCTCATGCATTACTCTGACACTGACAAGACTCAGGTCAATGCCTGGAGACTTGCTCTGTTGGAGAGACAAGAAGACAGGAGCTCATGCAGAACATGAACATAACATGCAAGATGAGATGATGCATCTTATGAGTGAGCAAAGAGACATGTTGAGGCATCTCCTTTAGGTTCAGAATAGGTAGCTGGATCTTCAGTCCCACTGCGCCCAATGATGAAGCTTCTGCACTCCTCACCAAGTTCCACATCCTCCTCCCCCAGATGTCATAGGATGCAGGGGAGGGGAGGAAAAGCTCCCGTGTCCCCTATACTCAACTCTATGGAAGGGTACAAGGAGCAGAAGGCTGTCATCCCCACAATTTTGACTATTACCACAGTGCAGCTGTGAGCAACTTGTCCTGGCCTTCTCTCCTCCCCAGCTGTAGTACCAGCTCCTTAGCCCCAGGTTTTCTTTACGCTTCCTTGCTATCTTTCATCAGTGTTTATGAGCACAATAACAATGTATGGAGTGAGGATAAAAGGGTCTTTATTTACTCATCACTCTGTGGTTAGCAGGGGTGTAGTATACAGGGCAGTACATGCAATGAAGGAACAGCTTATTAACAAACAACACACATAAGTGTAACATCACTATGGGTCATTCATGAAACTCATTTTCAAAGCCTTATGGAGACACAATGTGCCTTGATGTGCTTCTCTTACTGCCCTGGCATCTGGCTGCTCAAAATTGGCTGTCAGGTATCTGCCTCAACCCCCTTCCACATCAGAAACTTCCCCCTTGCTTTCACAGATATTATGGCACACACAGTAAGCAGCAAAAACAATGACAATATTGCTTTCACTGAGGTCTAACCTAGTAAGAAAACTGTGGTAGCAGGCTTTAAACATTCAAAGACACATTCTACTACTATTCTGCACTTGCACATGTGAGGGTTGAACTGCTCCTTGCTGTAGTCTGAGCTGCCTGTAGAGGGCTTTGTGAGCCCTGGGAGAAAGGGGTAAACTTTATCTCCAAGGGTAACTATTGGCATTTCAACATCACCAATGGTAATTTTCTGCTCTGGAAAGAAAGTTCCTTCTTGCAGATTTCTGAACAGACCAGAATTCCTAAGGAAGCATGTGTCATGCACCTTTATCAACCACAACACCTTGATATCCACCAGCACTTACAACACCAATGAGAAGACCTTGTGGTTTAGGTACTGTTTGGCAAAGAGGTCTCATGATCAGATAGGGATATGTGTTCCATCTATCACTCAATCACGGTTAGGAAGCCCTATCACAGACCCAGCCATTATGTCCTGTACATTTCCCAGAGTCGTTATCCTTCCTAGCAGAATGGTATTGATTGCTCTGGCTAATTGGATCACAACAGCCCGCACAGTATACTTACCCACTACAAACTGATTCCCAATTAACCATTGAACAGTTCCATGAAAGTAGCCTTATGTATGCAAAAGTTCTGCAGCTACTGCTCTTCATCCCATATCTGCATAACTCTGCAGTTCCACCAGCCAGTGTTTGTTTCTCAGGCGTAGAAGTGGCATTCCACTGTGTCAACATGTGTAATTGTCACCAGCATCTGTGAATTGCTCCAGTCCATGGCTTCCAGCACACCTGTTTGTGTGGCATCACATTGTTTCGCGTGGAGGCTCCTGCTTAGGCTTTGCAAATACCAGAGAATAATGGGAAAGGTGTTTGCAATGCTCACAAAAACACTGTATAATTGAATGAAATCCATGCTTGGTGTGCTATAGCATCTGCACAGGTAACATAGGCTTAGGAAATAAGGCACAAAAAAGACTGTTTGCTACTGAAGAAGAGAGAGGCAAATGCACCATGAGAGGCTGATAATATGCACCCATAACCACTCACAAAAATGCATTTGTCCCATGAGACATTGGGAGCCTAGCCCAGTATTCCAGTCAGTCCTGGAATTGTGGGATAGCTGCCCACAGTGTATTGCTCTGTCAGTCAATGCAAGGTTAGTTAGTGAGGATGCACTCTGGCAACCAAAAGCACATAGTGGAGACATGCAGAATTCAGTTAAATTGGAGGCTCCCTGTCAACTTAAATAAAATAAATCTAATTCTGTAACGTAGAACTTCATTTTCTCATCCTTATCCCCCATCTTCAGCTCTGAACACAGACTAGTTCTTGCTTTCATTACTTCCATGTTTATGCATGTCTCTTCCCCACCACCCAGAAATCCAGCTTTCTTGGTGGTAAGTCCCTCTGTGTTGCTTATTTTCTAGGTACTGCTTTATTTGCATGATAACCACATTCTCTTTTTTGCTGTGGGTTTTGCTAGACTGACTGCTGCAAACTTGTTTCATATACCATGTGCTGGGTAATAACATGAGCGAACTACATCTTTCTAAAATTAAGCTGCAATGTTCCCTCTCATCTTTTCCATCCTTGTGCAGAACACCACTAAACTGGCTCTTTGTTAAGAGAGTTCTCTGCACAGAGATTACAACTGCAGCTAGTATTCCAGTCCTATGCACATAGACCAACCTTGCTGGTGCCAAGTTCCAGGAACCCTGCTACACCTAGGGTTAATCTATACTGCAAACTGGGGGTGTGATTCCTAGCTCAAGGACATACAGCCACACAAGCTCTATTCTAAAAACAGAATGTGGCTGTGGCAGCACATATGGTGGGATGGGCTAGCTGCACCTGCACGGACCTGTCCCATCCAAAACCCTAACCTAAGGCTATGTCTATACTGCACCCGTTTGGACAAGAAATATGCAAAAGAGGCTAAGCGTAGAATATCACCGAGCCTCATTTGCATAATTAGTGAGTACCTGCATTTTGCACAAGAGGCTTTTGTGCAAGAGCCATTCTTCTGCATTTTTTCCAGAAGAACAGCTCTTGCTCAATAGGGGAGTTTTGTGCAAAAAGGAGCCATGTAGACAGCTCCTTTTTGTGCAAAAGCCTCTTGCGCAAAAAGCAGGCACTCATTAATTATGCAAATGAGGCTTGGTGATACGCCACGCTTAGCCTCATTTGCATATAGGGTTGCCAGGTGTCCCGTATTGAACTGGACAGTCTGGTATTTTTGGCTCCTGTCTGGTAAAAATATTCAGAAAATACCGGACACCTAAAATGTCCGGTATTTTCTGTTTTTTTTTCTCTGCCAGGAGGCAAAAATACAGGACTGTCCAGACACCTGGCCACCCTACGACCCAGCCCCTGGCCCCTGGACCCCTGCTTACCTGGTTCCACAGGGAAAAAGCCTAAAGACCATGCTCTGAAAGGGACATGCTGTTTTAATGCTGGGTTTTTTTTTATTATTTTGCTCAACAACTTTGGTCTCTCCCTCCCCCCCCCCCCCAATAGAATTTTTCCCCAGTGTTTTTTTTTGGGGGGGGGGAGTGTTCAGTATTTTTTGTTAAACCATCTGGCAACCCTATTTGCATATTTCTTGTGCAAAACGGGTGCAGTATAGGCATAGCCTAAGTTTGTATTTAGAGCAGTTTACAGAGCAGAAAACCTCCTCCATAGCCACACAAAAAAAGTGACCTCACCACTTTTTAAAGCCCAGAAGAGCAGATGCAGGAAGTAAATTGTTTTACAGCAGTTTAGAAGAGAAAGAACCCTTTTACTCAGCAGAAAAATTAAGGTATCTGTGATCCCCACCACTGAGTTACCTAGATGTTAAAACAAAAATTTGTTTGTAATCAAAGCATTTATATTTACATAAAGAAGGGCTTTTAATCCTCTTCTATTTGACACTGTCCTCTTTACAGAAACTTCCCTTCTCCATTACAGCTTATCTGCATTTGATGGGGAGTACTCATCATTATACAAAACAGTTAGCTATCATAGTTCTGGTTGCTACAGTTACTGAAATAGTTGCTACAGAAGTTTGACACAATTAGATATTTTTACAGTTTCCTGCTTCTACACATTTTTTTCCCTGACAGTGGTGCACTTTAATGAATCCCCAAATTCTGCTATTAGACACCTGTTGTGCTAGAGAAGCTATTGATTTCAGAAAACAATGAATCCAGCAAGCCCAGAGTTCATGTGCCCTTTTAACAAAGAGAACCATTTTTATTTTCCATTTCCAAGTACTGAACCCATCTATTATTAATAATGTTCTCTATTACCTCACCACAACAATAAATTAATGCAACCAATAGTTAACGGAAACTCAAGACAGGTCTTACCCAGACATACTCAATAGAATAATAACTTGCAGGCTTTTGGTGAAAGGCCTTTGTTTCAAATATATTTATAAAAAGTTACTGATTTGGGTCTGGACAATTTTTGGACATAATGTTTTAAATCGAGACTTTTCCTTTTCCTGTGAGCTGAATTCCTTTTGGAAGCATCAAACCTATAATTTAATAAAATTTCTTTCTTTATAAAAGACTCTTCATTGTCAGAGTAATTAGATATAGTCATCTCTGTAGTAATGAAACATTAAGAATACACATTAAAACTGAGCCTCATCCCCTTCCATAGAAAAACTCAATAAAGGGAGGGAGAATTGATATAACTCTTCTCTGGCATTGAAACCATGGAACGTTAATTTCTTGGGGTAAGGAGTTAGCCATCACATGCGGTGGCATAAACATGGCTTTCTTAGCCATGTATAGGATGCGTCTACACAGTAGGGCTTAACTCAAAATAAGCTACATAAATTGAGCTACTGTACATCAATAACTGTTAAAACACAGATTAGAGACACAAGGCGGATGAGATAATTTCTTATACTGAACTAACTTCTGTAGTGTGAGAGATTCAACTTTTGAGCATATATGGGGACCAAAGTTTGTCTCCCTCACCACAGAAATGTGTCCAATAAATGACATTACCTCACCCACCTTGTCTCTCTAATATCCTGAAACCTACATGACAACAATAACACAATATAATTTTTGGCTTCAGTGGCTGCAGCCCAGGTCTCCTTGCAAGGGGGAGCCCGCAAAAAGATCTGGACTTTTGTTGGCCCAAAGATTTTTTTTTTTTTTTTTTTTTTTTTTTTTTTTTTTTGCTGGGCTCACTTTTTCCATATATTTACAGTCCCCTCTGTAGCCCAGCTCAAGAAAAGGCAGAAATTAGAATTTCTGGGCATCCAAAGGACCTTTCTAAGTAAGTACCTTGTGGTGATGGGCTGAGATCACCTTGTGATACATATGTTTGGGGTTCCCCTCCAAAAAGGGGAATGTTTAAAGCTGGGGGATGGAGTTGCAAATGGCTGTGTGAACATGTATTTCCATTAAAACCAGGCTTAACTTCACTTTAACTTAAGACTGTTAGAAATCCAATTGATTTAAAAATTAAATGTATAGCCTTGCTTATCTAGACAAGTTTTTATGCAAATGTGTTGATTTCTCCCTTATAGCCCTTATCTCGGGCTGATCCCCTGAGAGTCATAGGGATGAGAACCCTGTTTTCTATAAGTGGGCAGTCCATAGAAAACTCCACAAGGACAGCCTCCTATAATTCCTTATCTCCTACATAGACTGTTCCACTGTAGGCAATTTGGGGCTATACAGAATAGCTGTCTCTCTTATCACCTCTCTAAAAGTTTGCTAGTGTGTGATACATGACACACAGGTTATTTCCAAAGCATCTGCACTTCCCTGCATTGCAAACAAATTGTGGTTTTAAAAAAATAGATGGACATTACAAGAATGGTAGCATCACTTACTAACCATCAGCAAGAATTAAAAGATAATAAAATCCCTGACTATGTTTTGGTTGTTTTACCACACACACATACACCCTCTTAGGGACCACTGACCCATCTTTGTAATTTGTTTTTATTGTCAATGATATTCTTGTAATCACCAGGGCTTAGCAAATTTATATTCTGCATGCCTTAGCTGCTGTTGTTCCACTTCTCTGCTTATACACAATAATGTGAATTCAGATTCTAAGTATGTTTTCATGCTTCTAAATACAATGCTCACTCTTCATCTTTTTGAAGGCTTTGAAAAGACCTCATTAGCCTGCCCCTAATTTAGGAATAGCAAGAATCAGGTTCTCTCATTAATGCACATTGCTTTGGGAAGCACTTAACTGCACATATACTGTCTCAGCTCCTGATCACGTGATACTAAAGTTCTGGTTGACACCGCATGCTCATTTGCAGTCATATTTAACTTTTACATGGAAGGAACCATTGGGCTGAAACTGCTCCTGTGTGCTCTCAGCTCAGAAACAAATATGTCTGGAATGTTTGAATGCAGTATTGCTGTAGACATGTCAGTCTTAGGATATTAGAGAGACCAGATATGTGAGG
Organism: Pelodiscus sinensis; assembly: GCF_049634645.1. NCBI lineage: Eukaryota > Metazoa > Chordata > Testudines > Trionychidae > Pelodiscus > Pelodiscus sinensis. The sequence continues at coordinate 83,195,579 of NC_134711.1, forward strand.
CTATATCTCTGATTGGACCAATTTCTGTTGGTGTGAGAGAAACCTTCAGCTCTTCTTCAGGTCTGGGAAATGCACTCAAGTGTCACAGCTAAATACAAGGGTAGCATACATAGTTAATACTAGGTACCATTCAAAGTGATTTGGAAGGGGTAACCCAAATACCCTGAAAGAACCTGCCTCAACACAAAAATAACCTCCCCTTCATTCTCATGCCCCTCATTGTCATCTACCACCCCACACTGTAACCCCTGCAGGGTATCACCAACTTACTACACTCCTATCAATAGAGACCCATCCAACCTGAAAGAAATCTTTCCTGAACCCCCACTTCTGGCCTTTCAGCAACCACCCAACCTCTCCAACCTAATCATCAGAAGCAAACTCCCCGCAGACCAGGACCTAGCAACTCAAAGCAGTACCAGATCCCGCCAGAACAACAGATGCAAAATTTGCAGACATATCTCCACTGGTACAATGATCGATATCTGCCCTCCACAACACTCCTTTCAAGATTCATGGGCCCCACATATGCCTATTACAACATGTGAAGGGCTTCATCTAGTCCTCTAAACAGCCCAATAACCAGTGGCAGATTAGCCCTTGAGCCAACAGGGCCCAGTCACAAGGGCCCCAGCCAACTGGAAGGCCCCCCAAAAAATCCACCACTGGGTGGTGAAAGCCAAGACCCCTGGCCACAAAGAGCTGTGGGATGGGGGAAGCCCTCAGTGTCCTCCCCCCATTCCTGGCAGAAGGCTCAGGGCAGCAGAGGAAGCCCTGTGCCCAGCTCCACACACTGGCAGAAGTTCTGGGAAGATGGGGCAGAAGCCCCCACATCCTCAACACTGGTCTCCCACAGAAGTACAGGGATGGAGAGGGAAACCCTTCCCTCGGAGCCTGCTGTGGTGCTGGGACTAGAGGAGCTGTCACTCTATGCTGGGGCCCTGATGGGGACAGAGCTTCTTTGGTCTTTGGGAGGGGCAGAAAGGAGCAAATGGATTCTGGGGACCACAGTGGAGAGGAAGGTATGAGGGGATCCTGTGGGAAACAGTCGTGGCCACAGAGAAAAGGCAGAAAAATGTGGAGCCATAGTCAGGACTGCAGGCAGAAGGCTGGTAGGGCCCATTACTTCTAATAACAGGCGTGGATGCTTTGCTTATAAATTTGACTGGGGGGGGTGTTATTTCAAAATAAAATTCTAGTGTATACCAGGGCTATCAGATCTATCAGTCCTCACCCTCAGAGGACACCTTCACAACACTTTCAAAAGACAAGCCTGGGAGATAAAGGCATAACTTTGCTGGACATTAAAAAAATCATTGGCTGCCTAAAAACACTGGATTTATGACTTCATACATCAATGTGTAATCTATCTACCACACCCCAAACCCTCCCTTCAAATTTGGACTGCTGATCTGCTCTAGTTCTATGCCTTGTCAAGTGGAATATCAGTCCAAAGAAAGTTGACCCAGTTAAATTGATCAGAGTAGGAGCCTAAAGTTGACCTCCCTGCTTCCTGCCTGCCAGTTCCTCTCTCTCGGCTCCAGAAGGAGAGGGCTCAGGTTTCATTTCCTTATGGGGCATATACAGTGTACAGCCATGATGGCTTCGCTGTGCACTCTATGGCGCTGATAACGTGCAGCCAATAGCTGTGTTATTCTTCGGCAAGTGCTTTTGCTGGGTTCAAAGCGGATGGCAGGATAGGCAAGGCAGCCTAAAACTGGTCCTTCCTGTGCTTACAAATTTCTCATTAATTGCACGTGGAAAAAAGATCAGGCATGTAATGTGCTTCTGTTTTAGCGCTGGTACTAACCAGCCTCTGTCAAATGCAAATGACAAAGACTTAATTTTCGAAAGGTTATTTTTCACAATCATGCATCTCGAAAAGAAAAGAACCCGCTTCATGCTCTATAGATCTATGTTGCAGAGTGAAACTGCAAAATCCTTTGTAAAGGAAGGTTTTTTTGTAAGTATTTCCCCCGCTGATTTCCAGATGCAAAGCGTTAACAAAATGTTTGCTGTGCGTGGGTTGATTAAGCGCACAGAATGTGAGTGTGGAAGTTAGTGATGGTTCAGCTATTTTCTTCGCCAGAATTGAACAAAGCACCAGGCTTTGGGGAGGAGGAGGATTAATTTGCTCTAATCTCAATATACATTTGAGTCTAAGATTTTCCCCTCTTTTCTTTTTCACAATAAAATAAACCAATAGCCTTTTTGTCTGAATTTCAGATCGTTTTGAATTCTTAAGTTCACTAACTACGAAGGGGAGCAGATCTGAGCACCACTAGAGGGAGCAAATACTGCTGAGAACTTGAAACGCCAGCTTCTGTTCCCTCGAGATCGGGGGAACGATACAAAACAGCAGAAATAAAGCATTATTTATTATTTAACACAGTACCTGTTATCTTCCAAGTAAAATCCTAACCTTCTTCCCACCAACAAATAGCACCTGTCAATACACACTATGGTAAATAAAAAGAAAATGTACTTACTTTGCTAAAACCCAAATAATACATGCGTTTTATAAATGCATTGCGGTTTTCAATGTATTTGAACTATTTGCTTGCAAAGAGGCACACACCCACCCACACCTTTTGGTGTTGCACAGTGCATCAGCATCTTTCTTAAATAACTTAACAACCATTTGCAATTACTTCTAAAACTTTTACTTTGCAGTGTGATCCAAGTTTAGCAATACTGAAACATTGCTATTAGGTGAATTGTTTAGCACTACGGGTGTACATTGCACTGGATAGCAATCACTCAAGGCTAAAAGTTTTGCAGACAGTGCTGAAAATTTACATGGCATTGTATAAGTAGAAAGACCAAGGATAAATTTAAAAACAAGGAATAGTCTAGCAGCACCCTAAAGATTAAAAAACATGTAGATGGTATCATGAGCTTTCGTGGGCGCAACTCACGCCTTTCATCAAGTTACAGACTAACTTGGCTACCTCTTTGAAACTACAAGGATTAAAGGCTTAAATTAGTGGTCTGGTTTTCAGGGGTGTTTCAATGGGAGCTTCAAGTCACTTTATTTTATTTAGGTGCCTAAATATGAATTGACCCATCCTTTAGCCACCCATGTTTAGAAAACTGGCTTGGGCTCCCTTTATCCAAACAGATCTTTGTCTTCATTATCGCAATCAGGCAGAGCCTTTCCTTATATCTATTAAAACAATTTACATGTGATGTTTGCTGTACATCTGACTGGACACAAATTGGTAAGTTAAATATAGTTCCTGATTTAATGTCACTGTGATGGAGACTGCCACACGTATATTATAACTACTCTACTGCTGACTGAGTATCCTGAGTAACAAGTGTCCTTCAACTTTACACTCACAGCTCCCGAAGTAATTGGTCTCCATTTCTCTGTCCCTTTTTTAGAAAGTCAGGCAGCAGGTGTTTGTGACCTGACTGCTGACTCAAGCTGCTTCTCAAATTCTCATTTAAAAAACCCTCTTCCACGCTTCCCAGAGCACATGCTTAGTTCCAAAGGCAAAGTCACTTGAACTGCTTCTTGTCGCTCTCTTGAGTTGGGTCCCCATTATCCCCTCCCACGCCGACGCCTGCGGGAGAAAATCCCCATGGATCCCCTCAAAAGACTCCCTCCCTCCCCAACTATGCAATTGAGGAATGGGAAAAAGATGAAGACAAATAAGATCGCGAGCAAACCCTGGCACCCCAAAACCCAGACTCCAAGAAAGTTAGGACCAAGGCGAGGTCTTAGCCTGAGGCGCCCCTCTTGCCACAAAGGGCTCCGTACACACAGCCCCTATGCGTGCGGGCCGTGACTGCACCCAGCCGCCCCTGCCAACCTGGCTGAGGTTTAACGGGCCGTCAGGCCACAGGGGCAGCAGCAGCAGCAGCAGCTGTGCCAGTGTCAGGATAGTGTCCCGAGGGAGTCAAGGTGCTCGCCCGTGGCTGGAGACTCATCCAGGGCCTCCCGCGCCCTGGCTGGCGAAACAGCGCAGCCAAGCAGCCAAGGGCGCTGCGGGGCCCGGGCCTAGAAGAGACGCGCCGGGCAGCGTGGAGAGGGGCAGAAGCCCCGGAGAGAGTGTGAGGCTGGGGTTGGGGCAGGGCGCCTGGCGCCTGGAAAAGCCATTTGCCCTTGTGGTTGCGATCTAAGGCGGCTGGCCGGGGAGAGGCAATGAGACCCGCATGTGCTTCCAAGTGGTGGGTGCAGGAGGCTCGCTGTGGTCTAAAGACCTGAACTTAATTCTAGTCCAGTAATAGAAATGTAGCCGTGTTAGTCTGGTGTAGCTGAAGCAAAATACAGGACTATGTAGCACTTTAAAGACTAACAAGATGGTTTATTAGGTGATGAGCTTTCGTGGGCTAGACCCACTTCCTCAGATCAAATAGTGGAAGAAAATAGTCACAACCATATATACCAAAGGATATAATTTAAAAAATGAACACATATGAAAAGGACAAATCGCATTTCAGAACAGGAGGGAGATGCAGGGGGGGAAGGAAGGAAGGTAAGTGTCTGTGAATTAATTATATTAGAGGTGGGGAGAGTTAGATGTCTGTGAGCTAATGGTATTAGAGGTGATAATTGGGGAAGCTATCTTGGTAATGAGTAAGATAGTTAGAGTCTTTGTTCATTCCTTCTTGGAGAGTGTCAAATTTTATTTTGTGGTGACCTTGAGGCTTTTTTTCGCCGCCTCCGCCTCCGAGAATATTTCCAAACCACCAATGAACATCAATCTGACCTACCAGTTCCCCCCTATCAACACCAAAGGAAAAATAATTCTATATTGACTCCCCCTGATGGTCGGAATTACAATTTGGATTTCTATATACAAAGCTTCCGCAACAACGCACAGACTGACATTATTCGCAAACGACAACAAGCGACTCACAATCTTAGCCGCGCTGAACACCATGCCATCCAGAGTCTCAAAAACAACCTGGACATTATAATCAAACCAGCTGACAAAGGGGGTGCTGTGGTCATTGTGAATAAGGCCGACTATAACCAGGAGGCAACCAGACAACTCTCGAATACCACATTTTACAAACTTCTCCCTTCTGATCCCACCTTGGAATACCAAAAGAAACTACACTGTCTCCTTAAAAGCCTCCCCACAGTTACTCGGGAACAAATCCACACAGAAACACCTTCTGACCCCCGACCAGGATTGTTCTATCTGCTTCCCAAGATCCATAAACCTGGGCACCCTGGACGTCCCATCATCTCTGGTATTGGCACGCTCACTACTGGTCTATCCGGCTATGTAGACACTCTTCTCAAACCCTTCGCAACCAACACCCCCAGCTATCTCCGAGACACTACTGACTTCCTAAGGAAACTACAAAACATCGATAACCTCCCCAACAACACCATCCTTGCCACCATGGATGTAGAAGCTCTATATACCAACATCCCACATGAAGACGGATTACAAGCAATTAGAAACACTATCCCAGAGGACAACACTGCCAACCTGATAGCAGACCTATGTAACTTTGTCTCACCCACAATTATTTCCAGTTTGAGAACAACTTATACCTCCAGATCAGCGGCACAGCCATGGGTACATGCATGGCCCCACAGTATGCTAACATCTTTATGGCTGACCTAGAACAACATTTCCTCAACTCCCGTCCACTTTCACCCCTTCTCTACCTACGGTACATCGATGACATCTTTATGATCTGGACGCATGGCCAAGAAACACTGGAGATATTCCACAGAGATTTCAACAACCTATACCCCACCATCAACCTCGGCCTGGACCATTCTACACGAGAGATCCACTGCCTGGACACCACAGTACAAATCAACAATGGAAAATTAGACACCACTCTCTACAGAAAACCCACCGACTCATACAGTTACCTACATGTTTCCAGCTCCCATCCAGAACACACCATACGATCCATCGTCTATAGCCAAGCCCCTCGATACAACCGCATCTGCTCTAATCCCACTGACAGAGACCAGAAGCTTCAGGATCTCTACCAAGCATTTATAAATCTCAACTACCCACCCGGAGAAATAAAAAAGCAAATTGAAAGAGCCAGACGAATACCTAGAAACCATCTACTTCAAGACAGACCCAAGAAAACCAACAATAGAACACCACTTGTCATCACCTACAACCCCCAACTTAAACCTGTCCAACACATTATCAACAAACTACAGCCTATACTGGAACAGGATACAAAACTCCAAGAGGCTCTGGGAGACAGACCCATAGTCTCCTATAGACAACCGCCTAACCTCAAGATTATTCTTACCAACAACCACAGGACATACCACACTAATACCAACCCTGGTACCTTCCCTTGCAACAAACCCCGTTGCCAGCTTTGTCCACATATTCATTCTGCTGATACCATTATTGGACCTAACCAAGTGAGTTATAAGATCAAGAACACATATTCCTGCGCATCCAGAAATATAATTTATGCTATCATGTGCCGAAAGTGTCCGTCTGCTATGTACATTGGACAAACATCTCAGACACTTCGCCAAAGGATTAATGCCCACAAAACAGATATCAGACAAGATCACAAAGAAAAAACAGTTTCTTACCATTTCAACCAGAAAGGACACTCTCTCAATGACTTAACCACCTGCATTCTGCTACAAAGACCTTTTACATCTGCACTTGAAAGGGAATCCTCTGAACTGTCATTCATGTTAAAATTCGACACTCTCCGAGAAGGAATGAACAAAGACTCTAACTATCTTACCCATTACCAAGATAGCTTCCCCAATTATCACCTCTAATACCATTAGCTCACAGACATCTAACTCTCCCCACCTCTAATATAATTAATTCACAGACACTTACCTTCCTTCCTTCCCCCCCCTATCTCCCTCCTGTTCTGAAATGTGATTTGTCCTTTTCATATGTGTTCATTTTTTTAATTGTATCCTTTGGTATATATGGTTGTGACAATTTTCTTCCACTATTTGATCTGAGGAAATGGGTCTGGCCCAGGAAAGCTCATCATCTAATAAACCATCTTGTTAGTCTTTAAAGGGCTACATAGTCCTGCATTTTAATTCTAGTCTGTCTCTCAGCTGAGGACTGTTAAATAGCCATGCTGGGAAACTGCTCAACAGGCAATTCCTCGTTAGTATAGTGGTTAGTATCCCCGCCTGTCACGCGGGAGACCGGGGTTCAATTCCCCGACGGGGAGGCAGCTGAATTTTTTTTTTTAAATTTCTAGTACTGAAGTGTTGATTTGTATAGCTCATCATAAAACCGAAAACCACAATAGCATTATAAACCAATCACGTTCATTTTTTCAACATATTCCAATTCGTTTTCAGTTTTGTTTTAAACAATGTTTTAAAAAGTGAGGGTTTCAAAAAGTTATGCGCCTCCCCGTCGGGGAATCGAACCCCGGTCTCCCGCGTGACAGGCGGGGATACTTACCACTATACTAACGAGGAGCTGCGTAGCACAGGGCTGCGCAGCGCTGCCCTTATGTCTCCAGTACCAGGGGTGAATGTGGCCAGGTAACTAGGAGCGATCACGGCGCCCGCTACCAGCTGGGCGGCGGGGGCTGCGGGACACAAGCGCGTAAGTTGGGGGAGGGGTGTAGGGCACCCTGGAGTCCTGCTGCGGTTCAGAGCCTGCGGGGAGCGGGGCGAGAGAGGAGCTGCTGGGAGCAGTAGGGCGGGTGCTGGAGGGGGAGGTGCGGTGAGTTGTGGGGCAGCGGCTGCGGGGGGAGGGGAGGCGGAGGTGCTGTTCTGGGGAGCGGGGCGGGGTCTGCTGCCGGGCTCCTCGTAGGGGCCGTTAGGCGCCCTGGCCACGTGGCTCCGCGTGAGGCGAACGGGCTGTTCCCCGCCTCGAGCTCCCGGGGACGCTCAGTGCTGGGGGGCGGGAAGCGAGGGAGGCGCGCGGCAAGGTGGGATGAGGCGAGCGCGCGGAGTTGCGGTCCGGGTGCGGCGGTTAGTGAGTTCTAACGTGATGCGCAGCAAAGCTCAGCAGGACCTCGTGGCGCAACGGTAGCGCGTCTGACTCCAGATCAGAAGGCTGCGTGTTCGAATCACGTCGGGGTCAATAAAATCATTTTTGGCTTTTCTTCCTCCTTCATATCTGGCTCATTGTTTAACCGTCCGCCCTGCACAAGCCTTGCTGCTAGTCCCAGCCCCATGTCCTGAGCCTGCCATTGCTCCTGCTAGGGGCCGAGACCCAGCTACAAAAGGGAGAGCGGCCCAGAGCACGTGGCCTCCAGTAGCCCCAGACAGCTGGGCTGCACCAGGAGACCCGGCTCTCAGCCGTTTTGTGGCAAGAAATGGCCCGGGGGGAAGGACGTTATTTGTTTTCAGTCCTGCAACCTGAAAACCCCTATTTCCTTTCCCAAGTGTGGCCTCCCTCAGTTTATGGCAGCATAGCTCACACTGACCCAGCCCCCCCCATGGGGGCTGAGTGATCCATTCTAGGTGTCTTTGCATAGTGACTTCACTTAGGGACTTGGCTACACCTACCCTGGAGTACCCATAGGGACACGACTCAAAGAAGAAGATAGCAATAAGGATGGGGTTTGGAGATGTGTCCCCCTATGGATGCGCCTCTAGGTGTAGCCACATTCCCCACCCCACAGATTGGGGACACAAAGAAACCTAAAGCGGGGCACCCATAGGGACAATAGCTGTAGAAAAATCGATATTTCCCGGAAAAGCTATATTTTCAGGTGAAGGGATGTTTTGGCAAGTAGAGCCATACAGGTCCCATACTTTGGGAGACCCTGTAGCAGCTACTTCAGCCACCCTACAGACAAGACTGGCCTGGTCCGGGATGGCCTGAAGAATTATCTGGGGGTCTGGTACTGGGCAGCAGCAGGGATCAGGCCCCCCATTGCATTCACTGGGAGCCAGAGCAACCCAGCAGTCTGCTCTGCCGCACCCCCATCTCTCAGCCCACTGTGCTCCTCTTCACTATGCCCATGGTAAATAGTGCAACTTGGCCCTAGCCTCACCACTTTCCACCACCACAGTGAAGAGGAGTACAAGTGATTGGGAGATGGGCAGCATGGTGAGTGCAGGGGGTAGGGGACCCCTACTGCTCTCCCACACCACGTCCTCCCCTCCCCCCCCAGTAATCCCCTGACACGTGTAAATCATAGAAGGGGTGTAGTAGGGGCAGCAGGAGGTGGAGCAGGTGCAGGAAGGAGTGGAACAGGGGCAGAGCTTGGGGGAAGGGGTGTAGTAGGGACAGGGCCTGAAGCAGAGAGGGGTTGCCCCAGATCCCACAGCCCTCTAGGGACAGCCGTGTTGGCAAGCAGGTCTCAGCCACCTAGCCGGCTTTGTGTGTTAACATTATGAGTGGTATCTAAATACTGCTAACTGCAATACTAGCTTGGAAGCATTGATCTTTTAAACATAGAGCAAAGACATATTTGTTGGGCATCCACGTCTGGAGATATTAGCCACCCCAGTATCTTAACGATTTTTCCTGGCAATAAATACAAATGATTCCAACCAAATTGCAATGCAGTGCAGTGATTATACTACAGAATATACTCTCATACATGAGCCCCAAAATAAATTGTCTTCTGTATAGATTTCACATTTTTGTATAGTTCTTATTTTTTATCCTGAAGGATTGATTAGTATGTGAAAAGAAAACGAAATGTGCATATATATTTAAGTCATTTAAATTACTGGATTAAAAAGTGTATGAAAATAGAATCGTACAGCCATTGCAAATTGACTGACCACTTTTCACTTATCAATATTTTCAAACATATCTATCATCAGGAAACCTGATATTAATTAATTAATAACTGTACAAGTCTTTCAGGACTAAGTCAATGAAAATAGAAGAGACATAGATCCTGATTTAGCAAACCATTTCAGTGCATAGTTATTTAAGCACTTAGTCACATGCTTACCCAAGCACATAAGTTCATCACTATATAGCTTCAATGGAACTACTGATCACTCACAGCCATTGTGAATTATTATTGCTGTACTAACATATTAGTAAAAAGCCCATCAGTTAAAATTGTTATTCTATCTGTATTTATGGAGCTACAACTTGCAAATGTATAAGAATAGATTTTTATAACGCATTTAAAAAGACGTGGTCCTTATGCCAAAGATCTTACAATTTAAATGAGAGAAATATTATATAAAGATGCTAGTACATATATATGAAAGTGAAGAAATAGTCTCAAGAAAGAGCTATTAGGGTAGGTAAAAAGAGTTATTTTCTTATTTAATTTGTAAAGGGATTTGCAGGAAGAGAGGCAGGGAGCTTGGCACACAGGAAGCAGGAACTGTTTTAAATACAGAAAGTGGCACAAAAGAAGAAGTAACCAAGAGAAAGGGAGTTTTAAAGTCTGGTTTAGGATAAAATGAGAGCAAATATGCAGGAAAGGGTATGTCTACACTACAGAGGGTTTTTTCGGAAAAATGGCCATTTTTCCAAAAAAACTTCACTTACATCCACACTGCAATCACATTCTTTTGAAAGAAAATCGAAAGAACAGAGGGGATTTTCCAACTCTGGTAAACCTCTTTCTACGAGGAAGAAGTCTTTTTCCGAAAAAGAGAGTTCTTTCCAAAAAAGAGGAAAGAGGGAAAAGCACAAGTGCCCTGGTGGCCACTCCGTCCATAGTAATCCCAGCTTAAATATAAGATAGCACCCATCTAGTGTGGACACTATCTTTTGAAAAAATAGATCACTTTTTCGATGCGCTTTGGCATGTGGACGCTCTCTTTCTGAAGAAGTTTTTTCAGAAGATCTCTTCTGGAAAAGCTTCTTCCAAAAGAAGCCTGCAGTCTAGATGTAGCCAAAGAAACTGTATTGTAAAGAGCCTTGAAGATGAACCCTCCATACCACCTGAAAAAAAACATTGAATTTGGAGTGAAAGGAGAAACTCAGGGTGTGTCTAGACTACCTAGTTTTGTCGACAAAAGTGGACTTTTGTTGACAAAACTATACCAGCGTCTACACTACCGCTGAGTTCTGTCGACATAACGTCGACAGAACTCAGCAGTTTTGTCGACGCTGGTATACCTCATTTTACGAGGCATAACACCTTCTGTCGACAGAATTCTGTCGACAGAAGGGGTACGTCTAGACTACAGGCTTCCGTCGACAGAAGTTTTGTCGACAGATACTGTCGACAAAACTTCTGTCGACAAAGAGCGTCTAGACTACATTGAGTTCTGTTGACAAAGCAAGCTGCTTTGTCGACATGGTAGTGTAGACGCAAAGGACAGTTTACATGCAATAACACCTTCTGTCGACAGAAACTCTGTCGACAGAAGGCGTTATGCCTCGTAAAATGAGGTTTACCAGCGTCGACAAAACTGCTGAGTTCTGACGACGTTATGTCGACAGAACTCAGTGGTAGTGTGGACGCAGGAATAGTTTTGTCAACAAAAGTCCACTTTTGTCGACAAAACCCTGTAGTCTAGACACGCCCAAGGTGTTATTGCCTGTAACATTGCGTCCAGACTACGGAGTTCTGTCGACAAAGCAGCTTGCTTTGTCGACAGAACTCAATGTGTCTGGACGCTCTTTGTCGACGGAAGTTTTGTCGACAGTTTCTGTCGACAAAACTTCCGTCGACAAAACGCGGTAGTCTAGACGTACCCTCAACAAAGGTATCTGAGGCACTGATAACATTAGAGGGGTATGACAGGCAGATGATTTCAGCAGCCTTTGGACAGATTGGAGTGGGAGATACCAAAGGCAGGAAATCCAAAGAGGAATAAGTTACAGTAGCCAACCAAGACATGAGATGATCAAGACAAGAACTAAGATTTTAGCAACTGGGATAGAAAGTGTAACATTTAATGAAGTTATAAAAGAAGAAATTACAGGGTTTGGTGACAGCCTGAATGTTGGGACAGGAGGAACAGGAGCCAAGTTTAAGAATAAGGTTTTAGGCTTAGGTACAGAAAAAAATTGTTTGATATCATTTAAACAATGACACAAAAGAAGGAAATAAGAGATTTTTGTAAGTTTTAGATCTACATCAGTCAGATGGTATCATAGAAATGAAGTTACTGAAATTAACAATGTTCTGTGTGTCATTTTTTGAAAATAATTGTCTCTTCTTTCCCTAAACATTGAAGAACAGGATTCTATGCCAGAAACACGAGAGAAAACCAAATTAGTTGCATATTCTGCTGGAAGCTTTTAATCAACTCTAGTCCTGAGAAAGTCCTCCTGTCTCATCTTCCAAGAATGTTGGCTCTGTCTGTCAAAAGGAAATGAATATAGAGAGCAGCCATATCTTCATGCATTCCTCTAACATCCTCCTGAAAGCTTAGTGTAAGTGCTGTTCAAACATTATAACCATTGCTGCTGAAAGCATTATTATTTGGAATGAAAGAAGAAAATGAACAAAGGCATTGGAGGCATTGATAATGTTTGAGGATTATGACAGGCAGGTGATTTCAAAGCAGCCTTTGGACAGATTGGAGTGGGAGATACCAAAGACAGGAAGTCCATAGAGGAGAAAGTTACAGTAGCCAACCCAAACATGAGATGATTAAGACAAGAACCAAAATTTTAGCAACTAGATAGAAAGGAGAAAGAGGTGTAAACTCTAAGGCTATATCTACATTGGCAAGATTTTGCGCAAATACTTTTAACGCAACAGTTTTTGCATTAAAGTATTTGCACAAGAGAGCGTCTACACTGGCATGTGCTTTTGCGCAAAAGCATCCATGCCAGTGTAGATGCTGTCTTGCGCAAGAAAGCTCCGATGGCCATTTTAGCCATCGGGCTTTCTTGCGCAAGAAATTCATGTTGCCTGTCTACACTGGCCTCTTGCGCAAGAACAGTTTCACAAGAGGGCTTCTTCCTGAGCGGGAGCATCATACTTCTTGTGCAAGAAGCACTGATTTCACACATTAGAACGTCAGTGTTCTTGCGCAAGAACTCCCCACCAGTGTATACAGGCAGCATGTTTTTGCACAAAAGTAGCAGCTTTTGTGCAAAATCATGCCAATGTAGACACAGCCCCTGAATAAGATTTTAGGCTTAGGAAAAATAACATAATTAGGTACTGTCAGGGCTGATCCCCTCTCTGGCACTCCAAGTTTCAGCACTGTATCTCCATTGGTTCTTCTGGCCCCCTGCCAACACCCTTGCTAGCTACCTGAGTTTAACCCGTTAGTCACCAGGTGCTGGCCATAATTCTTCCTATCCATAACAGGTACATTATTACCTCCTGCTGTGTGTCCTCCATAACAGGTACTGGGGAGTCATTCACTGATAAAATGAGTGGGCTGTTACAAAGGTGACAATTTCAGGGGTGTCAGGGCTGTTCCCCACACTAGTACTCCGAGTGCAGAAGATGGGGCCCTGCAAGAGACCTTAAATACCTTCCCTCTATAGGCTCTGCTTACAAAAACATCCTAGAGTCACAGAATCACCGACTTTTAGAGATAGCTGCTACCATCAAGTGGGAAAAAAAGAAAACCCCTTTCTTTTTAAACCTACGAAGAAAGCACTTAGACTTCCTTTCCCAGGGGTACCCCAAGCTCCTCTGAAGAAAGAAAGAAAGAAAGAAAGAAAGAAAGAAAGAAAGAAAGAAAGAAAGAAAGAAAGAAAGAAAGAAAGAAAGAAAGAAAGAAAGAAAGAAAGAAAGAAAGAAACTGTATCTCTCTCAGTATAGGCAGACACACACACAAACCTCCTGTTTCTTTCCAGAACACAAGAATCAAATCATTGCCTTAAAAAAGGTGATTTTATTAACAAAACAAAAAGATATATTTGCTAAAAACATACTTGGTTGGTAGGTGTTACAGAGCACCTGAGTAAAACAAATTAAAACACAGAGAACATCTTTGGATACGCTGTTAGATAGTAAATGGGGGAGGGAAGACATAGATTGACACAGAGAAGTTTAACCAAACAACCAAAACAAAGAAAAATGCCCTTATTGTGACTAAATACACATTTTCCCTTTATTTACTCATGCTCTCTTCCTGGTTCAGTCCACTTCCATGCCTAATATTCCTTGCAGGCATGGTAATTCTGATTACTGCATGTCTCCCTCCAGCCCTTAACTTCGAAGTCACACAAGAAAGAGCAGGCAAGTTATCTATATTCAATTCACATTTCAGCACTATATCCCATTGGTTCTTCTGGCCCTCAGCCAATGCCTACCTGACTTTAAGCCTTTAGTCACCTGGTGCTGGCCAGTACTTCTCCTATCCATCACAAGGGAGTTGCAAGTTTTTCAAAAGAGAGTGATGTTTTAATAACACAGCTTTATATTATGTTATTGGTTTTGTTCCAAATGAGTTTATACTTCTCATTGTGGTACAAGGAAATGTGAAGAGTGGCCTTTTTACAGTTGATTGTTGCCAAAGGCAGTATACTTTTAAACGTGTGATTGTATTTTTAATAATTGTAAGTACACCTACCTGAAGGCAAAGGCAATTGGCACACTTCTTAAATAAAAAAAACTAAATATATTTAAATCTGTCAACTGATTTGCCTACCTTCTTTGTGCCAGTGAGGCCCTTCTTTACAAATTCAGCCTTCTGGCTGTCCCTAGGCATCTAGATTATTATCTGGATTAGACTAATAGTCATGGAAACTCTATCTAGCTTTGTGTTCCCTTTAACAATACAATAGTTCTGTCCCCAGAAGAACCATGTCTTAAAAGCTGTCTATCTCTCATTGCTGCACTTTGACAGGCCTCCAACTTCATGGCCAAGGGTGATGCTTACCAGCTTTGATTAACGGGGTGGCGGCTGGAAGGGCTTCCCACCAGCCATGGGCAGGAGACTGGTCCAGCCCTGCAAGGCCGACTATGGACATGTGTTGCTCCAGGTGTTCAGAACAGCCACGGTCTGTGGCAGCCCGGCACATGGCAAGCAAGGACTGTCCTAGGTGGGCTGGTTAACCCATTTTACATCCCCAGTCAATGCATATTCAGTCCAAGGGTTATGTACTTCTGCAGCTAACATGCAGTCAGTTGCCATCCGGAGGGCATACTCTCCCTCAAAAGGCTATGACAAACTCATACTGACATGGAAGAATGAGGTACCAGGAGATTTATACGGTGGCTACACAGAGCTCTTTTGAACACATTTACAAAGGATTATTGCTTTATACTCAGCCCCATGGCAAAAATCAAAGTTGGCTTATTGGCATTAGCTTTAGACTCTCCAAGAATGGAGATACTACACAGAATACACTGTATCTTTGAAGAAGTTCCTGTAATTGTTGTTCTCTGAAGGTATACTGCCATTTAGAACAGAGCCTTTATACGCACCATCTCTGAAATTAGGGGTCTGTAACTCTGATACTTTTCCCCAAATTTACATTTAAATAACATTAAAACTCTTGCTTATATAGGTTGAACCTCTCTAAACCAGGACTCTGGTCTGGCAACATCCATGGTCCAGTAGGACTACTGGACCATGGATGTTTCTGGACCAGAGTGCCTTGGTGGCTGGGAGTCTGGTGGCTGGGAGCCCTACCAAGCCAACAGCAGTGGGGCTGGCAGCCCTGCCGGGACTGGTGACAGTAAGGCTGGTAGCCCAGCAGGGCCCAGGAACCCTGCTGGGTCAGTGGCAGCAGGACTGGCAGCCCCTTCCAGGGCCAGGAGCCCAGCCAGGCCAGCAGCAGGGGGGCTAGTGTCCAGGAGGGGAGCTGTGGAGCAAGGACCAGCAGTTAGCAGGGGAGAGCTCAGAGGCCAAGGGAGAGCTCAGAGGCTGGCAGCAGAGGGGCAAGCACTGGCCTCTCCCAATTCATCAAACTCCCTGCTTTGGACTAGTCAGGTCCTGTGGATGCCAGATCAGGGAGATCCAATCAGTATAGGAATTGTTATGGTAGGAACACTTAGGGTACGTCTAAACTACATGGCTCTGTCGACGGAGCCATGTAGATTTGATTTTTTGGCAAAGGCAAATGAAGCCGCAATTTAAATGATCGCGGCTTCATTTAAATTTACATGGCTGCCGCGCTGAGCGGACAAACAGCTGATCAGCTGTTTGTCGGCTCAGCGTGCTAGTCTGGACGCTCCCCTGCCGACATCAAAGCCCTTTGTCGGCAGCCCCGGTAAACCTCATCCCACGAGGAATAACGGGGCTGCCGACAAAGGGCTTTGATGTCAGCGTGGGAGCGTCCAGACTAGCGCGCTGAGCCGGCAAACAGCTGATCAGCTGTTTGTCGGCTCAGCGCGGCAGCCATGTAAATTTAAATGAAGCCGCGATCATTTAAATCGTGGCTTCATTTGCCTTTGCCTATCTGTCTAATCTACATGGCTCCATCGATGGAGCCATGTAGTCTAGACACAGCCTTAAGGTAGCTATCTCCCTGTTGTAGCTAACAACTTTGGAATACAGTATTAGACTATGGATGTTTCTGTCCACTCTTCTGCTGGGAATGCCTATGTCATAGGTTCCCAGACTGGGGGGGGCGTGCCTCTTTGGGGGGGCATGAAGAAATTCCAGGGGGGGCACGAGGCTACCCAGCTACACACACACCCCATCAATCCCACCCCAAGTTTTGCTGCTATTTTGGGGAGGGGGTGATGCCGAAAAGTTTGGGAACCACTGCCCCGTGAATGGTGATTGAGTACAGTGCTTCTCAACCCTTTTTGATGTCGGGGACCAGTTTGATGCTTTTTTAAATTGTGCCAAGGAGATCTCAGGAATTGGCAGTAGCTCAGAGACCACTTGTTGAGAAATACTGAAATTCTAGTATAAATGTATATCTTCAAAAAACAAAAATTATAATCTTTTCATAAAATGGTATATTGGATGAATTTGCAAACATTTAAAAAGTGAGGGATGATTAGCACTCATTGGAGGTTGGCATAGTGTGACCAAGTCCTCTGAACTAACTGATACTAGTCCTAGCTTCTCTGGAATGGAGACTGTGTATTGTGACAGACTACAAAGCAGTTGTGATGTATTCAAACATTCCCCAGGAACTAAGGTGAAATCACAAAGCACATGTCACTTGTGACCAAATCTAAACTTGTGCCCTAAGAATGAAGGGATTAGCATATTGTAGATATCCACCTGAAAAGTTTATTGTATACATTTTTGTTTTTACATAAATATGGAGAAAAATATTTCTCTAAAATGGAAAATAATCTAACAACTGACCTCTTAAGATTACAACTGTAGTTTTATAGGTCGTGACTAGAATTTCTGAATTATTGTTTCTATATTATGAAATTTAAAACTTGCATCTGGAAATGATTCAGCATGGAAAACTATAAAGTCATCATTTTTACATAATTTGTAACTGTCATGTCACTCAAAGTAGGAACTGATACTTCTGTTTTCAGTCCTTTTTCACTTAGGTCTGTGTCTTTCAGAATGCCAGTTACAAAAAGATTAAAAATATTAATACACTTAAGTTGTGTCATTTTTTTCCCATATGAGTAAATGATCACTTGGGAACTTCTGTGCTTGAGAAAAACAGATTAGGCTAATTTAGCCATGGAGTAACTCTATTTTAATTAATAGAGTTACACCAGAGATGAATTTGGCCACTTACAATGACATGTTTCTTCCATATGACCTGGTACGCTCCATTTCAAGTGTATTCAAAATGAACCTCTGAGAAAACTAGAATTACGTATAACCATTTTATTTCTTTTTCCACTATCTCTTTCATTCACTCAAGAACATGGAAAAGCAACCTAATTTAAATAAGTATAATAATAGTGTACAGTTATGATTAAGCACCCGTTTCTCTTATTTATAATAATTTCCATCGTCTGTTGCATACTTGGTAAACACCTGTTTTCTTTGCTAAAATATGTCATGCACTTGGACTAAATTAATATTATAATTATGTTTTTTAAAGTTGTGTATTAGATAAAGGGATTTCTATATTAATGTCCACATTTTATAAGTCAAGGTGTGTGTTTTTGTCACATCCTTAATGTTTAAATTTGAAGATCCTTTTTAAATACCGTGGATGAGGTAATATATATTATTGGATGACCTACTATTGGTGAAATAGACAAACTTTCTAGTTAACACAGAGCTCTTCTGCATTTATTGTAATCTTTACTTGGTACTCAGATATAAATATGAAAAAATACCTTTAAAATTTGTATTTCTAACATTAAATCAGTGTCCAAAAATCTCCATTGGAAACTGTAGTAAAATGAAGGCCTAAAACATAAGCCCATGTAGCACAGGCCTGTTCTGAAGCCTAGCTAATGGACAAAACATGGCTATCATAAAGCAAAGCTAAGCTGTCAGCAAGAGGCAGTTCCTTGCTCACAGAATTGGGAACAAACAGGGATGAGAGTGTAAAACACTAATTGGTAATACAGGTGTAGAACAGTAATTGGTACTAGGTACCAACCATAAAACAGTAATTGGTACTGATCATAACATGAAAGCACATGGCAAAACCAACTCATTAAAAAACACCTTGGTACCCAAACTTCCCACAGATACAGACTCAGGTTCAGGAAAGGGTCTAAAATGACAGCATGCTGGATAGAGATGATCTAATCAAACTTCAAGATACAGGGTGATGGGTTAGGGTTGTTAAATATCGACTAATAGACTAATTGAATAGTCAATGCATTTTGCATCGACTATTTGATTAGTCGATAGGGCGGCTTGCCTTTGAAGTGTAGAAACAGCCCTACGGCTGTTACTATGCTTGAAAGGTGAAAGCGCTGTGTGGAGCCCAGGACAGCTGGGGATTCCCCAGCTGATCCCAGGTTCCACGCGGCACTGCCATTTTGAAATGCCGTGAGGACCCTGACACTGGGATCCCCGCATGTTTCAAAGCAGCTAGACTGCATGGAGCCCGGGGTCAGCAGGGGAGTCCCCAGCTCATCCCGGGCTCCTTGCGACACTGCCATTTAGAAATGCCACAATGTACTTGATGCCAAGCTGCCCACAGCGTTTGAAAGTGGCAGCACTGTGTGGAACCTGGGATCAGCTGGGGAGATCCCAGCTGACCCAGGCTCCATGAAGGGGTCTGGCCCCAGGCTCCAAGCGGCACTGCCACTTTGAAGTACCCCCTCCTATCTCTGCCCCTTGCTGTCTCTTTCTAATAGAAACAGCAAGGGAGAGAGTAGGAAAAGACTAGTTGACTAGCATTTACTTATCAGATAGTTGACTAGTCCTTCACATCCCTATGATGGGCAGTAACCTGACAACATCAGAGGGTGGCAACCTGACACATCTGAAGTGATCTGTAACTTGTTTGTATCTGTATATAAAGTGATGTCTTGGGGGGGCAGTCTTTGTCTGATGGGGGCTGGGGAACAGTAGGGGTTTCCCACGGACTGAGTCGGTCCATTGTTACAAGTACATTTGTGAAGTGGATCGGTAGAGCCTACTGACACCTATTACTGTACTTCGCTTAACAATAAACCTGGCTGGCACCTTTAATCCTTATCTGATTTGTGGTCCTTGGGAGCTCTTTCGGGGTCTGCTGTGGTGACTAAGTGTGTAAGTCAACATACATCATTGAGCACACTTACAAGCAGCCTTCTGGTTATCATCATTGATGGAGCAGGAGCCCATCAGGACAACCCCGCCTAACTGGCAACAGAAACACATTCTGAATCATCTTTCAATACACACATTTAAAAAGTAAAATTCTTACATTACAATCAATGTTCCCTTTAAGTTTTCCCATACACGTGTGGAATGAATGTTATGTACACCACTATGGAGGCGATGCATCGCACATTACCTCCATAGTGGTGCACATTAACAAAATTCATCTAGCAGGGGTGAGACCAAGGGGTTTGGAGTGTGGGAGGAGACTCCAGGCTGGGGTAGAAGGTTGGAGTATGGGGAGTGAGGGCTCAAGGGTGGGGCTGGGGATGAGTGGTTTGGATTGCAGATTGCCCTGGGGCAGCAGTAGGAAGATAAGACTCTCTTCTAGCTCTCTTTTCCTGGAGGACCTGTGAAAGAGATGCCTCTCCTTTCTACACCAGCTATGGGACTGGAGCTTGGGAAGAGGTGCTTCCTCCAAACATGGCAGCTCTGGGGCTTGGGCCAGAAGCATCTCTCCCCACCACAGCAGCTCTGGGATTCGGACCAAGGGAGAGATGTCTCTCCCCACAGCAGCCCTGAGTGCTTGTGTGGCCTTTGATAGGCTGCTGAGCAGCTGCATGCTCATACAGAGCTTAAAGAGAATTTAGATTACAATGCAACATGAAAAGTACTTTTTGTTTTTATTCACAATAGTAAGAACAATGGTCATAAATAAGCTGAGAAAGCTCCCACTAAACTCAAAATTTGAGATGATTTAAAAGCTAGGCACCCCCTATGCACCAAAGACAATTCTTTGACTGAAAATCTCTTCTTACATTCTGAAACGCTGAGGAATTCCAGTAATTTGGAAGAGTCCTATGAGAAAGTATATTTGGCTTCTTCTTTCAACATAGTTCACATTCTTAGGCAGGCTTACAGTACATTTTCAGCAATTGAAAATGAATACAATCTCAATCTCACTCTTCTGTCTTCCTCTTCTTACTAATATATGCATTGACAATAGGTAAAATACAACTATTGTCTCTCAGGTAGGGACAGTGGAGAGTGATTATTACTGAGTCAGCTCTTGAAAAGCAGACCTCACTCATAGATGCCAATTTAGCCTGAATTTCAAATGACATAATGCTTCACAAAAGGTGTCACCAGACAATAGATTTGCCTTCAGTATTCTAGGATATGAGTTTGCTAATAAACAGTACTGGCAGTTTTTTCCTGAAAATGCATGGCAAGCAGGGGGCCATTTCGATTGGCTTATAGTGACTTGATTTTTTTTTCTGGCTACCATCTGTTATTTGCAAATCTAAGCTCTGATTTAAAAAGATAGGGTATGTCCACACTACAAAGTTAATTCGAACTAACAGCCATTAGTTCGAATTAACTTTCATAGGCGCTACACATACAAACCGCTAGTTCGAACTTAATTCAAACCAGCGGAGCGCTTAATTCGAACTAGGTAAGCTTCATTCGATGAGGACTAATGCCTAGTTAGAATTAAGTAGTTCGAATTAAGGGCTGTGTAGCCACAGTTGAAGTCTAGCCCTTCCCAGCTTGCCCTGCTGGCCACTTGGGACCAAACCAGGGAAACTTTTCTGCCCCCCTCCCAGCCCCGGAGCCCTTAAAGGACCACGGTCTGGCTTCGCTGCTTGTGCCAGGTGCAAGCCTGCCAGCACCTAGCCAGCAGACCCTGCACCTGGCATAGCATAAGCCAGCCACCCGCTGCCACCCAGCCTTCTGCCTCTTCCCGGGACCAGGCTGGTGGCTCCCAGGAGCCTGCCCGGGGCCGCAAGAGGCAGGAGCCCGCCTGGTCTAGTGCGGAGATCGTGGACCTCATCCAGGTTTGGGGGATGGCCTCCAACATCCACAACCTTCACACTAGGCTTTGTGAAGAAGAACTTTCTTTTATTAGTCTGAAGCCTGCTACCCATTCATTTCATTTGGTGTCCTCTAGTCCTTCTATTATGGGAGCTAATGAAGTACTTTTCTTTATGCAACCTCTCCACATCACTCATGATTTTATAGACCTCTGTCATATCCCCCCTCAGTCTCCTCTTTTCTAAACTGAAAAGTCCCAGTCTTTTTAGCCTCTCTCCATATGGGATCTGTTCCAAACCCCTAATCATTTTAGTTGCCCTTTTCTGAACCTTTTTCCAAGGCCAAAATATCTCTTTTGAGGTGAGGACACCACATCTGAACACAGTACTGAAGATATGGCGTACCATAGTTTTATACTTCTCCTCCTTCTTCCTCTGCCTTCCCCCTTCCAGCTCCCTCCTCCCAGGTTTCCCCCTCCCCCTCTCTTCCCCTCTCCCACCTCCTTTTCCCAGTCTCCCCAGAGGTCAATCCCCCCCCCCCCCCAGTTTTATTAAATAAAGAGAGTTTCTATTTTTGAACACACGTGTCCTTTATTTTTTACATCAGGAAGGGGGGCTAGGGAGGGGTAAGTGGAAGGAGGTGAAGGAGGAATGGGGTATGAGCCCCCGAAGGGGAGGACTGGGGGGGCTCTGTGGGCTCCTCAGGGTGGAAGCTCTCCTCTCCTCTTCTGGATCCTGACAGCTCCCCAATTGACCCCCCTGGATGGCAGCCTGCGGCAAGTGCAGCCGGGCTGATGGCCGAGTGCTGTGATGTGCCAAGTGTGGGCACTCAGGGCACTCCAAGTCAGGACTGCTTTGCTGTCCCTCATCGAGGTAGACAAGCAAGCGGGAACCCTGAGAACTGTCTGTCTGGGGTGGGGGTCGGGTCCCTTTAAGCACAGCCCTCGGCTAGTCTGAGGCAGCAGCTCCACGCTCTAAGTCCTAACCTGATGCCCTGCCAGCACCTGTTCTGGCCACCCTTAACTTCGGTTCAGGGTCCACTCAATGTGGACATGCTAGTTTGAATTAGCAAAACGCTAATTCGAATTAGTTTTTAGGTCTAGATGCACTAGTTCGAATTAGCTTAGTTCGAATTAACTAATTCGAATTAAGTTAGTTCAAATTAGTGCTGTAGTGTTGACATTCCCATAAGGACCAGATCCTCATGAAGACCTGATCTCTAATCCCAGAAGTAGCTAAAAGGCTTCATGGCTTCTAGTATAAATTATAACAGAGGCAGGAGATTCTAGATCTATCATCTATTACTTTTTCCCTATCCCTGACATGTCTCTAAATACCCATTATTCCAAAGAAGTGCAGAGTTGGCTATGTCATCTTAATGTCATCCAGAAATTCCCCTGTACAAAGTTCACCTGAGGCAGGATTGGGCAAAAGGGCCTCCGCAGGCCAGATCCGGCTCACCATTGGTTTGATCCTGCCCATGGAGGTCCTGGCACCATGCGCCAGAGGGCAGGGAACGAGAGACTTTGTGCTTTGTGCTTCCTCTCACCCGCAGGCCAATCAGGGCCTGGGGGTAGCGGGAAAAGCACCACATGCTGCTTACAGGACAGGGGCAGGGCAGGAGGAGACTTTCCATAGTCCCTTCACCCCCCAGTCCTGACTGGCCTGGGGGCAGAGGGAGTGTGTGAAGTCTCCTTCTGCCCTGCCAAGGACTTGACACTTAAGTCAACCGTCAGCTGCTCCCTTGCAGTGCGGGGGAAGACTTTGCATGCTCCCTCTGGCCCCTGGTCCTGATTGACCTGGGGGTAGGGGAGGAGCACATGAAGTCTCCTCCCACCACCAGGAGTGCAGGCACCACATGGGAAATGCCACCTATTCAGAACAGTTGGAAGTTCTCTCTGGAGGGAGGGCAAAGAGTTCACATGCTCCCCCACCACCAGAATAATCAGGGACTGTAGGCAGGGAAGCACAGAAGTGTCCTAGCATCGTCCCTTCTGCCTGAGGCACCGCCCCTTCCAGGATAGCCTGGGGCCCCTTCAAAAATTTCTGAAATGGCCCTAAGTCAAAAATTATTGCCCACCCCTGACCTAAGGGGACGTGGATTTGCCCTAAAGACTTCTTTATATGAGGAAGTTTTACAGGCATGCATTAGAATGTGATTTAAAGTTCTATAGTTACTTGTATAATTCCCCATGTGAACATTCTTACTGTGGTAGATGAGTGCTTTTTTCTAGCTTAGCCTATATTGCCTTGGAAGCAGTTTAAGCTAACCAAAAAAGCCACTCATCCCAGAATAAAGGGCACCACAACAGCCTATAAGTTTTTCCTTTGAGACAGGTATTCCATCTCTCCAATTGACAATACCTATGTCAAGAAAGGGATTTTTCTATTAGTCTTGATGTGTCTACATGGGAGACTAAGTTGACTGAATGATGTATAAAGGCCAATCTAAATGTTAAGTGTAAACCAGAGATGACTCCCCAGTATAACTACAGTGGTTTAACCATACAGTCTACACTAAAAAAGCTGATAAAAATAACAAGATTACTCAGGGGTGTAAAAAGTCTGTGTTTTTGTTGACATAGGTACCCTCACTGGGTGTTTCTGTACATATGGGGGAGGGAATTCTTTTGGTGTAGGCTGCATCTATGCTGCAGGTAATGCCAATGTAGCTACATTAATATAGCTATGCTGGTATAACTTAGCCTCGAGAGCCTATGGTTGGGGTAATCTTTAAATTGTAAACTGAGTGTAAACCAATGCTATGATGTCTATGCCTACACTAAACCTGCAGCTGACTATAGAGATATGAACATCAATGCACATCAAAGTGTTGCACTGTAACTCCCCGTGTGAAAGCCAGTGGGCAATAATGTAGTTATGCTCATCCTCATGGAGTAGATACAGTGTAGCACTTCGGTGCTCACTGCTGTCTACAGCCCTGAGGCCACTTTCCCCTGGCCCCAGCCCTGGAGCCCCTGATACTGTGGCTGATATGATTAGGTGAAGCAAAATGCAGGACAATGTAGCACTTTAAAGACTAACAAAATGGTTTATTAGATGATGAGCTTTCGTGGGCCGGACCCACTTCCTCAGATCAAATAGTGGAAGAAAATAGTCACAACCATATATACCAAAGGATACAATTAAAAAATGAACACATATGAAAAGGACAAATCACATTTCAGAACAGGAGGGGGATACAGGGGGGGAAGGAAGGTAAGTGTCTGTGAATTGATGATATTAGAGGTGGGGAGAGTGGGATGTCTGTGAACTAATGGTATTAGAGGTGATAATTGGGGAAGCTATCTTGGTAATGGGTAAGATAGTTTGAGCATTTGTTCATTTCTTCCCGGAGAGTGTTGAATTTTAACATGAATGACAGTTCAGAGGATTCCCTTTCAAGTGCAGATGTAAAAGGTCTTTGTAGCAGAATGCAGGTGGTTAAGTCATTGAGAGAGTGTCCTTTCTGGTTGAAATGGCAAGAAACTGTTATTTCTTTGTGATCTTGTCTGATATCTGTTTTGTGGGCATTAATCCTTTGGCGAAGTGTCTGAGATGTTTGTCCAATGTACATAGCAGACTGACACTTTCGGCACATGATAGCATAAATTATATTTCTGGATGCGCAGGAATATGTGTTCTTGATTCTTGGTAAGAATCATCTTGAGGTTAGGTGGTTGTCTATAGGAGACTATGGGTCTGTCTCCCAGAGCCTCTTG
Organism: Pelodiscus sinensis; assembly: GCF_049634645.1. Taxonomy (NCBI): domain Eukaryota; kingdom Metazoa; phylum Chordata; order Testudines; family Trionychidae; genus Pelodiscus; species Pelodiscus sinensis. Next base: position 83,220,556 of record NC_134711.1, read on the forward strand.
GAGTATGGTATCCTGTTCCAGTATAGGCTGTAGTTTATTGATAATGTGTTGGACAGGTTTAAGTTGGGGGTTGTAGATGATGACAAGATTAATCTGATATGATTAGGGTCTGTCATGGTGTCACTTGAGTAGATATGCAGACAGAGCTGGCAACAGGGTTTGTTGCAGAGTTTGGTTCCGGATTCATTTCTAAATATATAGTAAAATATCTGTACCGTAAAAAAGATAAAAGAAAGAACATTTTTCAATTCACTTTATAAAGTACTGTAGTCCAATCTCTTTATCGTGAAAGTGCAATTTATAACTGTAATTTTTTAAACTGCGCTCAAAAATAAAACAACATAAAACTTGAGAGCATTTAAATGAGAAGCATTAGCATTATCTCCTCTAAACTTAAACAGATGTTTGACTTAGCAATTGGCTGAACAAGAAGTAGAACTGAAGGGACTTGTAAGCTCTAAGTTTTACATTGTTTTGGTTTTGATTGAAACCAATTATTTTAAAAGTAAAAATTCTACCTTTATAGGTGTACTTTGATGACGAAAAGATTGCACTACAGTACTTAGAGGAAAATTGAAAGGTATTATTTATCTTTTTAACGTGCAAAAATTTGCAATAAAAATAATATAAAGTGAACAATGTACACTCTGTATTTTGTGTTGTTAATGAAATCAAAATATTAGAAAATGTAGAAAAGCATCCAAATATTTATAATAAATTTAAACTGGTATTCCATTAATGTTTAACAGTATGATTAAAACTGTGATTAATCACAACTGTTTAATATCTTGCTATGGTGATTTTAAATCCTTTGATAGCCCTAATATTTAGATTCAAATAAAAATAGTTGTCTTTGTTTTTTTAAGAAATGCATAAAATATTCTATTAATACAAATTGGTTATTTATTTCCAGGCTATTTGACTTCATTATTAGTGCCAGAGCCATATATAGGACCTTTTACAAATGTGAGAAAGCAAGTTCATTGCCCCAAGGACCTTGCACAATCAATGGTTTCAGTCATAAGAACATAAGAATGACTATACTGGGTCAGACCAAAGGTCCACATATCCCAGAATCCTGTCTTCCAACAGTGACCAATGCCAGATACCCCAGGAGTGAACAGAACAGGGAATCATCAAATGACCCCTCCACTTGACATCCATTTCCAGCCTCTGACAAACACCATTTCTACCCATCTAGGCTAATAGCCACTGATGGACCTAACTTCCACGAATTTATCAGTTCTTTTTTGAACCCTTCTATCGTCCTGGTCTTCACAATATCCTCTGGCAAGGAGTTCCACAGGTTGTCAGTGTGTTGCATGAAGAAAAACTTCCTTTTGTTTGTTTTAAACCTGCTACTGATTAATCTCATTTGGTGACCCCTAGTTCCTGTTTTGGGAAGAAGTAAATAATGTTTCCTTATTCACTTCTTCCATATCATTTATATTATAGACCTCTATCATATCCCCCCTTTAATCTCCTCTTTTCTAAAATGAAAAGCCCCAGTCTTTTAAATCTTTCTTCATATGGGACTCATTCCAAACCATTTCTGAACCTTTTCCACTATCAATTTTTTTTTAAATGAGGCGACCGCTTCTGTACACAGTATTCAAGATATGGGCTTGCCATAGTTTTATACAGAGGCAATAAGCTATTCTGTTTTATTCTCTATCACTTTTTATTGATTCCTAAGATTTTGTTTGCTTTTTTGACTGCTTCTGCACATTGAGTGGATATGTTCAGAGAACTAGCCACAATGACTCCAAGGTCTCCCTCTGGAGTAGTTATAACTAAATTAGTCCCCATCATTTTGTATGTATAGCTCGGACTATTTTTCTAATGCACATTATTTTACATTTATCAACATTAAATTTCGTTTGCCACTGTGTTGCCCAAACACTTAGTTTAGTTCTGCAATCTGTTCCTCATAGGCACGTTCCTTCACTCCTGAAGAAGCTGTGGCATCGGCACTCAAGGGCAATGCAACGTCCCTTTAAAAACTGCAATACAGTAAAGCGATTTATTTCATTTTTATGTAGCACTCGCAGCTTTTAATAGCAAAAGCAACTTCTTGGCTGGAGTCCATTTCCTCCGCCCGGTCAGTGCCCAGGTCAAGGCTGGGGAAGGCCAGGTCCGCGTGCGAGGAGGAGGCACATCCCCAAGCCTCCCACTGAACGTGCCTGTTGTGACAACCATGGGACACGCGGTGCTCCGATCACGCCTCTGGGGCTGGCCGCCGCTGGAACCGTCCCCACGCCACCAATGGAGCCTTCGCGCCGGGCTCCAGGAAGCTCTGACACGTCTCCCTGAAACAGCGGGCAGCAAACCCCGCGGTGCCCCTGCCAGAGCGCGGCTGGAGGGGAGTCGGGCACTTCCTCCCCAGGCAGCGGTGTCGCCCCGGCCCTTCTCCAGCAGCAAAGGCCTCGACCTCCTCTGGGCGGGGAGGGCTCATGTGGCGCCAATGAGGAGACGTCAGAGGCGGGAGGGGGAGCTTGTGCCGTGCTCGCCGGCGGGGGGCGGGAGGCAGCAGCACGCCAGCCCCTCTCCCGCCTGAGCTGAATTTAAACTGCGTTACTACTCCTCGCGCAAAGCACTAATGTTGGTGAAACCCTCGCGCCGCTCCCCCACTCGCCCCCGCAGCCAATAGCAGCACCACTTCGTGAGTCGCCCGGCCAATCCGGACGCGCTTTACTGGAGGTCGGGCGAAGCCCTCGCCGAGCGCGCCGCGAGTGGGGTTCATCGCGCTGGGCAGGGGAGGCGATTTCCCATCCCCTCCCCCCTTTGTTGGTGTCTGTCCCGGGAGAGCGGCAGAGGCCGGCGATGCCCGAGTTCCTGGCGGACCCGTCGGTGCTGACCAAGGAGAAGCTGAAGAGCGAGCTGATCGCCAACAATGTGAGCCTGCCGGGCGGCGAGCAGCGCAAGGACGTGTACGTGCAGCTCTACCTGCAGCACCTCACCGCCCGCAACGCGCCCGCCGCGCCCGACTTCTCCAGCGACGAGGAGAGGGAGCCCACCCCGCTCGGTCCCAGGGGCAGAGGAGGAGGCGGCACCCCCGGCCGGGTAAGAGTCCGCCCCCCCCTGCCGCTCGGAGAGCTTAGCGCTGCCACACAAAGGGCTCTGGCGGCCCCTGCCTGCCGCCCGCGCTCCCGCCCCTTTACCCTTCCCGCGCATGTAGACCCGCCCCTGGGGAGCGGGCTGCTGGCGGCGTGCGCCGCTTCCCGCTCTCCGAGGTGCGGGGCGCGCCCTGGCGGCCGCGGCCTGTCTGCGGAGCTTGAACTAGGGTTAGGGGAGAGCGCGGTGCCTTCCTCGCAGCCCAGAGTTTTCGGCGCCTGCGGCCCCCGCGAGCCAAGAGCGGCTCTCAGTGGCCGGTATGAGCTTCTCGGTACAGACCTCTTCCCCGAGGGTCTCCAGCGTGCGGGGTGCGCTGCGGCGGCAGCCGGGGCTGTTCCCTGCCTGTGCTCAAGGAGAGGGGCAGTTTGCCGGAGGGATTTCCTTTCTTTACTTCAAGCTAGGGCGTACTTTGTCGTGTGAGGCTCAGGAGCTCGCTGAATGCCGACCGCTAGCGCTAGGATATCTGCGGGTGTAATGTTCGGCTTTGCTGGAAGACAGGTCTTGTTCCTGCTTCTGTACACTTTAGTAATGAAGTTGCTGGGCGGGAAGTTCTTTAGTGGATGCTTATTTATAGTATGCAAAATAAAATAATATGGTAACTGCAACGATTGTGTTTGTAGCATGTTAGGTTCTTACGTTGTAACTCGGATTGGAGAGAGGTGTTGCTGTTTGTGTGTAAAATATTTTATAAAGAAAGACCAAGTTTTAGACCAGCTTTCCCATGTCTGAAAGTCCAGAAACTTAAACTTCATTAAAGGAAGAGATCCCAGGCTTCTATCCACAGGATTGTCTTTGTGATCTAAACTTACTTACTCTCCCCTATAGAGTTGCCCACTTGCCTACAGTTACATGTGTTCCTGCTTCCAAGAAGCATAAATGCAGTATCTGACATGATTTAATGTGAGTTAACAAATAATCAGACAGTTGGCAGAAGACAAGGGAAATATCAAGAAGATAATTAAGCTCCAGTGTATGCCATCACTAAGGTTATGGTTTTTTCAGTAAGCTAGATGTGAAACTATTCTACTTGTTCAAGTTAGCCCCAAACAAGGTTTGTTTAGTCCAGTGAGCATCCATGTGTCTCTCTTGAGACTGGATAAGTCTATTGTATGTTTTAGAACAGTGATACTAGCACTTGCATATTTTATATAAAGTGACTAAGCCATATCTTGTGGCATTGATACTTAAGTGCTTAGTAACTGGTAAAGCATGCTAATCTTTCCTTGTGATGGAGTGAAGAGCTATTTAAGCAATAGCTGTGGGTGCTCTGCTAATCAGATGAAGTGCATTTGAATCTCCTGAATGCCTGCACAGCTTATAAGGAACACTGAAATAGTATCCTGCTGTTGCGGGTTCATCATGGTGATGACTGAAATACTACTTGTTTAGATATAAATCATTGTAATTTGAAATCCAAAATAAATTGTTGTAATTTAATAATATTGCTTAAAAATTAGCATCTTGGGTCCATTCAGCTTTACTAAAATTTGCAGAATATAGTCCCAATATCTGTTCAATAACTTGAGCTCTGTGTATCTGTGAGGGGCAGACTACATAGAAGCCTTCTCTGCTGTACTCCCATGTTCAAACTTCCCTACAAGTTTTCAGTTTTAGTTAACATAGTGAGTTCCTGGATCTGTACAAATGCTACTGATTCAGGAGTTGCTCTCAAGGGTTTAGATTTGTGTACGATGAGTCAGGTGTACCTAAAGGTGAAAGGCAACAAACTTAAATGTAGAAAAAAAGAGAACTGTTAAGTAATAGTGGCTGGTTTGAGCTACAGTTACTTTTTTTAATGTGCAAAGGAATTAAAATATCAAATTGTGAATATAGCTAATTTTTCAGTGATCTCATATACATGCCTTCCTCCACAACCCTTTTCCCTCATACTGTTGCTGCTTGTTTCAAATTAATCTTGGTGTTCATGGTAAGGACTTTTTTATTTCTGACAGGTATAGAAGCACCACCTACCTGTTAAGGTTCAGCATTACCCATTATACTACCCTTTTGTCATTTGCTTATAACTCTGCTGCACTTTTTCATGCTGGCTGGCTGCCTCAGGCTAAGAGGAGGTGGTCTTCTGTGTTCTCAGTGAGCCTCCCCTAATTTCTAGGCTCAGGTGGTTTGGTAGGAAAATTTGTGTGATTCTAATAAAACGAGGACCAGACACAGGCCTACTCAAGAGCTGGGAGTGGGAATAGGTTGCCTGAGACAACCTGGAAGATTTGAGAAAAGATTGGGACTGGGAAACCATTGGGATGGAGGTTAGAGTTCCGCAAAGAGCCAGGGTATTGGGTGGGAGAGACTGAGGAAAGAGACTGGGATAAGGGCTTGGTGAGTGGGTATAGAGTGCTTGACTGGGAGCTGGAGGAGAAGTGGAATGTGGCTAGTAGGAGGCTGTGACCACTCTAAGGGGAAAGGAGCACACCGGACAGGTGGTGCTCAGTGAATGAGAATCTGTGTGTTTGTTTTTCAATACTTGTTCAGTATATGGCCCCATGCCTTATGGCATACAGCTCAAACTCTGCTCCTGGAGACAGAATTATTAATTTTCTTATGGACTCATCAGTATAGTATGAGAGTTTCAAGATTAATCAACAAAAATTTTGGAGGGGTAGCTGAGTTAGTCTTTAAGGTGCTAGACTATTTGTTGTTTAAGTTTTTACTGTTACAGACTAACAAAACATGTAGACGGTATCATGAGCTTTCATGGGCGCAACCCACTTCCTCAGATGACTGGAGTATTAGAAGTCCAGATCCAAGAATAAATAAGGGAGGGGGGAGAAAATGGAGGGGGGGAAGACCGTGAGTAGATGGTTCAAATAGTTACAAGATTGTTATTTTCACAACACTGTGTGTGGGGGGGGGGGGGGGGGACGTTATTATCCCCATTCAACAGATAAAAATCTGAGGCACAAAGGTGGCATCCATTAAATTTGAGTGCTCAATATGTGAAGATTTGTTTTTTGTTTCTAGAGTAACTAGCGTTGCGTAGCACTTCACTTGCAACTGCAAGTGCTGAGCTCCTGGGCAAGTCAGACATCTGGAAAATGAACCTGTAACTAGTGACCATCTATGATAAGTTTTAATTACTTGCCTTTGAAGTGATTATATGAGCAGGCATGCACACAGGAGGCTGAATTAAGGGTGCGTGCGTAACCTTAATTCAGGCATTTCTTATTTTTCAGTGCTTGACTTTATATAATGGTCTCAATGTTTTTGTGTGGTAGTGTGTATAATCTTTGTACAGTACAGGCACTTAGGCTAATTAGAGCCTTTAGTAATGATGGTATACAAACAACAAGTAACGGCAAGGAAATGATTATCCCACATGCAAAGATAAACTAGAATAATCATTGCTACAAGGTTTGTGAGATCAAGAGCTTAGTCAGATTCAGTAAGGGATTAGATACTCATGTGTAAAACATCCTAGTTACTACATTCAACCAAAAAAAATACAGGAGGAGTACAAATTCACATGCTTCATAGATCAGCCCTTGGTGGTTGTCTCATCATACATTAGTATTTTCGTGTTCATAATTCCCAGTGTACATAGTTTTACTTTTGGCAGCATATATCGTGTTGACAAGACTTCTATTAAGAGAGCCCCATTCTGAGTAGCAAAGATGCCTGAGCCTTGTCACTACTGTTGTGAAGCTGCACCTGTTTAGGATTAAGGCTTTAGAAAATCCTAGTATAGATGCAGTGTAACTGTCCTCATTTAAGAAGAAACATCCTCTTATTATCAGGTAATTTCATAACTGTCCAAATGATTTCTGGTACCTTCCATTAAAGTCTGTGATACCAGTTGTTAAAGAGATTGGAGTAGTAATATTGGAACAATTGATCTGATCTAATACAATAGATCGTAAGTCTTGGCCATGGTAGTGCTTTTAATTGGTAGTGTGGCCACGACACAAGCACTGGGAGAAAGCTATTCCCCTCGTGGAGGCTGTTTATATATAGTGCTGGGAAGGCTAATAGTGCTGTGCATATGGCTCCCAACATTGTAGCCTGGTTCAAACTGACTCTCTATGGTGCTCTAACTTGCTGCGTTGGAGTGGGATTCACACCCGTAAGCCAGAAAGTTACAGTGCTTTGAAGTGTCAGTGTAGACATAGCCTCAGTGTTCGGTCTTTTCGCAGCAACAACGGTGGGAGGATAAGATGTCATGCAGACTTGAATTTTTCTATTTTTGCATTCTTTCACTGTCCCCACCCCAAAGTTTAGTGAGACCAGTTTATAAGGCTTTTGAAGGATCTGTCCCTGTTGACGTTGAAGAGAGGTTGCAAATCAGAAGCTGTACCTTGGTTATATTGTGGCTAGCTACGACAACAATCTTAGAAAAACTGTGTGGAACGATCATTATTTCAATAACTTGTTTAGACATTTATGGCCCAATTCTCCAACCTGTCAGATTCCAGATGACTTGACACAAATAGCTAATGAATATTTGGTTGGGGCATTGCCACAGAAGGTAGAAAATTCCATTTCTTATTTACGGAATATTGGTAAGAAGTGGACTTGCACTATATATTAGGGATGTGAGCGACTAATCGACTATCCAATAAGCTTAAAATCTGGCTTCCCCTCAGCATTTTCTACCCAGGGGTAGGGGAGGTAGAAGCACAGCAGGAAATGGTGTTGAGCATGAACTAAAGCAGTCTATGCTTGCACCGGTTCTTTTGCAATTCTGATTTTGAAATGTGCAAGAGCCCCAGGGAGCTCAGGTGCCCGCAGGGAGCTCACCAGGGCTCTTGCTACAGTTCATAGGTGGAGGTGCCCTTATCGACTAGTCATAGGAAATCTCATCAACTATTCAATTAGTTAATCTAAATTTAACATCCCTACTGTGTATACTTTCCTTTGATGCAAAGGATTTATTTTGCTATTATGTTATTGCAACACTGTATCTGATCGGTGGGCAGTAAGCAACATGCGGACTGGATATGGCTCACCAGAATTAGCACCTGGTGGCTCGCCAGATGCTTTATTTTAGATGAGTGTCTGTAGGTACAGCAACTTGCAGCTCCTGTTTGGGATGATTCACTGTTCCCAGCCAATGGGAGCCCATCCCATCCTCCTTCCTACAGCTCCCATTGTCCAGAAATAGCAAATCACAGCTAATGGTGTACCTGCAGGTGCTCAGGTAAATGAAGCAAATGACGGTCCTCCAGAGGTTAACCCCAGCGCACTGTCCAGCCTGTGGGCCGCTTATTGCCCTCCACTTCTGTTTATGCTTATACTGCACCAAAGGTCTCTTTGAATGTAAAAACCGCATCCTGTACCAAATGTAAATTTCATGTACCTATGCTTTTAAGAATTGATGGCTTACTTTGGCAAGTTTACCATGAAGGATCTGAGCAACACTGGGTAAGTCTTCTAGTAAAAATAGAAGAATTACAGATTGCTAGTAAATAGCTGTGTGTTTTTTTTTTTTTTTTTCCTCTGTCAAATAGTTCCTTGATGATCAATTTTTAGTGTTCTATAATATTTGGTGTCGTTTTGGAAAGGGTGCTGGAATCAATATGATCAGATATTGGATTGTATTTCTTGTAAATATAATCTGCTGAACATAGCTGCAGTTAGCGGTAAAATTCCTGTAGGTGTTGCAATGGAAGGCTGAGCCTAGCTGTTCAGTATGTGCAACTAAGCATGTAGCCAGTTCTGTGGATTGTTATTAAAAACTGTGTTCTTACAGTTAGTCCCTTAATACACGCTGATAATGTATAATGAACGTGAGGGTTGTACATCTCTCTAGAATAAGAAAGACTTGTTCTGACATGTGAACCAGAAATACTCCCCTTTAGCTGTGGTTTGTAGGCTATCATTTACTTGCATTGCAATTTAGCTTAGAGTAGGGACATTAAATTTCAATTAATCAGCTAATCGAATAGTCAATGGAACTTCCATCGATTAGCTGATAAGGGCTAGCTCTCCCAGCTGAGCGTCTGCCTTTTAAATGTAGTAAGAGCCGCCCACAGCCCTTAAAAAACAGAGGTACAGAAGGGAACCTGGAGCGAGTGAGGACTGCTTGAGTTACCGCTCATCCTCCGTTTCCCACTGCGCTGCCTCTGCCTTTTAAATGTAGCAAGAATCCTATGGTGGTGTTGCTACATTGCAAAGGCATAGCAGTCTGACTGGCATGAGTGGGGACTACTTCAGTCCTCGCTCATGCAATTTCCCGCTGTGCCTCTGCCTCCCCTGCTACACCCATGCCGGGAGGGGGGGGGGGGGAGGAATGGCTTGTAAGGGCTCTTTCTACAATTAAATTACAGAGCTGCAGCGGTCGTGAGCTGGAACTGCTCAGTCCTGGCTTGAGCTGGCTCCGGGAGCTACCCCGCTGCTGCCTCTCTGCAGAGGGGTCCTTATTAACTAATCTTGTAATTGATACAATTTGTACCAACTACATGATTAGCCAAATAACCGCTCTCTAACATCCTTAGTGCAAAAAGGTCTCTATAGCTTTGAATTTTGCTTCAGAACTGTCATCCAGAATCCCAGCTTTCCGCATGCACACACACAGAGCTTCTAGCATTTGACTAGAGCCCTGCAAACCCGTGGGTATCCACAGAGAGGCGATGCTTGGAGGGCTGCCAGCAGAGTGTCTACAGTATTTTGATTCATCACTTGCATACTATTTTTACGGTGCAAGTATATGTACTCAAATATAAAGTGAGCACTATATACTTTGTATTCATTATAATTAAAATTCACATATTTGAAAATGTAAAAATTCAAAAATATGTAATGTTTCAATTAGTATTCTCTTGTTAAACAAGATAATTCAACTGATTAAAAACTGCAATTAATTTTAATTACTTCGCAGTCCTATTGCTAAAATAGCTGAAAGGTGAACCAAGTTTGAACTTATGAAAGATTAGCTGAGAACATGAAACAGCCATATGATCAGTGTTCCCTCTAAGCTGCCATGCAGTTTACAGGGATCACTGCTTATGATAAGACCTTTTCATCTGGGTGAGGGGCAACTGGTTGTCTTGACTTTAAAGCCATTGAATTTGGCATCTTTTCAAAATGCTACAGAATTCTGCTGTCTGTGTGGAATTGGCTATTTTACTGCAGCCAGGCACCCAACTCTTTTTGTCTCCTTGACCTCCTTGATCTTGCTCTTCCTTCATAGAGGAAGCTGGAGTTAACTGGATTATGCTGAATGCTCTTTGTACTGTTTGGTGAAAGTGAGCAGCAAAGGTTTAGGGAATAAAAGCTGGTATCCAGTTTGCAGTTTAGAAGTAACCAGAAACGCAGCTGGATTGCATATATGAGAGGTCATAGGCACGGCTTGGAGAGTCAGATGTCTGGGGCTCATCTGCCTGATGCCTCTCTTAGATCATAGTAGCTAATACCTATGAAAATGGTTCAACTGAGAATACAGCAGAAATATTGCTGAACTAGTGTGTGTGTGTGTGTGTGTGTGTGTTTTTTAATAACAGGTGACTTATTTTTGTTAGGCTATAGTTATGTTTTTGTAAAGGCAGGAGATGTTTACATTGGAAATTTGTCCCATTCTGCTATGGAGGACATGAAGGATGACTGTTCAGGTGCTTTGTCTGTTAGAAACCAATCCTTAGCTGTTAGAAGACTGACCTTTCCTAGGGATGCAGTCCTGTGAGCTCTGTGTGTGGGAGTAGTAGGGAGAGGGAAGGGAGGCTTAATTTCTGTGTTACCTGATACATTTTGAATTATTTCCACTCCTTAGTAGGGATGTTAAAATACATTTATTTTTGTAAACATGTGTCTACTGAAAATTTCATTGATACAGAGGCAGCGGGGGGTGAGGCATGTAACCATGAGAATTAACTGATGACCCTAGGAGCCTACATGTTTGCATCCATTATACTTACTTGGCTGGAAGTGGGGGAGGAAGAAGATATTCACTCATCCCACCCAGAGTCTTCTAGTTCCCATGAAAGTAGGTAGGGTTCTCACTCCTCGAAGCTTCAGGTTTATCAAAAGGGTGAGAGATTGTTTCCTTTACTTAACCTGTTTTTCCTGCTCACACCTTTGATTGGTCCTTTCCATTGAATACATTTGCTGTTGCTTGAAAGCTTCCCAAGCTTTTCCAGGTTGAAATTGAATTTATTCTTATCAATGTAAGTGCTGCTTACAGGGATCTGTCTAAACAGCAGTGTAAACTAGCAAGTATAGGCATTACTCTTCCACTTTGCTACAGTTTCCACTCTTCTACACCTTGAAGAATCTCCAGGTAGCTGTGAAGACATTAGAACTGGCTGTATAGTAAGGATACTTCATGCATCAGATTCACCTCTGTGGAGGAAATGTTAAGTATGCAAGGAAAACATCTTAAATTTATTTTTTGAAATGAAAACTCTGAATTTGGATAAGCTGATAGTTGCTTGCAGAAGTTTCCTACTTGCCCGAGATGAATTGATGTCTGTCCAGAAACACAGTAAATCATGTTAGTTGCTTGTAACATTATAACATTTTCTTTGAATGTTAAATGTCTGTAATTGTTGTTCTTACTCCTAGCTGTACTCCTCTGGCATACAGAGGTATTTTGCAGTATCAATCTGGTCAGTGATGTGGGCAATGCCTTAACAACACTGCAATACAATACTAGCCTAAAAAAGATGATGACTAGAAATCCAACATGAGCTTTAACCTGCTGATTAGAGTTTGAATCTTTAATTCTTTCATTGGCTTGACCAGAAAGAATAAATAAGAAAAATTGAGCAAATGTGAAACTGGTTAAAATAAATGCTATGTTTAATGTGTAGTGACAGGCTATAAGTAAATGTGTGACGGTCTCCTTTTTTAATTAAGTTTTTTTTTTTTGGCTATTTCGGAACTAGTTATATTTGAATTGCTTCAGTATGGAAAACTAAAGCAGAGGTACATGTGATTTCAAGATTCCAATTCCTCTAACTGGATTATGTTTATACTAATCTAGTCCCTTTGAGATTCAGGAATTAAGGGATTACAAGCAAAGACTGAAAAACTGTGATCGTTTCTACTAAAGATACCTTTCCATCCGTGTTGTGGGCTTGATCAGGCTCAAACTGGACATGAAGAAGCCTCAGTTTTTTTGCATGAATGAATTTCTGGGCTAAGAGTTAAAGTCTCCTCTCCAAAGCCTAAGAAGATACATATTATTTGGTGGAAAACCCATAGCAATTGTTAACCATCCAGTTTTGGTTAAGATGCTGGCACTGTCAGACCCTGGCATAATGCCCCCATTTAATTTTATTTAAAGTATTGTAATCCCTGGAATAAGAGCAGATTTTGATATCTTCCAATCTGCAGGGCTTTACTCCCAACAGACACTATGGCCAATGGAAAGTAGTGTGTTTCCGTTACTCATGGGAGCCAGTTCACTATGCCAGCAACTCCTCCCAGCAGTGTAGCTGTAGTGTCCTCATCCCCACCACCAGCAGAGCTGTACAACTCCAGACAGGAGATGCTACAGCTAGGGGCAGTACAGCTGCACTTCCAGTGTGGGGTGCTGGTTCCTGGGAACAGGACCATGGATCACCAAAGCTTCCCACCCACTCACCAGAATCCACATGCTCTCAGCCATGCTGTGTATCTGCTGAGCTGCTACTCCACCCTCCCCCTGTTGCTGCAGTGGAAGAGAACTACTGACCGGGATCCAGAGACAAAATAAAGTGAGCCTAGTAAGAAGCCTCTGAGCACACCCCAACCCTCCATTTCTACCAGCAATATAAGCCCATTGCAGCAAATGCACCAAGGACTAGGGATGTTAAATATTGGTTTATTGAATAGTCAAGTAACCTTATGAATTCTTATCGGTTAGTCGACTATTCTGTAGTCCGCAGGGGCAGAGCCAGCAGCCAGTGCGCTCTGGCCTCACTCCCAAGGAGCCCCCATGCCACTTCGTGCTGCTTCCTCTGTATCAGAAGCAGTAGCGCAGGGTGCCAGACAGGAGCTGGTCTGAGAGGGGAGCCAATTTTAAAACCAGCTCCGCTCGTGAACTGTCTTCCTGTTGCCCTGTGCTGCTGCCTCTGATAGAGGCAGTAGTACCTGTCTGCGGTGTGTCTGAGCTCCTGGACCCAGCATGAGGACTGAGCTGGGCTGCCTACCTGTCTGGCTCCTAATACCCCTGCTGTGGTTCTGCATTTAAAGTGTAGGTCCTTGACCTGTTGCAAGCCAGGACTGAGCCAGGCTGCTGGCCATCCTGCTTTAAAAAAAAATATTGGCAAGGGGAGGGAAATGTATGTAGTCTATAGCATTAACCAAAACAAACATTTTGCTCATCGGTTAATCGACCACTAATACATCCCTATCAGGGGACTCATGGCAAAGAAATTGTCTTTGAGCAGTAGATCTATTTGCCTCTCACTGGTTTGCAACCAAAGAAACTGATAGCTCGTAAAGACGACCAGAAAGTGTGGTGTTTTTTTTTTTTTTTTTTTTTTAATGCTTTTTCCCCACTTCTTTTCTCCTCACCAGAATGCTTCAGGAGAGAAGTAGCACTGGTAATTGTTGTCCCCAGTCTGGCCAAGGAGGCTTGGTTCTCTGTTCTCTATTACAAGATGTCGACACCTACCATGTGCTTTCCATTAAGGAGAGAGAGAATTTTACAGGGACTACTAATGAATCAGAATGCAGACAGTTTGAGCCTAGCTGACTGGGTCTTGTACCTTGAACCTCCGAGGCACAAGATTATTCAGTGGGCCAATATCTACACATTTACTCTCCAGAAATACACTAATTCAGCATATTTTATAGATCCATTTGAGCTTTAAACCGCTGATGTTAGCACACTCATCTGCATCAATATCACATCTGATTTCTTCAAAATGGACTTAGATTAGGCATAGCAGGTCAGGTTACTGTTCTCTCTAGCATCCTTAGTGCAATAAACAAGAAGTGACTTTCCTTTTCTACAGGTGACAAACATCTTCTGCATCTTCCGGCTATGCATAAAGTTCTTTATCAAATCTTACCTGGTGATCTCATTACTGTTACATAAGAACATAAGAACGGCCGTACTGGGTCAGACCAAAGGTCCATGTAGCCCAGTAGCCTGTCTGCCGACAGTGGCCAGTATCAGGTGCCTCAGAGAGGGTGGACTGAAGACAATGATCAAGCGATTTGTCTCCTGCCATCCTTCTCCAGCCTCTGACAAACAGAGGCCAGGAACACCATTTCTATCCCCTCGCTAATAGCCTTTTATGGCCCTAATCTCCATGAAATTATCTAGCTTCTCTTTAAACTTTGTATAGTCCTAGCCTTCACAGCCACCTCTGGCAAGGAGTTCCACAGGTTGACTACACGCTGTGTGAAGAAGAACTTTCTTGTATTAGTTTTAAACCTGCTACCCGTTAACTTCATTTGGTGTCCTCTAGTTCTTCTATTATGGGAACTAATACATAACTTTTCTTTATTCGCCCTCTCCACACCACTCAAGATTTTATATACCTCTATCATATCCCCTCTGTCTCCTCTTTTCTAAACTGAAAAGTCCCAGTTGTTTTAACCTCTCTTCATATGGGACCCGTTCCAAACCCCTAATCATCTTAGTTGCCCTTTTCTGAACTCTTTCCAAAGCCAAAATATCTTTTTTGAGGTGAGGAGACCATATCTGTACACAGTATTCAAGGTGTGGGTGTTACCATAGTTTTATACAGGGGCAGTAAGATATTCTAGGTCTTATTTTCTATCCCTTTCTTGCAAGAGTCCTGCAAGGTGAGGGTGGACAGGCATGAAGATATGCCACTAGAAACTAAATATACACACATACCACTGATAGGGTGTGATGGCAAGGTATTCTTCAGATTGGTGACCTAGTAGGTTTACTCTTCAGGCAAGTAGGTGTTGGGGAAGTTTTCAAACCGGATCTATCCAGTTGTAGGAAAGATAAAACTTGTGGTGGCCTGTAGTCTGTCAGCATAGAGGGTTTTTTAAAAAAAGTAAAAGATGCTCTATCAGAAGCTCTTAAAATATTTCACAATGTTCAAGTCCTAAACGTGGACTAGTTATCCAAGTTTTTTAGAAGTGAAAAAAGTGTTTTATCTGGTATTGATTAAAGTAACACAACTAACTAAAAATAAATGAATAGCAAAACTGCCCCCATGCCCACCATACTATTGCTTCCTACAGCCCACATGTATTCTCTCTACTCCTTCAATAAGGAGAAACACTTTGTGGTTTTTGTAATGCATAGAAAAATGGTGTAACTTTTTTTTCTTTACAGAAAGCCACGAAGAAAACAGACAAACCCAGGCTGGAGGAGAAAGATGACTTAGATGTAACAGAGCTCAGTAACGAAGACCTTCAAGAGCAGCTTGTAAAACATGGCGTGACCCCTGGTCCTATAGTAGGTGGGTAAAAGCTGTTAATACTGACTTATGATGTATAATTGCATACAAATATTGCTTCACATAAGTATGGTCTGTGCTCACACTGTAAAGGGCTCTTTAGTTACAATAACCTTGGATGAATCCTTTAGATAGTCCAGCTATGAAACACAGGATAATAGACTGCAGTTTTGTCTTATATTTATAATGGCATCTAGTGGAAGTGGGCATCCAGGTCAAACATCAGTATTTAGTATTAAGTGGGAAAGCGCTGTAGACTAGTTAAAAAGACCCTAATGTCTGAATCAATACAAGCCATAATCAAAATCCCTTTTCATTCAATAGTTCTAAAGTTTCTCTTAGCAAGAAAAAACATGAGAACTAATTTAACAGGGATAAATAGTTTCATGGCAGACTCGCTACATTCCTTGAAGCATATACTATAGTAGATGTCTACTTGCAGAAAGTTGGATACCATGTTAGACCAGCAGTTCTTAAACTGTGGGTCAAGACCCCATTTAATGGGGTTGCCAGGGCTGGCTGAGACTTGCTGAAGCTCAAGCCCCACAGCCCTGGGCAGCAGGACTCAGGTTCCAGCCTCCTGAAGCTCTTGGGCTTTGATCACTTCCCTGTCCTGGGCAGTAGGACTCAGGTTTCACTCTCCCTCCTATCAGGACAGTAGGATTTGGATGGACTTATGCTTTGTTCCCCCCCCCCATCCCTCCCCCGGGTCTTTATAGTGTGTTTTTGTTGTTGTCAGATGTGAGTCACAGTGCAATGTAGTTTGAAAACCTTGCATGACTTCTGGATATAGCCCAGAAGGGATATTTTAAGAAATTGAAGTTTACATCTGCATTTGAGGGTTTTAATCAAACAACTCAAAAGAAAGTAAGAAGGAAGTAATACTTTTTTAGCAGAGACAGCAGTGGCGGGGGATGGGAGGGCAGGTAGGAGCCAGTGCTGGGGGAGAGCTGGCTAAAAAGCCAGCTCCCCATGTGTATTGACTCTTTCATCGACTAGTCGATAAGTGCAAGGGCCGCAGCGGGAATTGGAGTGGGCAGGACCCTCAGGCAGTCCTCTGTCCTGCTGCGATGTGATGGAAGCTGCTGCTGCTGGGTGCCATCCCTCACACAGCAGTAGCACACAGTGCAAGTCTGTGTCCGTCCTCCATCCACCCCCTCGCAAGACCCTCACCCTGCCCCTTATCCCCAGTCCTTGTTCTGGCACTGCCTACTCTTACCTGCAAGACTCTGCTCCTCCCCCCTTCACTCATCTGTGCTCCGTTCATGACTTGCTGTGCAGATGCAAGTAAAATCCAGATTGTGGATCGGATAATAAGTTGAGCCTGGCGAATTAGATGCAGATCCATATTTTTGTATCTGCACAGAGCTGTATAATCCTTGTGCCTTTCTAGTTGGAGAAGAGATTCTTAGCTTAGCATTGCTACATCTTCCCGTTAATCCACCAACATATAAACAATGAAACTAACTTGTTATTTGCATGACTGACTGAGGGCAAGGACAACTATGGCTCAAGTAAAGACCCAGCTTGTTCTCTTCATATTATAGCATGTCACATAGAATCCAAGTTTAGAGAAAACAGGTGAATGGAATGCTCTAACTTTAAAAATAAACAGGTACATCCTGTGTTGAGTAGCTTTTACTTTGTAAACCTGTTTGACTAAACATACAGAGGCAAATCCTAACAATACTCTCACCCCACTTGGGTCTGTAGACTAGGAAGGTTCAACATTAGACTATACACCTTTACTTGACTCCATCTTAATTCTTCGAATATATTTTCTGCCTTGTTACAGCTACTACAAGAAAGCTCTATGAGAAGAAATTGCAGAAACTGAAGGAACAAGTCCCAGAGTTGGGCTCTTCAACACCTTTATCGGTAGTTTCTTCATCAGCTGAGAACACCAAACAGAATGGAAATAATGATTCTGATCAGTACAGTGACAATGAAGAAGGTAAAACTAAAGTGGAAACTTAACTCAAAATAAGCATAAATAATGTAAGTTAGAATGAGTAGTTTGTAACTGTACCTTCATGAGGGAACTTATGAGGAAGATCAAACATAGCATTCTTTCATACTAATGATGTGTTGGGCTAAGTTCACCCTAAGCTGTGCTCCCAGACCTGTTGTGAGCTGGTACTGAGCCGGGCTGCCTGCCCACCTGGCTCCTTGTATATTTTAAATGCAGAGCTGCATCGGGGTGGGTCCTGGACCTGGTGCAAGCCATGCTGCTGGTCAGCCTGCTTAAAAAATATAGTGGCAAGGAGGCGAGCAAATGTGTGTAGTCTATAGCATTAACCTATAAGCTTTTGCTTATCAGTTAACCAACTACCACCGCTCCCCGAGTTGCGAACGGTCGAGTTACGACCGTTCGCGCTTACGACCAAAGCTCCCATGGAGCGGTTGTAGAGGCAGTCCCTGAGTTACGAACGCGACCCGCGCTTACGAACAGCGTAGTCGCATGTAACTCAGTGGGGTCCGAGTTAGGAACGGATTGAGTTACGGCCAAGTGTTTGGTCCGTAACTCGTTCGTAACTCGGAGAGAGGCTGTACGCTATTACATCCTGAACCCAGAATTCCCTCTTTCACCTCAAATCCCTTATCTTGAGCACCACCCTAGATCCTGCACCCTCAGCCAAAGCCCTTGCACCTAGCCCTAAACTGAGCCCTACCATGCTCAGAACCCCTTAGCTCCACTCCCACCACATGTAATTTTGTTATGTGCACCAATGTGAAGGGGATGTGTTACATATTACCTCCACATTGGTGCACTTAAATTCATTCCACTCTGGTGGAAAAAAATTGGAGCACTAATGAAGGGGACATCTAACTTTTCTCAAAATTGGGATTGACTCTGAACCTGAACATGCCAATATTGACCACTGCATCAGGACTTAGTGAAAGCTTGGTGAATGGAGCAGGTAGGAGTTTGGACATGTTTGGGCTGACTAAAGCTTAGGGAGCAAAGTTTCTGGTTCTTTTCTCCTTGGGAAGCTATCAAGCCTAGCAAAAGAGTAGCCCAGAACTGCTCCTTTAAGAGTATTAGCTGTGAACACAGTATCTCAGACACTACCGCTTCATGAAGGAGGAGAACCAGAAAGTAGAACAGCTGGCACTGTTGTTTCTGTGGATAAGCTGAGGTAGGAATCCAAGCAAGCCAGATACCACTTCTGTTTCCACTCCAGGGATAGGAATGGATGACGGGAGTGAGCCTGCAAGTTCATGGGGAAAGGAAGAGGAAAGAATTGCCAGGGAAAGTGCACAAACCTTAACACTGAGGAGAACTAGACACTGGCAGACATTACCAAGAGAGTTAGTAGACACTCCCAAGTGGCAGAGAATTAAAAAAAAAAAACCCACTTTAAAAAAATCTCTAGTTCAACCACAAGTTATTAGGATCAGTGTTTGAATTATTCAAATGCAGGAGGTCAAACGATCAGAATGGTTTTGTCTGGTCTTGCAATCTGTGGGGGAAAAAAACAGCTGGAAACAATAGTGGAGGTGGTAGGAAAAATGCAATGTAGAGAGAGGGTGGTTTTTGTTTTTAGTCTCTCTTCCTCCCTCCCCCCAGCTCTTTCTCCTCCCCTTTCTCTGGCCTGGTAAATACATGTTTTTTCTTAGTGTTTATAGGTGGGAAGATCCCACAAGTTAGACAGGTAGTAATTTTGATAGATAAAATTGCCCAGAATGAAGGGATTGCAGTTCTGTTAATAGAACAATAGCTTCCAGGCTATTAATACTTTTCCGTTCTAGCTCTCAAAGCAATTTACAAAGAAAGGTAATTCTAAATGATTCCCATCTTCATCATCATTATTTGTCCTTTGGGCTCCTAATAGAGCATAGGGCCTCCACAGTCATTCTCCATCTCTTGTGATCCTTAGTGATAGTCCTGATTTGTCCCCACATTAAGCTAGTTGCTTTTACTTTGTCCAGGAAGCTTCGTTGCCATGTTTGTTTGGGATGTTCCCTTTTCTTCTTCCCCTTTGGATTCCATTCTAATGCTTGTCTCATAATACATTCCTCATAGTCCTTACGCAGGATGTGGCTTGCCCATCGCCATTTTTTCCTCTTAATGTGCACCTCCATTGGTTTCTGATTTGTTTTGGTCCACACCTTTTCATTTGGCATTCTATCATATCACTTTAGCTGGAGAATGTGTCTAAAGCATTTATTGACAAATGTCTGAATTCTCTTAGTGTTGTTTTGGACAATGTGCCACACTTGTGAGCTATACAGCAGCACTGATTTTACGTTAGAAGTGAAAATGCGTAGTTTGGTTCTTATTGAAATGGCTCTTGTGCCCCAGACTGGGGTAAGGCAGTAGTAGTATGGCAAACGCTTGTTGCAACCTTCTGTATTCTCGCACTGATGTCCTCTTCAGTTCCCCTATTCTTGCTGATAACAGTCTCCAGGTATACAAACTGGTCAGCCTCTTGCACTGCTTTTCCTTCAATTGTAATTTCACCTTCCTGTCTGTTAATGCACATCAACTTGGTGTTCTCTGACTAATCTTGAGGCCCACTCACTCCGCTGTTTCCTGTAGGGCTTCCAGATTCTCATCTTCTACTCTGAGGGAAAAAGTCACACAACCAGTCAGCTGCAAAGCCAGGAATAGAATGTATATATTAGAACTCCTCCTAGACAAGACATACTTCACCTCCCAATCACCCACTTTTGTATCTAGCCTTGGACAGACACACCGATGGAAATAATTTTTTTGATTTCTTTTGGCTCCTAATCCTTTAAAGTTGAATCCTTAAATACTGCATACAAATGTGGTCACCTCATCTCAAAGATATATTGGCATTGGAAAAGGTTCAGAAAAAGGAAACACATGATTAGGTGTTTGGAAGGGGTCCTATATGAAAAGAGATTAAAAAGACTTGGACTTTTCATCTTAGAAAAGAGGAGACTAAGTGGGGGGATATGATAGAGATCTACAAAATCATGAGTGGTGTGGAAAAAGTGAGTAAGGAAAAGTTATTTACTTATTCCCACATTATAAGAACTAAGGGTCACCAAGTGAAATGAATAGGCAGCAGGTTTAAAATAAAGTTTTTCTACCAGAGAATGTGGTGAAGGCTAGGACTTTTGCACGGTTCAAAAAAGAGCCAGATAGATTCATGTAGGTTAGCTTAATCCATGGCTATTAGCCAATGGTGTCCCTAGCCTCTGTTTCTCTGGGAGGGACCACGTGAGGATTACTTGCTGTGTTTCCTCCCTCTAGGGCACCTGGTATTGGCCACTGTCAGCAGACAGGATACTGGGCTGGATGGACCATTGGTCTGACCCAGTATGGCCATTCTTACTTTCCTGAAGTTTTGCCAGAATAGTCCAGACCCACTAAAATCTTCTGTGGCTCTCTTGCCGTTTTTCTGACATTTTGATCCAATGAATTGTCCTAATTTTTAGACACTGGCTTCTCATGAAATTTCATTGTAATAGATACCAGATTTCATGACTGTGAATTTGGTAGGACCCTACTCACTTACGTTTATCAGCCACATTTAACATATGCCTTCAGTCTTCTCCTCTACCTACCTCTGCTAAATGCATACATCAATACAGTTGATCATCAGTCATCCATCAAGTGACCACTCTTTGGTAAGAAAGGGGAGTAGGGACAAAGATCTGCATTTTCACAAACAAAACTGCATGCAGTCTCCCTGCTCCACTAGATCTCTGTGTCTTGATTCTCAGTTGGAAATACTTTTCAAAGAGGGACTGAGGTGGATTAACTATGCCAATGGGAGAGCTCTGTAGTTGGTTTAGTATCTTCATTAAATGTTGTAAGAGTTGGTTAAAATGTGTTTAAGTAATCGTGTAACTGCTGAAAACTTCCTCTGCCCTACTATCTCTGGTTCCCCACACAAAGGGGCTCCTTTACCTCCCCTCTCACCTCTCTCCCTCCCACCCCCATGCCTCTTATAAAGGCAGCAGTGGGGGGGGGGGGAGGGGAAGAAGCATGTAGTCAATACTCCAGTCGACTACTCGCTAACATCCCTACGTTGCAGTGCAAGAGTGACTGTCTGATTACAGCATGTTATGTCACAAGGCAAATAACTCCAACATTCTCTCAGTCAAAATGATTGTTTTTCATAAGTGTATTTGGTTTTATGTTATGGTCTTGACTGTTAAGACTAACATTTTTGTGACATTTTACATAGGATGTTAGTAGGCTCCTCTGTTTGGCAACTCAAAGGGCCAAAATCAAAGAGTAATGGTGACTGATTTAATTTTCAGATCCCAAGGTAGAATTCAGACTTGAGAAGAGAGAACCACTGAAAGCCAAGACCAAGACTCCAGTAACACTCAAACAAAGAAGAGTTGTTGAACATAATCAGGTATCGTTATTTTAATTGTTTTCTTATCAACTTGTGAGTGTGCTGGCTGTAGCTAAATTTCTTTCATATTGATTTAATATTAACATACAATTAAACAGTTTAACCCACTTAAAATATTATCACGAATTTTCCAGGAATCATGCTGTAATTTAATACAACCCAAGTCTTAGCTAACCCTGGAGTTATTTATTTTTTTTAAATCTAGATGTAACACAAATTAGCAGATGACAGCTGCTAATCTTAAATTGTTTTTTGCTTTTTTTCTATATTGTAGGCAGCATTGCTGTAGTTAAGGTTGCATTAACACTTTCATAAAACAGTTTTCAGTGACTTACATATTTGCCAGATTATTGAAAATAGCATTACCCATCCTGTTGTGACAGTAGATGTACATGTGGCCACCTCCCTTCCTGCTGCACTGGGGCTGGGGAGGCTGGAGCCATGTGGCCTCCACTTTTCCCAGGCACAGGTTGGGTGTTTGGGGCTGTGTGTCCTCTTCCATCCCTCCTGCTCTTCCTCCCTGTGGTGGGGGTGGGGCTCGGGGCCTCCATCCCCCTAGAAACTTCTCAGGTCTTCTCAGATGTTCTCTGAGACAGATGACATGATGGATGCCTCTCTTTCTATAATAGCATATAGAAGCGTATACATTTCTTTGCTGCCCAAGTGAATGTTTTGGAACCTCCTGTAAAATCAGTTCTGCAGCCGTTTCCTGTAAGCTCAGTACTTGGCTAGCCATTCAGGAGAGATTCAAATGCTATCCAGCTGATTAGCAGAGTGCCTAGAGCTGGCAATCATGTGATTCTATTGATGGTGCACATCCACACATGCTTTGGTGCACATAACAAAATTTATTCTGCACACAGATGGAAAATATTAGAGGGGAAAGTTCTCAGACCAAAGTTAGCGAAAATAAATTATTTATTTGCTTTGCTTAATTAAAATCTCCTGTTATCTGCTAGAGAGGCGTTAGTGCCTCTTTACATTAGAGTAAGAATTTAAAATTGGTGGGGAGGTTGTCATAAGAGAAGAGCATACAGTTGTGGGGGAGTATTCAATTGTATTGTTGAATTCTGTCAGTGCATACACACATGAGCTTTTTATTGACATATGAATGCCTGGCTTTGAAATGCTAATGCACTTTAGCTTGCTTAATGAAAGCTTTTTTGTGTTTGGGTTTTACGGGTGTGTAGACGCACCCCATACACTGTAATTGTTGTGGGTTTTTTTTAGTGAATTAATTATGTGGACTTGAGGCATCTGATTTGACACACACCTCTTGTTAATCATCCCTTGTGACTTTACAATATCCCTGTGAATATCCTTTTTGTCCATACAAATGTATTTTGTTAGACGATCCAGTTTTGGCCAGTAGTAGCATAGCGCCCTGAGCAACATTTCTTTTTGCTGAAAAGAGATAGTGGAATCATTGTGGAGCAAGTATTTAAGTGACTGGCTTTTGCAGAACTTCAGTGATCTGTGCTATGTTGCAGTGCATATGGCAGGAGGGGAATAGAAACATTTCTTTTAAAGTGGCATTTCAGCCACTGATATTAGTGCACACTGTTCTAAATCTTTTCTTTATCTGGGATTTGTTGTCAGTGGCTGTCTCAGAAATGCTTCATTCTTACTCATTTTGTCTGATAGAATTAAATGGTGCTTGGTTGTCTTTTTCAAAAAAGTATCTTGGCTCCAGTGAACATACATGTGGTAATGTAACTTATTGTGGCAACTGTTCAAGCTTTTTTGAGAATCAAAATCAAGGAATCATATTGAAACACTTCTGTTCCTTCCAGCTGAAGCAAAAATTCAAAGTTATTGGCTACACGGTATTTTAAAAGGTATTGAAACACTGTCAGCCAAGAATTTAAGTGAGTGTTTTGAGTTATATCCCTAAACAAGAGGTCTAATTCCTTTTCCTTCCTCTTGCTGCTCCACTGATTTCAACATGATGGAGGTGGAGGCATACTCAGTGCTCTTGAAAAATCAGGCCCTTTTATCCTGGAGCGTGCATATATTGTTTTCGAGAGAGCAAACTAACATCATCATGTTGAAATCAAGAGAGTTGCAATTTTGAGGGGGGCAGTTCTTTTTTTAAATGGCTGCAGAAAACAGCAAGCCAAATAGTGGTAAGTTTACAAAGAATCAAATAACTCTAGGGGGGAAAACTAGAAAACCTAAAGTTAAATTACTAAGAATTAAGAGAAATGAGGTAAGTGAGATAGCTCAAAAGTTACTAACTTCTGTTTGAGACAAGCTTTTGAGCTAGTTCATTGTAAGCTTATCTCTCTCCAACAGAAGCTGGTCCAATAAAATATATTCTCATCCCCCTTAATCATGTCTAGTGCCCAGCTGGCACCCCATGCTGCTGCCTCAACTAGAGATGTTAAATATCGATTAATTAATTGAATAACCTCATAAATTCTTATCAATTAGTGGACTAGTCTATAATCCCCTGGGGTGGGGCCAGCAACCAGAGCCCCCTGCAACTCCATGCTGTTGCCTTTGTATCAGAGGCAGCAGCCTGGGCTGCCATGTAGGAGCTGGTATGCTAGGGGAGCCAGTTTAAATATCAGCTCCCCTCGCAGACCCGCTGCCTGTTGCCCTGTGCTGCTTCCTCTGATAAAGAGGCAACAGCATGGGGTGGCAGCAACCCCTGTCTGGGAGGGCAGGGTGTCTGAGCTTCTGGACCTGGCACAAGCAAGAACTGAACCGGGCTGCCTGTCTGCCTTGCTCTTAATACACTTTAAATGCAGAGCCACAGCAGGGGAAAGTCCTGGACCTGTTTCAAGCCAGGATGGAGCCAGGCTGCTGGCCAGCCTGCTAAAAAATTTGCTGGTGGGGGAGGGGAGGGAAGTGCATGTCATCTGTAGCATTAACCGATAAGCTTTTGCTTATCGGTTAACCGACTACATTATTACATCCCTAATCTCAATATCTTTAATCGTAGGAGTTTGTCACGCTAATAGGGGAGATATATTTAAAAGAACACCCTCAGAAAACAACCCATTTTCACAAACTCCTAGATTAAACAAATCGGTGTTAATTTGACTCTTTGTGATCGCTTGAGGTATCTAAGGTGCCAAACTAAGTACAGGTTGAACCTCTCTAGTCCAGAAATATTTGTTGTCCAGAATTATTTTAGTTAGATGAATGTCCACTTTTCATGGGTGTGGCCAAGTTTCTTGTGGTCCCATAAATTTTGTTTACAGCCACCAGTCTAGCTCTGTGTTCTGTGCTATTTAGCTCTAATTTACCCCTCAATGTCTTCTAACAGTCAGTGGACAGTGGAAGTGTAGGTCATGCTGCTAGACAATATTGACCTCCCGTGATCCAGAAAATTCTCTGGTTCAGAACTGGTCAGGTCCCAGGGGTGCCAGACTAGAGAGGTTCAACCTGTATTTCAAAAATCTCTTGAGAGAGAAGGGGTTAGTTTGGAGTACAGGAATGTTTTTCAGCAAGTGGGTCTATTTAAGCAGAACATATTTAATAAAATGCACATTAAGGTAGTGAGTAACTTCACAAGCCTCAAAAAATGCTCCCCTTCAATTATGAATGTTTACTGCCAGTAGTCTCTTTATAATGTCATCATTAGGTGCAGATTTCCAATGTTAAGTCAACTGGTATCTTCTCCAGTTCACTAGGTTGACTCAGTGAGAATAGTAAAATTCTCCATACAAATATTTCAAAATGATCACTTCGCTGGTTCAAATCATAGCCCTCTTTTTAGCTAAACTGACTTGGACCCATTAAAATCTAGTAAATGTAAATGC
This sequence comes from Pelodiscus sinensis, assembly GCF_049634645.1. Lineage (NCBI taxonomy): Eukaryota > Metazoa > Chordata > Testudines > Trionychidae > Pelodiscus > Pelodiscus sinensis. The sequence goes on from NC_134711.1 coordinate 83,246,104, forward strand.
TAAATGTCCATAGGAGAAGCTGATGGTACTTTGAGTGGCTTAAACTGCAAACGATATCTAATGCATCTTTTACAGGTATGAATGACATACAGTTGAAGTGTATAGTAAACTTTCAAAATTATCCTTTTTAGGGAAGAAAATTTGAGAGAGGAGAGAAATGTTGAGGTTATAGATGTGATAGGAATGATTAGTTTAATTTGAGAAACCAACATTGGATGAAAACCTAAAGGGGATTAGAGAAAAGCTGTTTCTAGAGTTTTCTTACAATTTTAAAGAAATGTTGCAAACAGTTTTAATGCTCTAACTTAGCCTACTCCCATGAAACTTAGGTTCTAGTGGAAAGTTATTGTGTGTTCTTAACACCCAGTAAAAATTCACTGCTTTTCATTAAAAAGGTTTTAAAAAAAAAAAAAAAACTTGTCTGACCTAATTAACACACTTTTGCTGCTTCTACAGCCGTTCGCCAACTTATGAACAGGTTATGTTCTGAATAGCTGGTCGTAACTCGATTTGTTCGTAAGTTGGAAATACCCCATACAAAGCACTCAAAGCGTAACCAAGCACCAACAACACAGCAATCAACGAAAAATAGAAACACACGAAAAAAACACTACTGCAGCAACAGCAAACTTTATTTAACAAACATGAACATGAAATACAAAATACAATGCAGTAATTTAAATACAGTAATGTGAATTGAATTAATTGGATGAGGAATCGGAGGAGTAAAAAAAGTACAGTATGAACATCAACAACAGATTCTATTTCAACAGTTCCTTTGCTTGTATAGAAGGCATTGGGTTCAGTACGGGAGGCAGCACTGCTGGGGGCTTTCTTTAAAAAAATATCCATTTTGGACTGGACAGTTTGTTTTTTCTTCTCGTTATAAATTTCCTTATAGCAAGCCAGGGCGTCCAGAATTAAACGATCCACCTTTGAGAATCTCGCAACATTAGGGTCCATTTTTTCAAACATTTGCATTCCTTCATTTATTTTGCTGAAAGCTGCAGCCATTTCTTTCATCACAAAGTTTTTGGGGGCTGCTGCTTCTTCTGCTTCTTCTTCTTGGGCTGTTTGTCTTTCTTCCTCTGCTACCCTCTCCGCCTCGAGCTGCATTAAATCTTCATTGCTCAGCTCCTCCCCAACATTCTCAACCAATTGGTGTATGTCTTCATTATCCATTTCCAGATCCACTTCTTTTGCCAGCTGTACAAAGTTATTAGAAATGTCTTCCAGTGCCTTTTCTTTTTCAAAGTCTTTTGAAACAGTTCACAGACCTTTTTAGGATTTTCTTCCATGTGCCATTCATACATTGTGGAGTGACTTCTTCCCACCCTGCAGCAATGTTCCTTATGCAATGCAGAATGTTGTTGTCCTTCCAAAATGCACGTAATGTTTTGCCGTTTTCGCATTCTGTGGCAGCTACTGCCTTTGCTAATGTGTTGCAAAGATAATATGCTTTGAAAGCAGCTAAGGCCTCCAGTCCATGGGTTGAAGAATAGATGTGGTGTTGGGAGGCAGAAACACCACTTTCACGTCGGAATGCAAGTCATTTAGGTATTGAGGGTGACTTGGAGCATTATCCAAAATTTGGAAAGGAATTCCTTTCTCCAGAAAATATGACTTGACTGCAGGGATGAAGCAGTTCATGAACCAATCTTCAGAAAGTGCAAGCGTCATCCAGGCTTTCTTATTAGCGCAATAATGGACTGGTAAAGTAGCCTTGCTGATATTCTTGAAGGCTCTAGGGTTTTCAGAGCAATAAATCAAGAGGGGTTTCAATTTATACCCAGATACATTGCCTCCTAACAAGACTGTTAGATGATCTTTGAAAGCCTTATAACCAGGCATAGTTTTTGCGTCCTTATGTATGTAGGTACGTTCAGGCATTTTATTCCAAAAGAGGACCTGTCTCATCAACATTAAAGATCTGTTCTGGAAAATTTCCCTCTTATCAGCTTATCCAATTCTTCTATGAAAGGTTCTGTTGCTTTCGAATCAGCACTGGCTGCCTCCCCACTTAATTTCACATTATGAAGGTTTGCATGCATCTTGAAACAGTTGAACCAATCGTGACTGGCAGTGAAAGTTTGGTCATAGTCATACCCCTCCTTTTTCTTTAAGTCTTCAAAAAGACTACGAGCCTTAGCTTGTATTGTCATGAGACTTAATGGCATGCATTTTTCAATTTGGTCTTCCATCCAAAGCACTAAGAGTTTTTCCATTTCCAGGATGGGACCTGCTCTTTGCTTTGTTAGAATTTTTGATTTCATAGGAGCAGACCCTTTCACCACTTCATGAATGTGATCGCTACCCTTTATAATGGTGCTGATAGTGGATTTCGATAGCCCTAACTTACGTGACATGAAGGACACTGTTTGACCCCCTTCGTGTTGTCTCACTATCGCTATTTCCTGTTCCAAATCAATCGTTTTTGTCTCTTTTCTCACCACCCTTATCACTAGCCCTTTTTCTTTTACTTGATGACATGGCCACAGGCAAACACTGAAAACACTGTGAGGGAATGAAACGTAAACACGCTGCCTGACCGCAGACACGCAAACACAATGTTCTGCCGCGAGGTTGGTCTTAAGTGCAGGTGGTCGTAAGTCAGGGAAACGGCTGTATTGGATTTATAGCAACAACAGACAAGCAATCTTGTTGAAGCAGTGCAACCCCCCCCCCCCCCCCCCCCGCAATTCAACTTCTAGCTATATTAGAATTACTTAATGGGAGGATATTTTTTTTGGACTGGAGAAAGACAATTTAACAAAGCAGTCTGGAAGATAATTTTAAGTCTCGCAAAATATGAATGTGCTTTGTGGCTGCTGCTTGTTTTAATTGTGTCAATGGGATCTCTCTCTCTAAAGGAGAGGATTCACCATTTTTGTGTGTGGTGGGGTTTTTTTATTTTTGTTTTCCCAAAGGCCCCACTTGTAACTTTGCATGGAGTTGGTGGTCCTCTCACCCAGACTTGTTTTTCTGATATCGGGAAGAACTATGTTTATAACTGCAAACTTGCAGACCTTCTCAATTCATTTTTTTTTTAAAGGAAAACATGCACATTGCATTTGTCCTTTGCTACTGGCTTCAGACTGTTTGATTACTTTTTACTAGTGTAAACCTTTTCTTAAAAATGGTTTTTGTTTTAATACAGTAGTAGCTGTCTGGGTTCTTTAACTGTTTTATGTTGGTTATTTTGTGGATTTGGGATTTCTAATTGTATTTCAAGTTACCAATCTAAAACTGCAGATCTCTATGCAGTTTCTGTAGATTTGGGGTCTTTTTGAGACCTAATCCAAAGAAGGTGTTCCCCTTGTACACTCTTTGTTACTGTGGTCACTGGCTTTTTCCTCTCTGACAGCTATAAAGCAGGGGTGGACAATACTTTTCACAGTGGGGGGTAAGTTGGTCAAAAGCTGCACTTGTCCACTATATTACTTAAGAGAGGGTGCAGGGTATAAGCTACAGGAGGGGACTGTGACCTGGGGCAGGGGTGCAAGGTTTGGTAGGGAGTTTGAGTGCAGGAGGGGGGGGGGGCAGATTCAGGCTCTGGCTGGGAGGCACAGTAAGTGGCTCCCAGCCAGCAGCCCATTGGGGCTCTTGGACAGGCTAGCTGCCTGTCACAGGCCCACACTGCCACTCAGAGCACTAGCTGCTAGAGCAAGCATATTTCTCTGTGCATGCCCCTTGAGGGGAGAAGGAATGGGGCAGCCTATTTCTGCATGCTCTTGGTGCCCAGAAGTACCACCCCCACAATTTCCATTGTCCAGTTTGCACAGAGACCCACTACCCCCTTCTGCTCAAAGAGCACATGTACAGAGAAATGCTTACCCCGGCTGCTTTGAGCAGCACGTGGGGCTGCGGGACATTTAGCAGGCCAGAAGGTCAGAGTGGGCCAGATGAGGCCCACTGGCTGTATTTTGCCCACCTCTGCTATAAAGCTATTGCAAAACTCCTATGTTAAATCTTATTCTAACACTAGTATGGCATTTTGATTTTAGTATTTAATGGTTTAGGTTTGACTACTGTCTAGTCTTAGTCTTAAAGAATAGGCAAAGCTTAACTTGCGGTGTGAAAAACTTGGTATAGTTACAGAGACTTTCAAAGGCAAAAATGGGAGTTAGGCAAACAATTTCTGATGAATTTATTTGCAAATCTCCTTATGTGGTCAGAGGAGATAAACCTTTTATTTCAGGTGCATGTTTTGATAACCCCAACTCTTAGGCTGTGTCTAGACTACATGGCTCCATCGACGGAGCCATGTAGATTAGTATTGTAGGCAAAAGGAAATGAAGCGGCGATTTAAATAATCGCCACTTTATTTAAATTTACATGGCTGCCGCGCTGAGCCGACAAACAGCTGATCAGCTGTTTGTCGGCTCAGCGCGCTAGTCTGGACGCTCCCCTGCCGACATCAAAGCCCTTTGTCGGCGGCCCCGTTATTCCTGGTGGGATGAGGTTTACCGGGGCCGCCAACAAAGGGCTTTGATGTCGGCAGGGGAGCGTGCAGACTAGCGCGCTGAGCCGACAAACAGCTGATCAGCTGTTTGTCGGCTCAGCGCGGCAGCCATGTAAATTTAAATAAAGTGGCGATTATTTAAATCACCGCTTCATTTCCCTTTGCCCAATAAACAAATCTACATGGCTCCGTCGACGGAGCCATGTAGTGTAGACGTACCCTTAGAGATGCACAAGAGGCTTGGTTTTTTTTAGGTGTATGAGATTGGAGTTAAATATAAAATGGTATATCTGCTATCATCCGTGGCTCTTATCCAGGTTCAAATCAAAGCTAAAGTTTTAGCAAATTATGTTATAAAAGATTTATACTCTAAACTTACTGGAAGTGGTAGCATTCACTTTGTTCTGATGGTGATAATGCATTGTCTACTTAATGCCATATAATACTGTTCTATCCTTAAAATGATACCTATTACTTGATCCTTAATAGTAATGCAGTATTCTAAATGGCAAGATATTTGGAAATCAAGTGCACTACATCTGGAATATGAATGCTACTATGGCTTTTAGTTATGGACACTTCAGTGTTGGGACATGGCTTTTTATATGTTTGCTAATGTGTTTAATGCTTGAATAGAACTATTTTCAAGATGGACTTACTGAGGCTATCTGGACAAGTGGATCTTCAAAAAGTGGACCTCTGCAGGCAGTTTCTAGGGAGTCTACAAGAGTATCAAGAAGAACACCAAGGAAAAGGGTGATGAGAGGCTTATTGCAATCTAGACTTGTTTTACTTTTTTGTTGAGATTCTCAGGGCCCTAGAGTACTTTTTACACTCACTGTTTTTGTTCTGTTTTTTTTAAACAAACAGGTGGAAACTACAGCACAGTTGCCTGTAGATGATGCAGTAATGTCAGAGGGTACTCCCATAGCTGAAACTATAGTGGCTTCAAGCAACAAGACCCTAGTAAATATATCTAATAAATTATACAAGTGGTATCGTTCTGTAATGTATCTTCTCATATACACTAGAAAGTTTTTCAGTTTAACAAATCTAACTCTACTTGATAGCCCCCAATACTGAATGCATTTTTACTTTGTCAAATATGCTTCCCTCTCCATTTTATCAATCTTGTATGAGCTTATGTTCTTGTATTGTCCCCTGAAGCCTCAGACCAGGCCAGGAGTAGAAGCCAGCATGATAGCTCCCATTTTAAAAGTGGAAGATTGGGAAATGTCAGTACCACAGCCTTTATGGAGAGACCATTTTATTTAACATGAGCAACAAACCAGCTTGAATGTTTGTGAGCTTTTGTAACTAAATAGCTTAAGAAAAAGCTACAGAAACTATATCGCTAATGTATTTAGAATGTTCATTCCCAAGTAACTCTCCTCAAATTAGAGATGTTTAAATGTGTTTAATCATGTTAACAGCTGAAGTTCAGCAGCTACATGCATAGAGAAGGTGACTCTCACCTGCCACCCCATGCTGCTGCTTCTGTATCAGAGGCAGCACTGTGGGGGAGGGGGTGGCAGTGCACCCAGGGAAATGGCTTTTTCCTGCCTCGCTTCCTCCTCCTCCTGCCCCAACCCCTGCACTGCTGCCTCTTATACAGAGGTAGGGGGAAGGGGGCCTGCATGTAAACGTGCACGTTAACGTCAGTTAACTGTGTACACTATCACACTTTCACATACATACCTTATCTTTTTTCTGATTGATAATTTTTACTATCCAAATGTTTAACAAAGATTTTATCTCTATATCTTAATTTTTTTCTGTTGTATTTTAGCTAATTGAGTGTGAACAATTTGAATCTCAGCAGGTTGTCAATAGGGTTCCTGGAAATTTCAAGCATGCAGCTCCTACACTATCAATAAGTGAATTCTCAGACTTACCCAGAAGAACACCAAAGAAACCACTGATGACATCTGAAGTAATGAATTAAAATTTAGATTGCTATCATTATTCTTTCTGGACAGAATTCTTACATTTAGTCACTCTTTCAGAAGTGGGAATGAGGGTACAGCTCTCTAACAGGTGTCATGACGATACTCAGCTCAAACTAGCATTGTACAATGACTTGACTGGTGAAAGTAGGGTTCAAAAGTTTTGCCAATAAAACACCTGCTTAGTTTTGAGACAGTTGTCATTTCTGGGATCATGTTTGCAGTTTTTCTGCTACTTCTGTTATCAGTGTAGCATGGTGCTTTATATGTATTTGTCAAGTTAGATTCAGATAAATTAGGTACGTGGTTCTTGAACTTTGAAAAATTGATGGATGTATGCTTAATTTATAATATCAAATGGGATTATTTTAAACCAAAAGGCTCCAAGGTAACATTACTGGGGTAGACCTGCTTCTTCTTTTAATGGCTAAAGTGTCCCTGCCTTTATCAGCTTGTTGATGTTAAACGAGGGCTTGAATATATTGTATCTGGTAACCTTTTTTTATGCTAAAAGTTTAGATCTAATATTGTACACTATTCTGCAGTATTACTATGTTCCTAGTAGAAATCAGTAGAATTTATCATTTTTTTGCATTGCTTACTTTGAATAAAACTCATTCTTAAAAATAGTTAAATTTTTTGATAAACTAGTGGATCTGCTTTCAGATGTGTCCATATCTTCATCTATTATGTGAAATGGGCTACCTCATTTGAATACACAGCTAATCTGATATCATGTTGGTAGCAGATCTGACTGAACATTCATGTGTGATGCCCATTAAATTTATTAAAAATTAGTGCTTTGTCTCAAACCCAATGAGTCTTTGCAGTTGGTGTTTTGCTATATTGCAGCACTTTCGCTTACCACAGCAAGAGGAAATATGTCGTCCTCATAAACATATTGTTAACATTGGTCACACGCAATCCAGTGATCTGCTCAACACAGCCATGATAGAGGTGATGACCAATCCCTTTTGATCATCTGTATTGTTGTCTGATCAGTGTATAAGTACTGCATAAGTAACAACAAAGTATTCTTCATGTTGAAGGAAACTGAGGACAACGCTGAAATCATCTGGACACCAAAAATGACTAAACATCTGCCAGTAACAAAGTTTAAACCAACAACTAAAATCCAGGAAAGATTTCTTAAAATCACTGGGTGAACCAAATTCTCCCTTCCAAATCACTTAGGATTATGGTCACTCTAAATATCTGTGCTATAGCTTTTTTCTTTCTCTTGAGTTTGGCAAAGTTGATAATTCTGTTTGTTCTCCTAGGTGGTGGAGAAAACACTAGCAGAAGAACGAAGAGTAGAAAGAGATATTCTTAAGGAAATGTTCCCATATGAAGCATCAACACCTACAGGAATTAGGTATAATTGAAGTATCTTATGTTTTAGTCAGTTTTTATAGAATCCATTTTTTCTGGATTTAATTAGATTGTATTGCTAAGAAATGTCTAAGAATTAATCTGTACTCTATGGCTCAACCTCACAGCACCCCATTAACTGAATTAGTTCAGATCTGAAAAGAAGTCCAGTATTCTACCATGGGATTTTAAAAAATAAACTTTCTGTAGACAGAACAGACCAACTAAATGGTCCACATAGTCCAGTGTGGTCTCTGACATTGACCAGTACCAGCTGCTTCAAAGAAGAGTGCAAAAAAATTGTATAAATTTATGGAATAACATGCTCACAACTTTCCTTTATTGCCTAATCTCTGTCAGCGATAGGTGTGTGCACTGAAGCAAAAGGCTTCCTATCAACTATAACCCAGTGTTCTTCCAGTGCTTGTCATATCCCTTCCGTATCAGGTGTATGTGCTTTACACAGATTTTCCCTCAGCAGTATCTATAGTGAACCAGCTCTGGTGCCTTCTGCAGTGGTATGTGCATGGCACAGTATAAAGAGCACTGCCAGCTTCTCCCATCTCTGGTTCCTTCTTGTTGCTAGTGATGGTGCATGAAGTGTTCACTGCTTTGGCTAGTGTTGTTCATTTTCCATTCTTATGAACTTGTAGAGCCTGTAAGTTAGATGTTAGTAGTAGTTTACAGCCTTTGTCCGTCCCGGCCGGGATTCAAATGGGAGATGTGGCATGCCTCGCTCCTCAAGCGTTAAGCCCCATGATCATTGCAAATAGCCTGTGCCCATGACCAATACTCATAGTACCATATTTTAGTGAATATAACCCCTGGGTTATATTTGTTTTTACAAACCCTGCACCCCCCCTGCAGGGGTATACTTGGGTGCAGGGTATACATTTAAAAAAAAAAAAAAACTTATCTGGTGGTGAGCACTCCCCCGCCCCTTCCCCTGCTGCACAGCCACCAGCCTCCGGGCGGGGGAGCGCTCATCTCCCGGTTCCTGTGCAGCTGCAGGAAGGTGCAGGGGAGCACACTCATTCCCCTGCCTGGAGGTTGTGCGGCCGCACGGGACTTGGGGGGTGAGTGCTCCCCCACCTGGAGGTTGTGCAGCTGCGCAGGATCCAGGCGGGGTGAGTGCTCCCCCGTCCGGAGGGAGGCTAATTCTCTCAGTTTGAAAAACAGTCTTGTATACCCTGTGGGTTATACTCATGCACGGGATTTACAAGAATTTATTTATTTATTTATTTATTTATTTATTTATACTCAAGCTGCAAGGTATATTCAAGTGTGGGGTATATTCGCTAAAAGACGGTAGCTTTTTTGGTTGCTTGGATGAAGGGCATATAAGCAACAACTATCTCTGCAAATCCTTTAAGACCATGACACTAAAGACCCATGCCAGGCAGCTCAACTGCAGAGCACCCCACCCTACACATTTGCTATCTGGACTCATAGGCATACAGGCCTCCATCAGCTTCAGGTACCATCAATGCTGGAAGCCCTCCAGGCAGCTCAGGAGATCCTGATGCTTCCAGTGCTGCCCACACTGGCTCTGGCAGTATCCAGATCTCTGGGTAAACCTACTTTGGGATGTCTCCCCTTGTCCCCATTTCCACTCACCCACCTGGCGTCATGTCTCAGTTACAGAGACCAGCCCATCAGAGCTCTCTTCAGTCACTGGACCTTGGGCACTGATAGCAAGACTCAAAATGTACCTTGCTGTCCTTGACCTCCCTCCCTCTCTTCTCCTCCCCCCCCCCCCCCCCCCCCCCCCCGCTGCCAAGCAAGAGCATGAAGATTGACCCCCAAGGACCTATCAGCCACTTCCTGCCATCAATCTCCAACAAAGGGATTGCCATATTTGGGGAGATGTTTCCTGGATGTCAGTCCACAAAAGCTCCAAGTCCCATTCCTCATCCCAGTACTGTCACATAGTGGGAGTTGTAGGTTGCCAGATTTCCAATGCTGATCTATTGATCAGAGTTCCTGGCCAAGACTTGCATCCTGTTTGGACCAGTCTCTCTCCAGGCACAGTGACCAGCACTGCTTGGCCAGGAGCTGATGCACTGCCAGATCCTGATTGCCAAGAAGCAGACACCTCAGCATGTAACGGGATTCCCTAATTGGGGTGCCACCTACTTCATTGGCACCAAAGCCTGTCTTGTGGCCAGCACCTTGGTATCCATAGAACCCTTCGAGGTTCACCTAGCCTTCCCAATCTGGCTGCTCGGTGTCAGGAGCCTCAGGCCAGCAGCTTCATCATCCTGCCTTGCTTGTGATGCAAAGCAATGAGAGTCCTGACAGACAACACAGCCTCGCTGTTCTACCACAACAAGCAACCGGGAGCAAGCTCATCAACACTTAGTCAGGAGACACTCTGGAATTTAGGCATCAGCCATACTGGCCACCTGGAAGCTTGTCATCTCCATAGCATCAAGAATACACTAGTGGATCACCTCAGCAGAGACTTCTGTCACCGAGTACTCATTCTACCCTGAGATGGCCTGTGTGATCTTTCAGAGGTGGGGGAATTCCCAAAGTACATTTGTTTGCTGCCAGGCTCAACAGAAAATGCTCTTGGTTTTGCTCTCAGTAAGGTCTGAGCAAGGACTCCCTCTTGATGCTTTTCTTCTCTCATGGTGGGGGAGCCTGATATACATGTTCCCACTGATGCTTCTCATCAGCAGGGTCCTGGTAAAGATCGAGAGAAGGTTGTCATGATTGCCTTGGCATGGGCTCACTAGCACTCATTCAGGCCTGGCCCATAACCAACTAACTGGACCAGCTAGCACAAGATCACTGTCAGCTCCTACACTCTAGTCTTGCATCTCTTCACCTCTCGGTGTGGATGCTCCATGGTTAAACCTGAAGGCGCAAACCTGCTCAGAGAAGATCCAACAGGTCCTTTTAGGAAGCTGTCAACCAGACTGACTTGCCTGGCTATGTGATTACGGTTTTCCTTCTGGACATCGAAGGAGGCATCTCTCCCTTGTGTTCTTCTGTACAGTGTCTCTTGGACTACCTGCTACATCTCAGGAACCAGGGTCTGACACACACTTCCGTTAGAGTGCATCTCATGGCCATCTCTACTTTCCACCCACCAATCCAGGACCAGACAGTGTTTTCTCAGACAGGATGGTCAGATTTTTGAGACTTTCGGCATAGGCTTCTGTTCCACAGTGAGGTCTTAACTTAATTCTATATAGGCTCACAGGCCCCCACCCCTTGAGCCATTGGGTTTCTGCTGTCTTTCCCACCAGTCATGGAGGGTCGCTTTCCTAATGATTGTGAGGTTAAGATTAAAACCTTTACTTTAGAACTGCTATACGCAATCTTATATAACCTGTGGTTCTCAAACTTTTTGGTTCATGGCCCACCTCTCTCAACACAGACTCTTCCATGGACCACCAGTCAACCACCTGTGATGATAAAATGGGTGCAGGTGGGACGCAGAGTCTGACCAAGAGGCTTGATACAGAAGTGGGCTAAAGGGGGGGGGGCATCTGGTTGGGAGGTGGAGAGCAGGGATGGGCAGAAATGAATTGAAAGACATGTTCTTCACCAGTAACGGGAAAGACAAAGTAAAATATGTACTCTGCCTGAAAGCTTACCCGTGGGCAGTAGTGAAATCTATCCTTAAAGTTCTAGAACAGTATCTGTTGAGCATTCTGTTCCTTAATCCGGTTAAACTAAAACTTTTGTATACTTCAGATTGCTTGCTTAAACATGTGAATAATTTATTCTCTTTGACAGTGCTAGCTGCCGCAGACCAATCAAAGGAGCTGCTGGCCGACCTATAGAGCTCAGTGACTTCAGAATGGAGGAAAGCTTTTCATCAAAATATGTTCCAAAATACGTTCCTTCAGCCGATCTCAAGCCAGAGAAACCACCAACAAAAAAACGCTCCATTCCCATGTGGATAAAGATTTTGCTGTTTGTTGTTGTTTCAGTCTTCTTGTTTGTGGTTTATCAATCTATGGAAACTAACCAAGGAAATCCTTTCTCTAAATATATTAATGGTGCCCCTGAAGCAGATGGTGATTGATAATCTGTATGGCACACCCAGCTTGGTCTCCATTTTTTTTAATTATAGGAAAAAAAACTTCTGCTCTACTGTCGTCTCAAGGACTGCTTACAAACGTGCAACTTGACAAATTGGATAATGAAGCAAAAATAAACAAGACAGTTTATGGACATCAGTAACATTTCTGGACTAGTAGGGGATCACTTTGTGCCATACGAGTAACATTTTTTAGATCTCTGGGACTTTTTGTAGTCTTTATTTTTTTAATGTGGACATCTTTAAATTCATTTTTGAGAAATTGTATATTTGTTTTTGCAAACTTGGAAGCTGAGAAGGGCAAAATGTAGTAAAATGTGAAGCTCTGTTTAAATGCTTTGACTATGTACAGAAAAGAGGTTGTAGTTCTTTCTCTACTACACAATATGGGTAAGAGGGGGAGGAGATGATATTGATGTGACAAAGGGAAATGCATTCTTGGGTGCATTTTACTGGAACCATTCAGCTGAATTTGATATTGTAGTTTGTAGGGAAGTATGGCAATAATCTCTTCTGTAATACTGTAACCTTTTAGTAAGTATAACTGTAAACCTGTTGTATACATTTCTGTAAGGTCTAAGTAACATTAACATCATTTAAGCGTAACATCAGTTTTAAGTGTAGCCCTTTATTTTAGTACTTAATACTGTTTTGTAGAGGCCTAATGTTTACAGATCTAATTGGCAACCGATCTGTCTTTATAGAAGAATTTATTTATTAGTAAAGTGTGTGAAAATAAAATTTGCATCATGTAATTTGCTACCAAAATACTATATGAATCAGGGTTTTTGTTTTTTATTGAGGGACTCAAATATTAAAACATTTATGCTACATCTTAAATCTTTCACCAGCATGATTAAGATTGCAGATAAAATTAGCATAGGTCTATGATCTTAAAATATTATTTGTCAAGTCTTTTTCACATATACTCCTTGCAGAAATTCACATAAAAATGTGTTGCTTCTCAACTTATATTGGATACTCCCATGATCATGAAGTTTCATATTTATGATGTGAAGAGGGCATTATTATGATTTGACTAGTAACTTAAGTTAAAATTACTCATCTTTTGACTATTATTTTCTCAGTGGAAATGTCTCAATGTTAAATTCCATAACTGTTATAGGCAACTGATTTTTCCACAACCAGTGAAATTTGAAATACAAATAGAATATAAAGTGAATGTATAAAATGGTGCACTTAAGTCTGAAACATACTGCATATTCTATACAAAATTACAATTGTAATCTTTATGAAAGTGGTACTTTCTCTTTTTAAAAGCTTAGGATATAAATTAACATAGTTGAGTACCTTTTTTTACTGTAACTAGATACAATGCAATATTCATAGTCGTGCTTATGGAAACTCTTACTTGCTGTGTACTTGGCAACTTTTATGTTTGGTAGCAAAGCAATAGGTTTTTTTGGTCTTTAATAAATGCTTTAATTCTTTTAATTTGTTTTTAATCATCCATATAGTAAACTTGTGTTCATCCTATAGAAAACTGTAACAGTTTTTTGAGTAAAAGTGTAGAAAAATAAAGATCATGTAATGTGTACTTTAGTGCTTATTTTCATAAGAACTGAACCAATCAGTTACTTTTAATGTGCTGTCTTGTGGTATTGATAGAACATATTCTAGAAGCAAAAGCAAAGCCCTTCATATAATCTAAAGTGTAGAAATACATAAATTCTAGAGTCTTCTGCCACTGACAAATTTTAAAACATTCACAAAATAAAATTTGTCTAATAAAACAGATTCCAATTCCCTTTTTGTTTTGGAAAAATGTCTTGTTTCTAGTAATTCTTAACTGAATTTGTTTTTGTTTTTTTTCCTAAGTGGGCTTTGCTCCATTTTGCTTTTACTGAGCCGAGGCATTTAACTTTTACTTCACTTGCTGTGACATAGAAAACCTATTATGGATTGGTATACATTTATTTAAAAGTACTGTGAATAGACCTGCCTCCAAACGAATTTAAAAGTGAATTGTATTTTCAGTGAATGTTTAATTTGGCTGTGCTTGCTTTCAGAAATGTATATTAAAACCTTCTAAAGCTACAGTGGAAACAGCATAATTGTATAGTATAGTAATTGGATTTATGGCATTATGAATAATCCTTTCAAGTATTTGGATTTATAGAAGTTAATTAAATATACTCACTTTCAGCTGCTGGAAGGGCACCCTGATAACTTTATCATAAAACGTTTCTGAAGGTGCTGAACGTGCACTTTCAAATGGTTGTGGTAGAAGTTAGGGTCACTGAACACTTACAGAAAAACAAGTACACTTGTGGCATATTAAAGACTGACAATTGTTTGGGCATAAGCTTTCATAGGCTAGAACTCACTCTATCAGATGCAATAAGCCAATAAAGATCAGCTGTCAAAGGAGTAATACCTATACTGATAAGATAAAAGTTGATCTCTCCAGCACTTAATCATGGACTATGGGCTAAATCTATAAAGGAACTAAAGTGCTGCAACGTTGAGAGCTGTAGGAGCCTTCCTCCTATGTGGAATACACAGATCTGAGTCTGGTATGTCCACTCCATGCCCAATGCAGAGTAGAGATGTCTAATAATATTCACAGTACAGAATAGGGATGTAAAAGTGTAACTGTGAGTTAATCTATGAGCTTGGGTTCATTGGTTAATGTTCATGGTTACACAGAGGCTCATGGTACATATATGGAGCCTACTTAGAAGCTAGCTCACTGCATGCACTGGTTCCCAGGGAGCTTCCTGCCATCCCACATATAACTGCTGAAATATTGGGAATGTCCTAATGCAGGGCTTGGCAATAATTTTTGATTGTGGGCCACTTGAGAAATTTTTGGAGTGGCTCTGGGCTGCCCTGGAAGAGGCCAAATCTCAGGAGGAAGGGGTGGGGTCAGGACACTTTCTGCTTCCCCACCCCCACACCCTGATTGGTCTGAGGGTGGTGAAATGTAAAGTTCCCCCCCCCCCCCCCCCAATCACCAGCTGTTCTGAACAACTGGCAGTTCCCTCTAGGCACCCAGGCTCCTGGCAGCGGGAGGAGTCTTTGTGTGCTCCCTTTAAGCCCCAAGGGCAATCAGATTGGGGGAGGGGGAGCACATGAAGTCTCTCATTTCCTGCACTGCAAGGGAGCACCACACTTGCCGAGCCCCTTCCAATCAAGAGGATACGTAGCATGCTTCTGCATGTTCCTTGCAGGATGGGGGCAGGGCGGGAGGGGACTTTGCGTGCTCTCCACACCCCCAGGCCAATCCGTTCTAGTGCATTGCAGAGAGCTCCTTTAACTAGAAAATTGTGTTCTTTTGGAAGAAAGTTTGAAAAGGAGGATGTTTGCAATCGTGTTTGGCAAAGCCCTCAGTGTAAGATCTAAGCTGCGAACACCACAGAAATTCCCCTTTTCTGCTAATGATATCTAAGATTAATAGTATTATATTAAACCAATTACACATTGTAAGTATTGATGTTCACATTTTCCTAGTCAGAGATCCACCAAATTGCCCAGTGCAGTACATAATATTCAATTTAAATACAATAAAAGCAATTTGAATGTCCTTTGCACTTAAAATATGACCTATAGCGATTAAGCTAAAGATACATTTATGGAAATCTACATATACAAAATATTAAATAGTATGGGCCTTACTCATTGCCTGTCTGAATGGATGAATAGACAATTTTTCTTTATCTCTACTACTGAGCATTTGAAGGGGGTTGTCATGCAATCAGAGACTATCACAATGGATTTCTACATGAGTTCAGATGTGCCAACATCAGGATCACTGAACCACCAAAATGCATCAGGGCACACTCCACTAAGTCCTTGTCTACCTCCATGTTGTTTCTTAAAGTTCCATTACTAGAAAACTGTAAGACAGCCACTTTGGGCCTTTGTCTACACTTTTTCGATCACAGAAGAGTCCTGAACTGACACAGTAAAGTCATTATCTCAGTTACTCAAACCTCTGCAGTCACCTGAAGTGGAGCGCCTAGAGGAACACCACTTGAAGAAAAGGTTACTTATCTCTTATGCAGTAATTGGAGTTCTGTGGAACGTGTGTTCTAGTAGGTACTCCACAGTAGAGAGTAGGGCTTGTATGGGCGGCAGGTGAAGGACCAGCTGGGGAATGCAGTTGAGCGCCCCGCCCCTTCCACCCAAAGCCACACCCCATCCCAGAGACCATGCCCCTTAACCATTCCTCCCATCCTCCAGCCATTCCTTGCCCAACCCCAACTGAAGGCTGGGACTGTTGCATGGTGTGGCCCCAGGCTGCCATATGGCACGGCCCAAGCCTTCCCTGGCAACCAGGGAGCTGGGCTGCTTGAATCATGGCCCCAGGCTTCTTCAGCCGCTGGGGAGCCAGGCTGCCATGTGGTCCCATCCTTCCCTGGATACCGGGGAGCCAGGCTGCTGCACGGCTCCGGTCCATCCTAGGCTGCTGGGCAGTGTAGGCAGTTTTGGGAAAGCTGTCCATGAGGTCTCGGGTTGTGTGTGCGATGCTATTGGCACCAAGAGATACCTACTGCGCATGCCGTGAGCTGCCCGACCACTACTACCTTAAATCTCTGATTGACAATGCTGAGAGACACTGTCATAAATAGATGCTGCTAAGGGGAGTCTGACTTACCTGATGAAGAGTGATGAAAGGGTTAAGCAACTGGAGATGCACCTGAGGGAGGGGGGTTTGGGCAGTCAGCCAATGAAATGTAGATAGGAATTTCAAACCAAGAGTGAGTAAGAGAGAAAGAGAAATGGATTTTTCTTTCTTCTTTGTTTGAGATCAGCAGTTTCTCCAGGTATGGAGGGAGACAGGTTTTCCCAGGAATGGACTTCTTGAAATGTGTAAGTAGAGAAAAGTTTAGATAGTCCATCAGGTTTTATTGTTTTCTTTGTTTGGGGGTTTGGAAATCATGTCTGAGCTGGCTAATTGTTTTTCTCTTTTGTTACTATGGATTATAACCCAGGGATTTCCCGAGTCTATTTCATTCCATGGCTAATTCACACCCAGTCATTTACTATGCATACAACAGTAGTTTTGTTTTGATGATAAAAGTGTTTTCCTTTTTGTTTTGATTAACCAGTATTGGTTGATTGTTGTGTCTTTAAGTTTAGGTGCCTAGTTACCTGGGCAAAGTCCATTGTTCTCTGCAGATTCCCTCTGTTTGTTTTCCCAACTCCAAGCAAAATGGAGATTGGGGTAGGGGGGAGAGCTTTGCCATAGGGAGTGGATTCCCAACTGATCTCTCCCCTGGAAAAGGGTTTATTTTATATTTTCTTTCATTCACTTGGGTGGTGGCAGCAAGAAATCAGTCTTTGTCTTTTTGGATCTTAGGGGGACTGAGATTGAACAAGTTTGTCTCTGGGAGTCACAGATGTACAGAGTTTATTCTACTAGCCGGCTCCCCATCTCTGCACTCGGGAGTTGGAGAATTGAGCTGGGACATGCACCATCACCTGAAGTGAAGCACCCACAGGGACACACATCTTGAAGAACTCCAGTTACTGCACAAAATGAATAACCTCTCCTTCTCCAAGTGCTTGCTCGTGTCCATTCCATATTAGGTGTGTGTGCACATCACATGCACTGGTGCTAGAAGTTTTTCCCTCAGTATCTTTAGGGCCCTGATAACCTCTGAAGTGATGTAAACATGCTGGATCCCCTCACCCTCAGTTCCTTCTTGCCTCCGGTGATGCTGCTGAAAGGATCTGCTGCTTTGACTAGCCTTTTCATTTTATTCAGTTCCACAGTTTCCCTTGTAATACAGTGACCTCTTAGGACATGTCTACACTGAGAGATGTGAAAGTAGAAAGAATTATACTGTAAGAAAAAGATGAATTGTGCTGTAATAACTGAATAAGTTGAAGGAATTCTGTTTGTCTTTTTAAGAGAAAGAAGAAAAGTATGTTAATGTTGATTGTAGGTATGCAGATCAAGGTGCTAGCCAATTTGGGCCTGAGTTTAACAGGAAAAGGAACATTAAGTGTTAGACAGGAAACAATTCCAGATAATCAGGGAGATATAGCCAGGAGATTGCTGTGTGCTTAATATTGAAATGAAGATACTTAACCACACTAATAATGTGAAGTTTTGCCACACCCTTTGATCTTGTTAACTTGGCCTTTTGACTGTATAAAATCAAGGGGTTTGAACCTTGTATGGTACTCACATTTTCTCCATGCATTTTAGCAAAGCTTTGCTGAAATAAACAGAGCAGTCTGCCAAATCTGTGAGTCCTGTCTGACTTTGACAGAGATAAGGTCAAAATTATTAAAGTTGACTTTTTAGCACCCGATTTTGTAAAGTCAAAGGTGCATACCCCCACTATATGCAAGAATTTGACATAGTTTGAAGCAGTGCATCCCCAGTAGGGTTCTACCATCAGAATGTGGCCCTTATAGAAGTGATGACAATGATCTATTCCAAGTCCAGAGGTCATCCAGAAAAGGTTGCGGTCGTCTCTTCAGTGATATTTACTTTGCTACAATGGCAGACCAATCCCAAGATGGCCCTGAAAGGAGTTCCATGCCACAGTCCTAATACTAATTACACTTAACAGCTACTAAATCATTCCAGTGTTTTATAAGAACATTAGTATTTCCATTGGATAAAACTGTTTCCTACAGTTTCTTGGATACAAGTGAATACACCAGGACATGCAAGAACTCACTGCAGGACAGAATAGTTCATTTCAAAGTTTTCTTTATCATGAGCTGAGAAACAAACCAGCCTGCTGTATTTTAAACCTCACAATCTGAATTGCATGTCAGACTCTCCTGCTGCCACGAACTGAACTATGCACAGAATGCAGCTGTGTTTCCGCTGACATTGCCTTACTTGGAGCACACTGGAACCTGCCCAATCTGGTTCACTCAAGACTGGCTTGACATTGCCATGTTTTCTGGCTGGCTGTTCACCTACATCAGTGGTTCCCAACAGTCGGACCATGGACTGGTGCTGGACCATAGTGGCTCTGGGGGCCAGGACAGGGGCACACCGCTCAGTGCCTCCCCTCGTGCCGCAGCTGTTGGGAGAGGCATGTCCTGCCCTGCCTTTCAGCCAACCAGCACCAGGCAGGGGCAAAGTCTCCCAGCTGCAGATGAGCAGCTTGCTGCATGACAGAAGAGCTGCATGGAGCCCAGCATGGCAGCCTTAGAGCTGCGCAACTCGGGCAGCAGCGCTCAGCTGGGAAGCAGCGGAGGGCTGGGACAGACACTGGGGAGCCCTGGGGTAGGGCTAGTACGAGGGAGCTCTAAGGTGTAGGTAGCTGACACTGGGGGTCACTAGAGACGGGGCTAATATTGAGGACTGAGGGCTGGCACTGGGGGAATCCTGGGTGTTGGGTGCAGTGGGGCCCTGGAAACTGGAGGCTGGCACTGGGGGGTCTGGTGGTGGTGGGCTCTAAGGGGCGGGGGGCTGGCACTGGGGAGGATTGGGTGCAGGAGACTCTGGGGTCAGTGGCTGGCGCTGGGGGGTAGTGGAGGGGTGGGGGACTCTTGGCGTTAAAGCTGGCACTAGGGAGCTCTGGAGGCCGGGGCTTTTTATACCACAGATTGGCAAACCCATTCACAAACTTTTGGTGGACCAGTATCATTTTATTTGTATATTGACATATTTGTTATTTGCATAATGAATATGAAAATAAATGTTACCAGTCTGCCAAAAGCTCGTGAATGGGTTTGTCGATCCGCAGTATAAAAAAGTTTGGGAACCACTGAGCTGCATGTCATCTTGCTCAGGCAATGCGGTCTGAATTCACCTAACTAAACTTCGTGCATTAAATCAAATGCTACATGCCAAGTCCAGATGTTAGGGCAGATAATAAGGCTGCACATTGGGAAGTTCAAGGGAGCCAGTGAGATGAACAGGGTCCTGCTGCAGTTGGACAGCAGAGCTGTGCTTTTGTTTTCACTATACCCTTGGAACTGCAGCATCTTGCAAAGTTCATGCTGGAGCATGGCTCTGCAAAATAATATTTCTAGCTAATGTAAAAGCTAAATTTACACCAGCCAAAAGAAACACATAAATAATAGCACTGTGATTTTAAAAAGTCTCAGAGAGGTAGCCATGTTAGTCTATAACTTTGTAGCCAGACAGCTCCCCCCCCCCCCATCTCATCCATCTTATTTTGCCTCTCTGAGGCTCCTGAAGCATACAGGACAGAGAAGGAGCAATAAAAATAGCATAGTCTATGCTGGCTCATCTGATCCTGAGAAGCTGAAAACATAGATATGAGGAGAGAGCGATTAAGGCAATAAGCTGGCCTCGAGGCTGTGAGAAGTGCCCGGCTGGTACCCATGTTGATACGAACACACAGCCGTCCCTGGGAGAGGAATACCCCACTGAGAAAAGAATCTTCAGCACTTCCAATTTAATCCTCTCAACTCTCTCTTACAAGTGTAAATTAAGTTCACAACTCCCTTGTAAGAACTGGTCTCACAAAAG
Organism: Pelodiscus sinensis; assembly: GCF_049634645.1. Classification (NCBI taxonomy): domain Eukaryota; kingdom Metazoa; phylum Chordata; order Testudines; family Trionychidae; genus Pelodiscus; species Pelodiscus sinensis. The sequence goes on from NC_134711.1 coordinate 83,266,377, forward strand.
GCAGACCAGCACTATTTGACATCACAGATAAGAAAGAGAAATACGTGACCCCATGGGTATAAAGATGGGTACAGCAGCGCACTCACTTTGAGTGTCAATCTACCCTCTACCTGCTGGCCGGGTTAGGTGTTTGACCTCCCGAGGTTCTATGGGGACGCCCACCTCATATTTTTGTCATTCCTAGGAATTGAGGGACCGGCCCTGGCCTGACACACTGGAGTCAAGAGGCACAGAAGGGGGTAAAGTACCTGGATGTGGTCCTCTGTCTTAAGTGTACACAGACTTAGAGCTCTTTAAAGATTAAGCTGTTACTTGGTACTATTATTTCTGTTTTCCTATCTTTATCTTCTTTGTAACCATTTTTAAGATCTATATTTTGCTAGCAGTTAAGAAATAGAACAATAGCCATTGCAACCATATGATTTATAAGCTTCTTCAATAAACCTGTAACTGTTTAAGCTTTAACCTGACTCCTTCAGTTGCTGTAACAGAACCAGGCACAATTTAAAAGAACTTCAGCCGGTCTTAAGGGACAGATATAGGGAGAGCTTGGGCATTTGGATTTGTGTCACTCCCAGGTGGCAGATCTGTTGGGGCACTTCTCAGCCTCCCCCAGGCTGCCCGCTGCGAAGGAATCATGGATTCTAGCAGCTAAAATCTGAAGTGTAATAAGCTCTCCCTGTAAACTTATTGGGGCACCCGTCAACCTCCTCCAGGTTGCCCACTGCAAGGGACCCCGGTCTCAGCAGTTGAAGTCGCGTGTGTATAGCACACACACACACCACTCACTGCCCTGACCGTCGGCTGACAAACTTTAAAAACAACAAGCAGTCCTGTGGCACCTTAGTGGCTAACAAACATATAATGAATTCTTGTGGGTAAAACCCATTTCATCAGATGAGTTGGAGTGAAAATTACAGAAAGTTCATAATATATTTGTTAGTCTCTAAGGCCTGGTCTACCCTAGGACCTTAGTCCGAAATTAGGCCCCCAAGGTTGAATTTATAAGTGATGCGTCCACATTACCAAGCCCGTTATTCCGGAATAAGGTGCTGAGGAATTTAAACTATGTATTCCTGCTTTTCATGAGGAATAATGCTATTTCCGAACTTGTAAGTCCAAAATAATGTTAGTGTGGACACTCCAGTGCTGCTAATCCAAACTAACTGGTCTCCAGGAGGCTTCCCACAGCTTTCCAGAGTGCTTCCAGGGGCTCCATGTCTGCAGTAGCGTGTCCACATTAACAAAGCTTGCCACATTAGATTGAATTAAAAATCAAACTAGCTGGAAGTTTTCAGAAGAAAGGTTAGCAGTTAAACTTTCACCCTCCTATGGCATTTGTCTTTGTACTGTAACTGTTATCATTTCTGGTCACCGTGTTATAGGGTTATCATATTTGATCTTTCAAAAAAGAGGACACTTCTGAGGGGGAATGTATGTGTATCAGTATCTACCAAATACTGATACAGATACACTCCCCCTCAGGGGTGTCCTCTTTTTTGAAAGTTCAAATATGGTAACCCTAGTTTATAACAGAGTTTGCTATAGGGGTGGGATGAGTTGGAGGTAGTATTAAGACAAGCTGTTAAAATGATATTGCAAATAGATCCAGGCTATTGCCCAAGTCTTTACGGAGTTGTTATTGTTTAATACATTTACAAAATGTTCATATAGGCAAAACTAAATTGCTCGATAATGTGTTGCTTCCAAAACAATAAAAAATCTGTAATGTAGAAAAAGGGTTGAAAAAGAAGATCTACCAACCCATCATGTATAGTTCTGTATTTGACAGACAGTAAATAGAGTGTCACCAAACTGACAGCAAAAGGCTAGTTTTTTAAAATAATACAAATTATGAGCTTGTTAAAATAATTATCAGTAGTTACCATTAATAGCTGCTCTTTGGCTGTCTCTATTCACAGTCTCTTATATGCTTCTACTTTTTTTCCTATTTCACCTTTCTCTGCCCTTTCTTTCCTATGCATTTCTTCACTTGTTACTTTTCACCCTCTCTTAGGGTTCTATTTTGCAACCACAGCAGTCACGGATATCTCTGCTATTGATTTCAGTGGGGCAGGATCAGATACTCAGCGTCTACCATTTTTTTATTTGTGGGTTTTTTCCTTCCTTTAATTTCTACCCTCCCTGATGATTCTCCTAGCAAAATAAACATAATTAACACAGCTGTACTTGTACTCCTGCTCCATACATATACATACTCCATACATACTCGCTGTTGTACATCAACCTGAAACTGAAGGTTACCTGAAGCTAAATAGGACAATACCTATCAATTATTTACCTTTTTTGGTTAATAATATATATAAAGCATGAGGAGGTCTGCAATTTGGCTATAATGTAACCCCCCACTCAGAAAGTAAACCCCAAATTTATTATCAGTAAAGACAAAAAATAATAAATATGGGAGGAAAGTCAGTGTGTGAGTGACTTACAGTGTATTTAATGCATAGTAGATGAGTATTTTCCCTAGTTTATGTAACACCCCAAAGGACTATCTCTTAATAGAACCAAACATTACATTGTGTTGCAAAGCTGGTAGTGTATATTAGCTTTAACAATGAATTTTTCAGTCTATACAATATGTTAAGATTTCTAGCTTTGTCTCATCCATTTTTTCCTGATACTTTCATATCTTTTATTATAGGTTTCAGGTTACATAGATTTGGCCTATGCAAAGCTGGAAATAGTTTAAAGCTCATTTATAGCACCTGAGTTGTTTTTCTGTAATCACAATAACTGTGATTTCTGTTCTACAGCCAGTCTAGAATATTAACTCTAAAGTGCATCAAAACCATTTTTGACGTGACCTTTTCTTTATTACCTCAGTTGCCCTCTAATATTTAACAATTCTTTCTTATCCATGTGATAAATTCTGTACCTCAGAATAAGGCCATGTATCTATGGGGAAATGTTGCCAGTTACAGAGATAGAGTATATCTACACTTGTACCCTCTTTCAAGAGAGGGATGCAAATGAAGACATTCGAAATTGCAAATGAAGCCAGGATTTACATATTCTGAACTTCATTTGCATAATCACATTATGGAGCTATTTCGAAATAGTGCTATTTTGAAATACAAAACATGGTGTACATGCGGCTATTTCGAGAGAACATCCTTCCCTCGAAATAACCCTTATTCCTCATAAAATGAGGTTTAACAGTTATTTTGGAAGAAGGGTGTTCTCCCGAAATAACTGCATCTACACCGCGTTTTGTATTTTGAAATAGTGCTATTTCGAAATAGCGCCATAACGCAATTGTGCAAATGAATAAATCCTGGCTTCATTTGCAATTTCAAATGTCTTCATTTGCATCCCTCTATCAAAAGAGGGTGCAAGTGTAGACATACCCATATACTGGTAAAACCTCTCATTTGATTACCCTTATTCCAATAGAATAGTAAATGGGATCTGATGGGAGAGGAAAATCAGGAGGACAATCTGAAATTGTGCACCTGCAATGCTTACAGTTTTCTGTTTACACTGGAGATCTTTATGTCATTCAGGTGTGCAGACTACAGGGGTAATTGTCTGCAGGCAGCACCTTATGCTTTTTGGACATGTTACAAGGATGCCACAAGACATACGAGGAAACACCATTCTTCAGGTGGTTTGTAACATCTGGGATAAAATTTCACCAACCACGGGGTGGAAGCAGCCCAGAGGCAGCCCCTCTATTACAAGAGTTCCTCAAATCTGTTCCAATATTGGACTCTCAGGTCATTAAGCCTTTGTCACTGCACAGGAACAGACCAAATGATGAACAATGTCAATGGCAGACTTTCTTAAGCACTGAAGAAGAAACATATATGGATAATCAGAAAATTCAGTTTTACTAGAATAGTTGGCAGGAAGAAAGTTTGGAAGGAATGAAATCTTAATGCATGAGAGCATAAGCCAATCTCTGGCAGACAGGAAGTTAGGGCATGTTACATAACACTCACTTCAAGATTTCTTGCACCTACCGGTAAATAATACAGTTTTTACCTTTTTCAGAGAGAGGCTACTGGACTGGACTGATCAACAGCTGACAAAATATGGCTATTCTCATATTACAAACAAATTTCTGGGAAAGAACTATGAGAAGGCAGAGAGACACCTTTTTGGCATTTGTTCTTTTTATATGGTTATTGCTGAGATAGCACTTAGAAATGTTTTTGAAAAGGAGTGCTATAGTAATAAACCTATTTACAAAGGTTATACAGCTGGTCCCCGAGTTGCGAATGGTCGACTTACGACCGTTCGCAGTTACGACCGAAGCTGTCGTAAATGGTGGACCCCGAGTTACGAACTCAATCCGCGCTTACGAACAGCGCGGTTGCGTGTAACTCTATGGGGTCCAACTTAAGAACAAACTGAGTTACGACCAATTGCTTGGTCCGTAACCAGTTCCTAAGTCGGGAAGAGGCTGTATTTATCAAAATGTGCAGGGACTTTAGTCCCTTTAGATTTTTAAAAATCTGCTTTCCTGCACAATGATATAAAATGCTCCTCAGCTATATCGTTTGGGAAACATTTTGTGATGAAATATGTAACTTTACAGGTATATAGAGAAAATCTTTCAGATACAGAGGTGCTATTTCCCCTGGAGTTGGTTCCTGGAGTGCAGGTAACCAAGGTTACCCTAAAAGCACAGTAAACACAGGTGCTTAAAACAACATGTTCTCACTATTTTGCTCAGCATCTCCTCACTCTCTAAGGGTATGTCTACACTACAAAGTTAATTCGAACTAACAGACGTTAGTTCGAATTAACTTTGATAGGCGCTACACTAGCGATCCACTAGTTCGAACTTAATTCGAACTAGCGGAGCGCTTAATTCGAACTAGGTAAACCTCATTCCACGAGGACTAATGCCTAGTTCGAATTAACTAGTTTGAATTAAGGGCTGTGTAGCCACTTAATATGAACTAGAGGGAGGCTAGCCCTCCCCAGCTTTCCCTGGTGGTGACTCTGGGCACCACCAGGGAAACTCTTCTGCCCCCCTCCCGGCCCCGGAGCCCTTAAAGGGGCACGGGCTGGCTACGGTGCCCGTGCCAGGTGCAAGCCTGTCAGCACCCAGCCAGCAGACTCTGCACCTGGCACGGCTCGAGCCAGCCACCCGCTGCCACCAAGCCCTCTGCCTCTTCCCAAGACCAGGCTGGCGGCTCCCGGAAGCCTGCCCGGGTCCGCAAGAGGTGGGCGCTCGCCTGGTCTAGTGTGGACATCGTGGACCTCATCCACGACCTCCACACTAGGCACAGGAAAGTGGCCGTCTAGGGCAGGATAGCTGCCAGCCTGGCCACCCAGGAACAGGTTGGCATGAAAATCAAGGTGGTCCACTGAGACCCCTGACCCTGAACCCTGAGCTTAGAATGGCCGTACTGGGTCAGACCAAAGGTCCATCTAGCCCAGTAGCCTGTCTGCTGACAGCGGCCAACACTAGGGACCCTGGAGGGGATGGACCGAAGACAATGACCAAGCCATTTGTCTCGTGCCATCCATCTCCAGCCTTCCACAAACAGAGGCCAGGGACACCATTTCTACCCCCTGGCTAATAGCACTCCATGGACCCAACCTCCATGACTTGATCTCACTTCTCTTTAAACTGTTCTAGTTGTAGCCTTCACAGCCTCCTGCAGCAAGGAGTTCTACAGGTTGACTATTTGCTTTGTGAAGAAGAACTTTCTGTTATTAGTTTGAAGCCTGCTACCCATTCATTTCATTTGGTGTCCTTTAGTCCTTCTATTATGGGAACTAATGAAGAACTTTTTTTTATGCATCCTCTCCACACCACTCATGCTTTTATAGACCTCCATCATATCCCCCCTCAGTCTCCTCTTTTCTAAGCTGAAAAGTCCCAGTCTCTTTAGCCTCTCTTCATATGGGACCTCTTCCAAACCCCTGATCATTTTAGTTGCCCTCCCCTCTTCCACCCTCTCTCTTCCCCTCTCCCACCTCCTTTTCCCAGTCTCCCCGAGTTTAGTTCAATAAAGAGAGTTTCTATTTTTGAACACACGTGTCCTTTATTTTTTACATCAGGAAGGGGGACTAGGGAGGGGTAAGTGGAAGGAGGTGAGGGAGGAATGGGGTACGAGCCCCCGATGGGGAGGACTGGGCTGGCTCTGCGGGCTCCTTGGGGTGGAAGCTCTCCTGAAGCCCCTTGATTGACCCCCCCCCTTCCGGATGGCAGCCTGCGGCAAGTGCAGCCGGGCTGATGGCTGAGTGCTGTGATGTGCAGAGTGAGGGCACTCAGGACACTCCAAGCCAGGACTGCTTTGCAAGAGAGGAACCCCTGAGAACTCTCTGTCCGGGGTGGGGGTCGAGTCCCTTTAAGCGGAGCCCTCGGCTAGCCTGAGACAGCAGCTCAACGCTCTAAGTCCTAACCTGATGCCCTGCCGGCACTGCTTCCAGCCACCCTTAACCTCAGTTCAGGGTCCACTCAGTGTGGACATGCTAGTTCGAATTAGCAAAATGCTAATTCGATTAGTTTTTAAGTCTAGATACGCTAATTCGAATTAGTGCTGTAGTGTAGACATACCCTAAGAGAACTCCTGCCCTTCCTTGCCATGGTTTACAACATGTGGGGGAGAGAGGGAAACTGTGTCTTTCAGAAGGACTCAGATGTGAGGATAGCGTTGGGCTACCTACCATGCTTTGTTCCTACCAGGATGAGGAGTTGCAAAGAGGTGACTGGCTGGCCTGGCCAGGCAGGGCAACAGGGACAGACACTGCAGCTAACAATCTGACACATTTACTACTATGGTACCTGGTACTAGTCTTTCCTATCTGGGCGGAAGGGGGAATTGTCTGCCTGGTTTTAAATCTGCACACCACTTGCCTCAAGTGACTGCCCGTGGCAGGATGGAGCCTTCAGACCCAGGTAAGTAGAACTGCTGTAACATAGTCACTGCCTGGAACTGTCCCCCGTGGAGACTCTTATGTGGATTGTCCTCGACCAAAAAGCACTTTCCATTTCCACTGACGCCAACAGCGGCACCCCGGAGCAGGGGTAGTGTGCCAATGAGCAAACCTCTACTTTTGCTTCCAGTAGCACTTACCACCATAATTAACATACCTCATTTTTTGCACTGGCAGCAAATTGTGTCAGGGTGGTTTCCCTCTATTAGACTCTGCTTCTGGGGCACATGGCATTGGTCCAAAGGAGTCTGTCACATCTCCTGCTCTGGGAGTAGCAAATTCGGAGGGGTGGGGTTCACCTTGACACCATGTGCAACCGAGACCTGCGCCGTGGGCAGGAAAGCTCATGATACCAGCTACATGTGTTGTTAGTCTAGAAAGTGCTACCAGACTGGTTGGTTTTGATGTTTCTCCTGTACAGACTAACTGGGCTACCCCCCTGAAGCTTTTAATTGCAAGAATGAGACAGGAAAGGGGTTTCCAGAAATGCAAACTGGTGGCATCATTGCCCACGTGTCTTTCTGCCCCAGCCCTCTCCGCTTGCCCGTTCAGGCCGGCGGGTGCCAGCGCCTCAGCAGTTCGCGCCGGATGGAAAGTCAAAGACACACCCCGCCCCACCCCCACACGCCTGGCTCCCGGTGCTTCAACGGGAGGGGGAGAGAGTGTAAAGACGTGCGCATGCGTGAGCGAAGACGCGGGTTGTGTTTTCGAGGGCGTCCCCGTGGTGACGTCAGTCCGCGGGGCTTTTCCGCCAATCGAATCGCAGCTTGTTGCGCGGCTGCCCCGCCCCCTCCGCGGGGAAGGACAAAGTCATTGAGCAGGGGCACTAGTCGGCCTCTCTGAGCCGAGCTGCCGGGGAAGCAGCGGATCTCGGAGCGGGCGGAGTCGCTGCCGCCATTTTAGAGGGTGAGTGTCACTGGGCCGGGCTGGGCCGGCGCGCGCTTTGCCCGGAGCGCGCGGGCCCGAGCCCCTGGGGCCGGCTCGCGGCGGGGCAGCGGCCTGTGCCCTGGGCCCCGCGCGGCGCTTGCGAACTCCCGGCCCGTGTCCGCCTCTCTCCCCAGGCCGCCATGTTCTCGTCCGTCGCGCCGCTCGCCCGCCTCAACCCCTTCCACGCGCCCCATCTGCAGCTGCTCCAGGACGGCGCGAGGAAGCGCCCGGACGCGGCCAAGCCGGCCCCCAGCACCAGGAGGAGCCTGGCGGCCGCCGCTGTCTCGGAAGGTAAATGGAGCCGCCGGGAGCTGGCGGGGAGGCCGCTGCTGCCGTCCCGCATCCCTCTGTCCTGGGGCTTGGGCGGGTTCTGCCCGCCGGCGCTGGGGGAGAGGGTCCTGCCCTGCGCGTTGGCCCGGGAGGAGCCGCCTGGAGCGGGCCTCTGTGGTGCTGCTTAGAGGGCAAGGAAGGGCATGGGGCGGGGAAGACGCGCCTCGTCTTAGCCGGCTGCTTCCCGGCTTGTGTCAGGACCTGGGACCCAATCGCTCCGCCCCGGGCAGCTCACGGTCACCCTAGCGCGACTTGCCCGCGGCGAGGAGCTGGCAGGCGCCTTTGGGCCCTGCTCTTCCGCGGTAAACTTGGTGCGGCCAGGCCGCCGCAGGATGGTTCACAGCCACGCACGGGAAAGCTGGCAGAGACTAAAGAGATGCCAGTCACTTATTCCTCCCTCTGGGTATCTGCCTGGCCCATGGCACCATAAGCTGGCCCCATCGCCCTTGTCTTAAAGCAAGGGCATGTTATCTGAATGGAGCAAATCCCACGTGGCTCATACCAGGACTTTTAAAGGACAGAGGAAGAGCTTGCTGAGAGAACTAATGGAGGAAATAGATCTGGCATGTATTGGAAATCCTGACTGGCTTAGATTTTTTTCCCCCTGTAATTTGAACTCTGAGGGCTCTACACATTCTGTTTAATGCTTAAAACTAATGGGATGGCAATTGGAAATCTAGGCATTGTAATAAATTAAAGCACCAATTTTCTACCTGAATAGTCTAGCCAAATATTCAGAGTCTGTCATCCTTATTTTAAATGGCTTTTTTCTCAGTAAAATTATATAAAGGCATCTTCCTAGATGTAAAATACTGTCAAACTCAGCAGTGTATCAAATGAAAATGTTATCCTGTTATGACTGATCTTGTCTGTTTAATTTCCAGTTAATTAAAAATACTAGTACTCTTTCTTTGGTAGAGCTTTGTAAAGAAGAATGAGGCTTTTATCAGTATACCCATATAGCAGTGAGGTGATTTGCCCAAGGACACCCAGCAAGCTAGTGGCTGAGCTGGAAATCGAACCCAGGTATCCTGGTACCTTGTCACTGTTCTAGCTGCTTAGCCTTCCATTCAGAATGTAGACGATCCCAATACTGGGCTTCAGTATATCAAATAAATGTGAAGCTAAGACATCTCTTCTTAAAGAACAGATGATCTTGTACTTGGGAGAGGTTCTCAGCCTTTCTTTGCAGCTCCTGACTTGCTATAAAGACTCCACAGCCCATCTGTCCACAATAACTGGTTTTCTTCATATAAAAGGTAGGGTTGTAGTTAAGGGATCAAGCAGGACAGTGGCCCGGGGCCCCAAACTGCAGGGGGTTACTGTGAAGATAAGTTTCTCAGGCTTCTTAAATCTCATACTTTCTGCACCCGGTCCTAGTGAGTCTAATGCTAGTCCTGCTTGGTGTCCCACCTGAAATCAGCTTATGGTTCTGCAGGGGTTCCTGGACCTTTGGTTGAGAACCCCTTCATAATTTTCTTCTTATTTGCACATACTAAAGTGGTGCTAAAGATACTAAGGATGCCATGCACAGAGGGATAAATATAGGCTCTTCCGTGATGAATTATTGAACACTTCACATACTGATTTTCCAAAATATGTAATTGAGCTGCTTAAGTTACAGTGGCTTTCCCAGTGCTGCACCCAGTGAGAGACTGGGAACAGAATTCATTAGTCTTGATGCTAGTAAAGGGTACCTAGCATAAGAACATTCTTCTGTTGAGACTTAAGGGTAAGAGATGTGACTTTTTTGTAAAATACGCCATATATCAGTACACATGTTTACTGGTTTGCCAGTTCTGTCCTGTTCTCATTTCAGAGAGGCTTTATTTGGTTCCTGAGGAAATTACTATTGTAACTGATTTTATTCTAACCAAAACTGTATGTTATCCCCAAAATATTGTACCCACCTATTCTTGTGGGAGTGATATAGGTCACAGTGCATTCTTTCTGGAAAGTGTTTTTTAAAACCTACACAGAATAAAGCAAATAACTTCAAATACAAGAGAACTATATAGAGGCCAGTTGGTACCATCTCTGGATCTTGTCTTATATTTCTTTAGATTAAACTAAACACTTCATTGTACAGTAACAAAGTTGAAAATATTTAAAGGGTATTCGACTAGTGCCTTCATGTGAAGGAAACATCTAAGAAGTAAGACTCAAAGTGTAACTTTTGGATCTAACTCTATCCCTTTTGGAATAATGGGAATCCTCAAGTAATAGATCTGAACATGCGTTCCCTTTCAGATTGAAAAGGCAAGGACACTAGATAACTGAGGTTTTAAAACCTCAGTTATTTCAAGTAATTTTAGGAACTTAATGGGATACATAAATTTAGAATTACAAATGGACACTCTTTAGAAATAAACTGAAAATGGTATTGATTTAAATTTAAAGCCAGACAACTTTGATTTTAAACATCCTAGTTTTGCATATGTACTATTGATTTTTTTCTAAGGAGGTAATTTTCATTGGCTTGTGTAAGTATATTACAATATATTAAACTTGATACTTGCTAACCAGGAGAACCGGATACAAACTTGCACAGTTGTGGAGTTTAACATAATGTTTACTCACTGTCTTATTTTCTAATATAAAAAAGTAAACATTGGTGAATAATTCACTTCATGAGAATTTAACTTTTCTCAATCTACTTTCGGATGGAAGTTGGGTTGATGTACAAACATTAAAGTGCTGAATGACACGAGCTGTTTTCCAGGATAGTTTAAGGAAAATTAATTAAAACCACCTTGCATTTAGGGATGTAAAGATTTAATCAGTCACAGGGTAAGCATTGTTTTGCTGGCTTGCTTACTGGGGTAACTAGTTAACTGGCACCCATCTAGGCTGGGGCAGCCCCCTACCTGAGGAGCAGCATCTTAGTTAAACATGTAGTTTAACCAGTTAACATTTAAAATGGGGTTTTACATTCCTACTTGTGATTTAAAACCTCTTGAAACAAAAATTAACTGCAGTTTTGAATTTTTTTTCTGTTCAGTGTCCTTCAAGGTTTTTTTAGAATGTTTTCTTCTTCCAGTCCAGTCTTTTCTGTTTCAATTCCAAATATTTGTCTGAACTAACATACTGATATGCACAGTGTAAATAAAAGCAAAACGTTTGTTCTCTTATTTAACAAAAACAAAACCATAAACATTGATGGAACCTGGAATTGACATCTATTATATGTAATATAAAATGTGTATGTAATAAACATTCTTTAATTCATGAGAATTTGAGGAATCACTGATGCAATATTTAGCTGTAATAGATTATAGTTAATATAGACCTTAATATGCACTGCCAGAATTTCAAATTTAATTGTAAATAGTTTATTTCAATAAACTCCTTTAAATTTTGACTATCCACCCTGTAAACTGAGTGTCCCTTAAAATTCTGAATTTGGGCCCATAAGTATTTCCTGTCAGGCATTCCTGATAAATACCTAAATAACTGAAGCTATTTACAAGGTGGCATTTCATCAGTTATGTACTGTCACATTATACATGACATTATATATTAAAAGCCAGGCAGGCTGAAAACTTGCACATCTATTAAAATAAATCTGTTATGCTACTAACTTAATATTCCATGCCACTTTAAATATAGAAATTGCTTCAGGTTGGCTTTAAGTACACTAGACAAAACATTCTGATCCTTAAATTAAGGGCATTGTAAAACTTGAATCTAAATGTTCAGATTTTGCCATGTAGTGCTGCTATATGAAAACAGGCATGCTAAATACTGTGATCCCTTCAACAAAGGTAAGGAGTAAATGTTGGTGCAGCTGCTGGGAGGTAGTGAGTGCTGGTGTTTCTACAGTGTATTTGCTGGATTCTGCTTTGAGGAACATCTTGCACTGTCCTGTCTAGAAGAAGGTCTAAAACTGAAGCCCTCCATTTTGGAAGGAAGGAGCTCTCACTGTGGGTATGTCTACACTACATGGCTCTGTCAACGGAACCATGTAGATTACCTTTGTAGACATAGGAAAATGAAGCAGAGATTTAAATAATCGCTGCTTCATTTAAATTAAAATGGATGCCGATCAGCTGTTTGTCAGCACAGCGCTGTAGTGTGGATGCTCCGCGGTCGACATCAAAGGCATTTGTCGCCGTAACTGTTGATGGAGCCATGTAGTGTAGACATACCCTAAGTCTTCCAAAGACCTTGCTTTTGTTTATACAGGCAGTCCCCGGGTTACATGGATCCGACTTACATCAGATCCCTACTTACAAATGGGGTGAGGCAACCCTGCACTAGCTACTTCCCCCCCCAGCAGACCAGGGAGACGCGAAGCTAGCGTGCCCCTCTCCTCCCCCCCCCCCCCCCGCCCCCAGCAGACCACGGAGACGTGGAGCGGCTTTTCTCAGTAGACACCTCAGCTTGAGAATAAAGGACTGAGGGAAGTGAGGTGTGGGAGAATAAAACTGAGCTCTGGAGAAATGTTTGGCTAGAGTTTCCCCTACAATATGTACCAGTTCCGACTTACATACAAATTCAACTTAAGAACAAACCTACAGTCCCTATCTTGTACGTAACCCAGGGACTGCCTGTATTCTGAAACAGCAGAGTGAAACATTGTCCTTTCACTGCTACTTTCTGGATTCTTAATTGCAGCTGAGAAACTAAATATGTGATCATCATACTAGGCCAGTTTAAACACAATTTATGATGGTTTACTAAGTGTTAAATCAGCTTAACATGGTAAAAACCATGTGTAAATCAGATGGACTTTGGACAAGAGAGCAGCAATTCAACAGGTTAAACAATCAACCTGAAAAAAACTTAAGTCTAATGAGGAAGGATTTGTCCACACAAATGAGTTGTGTTAAACTAGTGCAACTTCCTGCATGGGTTCTTACATATGTTAAATCGTGCTTCAGTAAGGACACTTGCATAAGCTGTACTAATAAAACTCATCTGCTCTAACAACTTGGTCTACATCTTTTTTTTGGTGGATCATGCTAGAGTCCTAACTGTTTCATTACTTACTTTTCAAATGAGTTTTTTAATCTTAAATTTTTATTGGCACCTTAATAAAACTGACTAAAGTTAGAGGTGCTCTACTAGATCAAACTTAAATAGTTGGCTCAACATTTCATTAAAAGGGCATGCTCCCTCATTGAAAGCTTTGACAAATGAGAACGTATATGGACACTTTAAAGTTGGCAGGCTTGCAAGTAGACCAAGTTGCTCTCTTTGGTCCAAAAATTAGGAGTGAAATAAGCCAGTGGCATAGTATTTGAGCAGTTTGTCAGCCAACTAATCTCATGGAGACGTAGAAATCATTAAAGGCACTCACTTCCAATCTTACATGCTTAAGGTTTTATTGGAAATGGTTTTTGAACATGCAACACTAACTATTTTATTCATAGGCTTATACAGTTAAGTGTACAAACTTAACTTTCTTCTTTCTGATTAAACAGAGGAATATAGCTGTGCATATGGCTCAGGCAGATTCTTTCTCCTTTGTGGCCTTGGTGGGATTATTAGCTGTGGCACAACACATACAGCATTGGTTCCGCTAGACCTGGTTAAATGCAGAATTCAGGTTTGTTTTGCATGCTGAATGTGGTAAAACTCAAAGCATGGTTATGAAGTGTGATACATGTCTGCTAACAGAAGCTGGAGCAGTAAGTTACTCATCGAGCAAGATATTCTCCAGCAGTGCATGAGGTTTAAGTAAAAGCATGGTGTCTTTATTTTTTGCTGCAGAAGAAAACAGTTGTGAATATGGCTCGCTCAAGTTTTATGCTCTCTGTGGCTTTGGTGGGGTCCTAAGTTGTGGCCTGACGCACACTGCAGTCGTACCTCTGGATTTAGTGAAATGTCGTATCCAGGTTTGTATCTGAATGAAACAAACTCCAAAGCTTTAACTGAATCTGTTTTTATATTTATGCCAGAGGCTATATGTAATGAGCTTTTAATGGGTATAGTGTAATACCTTATCACTAGTGCAGAGTAGAAAGTAGAAATAAGCAAGATATTGGATTAAGCACACTATTCTGTTGGGTTAAGTACATCCATTTGGTTCATAAATAGAACTTCCCCTCCATGTGATGGAGATAAATTATAGTGACTTTGCCATGTGTTACTCAAAAGCATAATTCAAAAGCTTGCCACCAATTATCTTAAGTATTTGTAACCAAAGATTAGTGAAATGTGTGGGAGGGACATCAAATAGTATACCTGTTTTTTGCCTATTGCTCAGGCAGATTATTTCTCCTTTGTGGCCTTGGTGGGATTGCTAGTTGTGGAAGTAGGGAGGTAATTTATCTGAATGCATGATGTTCATATCTAAGGCTAAATGAAAATTAGTACAGGCAGTCCCCGGGTTACATGGATCCGACTTACATCGGATCCCTACTTTACAAACGGGGTGAGGCAACCCCGCACTAGCTGCTTCCCCCCAGCAGACCAGGGAGACGCGAAGCTAGCGCCCCCCCCCCCCCCCCCCCCCCCAGCAGACCAGGGAGATGCAGAACGGCTTTTTTCAGCAGACACCTCAGCTTGAGAATAAAGGACTGAGGGAAGTGAGGTGTGGGAGAATAAAACTGAGCTCTGGAGAAATGTTTGGCTAGAGTTTCCCCTACAATATGTACCAGTTCCGACTTTACATACAAATTCAACTTAAGAACAAACCTACAGTCCCTATCTTGTACATAATCCGGGGACTGCCTGTACAGAAGATTTTTGTGCATGGATTCTGGATTGAATTTAGCTTGAGCCTTTTATGAGCAAATGGCTTTCAACTGCTATGCACTTTCTAATGCTTGTTTTAAAATTTACTAAACCTTGGAATTAGTCTTATTTGCCCAGAGCAAATTAATACTTGGCTGATTAGCTATCTGTGACTGCAGAAAATGCTAGTCAATTAACGCAAGCAAATTTGAAGAAACTGAATGCCCATTCCATTTGAATGTATAAATTACTGCCACTGTACTTTCATTGGTTAATAGGATAACTAGGTGGCTGCTTGGCCAAAGGCTCATGTTCCAACAACAAGCAGTTCACCGGCTTTCATGTTGTACTGTGAGTGAACAGTATTTCTAGAGCTGGCAAACATCTATGGTGATAAAAATTCTGAGTCTGAGGGATGGAAGTGAACATTATGCCAGTGCAACATTGCTTAAAAGGGCAGCCTTGATGTTTTTTGTTTAGAATTGCATGCCATTCTGAAATCTAAGCCTCCTTTAAGTCTGGAAGTTGTGATCCATTATGAAAGACAGTGAACCTAATTAGCATTCAGTCAAATGTGTGAGATGAAGGTATCATAAGCGCTTGTATGTGGTTTGTGTTGAAACCACTAGAGCCAGGGAAATATTAATGTTTTACCAAATCTGCAATTTTTAAAAAATTTTCTCTGTAAAATCAACTGTCCTCTCTAAATAGAGGAATATTCATATACACTAAGTGTTGCAGGTTACTGAGCACATCTGAAACATTGTACTCTGAATCAGCCTCTACAGAAGAGGCTCTTAGACACCAGAGCCTGGATTTTAAAGTAATAAACATGGTACACCTTCTTAGTCATCCCTGCCACTTCTTCTGGCTTTGTGTATGGCATTTTCTTTTGTATTGCTCTGAGGTTGTATAGAGATGTTAATGCCAAGTGTTAGATTTTGTTTACTTTATGCATTTAATGATCTCATGAGGTAGAAGTAGTGTTCAATCGATTTATGTTTTATAGTACAAAATTTACATATTCTGCCATGTATATCCTTTTCTTTCTTTCTTGAAGGAATAAGACTGAGGGTTGTTGAGACCCTTAAGTCTGGTTAGATGGGCAACAGGTTAAGATTTCTTAATCTGCACTAAGATTTTAATAGGTAATTTTTTACTTTCAAAACCACAAATTGTAAAATACTACTCTACTAAGCTTTATGGCCCAGTTTACACTCATTTTATACTAGCATTGCCATGCACCGGTAACTGATGCTACTATTCTGGCAAAATCAATAAACGTGGTCTATCTGAAACTGCTTATTCTAGTTCAGAGCACTAGAATGATACATCAGTAGCACTCTTATGCCAGTATAAATGTGACCGCATTTGAAGAGTTGTGTAGTCCAAGGGCCACGTACTTTGAAACTAGATAAGGGGAATGAATAGTAAAAAGCACCTGAAGACTAATTCAAGGTTGACGTGAGAAATTGTTGCATTTCAGCTGACAGCAGCAAGCACAGTAATTGAGACTAGATACAATAAAACTCCATTGGTCCGGCATCCAATGCTCCGGCACTCCTGATGGTCCGGCACTGCTCTGTGCCCGGCTTCCCCGATTCAGCCGCTGCTGAAACTGACCAGCAGCTGAATCAGGGAAGCTGGGGACAGAGCAGCTGGGGTGCTGCTGGGTTCGTCCCGTAGTGCTGCCCCTTGGGGCCACGGGACCAACTCAGCAGCACCCCAGCTGCTCTGCCGTAGGCGTCCGATTCAGCCGCTGGTCAGTTTCAGCAGCGGCTGAATCAGGGACACCTGGGGCAGAGCCGGACTATCGGAAGGGGGGGGTTATGAGGGGTTTCGGGTGGCATCCCCCCACTCCAGACCCTTCATAGCCCCCCCTTCTGATAGTCCAGCATATCTGGTAATCTGGCACCGCCTGGGTCCTAAAGGTGCTGGATTATCAGAAGTTTACTGTAATGACCATTAAGATTATAAGTAAAGGTACTATATGGGTAATTCAGTGGAGAAATAGGTGCCATGAAAAGAAGGTAAACTTATTGCTGAGAGAGGTATATGCAGGTAAGCTACTAACAATATTATATAAGGCTAACTTTACTCTTTTTTTTTTAAGGTGGACCCACAAAAGTACAAAAGCATCTTCAATGGATTCTCAGTTACAGTTAAAGAAGATGGCTTTCGAGGTTTGGCTAAGGGATGGGCTCCAACCTTTTTTGGATATTCTATGCAAGGACTCTGCAAATTTGGTTTCTATGAAGTGTTCAAAGTCCTTTATGGCAACCTTCTAGGAGAGGTAAGCTTTAAATTGTCTACTGCCTCTATTTTGAATGGCAGCTTGTATGTTGCATGCTTGTGTGACTGACTTACTATACAATGGAAATACTAAATTTAGTTTGAAAATACTAAAATCTTTGGTTCCGTTTGCATTTCAGGAGAATTCATATTTGTGGCGTACATCACTATACTTGGCTGCCTCTGCGAGTGCAGAGTTTTTTGCTGATATTGCTCTGGCTCCAATGGAAGCTGCAAAGGTTCGCATTCAGACACAGCCTGGATATGCTAACACTTTGAGACAAGCTGCTCCAAAAATGTTTGCAGAAGAAGGTGTATGGGCGTAAGTCTGTCTTTATTTTCATGTAGAGAAAAAGTGAAACAAAGTATCAACTTATTAGTGAAGGAAAACTTATTTTGGGTATAGCATTAAGTAAAATCTTTGCTTTCTACACTGTGCTCATTGTACATAAGTAGTAATGGGAAGAATGGGTATCAACATTGATCAGGAAGTCATTGCATTACTAAAACGCAGGCTGCCAAGTCAGCAAGCTAATCTAGTTAACATGCTCCTTAGATCCATCTTTGTGGATATCTGTTGGACTGAGTTCTGCTTGTTAACATTCTTTCTGGTAGTTCCAGTCAGCTGATATTCAGCAACTTCTTGTTGTACAGTCAAAGATGCTTGAGTCATTGGCATGTGAGAGTAGTATACCTGCACATTTGCCTTGTGTTCTGATATCATTGGCTGTAGATCTACATGTCATTTCTCACTATCAGGACTTGGCTGGTATGCAGACATGAGTATCATTAACTTACCATTTTGTAGTCACTTCCATGTTGTAATGCTATCGCCTTAACTTCTGCTTGTCTTTGTGACAGGAACTTGAGAGTCTGGGCAATTGTTTAAATTGGTCTCCTGGTAGATGGCAGAAGCTTTACTTCGCTTATTTTTACAGTTAGGAGACAGATGTGGGGGAAACCTGTAGCCTGCAGGCCAGAGGCTTGTCTTGATCTAGCCCAGTGGTTCCCAGCCTTTTCCAAATGGGGACCTATTTTGCAGGAAGACTTGGTGACCCAAGGCAATTCAAAGAGGGGGCAGAGCAGCCGGGGGAGACGCTTGGTGACCCTTTTTGAAATGTAATGGCAACCCATATTTGGGTCCTGACCCATAGGTTGCAAAACCCGATAGCCCATGAGACTCCACACTATCGGGAAGGAGATCCCCCAAACCTCACAGGCCACATCAAGACAAGCTGTGGGCTCTGCCATGCAGGGGGAGGAAGTGGCTCTGTTCACTGCTGTCCTCCCCACACCCTCTCCATGAGCCCTGGCTGGGGAAACACCCCATCACTCCCATTGGCCATGATTCTGGGCCAATGGGAGTGGCAGGGGGAAAATGCTTACTGGTGCAGAGCCACTAACAGAGGAGCCATCACCAGAGCTGCACTGGGTAGGTGCCCTAATTTCCTGTCCCCCTCCACCCTGTCTTCTGACAGACCTCACTCCAGCACCAAACCCCTCTTTTTAAGCTCAACCTCAGAGCTTAGGGTGCCCCACAACCTACTTAACCTTGGATCCACACATGAGTTAGCCTCAGCACCCCCCTCCTGTGGGGCTAGAATGTAAGAGGAGTGAGGTGAATGCTGTTTTCTTTTTTAATTCCCTCGCTTCTCAGTCATGTCTTAAGGTTTTCTCCTCACTTAGGTATGGAGGGGGGTTTGCTTTGTGTGGTCCCCCAACCCAAAAGAAGTTCCCCTGCCCCTGTGGTTGGGACAATTTATACAGGCCATAGAGATAGTAAATTGTAACTGCTTCTGTGCTGTTCAGCTTTTTTCGGTAAGATAACATTTGCTACAATTCTTACTGTCTTCTATTTTAAGGTTTTACAAAGGTGTTGTTCCTTTATGGATGAGACAGATTCCATACACAATGATGAAATTTGCCTGCTTTGAGCGTACAGTTGAAGCTCTTTACAAGTATGTGGTTCCCAAGCCCCGGAGTGAATGTTCGAAGCCAGAACAACTGGTTGTCACATTTATAGCTGGCTATATAGGTAAGAGCCTTCGTATGTTCATGCTTTTCAGACACTTCTGGAAGAATCTTTTTTTAAAACAAAACACTAGGACTACAGTAATTCCACAAACCATAACTAGAAATGTGTGGTACTCTTTAACAAATGTATTAGTCTTTAGGATATTGGGGCATAAGCTTTTGTGAGACTACTCACCACCTCAGATGAACAGAATAGGGATACAGAGATGGGAGTGTAATATCAGTGCTAATTAAATCCGAATGGAAGTAGGGACTTTGCTGGCTAACCTCATTAAGAGGTACCAGAAAACAATTACAAGAACTCTGACATTAAAAGAATGAGTAGCTAATGGCACGATGTTGTTGAAAAATGGTTTTGGATTGTATTGACTCAACTGAATTATGGAAGGCCATGAATGTGATTTGCTCCTTATATAAAGAGCAATTTATAAGTTCCTTTGGCTCCTAAGCAAGGAGAGGTGAAATAACACAGGTGTCTGCTGTTAGAGACAGCAGTGGACTAATGGAAGTTCCTTTGACTGTACTGTAGCAACACTAAAGAATATTGAACTGATAAATTTCTTTCAGCTGGTGTCTTCTGTGCCATTGTTTCTCATCCTGCTGATTCTGTGGTGTCTGTGCTAAACAAGGAGAAAGGCAGTTCTGCTTCACAGGTTCTAGTGAGGCTTGGATTCAAAGGTAAGAACTTTAAAACTCCTGTCTGTCGATATAAAATAACTTCTCCCAGTTGCTAATGCTTACGCTTTACTCAACAGGAGTATGGAAGGGGCTCTTCGCTCGTATTATTATGATTGGTACGCTGACTGCACTACAGTGGTTCATCTATGATTCTGTCAAGGTTTATTTCAGACTTCCTCGTCCACCTCCACCTGAAATGCCTGAATCCCTAAAGAAGAAGCTTGGTTTAACTGAATAGACAAATCATGGACTGACCTTTCTGGCTGACCAGCATTAACAAGAAACTTTGCTCTTTAAACTTTTATATTTGACCATGTAGGAGACTAAAATTCTGCATCTGATACAATTATTGGTTGTGCCCTTATCAAGTAAGGGTTCAAAAAAATCTGTCATACATCTTTAAATAAATGAGAACTAGAGTGATTAGTGTGTCATTTGGTATCAAACATTGTTACAGGGCTGCAAAGGTGGCAAACTTGAATTTTGCTTTCTAGGAATCTGGGCACTACTGCCCAATTCCAGGTGACTGCCCTTACAATTCATAGTAATCTGAAGGAAGACCCCATAGTTGAAGCAACAGCCAAGGAAACAGCTGCCAAGGAACTGCAGTACAGGGGGCACTTTGTGGCAACAGAGGTAGCATCAGCTTCTTACCTAGTAAGTCTCTTGCACTTCTATCAACCCAGATACCAATCAGGTCAACAAGCCACCATAAAGCTTTTGATACACAGACTGCCACCTCGAGTAAAGAGCATTTTGTCTCCTTACATCCCACCAGCTACAAATTCATGGGGAAGGATATGAAGGGTATCTTGATCATAGGCCAGTGTCCTCCTTTGCTGTTACTGCTTCCTCAAACTATTAAAGATGTTTCTGTCACCCATAGTAGCATCCTCTGACCCACCACTGCAACTCAGATCCCAGCTTGCTGTGCAGGAGAGAGCCCCTTGGAACTGGGAGGGTTCTCCCCTCCACATTTCTATACTGTCTCCCCATTTTGTTGCTGCCGTAGGAATGGCAACCAGTTTTGATCGTGCATATGCTGATTTAGATGTAAGAACTGCTTTCATTTTATGTAAATCAGACTATGCTGTACCTGTCAAATACATGCTGCTTTCCACTAGCTCAGTATTGCAATTGCTAGGTGTCTGCTTAAATAATGTTTCTAGTATTTATTTGGAAGCATGTACTGTTATTCTTAAACAGTCTGGTTAAAAACAAGATGGAAGTTGTAATTCATTTTACCTTTCAATATAAAGAGAATGATGCAGTGCATAATGATGACAATAAACATCTAGCTTGGTTTTTGTAGTGAATAATTACCTCCTTAAATTTAGCATTTTTGGTTGTATGATAACATTCTTTCAAAACTTCCGCAGAAAAGATGGTAGTGGCCTAGTTGAAGTCTTCAGCTCAGAACTATCCTGTTCTGCTATCTTTCCCATTGTAGATAGCAGTTGTCATAGGTCAAGTCGACATGTAATGTTTGCCAATACTATAAAAATCGATCAGGGATTGGGAACACATACACTGTTCATTTAGCATTGTAACAAATAAGGTTAAAGCCACATATACATATTCAATGCCCTTAATGAGCAGGGTACAATGATAAGCACAGGAAAGCTTTAAATCACTTTGTTCATCAGAGTGAAATACATGGTCACTTTCTTCACTAAGACACATCATAATGCCTTATTTTGTGACCTTACATACGTTACAAAGGCTGCATAGGATGTTTGATATCAGACTGCAATAATGCATTTTGGAGTGCAAGAATAGACTTACAGGTATATGAAAACACTCAGGTGTATATTGCCATCTTATAGTATTCTATCAGCATTCTGGGGGATAAAAGTAAGGTCACTGTTGTATTCATTTTTAAAGCTTAATTTATTTTCCTGTGGCCTGTAGGAGGAACTATTTTTTTCTGACAATCTGAATTTTTTTTTAGTTAAGCTTGCTTCCGGCAGCATTCCTCTGTCTGTTCTTGGGCATAGCTTGTTACTTTTGCATACTCTTGTATGTCATTCTCTCAGAGGCAGGATTGGGAACTGATGTATGATTAAACAGAATATCCAAAACGGGGAGCTATTTACATCCATCCTGATGAGTTTTGTGGAGTTTCTTGCTATTGTTAATCTGAGTTTGTGATATAATGGAAGCCATTCTGTTTTGTCATGTAAAATTACTCTAATTCCATGACTCAAGAAAAATGCAGGTTAGGATCAGAAGTAGGGATGTAATAGTACAGCTGATTAATCAAAAGCTTATGGGTTAATGCTATAGACTACAATGTGTCCCCATCCCCTGTCAGTAAATTTTTTAGCAGGCTGGCCAGCAGCACAGCTCAGTCCTGGCTGCACTGGGTCCTGGACCTACCCCTGCTGTGGCTCTACATTTAAAGAGTATTAGGAGGCAGGTAGGCATCCCATCTCGGTTCCGGCTTGTACTGGGAGCTCAGACCCCTTCCCCTCCCTCCCCCACACACAGAGGGGCTGTGTCTAGACTGGCAAGTTTTTCTGCAAAAGCAACTGTTTTTGTGGAAAAACCTGCCAGCTGTCTACTATGGCGCTTGAATTTCCCTAAGAACTCTTGACTTCCTGCTGTCTGAAATCAGTGCATCTTGCAGAAATACTGTGCTGCTCCCGTTCGCGCAAAAGTCCTTGTGTGCAAAGTTTTTGTGCAGAAGGGCCAGTGTAGACAGCTCAGATTTGTTCTGCACAAAAAAGCCCTGATTGCAAAAATGCGCAAAAGTGCCTTTGCGGAAAAGCATCCGTGCCAATCTAGACTCTTTTCCGCAAATGCTTTTAACGGAAAACTTTTCCATTAAAAGCATTTGCAGAAAATCATGCCAGTCTGGACATAGCCAGGAGCTGCCTGGGGCCTATAGAATAGTCCACTAACTGATAAGAATTAATGAGGTTAATTGACTATCAATTAACTGATATTTAACATCCTTAAGCAGAAGGAAGAGCATGAAGTTGAATCACCAAACAGTAGGCTTGGTCAGTCTGCACTACAGAGTTTACAGCTGTACTGTACTGCTGAGCTGCTCTATGCTGACAGGAGGGAGCTCTTCCATTGGCATAATTAAACCACTCCCAATAAGTGGTGGGAGAGCATATCCTGTTCACACAAGTGTATATCAGTGAAACATGTTGGCTTTTTCCCCACATTCCTAATGGACAAAAGTGCTAGTCTAGAAATAGTCTTAGATGATGTACTATGCAAAGTCAATCTAATGTTACTCCCACATGTACCTTTATCTTGTGCAATTGTGCACTCCACAAACCAAAATCTGTAATGCATTTGAGACTGGATGAAAAGGTTCAATATGACTTTCTAATAATATTGAGCCTGTATCTGTACATCTTAAGCACTCTCCATGGCTCGAGGGATGACTTATTCCATCTATTTCAATAAAGAACTATCTTAACTAAACTTGCTGGGTTTAGTGTAGGATGGTATTTGTGACCTGTACTATACAGGAGGTCACACTAGATAATGTGGTCATTCTGGACTTTAAATTCTTCTGCTTCAGTCCTATCTTTTCACTCTCTCGAGCTTTAGTGATGGAAACAGGTTTACTTTATAGTTCTCTCAAGTCCTAGGTTTGCATGACCAAGAAGCAAAGGTGCTATTACATGTACCCTAATTAAATGCTGGGGTCATTGACAGCATTATGTACAGTAATTGAAAACAGAACCATTCTCCAGCAGGAACATTAATGATGACCATTACCTGTTCCCTAGACTAGTATT